>NC_050446.1:121137384-121737384 GCF_903995425.1 Onychomys torridus
TGGACATTTTTCGTCAACCAATCTCCATATTATTTTTGAGTTAGTATCTCTTGACTGCAAATTAAGCTCACTGATTCAACTAAGCTAGATGGCCAGTAAACTCCAGAAGTTGCCCATCTTGGCCTCTCTGGCTCTGGAATCTCAGATGCATACTGCTGTGCCTAGCACTTTATGTGGCTCCTAGGGATCTGAACTCAGGCCCTTCTGATTCTATGGCAAGCACTTTACTGAATGAGCCACCTCCCCAGCACCTAAGCTCAATTAAAACAACAACAACAACTCTCCCCCCCTCAAATGTTATGTAGTACTTCTCATGTATCAGACACCATTTCCCCCTCCTGCCTAGTCCCCTGGCTTGTCCTAATTGCTTTGGGGACTGACCAGGGAGTCTGCATTTGTGCCCTGCATAGGGGATATTAAGGAATAGAGTCCCTCTCAGTTTTTCATGTCATTAATTGGTGATCTTCAGACTCTGAAATAGCATTTTCTCTGTCCCATCTCTTATTTCATTATCCTCAGTTCAATACACACCAGTGCAGCACAGGCAGCCTGCTCAGATAGATTAGGAATTATTTAAATGAGATGGGGATGTATGGGTAGTTAAAAACGCAGTCTTCTATTCTGCCCTAATTATGCATCAAATTATGTTACAATTATTCCCAAATATAAACTCGCTGAGAATCTCAAAAGGGGAAGCCCAGAACATTGGGAGGAAAGTGCAATAGGACATGGAGCCTAGGGCATGGGGGCTGGGGGGAGCAACCATCCTGGACCCTAAATGTGGTTTCAAACCTTAGCAATGTATGTGTTCTTCTGTCTCCCCCTCCCCCTCCCCACCCTCCCCTGCCATGCTAGGTCTACTTTAGGAATCAGTGTCTTAAGCCCCTGCAGCTGTGTGTTCTAAAAGAACTCCCGCAACCTCTCAGCTCAGTTTCCCCACTGTGAGTCGGGGTGCTAACACATGTTGCCTGCCTGGCACACAGGAAGCTTTGGAAGATAGACTGAGCGGTCACCATTGCTGCTGTCAACTAACGGTTGGGTCTGTCCTTGTCATCAGAGTCTCTGAGGGCTTGGAGCCTGAGGGGCATCTTCCTAATCTCCACTCCGGTTCTTATTTCCTTTGTTCAGCTGATTAGACTGAACTGGGCCTGGGGTAACCATAACTTGGGGTTCAGGCTTTCCACATAAGACTTGACAAATGCTTACAGAGCACCTTTCTGTGATGCTCCCACCATTCTCAGAGGAAGGGGAGGGTTTTCCTGTGTGATGTCTCAGACAAAGCAGGGCTCCAGAAGCAAAGAGGGAGTCACTAGGTCCCCAGGCTGCTGATCAGGTTTTCTGGGAGTTCTTTGCTTTTACCGACTTATTTAATGCTATTAGCTGCTCTCACAGGCATCTCTGGGGATGAGTACTGATTCATCTTTATTAATAACTTATTAATAATTATTAATCATTATGAAGCTGCTCATGCTGCAGGGCTCCGAGTCTAGCTACTTCCATTCTCCTCTCCCTTGCCTGCTGCTCACGGCCTCGCACATTTTAGGCCTCAAGTGGGCTGGAGGCAGGGGCATTGCGGTCAGGAAGGTGCTTCTCCTGCTCTCTGGGTTCTGGGTATTAGGTGGGGACATTGCTCGGGGCTACCAGAGAACTGTCAATCATGATCCCCCCAGACATGCTCCTGCCACATGGATTGCATTGTACTCTCAGAAGGTGTTGCAGTGATGGCCCCTGCTGCCTGGGAATGGGACCTTATTCGCTAACGGGCAACTCACAAAGAACCATGTTAAACTGAGGTCTGTAGGTAGGCCCTTATAAATATGCTCCATATCCAAATGGAAAGAGACATTTTCACAGAGCTAGCTATAGAAAGGGAATTTTGAGGAGGGGCATAGAGAGAAGGCTATGGGAAGCTGAGGATGGAGTTTTGGAATGGCGTCTTTGTAAGCCAAGGTTTTCATTTAATGTGAAGATGAGGGATAGCTGCTCCCTGACTAAGAAGAACCCAGCCCTGAGATACTTGATGATGGACTTTTGCTTCCAGAACTTCAGAACAATGCATCTGTTGTTAAGTGATTCAATGTGTGGGACTTGGTTCCAGCAGCTGTGGGTCCCTAATACAATGATGGGGTGGAGATGGGACAGAGAGGGACTAAAAAGCTATTGGCTAGGGACCAGGAGCCAGGCTTTGCTGAGTGTCTTGAAGGTGGGATCAGTCTCGTCTGAACCAATCTTTGTCAGTGTGTTTTGTGACAGCCAGGGTACCCAAGTGGCGATGACATGCCTTCTGTAACGTGAGTTATCTTTGGGGCTGGACCAGGTATCTAGTCACAGACTTAGAGGAGAAGACCATATAAGCCAGGTGGATGGGTCCAGCAGTGGGGGTGCTTCTCAGAAAGGGCATGTGTGTTCACTCTTTATGACTTCTTCTGGGGTCCCCACCTTCAGAGGTGAGAGAGAGAGATAACCCGGGTAACCCTTTCTTTCCTAAACAACCTCCTCCCAGTGAGATCTGTCCTTCAAGCACCTCCTAGACTCTCTGAGAGAGCTTGGACCTGACCTTGGAGCCTCTTTGATTTGCAAATTTGCTTGTTTTCACTTTTAAGGACCTGTTTCTAATTAAGGTATCCAAAGCCCATGTGTTATTTTTAGATGCATCCTCCTTTAAAATATGTTTTTTCATTTTTAAAATTTTTTTTCAGTGTGTGTGTGTAAGACAATTTGTGCTAATTAGATGTAAAAATCATTCCTGGGAAATTTATGTAATTGACAAGCAGATTACAAAATAGACCTCTGATATTTGTACTGCAGCTTTGCTGTGCAATCTGTAAACACTCAGTGTGCTCCAAGAGAAAGTGGCTTGGTATTGCTCTCTCCAAGTGACAGTTCGGGTCCATACTGTGGAGGTCCAAGCTCCCTAGAGCATATTGGGCAGCACTGGTCAGGCCCCTTGCTTTGTTTCCTGTTTCCCAGTGGTTCACATTTCGCTTTCTTAGCTCTGTCTGAGCTCTGATGGGGCTCACAAGTAAGTCCCCACACCCAGACAGGAAGCAGGCCTTTTGGGTGGTGCTTCACATCAGTGGTTCTCAACCATCCCAACGCTGCAACCCTTTAATACAGTTCCTCATGATGCAGTGAGCCCCAACCATAAAATTATCTTCACTGCTACTTCATAACTGTAATTTTCTACTGTTATGAATCATAATGTAAATATCTGTGTTTTCTGATGGTCTTAGGTGACCCCTGTGAAAGGGTCATTTGACCACCCCCACCTTCCCAAAAGGGTCGTGACCCACAGGTTGAAAATGGTTGCTTTGGGGAAGGGAGGAAAGTCTCCAATGGCTCATACAGACCTCTCCCCTCACTGATGTTTTGACTGATAACTTAACCTGAGGCCCCTAGCAGATGTTAGTTGCTTGGCTAGGTATGTGTTGGGTCTGTGTTCATCAAACCCAGTAGGAGGGGATGCAAACTGCATCTAGGAAATGATTCAGTAGATGCACAATGCAGGAAGATAGGACTTGGAGGCTGTGCATTCTCCAGGGTCCAATCAGGACACTGAGTTCACACCACGTTTCAACAGGAAGAATGCTACACTAAGAACAACCAAGTAAGGCTGGAGAGAGCTTGATATTTAAGAGCGCTGGCTGCTCTCCTGCTGGACTGGGTTTGGTTTCCACCACCCATATGGCAACTCAACTGTCAGTAACTCCAGTCCCAGGGGATCTGACACCTTCTGCTGGCCTCTGAGGGCACCAGGCACCAGGAGCACACAGAGTGCAAGTGCCACGCAAGCAAATATAACACATCAAAATAATTTTTTTTTTTTTTTAAAGAACAGTTAAGTATCAGAAAACTGCAAAGGTAAAAAGAGAACTCAGGGGTTTGATGCAGGAGACCACTGCAGAAAGCAACTGCGGGGCAGAGGAAACCCAGGGAGAAGGCTGGGGATATTCAAAGTCTGAAGCTGGGAGGAGCCTTAGCGGCTCAGAACTTAGGTCTGAGGGAGGATGTTAGCTGATAGGGACTGGTGCTCTTGAGGGCATGTAAGGAAGCTGGGTCTGCAAAGATCGAAAGCGCTGCTGACTGGAATCTGTTCCTTACCTGGATGAGCTGCTTCTGCCAGTGTGAGGTAGTATTCTCAGGTGACCCAGTCCAGAACGACAACAAAAAATGAAAAGCAGGAAGCATGAGGGTATGTGCTCCTTTTTTCTCCCCACCCTGTAAGGCCCATCTTGGCAGTGTCTTTGAACCAGGGAGAAACATGGTTTGCAAAGTTCCAGCCCCACCATTGAAAAACAGAGCATGTTAGGGTAGGTCGAAGCTAGGAGGAAACAGTTTCACAAGGGATACAATATACATCAACAGACGTTCGATGTAGTTAAAGGCTGGCTATTAGGAGGTTCCTGCTTGGGATAGGGAAGGTTTATTCTTCCTAAAAATATGAGAATGAGATGTTTCTCTTGATTGTAGAATTGAAACCTTAGAAAGTTAGATCACCAATATTTCTGCAGGTCTAGGTGAATCAAACTTCCTGCCGTGTGTGTGGGCACTGAGAGCTGCATGCCATGGTGGGTCTGGCTTCCCCTCTCTTCCACCCTGCCTGAGACCAGGCTAGACCAGGCATTGGTATCCGGCCTCCCCCCCCCCCCCAGCTGGTGCCTCCCCCCCCCCCCCCCCCCCGAGAGTCTTCAAAGATTCATCTTCAGGCTCTTTTGTTTTCTTGATGTTTCTCCAAAGTTAGACCCTTTCCTAAGAGGAATTTTGGCATCAGCCCTTAAGATAACTACAACTACACACCCCTCCCTCCTCCAACTTTCTTGTATTTACAAACATTTAAAGAGGCAAATAAGTCATTTGTAATGAAGCTCCTATGCAGGACCACAGTTAACATTCTGGCCTTTCTTTTCTGCAC
The DNA here is from genome assembly GCF_903995425.1 of Onychomys torridus. NCBI lineage: Eukaryota > Metazoa > Chordata > Mammalia > Rodentia > Cricetidae > Onychomys > Onychomys torridus. Next base: position 121,142,297 of record NC_050446.1, read on the forward strand.
AGATACAGTCACTTTTAAAGGCAAATCTTCAATTTTTTTCTTCCCTTTTTTCCTTCCTTTTTTAACTCACAAGCTGCTTTAAAGGGCCGATATGTGTTTTTCCTTTCCTTTCCTTTCCTTTCCTTTCCTTTCCTTTCCTTTCCTTTCCTTTCCTTTCCTTTCCTTTCCTTTCCTTTCCTTTTTCTTTCTTTCTTTCTTTCTTTCTTTCTTTCTTTCTTTCTTTCTTTCTTTCTTTCTTTCTTCTTTCTTCCTTTCTTCCTTTCCACCTCTTGGACTATTCCATGGACTTGTATAAGGTATTTGGCTCATAATTGATTTTGAGTTTGCTTTCATGGCCAGATTCCTTGGATTTTCTTGAATACAAAGAGCAAGACACGCCCTAAGCATGCTGAAATTATGTTCAGCTAACAGTGCCCCTCTAAAGCCCCTCTGCAGAAATACTGTTTCAGCTGGACATTTTCGTGTAAGATAAAATCCACAGATTAATTTGACAGTAAAATAATTTCTTCAGATGACAGACAGAACACCATCATCACACTGCATATATGAAAAATAATTCCCCGGTGCCGCCTAGTATCTGGTCACATTTAATTTTTTCTAATTATCACAGGAAGAGTCCTCTTGCCTTCAGTTCTTGAACTGGGGTCCAGCCAAAAGTCCACACTGTGTATTTGATTAGTACATCTCAGGGACCTTTCTTACTCCACACCACCACTCCCTTCTTTACAATGGAGGGCCCAGTATAAAAGCCTTCTACAGTTCTCCATGAGTTTTAGAAGACTGCTTTTCTGGAGGGCTTTAACCATCAGAGCCTCTGTTAGGGATTTGAGAGAGCTCACATCTTGCTCATCCTCAGCACCAAATTAAAAAAAAAAAATCAACGTGAGAGGTGAATGGTGGTACCTCACAGTTCCTTTAACTTGCTTTTCTATGACTTTACATATAAATGAACAGTTCTTCCATATGCATATTAACTGTTTGTATTTCCTCCTGTGTGAAGCCTTGACCTCTGCCCCTTTTAAAAAGTGGTATTGATTATTGTTCCTGAGTCAATAGCATAGAGAAATTTAAATTTTTATGTGGTCACATTTATTATCTTTTCCTTCATGAATTTCTCCATGTTTTTATACTTAGAAAACACTTTCTCTTTCCTCCGCCCCTCCCCCCTCCTCCTCTCCTTGTTTTCTTGTTTGGTTTTTATTGAGCCTTTAAATCCATGAGGGAATCCCTTATGTTGGACCGTTGTCCTAGTACCACGGACTGAACAATTCATTTCTTCACTAGTTTTTGGTGTGTCTTTATCATTCACTTATTATATATGGTGTGGGAATGTCCATACACAAGTCTGTGCACATGGACACACACACACACACACACACACACACACACACACTGAAGGGTTTGCTCAGTCATTTGTTTCCTGGACCTCCTTGGGTAGTAGTAAGTCCTTGCCCTGTTAAGGGAGGTACGCAAGCAGGGAGGTTGGAATCTTTCCTTCCTGGCATTGGGGGGGGGGGGGAGGGAGGAAGCAGGGGGAGGCAAGTGGGGGAGCTGGGTGGTGTGTGCTCTCTCTACCCTGAAGGCCTCTGTCTCCTTTGTCCCCTTGTTTCCTGTTCTTCCTGCCTCCAGAGTAGATAGTCAAATGGTTGTTTCTGCCTGGGTTGATGGCAGGGACCGAGCCTGGCCTCTCTGGAAGGACCCAGAAGTCCTGGCTGGGCGACTACCCGTACTGCAGACCCACAGGCTGTCCACCTCTCCAGATGCTTCGCTGTTGTAGCATTTCCCTCAGTTAACAGTTATGGCTAATGTTTTTGTTTGCCAGCCCCTAGACTGTAGGCTACAAATGGGGCAGAGACTTTGGGGTCTCCTTCAGGTCAGCACATGGGGGCATAGAGGATGGAAAGAAGGACCAGGGTGGCCAGTTCTTTGGAACTGAAGGCTGGGGGATTCAGTGACCTTGTAATCTGAGTGAAGAACAGAGACAATCATCTTTTAGGAAGCAAAGGGACAGCATATCTCAAATGATCACCCTAGAAAATCCACAACAGTTGTGGGCCCAGAGCCAGCCTTGCCTGGTGCATCCCTGGTCCGTATGGAGCCAAGAAAGTCACTCCCTTAACCCTGAACAGACACCTGACCTCCGGAGCCAATTATTCCTCTCCTCCAGCATATTCCCGACAAAATGGGGTTGGGAGACATTTGCATCCAAACCACCGAGCTCTTTAAATGCTGGGGCCTGGAGGCCCGATGGGTTTATTACATTATCATTGTGGAAGTTAATAAAGAATTAATTTCTCTTCATGTGACATCTAAAGGCAGTTATTTCAGGAGCCTGTCCATTTACACAAAGCCAAGTATTTGTCAAGTGTCAGAGGCAATTCCCAGGTCCCAGTCCCACCCCCCTTCAATAATTCTAGATTAGGGACAGCTTGAAATGACATTACACAAATTTTCTTTCAAGATGCATTGGGCTCTGGGGACCACTCAGGAATTTCAGGTTCTTGAAGGTTATTCTGTCAGCAAAAGGGCCAGGTTGGGGGTGGCTGGAGCCACTGCAGCATTCCAGCTGGGCCAGCTTTGCAGGGGGGGGGTGATGGGGACACAGTAGGAGGAGCCATTAGTCCACAGGGGACCATTTGCCTGAAGAAAACAACTTACTGCTATTTATATCTCAAACCTTGCACCCAGCTTGATGGTTTTTTCTTGTTCTTTGCTTAGGCCCAGGGAGGGGTTGTGGCCTGCCTGGGACTGCAGGGCTGGCCCATGTCACCTTGTGGTGACATATTAGGGAAGGTCAAGGCACTATCAATACCTGTCTTAGAGTTAAGTGCAGGGGAGCGAAGGCACCATGGGGACAGACTCACTGCTACATACTAACGCATACAGTTAGAAGAGCCAAGTGCCCCTTGGAGTCATGGGGCATCAGTGTCTGGAGTTGGGCAAGGAGGAGCCTGAGACTGGTCCCAGCAGAACCGGCCTTAGGAAGGTCCTGGATGTCCCTGGGAAGAGTTTGAGTGTCTTGCTGGGGCCGCAGTCACCTGTGTAGCTCCTCTGTAAATTCAAAAAAGCCCCCTTGTTCAGCACGCGTAGTCACATCTTTTAGTTCCACTGACCGCTTTGCCTGGCTACTTTAGGGAGTACATAACCTGGATGAGGCCACATGGCAACCCTGCTCCTTCGGATGTCTCACAGCTGTCTGTTCTAGTTTCTTTTTACAGCTATGGCTCCCTATCACCAGCCTGGTGGCTCAAAACAGCACATAGACATCATTGTCTAGCCTTTTCCAACTTCTAGAAGCTACTTGTGTCCCTTGGCTTGTGGGCCGTTAGTGTGGCGTCACCATGGTCCCAACTGACAGCTGTACCCATTGTCATAGTTCTCTGACTGATGCCCACCTCTTCTCTGACTCCTAAGAATCCTTGTAATAAATTGAACCCACCCCTCTAGGCAACCCCAGATCATCTCCCTATCTCAAGAAGCTGAACTGAATCACATGGCAGAGTGCCTTTTACCATGTGAGTCACATAGCCACAGAAGACAGACATCCTGAGGCCAGTATCTTGCCCACTATCAGCTGTACAATCTCTGAGAACAGGATCCCCTGTGTATTCAGGGCTTTCATCAGAACCCACCCTAGGCTGGCATAGACGTGATCAAAGAAGGCTTGGTGACTGAGTAACCTGAGGGTGCTTGCTCCCAGGCTCTCCCCTGGGAGACAGAGGCAGTAGAAGACCCGGCCGTGGTGCATACAGTCTTCCTTGGGGAGAGGGCTACAGATCTGCATGGTCTGTAGCTGGTCTCAGCTGGGGGTGACAAATATTTGGCAATGACTGGAGCCTTTTTTTTTTTGTTCCCAGAGATGCTGCTAAACACTCTGTGCTGCACACGGGCATCAAAGATGCACCCAGCTGCAAACACTCATGGGTGCGGAGATTGGAAATGCTGATGCATGCTAAGATAGATGAGTGACTGGGAAGTCCCAGAAGGGGGCTGCGTGCTGGGATGGGGTTCTAAACATCTCTGATTCTCAACATGCTGAGCCTTGCGTGGGTCAAACCCAAATGCTCAGCTCTCTTCTTGAAACCTCGTTCGTCCCTTGCCCTGTCCTCTAATGTTCAAGCTGTTCTTTTGGCCTCACCACTCCGATCACATCTATTCCTCATCTTTATTCTCCTTCATGGCAACCCTCAGGGCTTACACAGACTTGCATCAAGCCTGTGGTTCAGTTTATGATGAGGAGAAATAAGAGGTTGATTAAACGATCAATTACTTTGTTTATTGATCCAGTCCACGTTTATAGAAGTCAACTATGCCACAGGCATAGGGTGGACTTTGGTGTCTGGAGGCAATCTGACAGTTGTGTTGACTTTTATAATGCTTATAGCCTCCAGGGAATACAGACATGGAACAGCTAATTTCCTTCCCCATTATTTAATTTCAGTTGTGGGACTGGAGAAACTGGTAGTCACACTAGTGGAGGTTACAGAAAAAGCAACTTTTGAGCCTGGTTAGACATGAACTGGATATGGATTCTGCCCCCGGTCCTGGGAGTGGACCAAGCTGTGGCTCATTGCTGTTAGACCCTGGAATTTGAGGTAGAAGATGTCTGCTGAGGACAGTGGCAGGACCAGGAGCTGTGCAAATCAAGATGACCTCTGCTAGGCTTTGCGGAAAGAGTACCCCGAACTATGGTTCCTGAAGAGTTTGTTCAGATACTGCTGTTAATCTAGTTTTCTAGAAGGGCAGGGCAGGAGAGGTGCAGCACAGGCAGGGCTGAATTGCCCAGGGAAGCCAGGAACGGGCATATTATTAACTTCTTACCTGGAGTGGAACCTGGCTCTGTGTGTTTGTAATTGTGTCTTGGCTCTGGTGACAGGTCAGAGCTTATTTCCTCTGCTACCTGTGAGCTCACAGGACAGGCATCAGTCTGTCATAGTATCCCAGCACTTTGCACTGGGGTACTGGTGGGTGCTCCATACACATGTGCACCTTAAGTGGCCCAAAAGGTTGGAATGTTGTGGGCTGGACTATGTGTCATTCAAGTCTAAATGTCGAAGCCCCAATTCTGCAATGCCTTAGAACCTGACACTGGAAATAGGGCAAGTGAAGATATAATGAGTTCACATGGGTCATACGGGTGTGGGGTTGTGTCCCTGACCTAATATGATTGGTGTCTTTATAAAAGAAGAAGCATGAGATACCACGTGAAGATGGAGGCCATGCTGCCCCAAGCAAGCCAAGGACCTATCAGTTGCCAGGGAAGAGGCATGGGGTGCATCCTTCCCTTGAACCTTCAGGGTGACCATGGACTTAGAATTGTGAGTCAGTGTCTGTTCAGTTACTTCATGTGTAATACTTCATTTCAATATCTGTAGGCTGTCACCCTCTGGGAATTTTGTGTATTTTGTGTCTAAGGTAGTAGTGGCCCTGCCTGGCTCTGATGTGCATGTGTGTGTGTGTGTGTGTGTGTGTGTGTGTGTGTGTGTACTCATATGTTGATAGAAGCTGAGTCCCAAACACAAACACAAGAGGAAGATAGTGATCTTCCTCTGGCCAAGCTTCTGAAGGCAGCCTAGGCAGGAAAAGTTAGCATGGAACAATCATCTCTTTCTCTTCCTAGAGCCTAAATTTGCAAATCAAAGGGCCAGGGCTTGCTGGGATGAATTTTAGGGGTCCGTTTGGGGCAGTGACAAGATCCTCTGCTGGATAGCAGCCAGGTGCATCTGAAAGGGGCCTGCCCGGGGCCCTTGTTCCCTGCATGGTGGCTATGGCCCCTATGGATGGATATCCTGGTCCAGGTTAACTTTTAACCAGAGGACTCAGGTCCTCAGCTGCTGCGTCCGGGCTTCCTGCAGGCCTTGAGCAGGCTGGCTTTTTTGCTCTTGTCTCTAGTGAGGTGGGGTCTCTGATGAATTGGCTGCACACCCCCACCCAGAGCCTTGCCACCATCTTGAATACTTATGTCCCTAGCAAAGATGAATGGGTCCTACTAATGAGCTGGAGACAGCGGCACTGTGACCCTTGACCCCACACACTCAGAGCCAGCGGTCTGGGGAATGGCCGCCCTGAGCCTGCTTAATGTGTCGGGCTGGCCTCTGAAAGAAAAACACATTTATTGCTACTTAGAGAGAATTGATCTAATTGGGACGGAAACATTGTGCTGATGGAACATGGAATTTTTATGAGGCGGGTGACTCAAGTTCAACTAAGGTATCCCTGAGGGGAGGGACAGAAGTGAGTTTCCAGGGATTTTTTTTTTTTTTTAACCCCAATCCTTCTAGTAGGTACCGAATTTCTAGACCAGTCTGGGTTTGAATTACAGTGGTGCTGGCCATGGAATCTGCACCCTGGGAGCCTTTGGCAGCTTGGTTGTTTAACTGTAAAAAGTGTGTGTGTGTGGTGGTAGGGGGTGGTAATTACAGCTTTGGTTAATGCAGAATTGTTGGGTGGAGGAGGCAACTGATTGACATTCTAGGTGCCTCCAGGCTTCAGTCCTGCCCTCAGCAGGAGGCAGAGTCCAACAGGACTTGCTTGCGCCCAGAGGACAAGTGGTTTCAGTTTATTTGGCCAAGTCCTTTGCAATTCCTTAAGCACCCAGCCAAATCTTTGTTGGCTACAGCTGAGGTGATTCATGTGCTAGTTATTTTTAGACAGAGCTCAGTCCCGGTCTCCAACACTGGTGGTGGTGGTGGGGCACACTCCCTTGACAGCCTCAGAATCACCCTTGGCTGCTGCTTCTCCATCTCTTACTATAATCAAGTCTGTTTAAGATTGACTAGTTTTCCCTAAACTTCCCTTGACACCATCCCACTGTTCTGGCCTCCATACAGGCTGCCTTGGTCACGGGCTGCTCTGGTTGAGGATGGCTCTCCTCTTTTTTCTTGCCTGTTGTTTTATTCAGCTCTGGCCAAACCTCTATAGCCACCGCTCGAAACTAGTTCCTGCTCTGAACCAGTTCATCCCACACACGGGTGCATCTTCAACAAGTGGGGGTATCCCTTGAATCATACTACTCATTCCTCAGTGCAAATTTCGGGCTCCCCAGAGCCTCATGGTGTCCAAGTAGACACAGCAGGCTCATGGATGTGGTAAAAATATAACATATCTTCTAAACAGAGACATTTTATCCACGAATTGTAAATTGCACGGTTGCCTGGTGTATTAGTTGCCTATCTTGTTGCTTTGACAGAATATATGACCAAAAACACTAAAGAAGGAAGAATTTATATGGGCTTAACAGCTGGAGGGCGTAAGTCCATCCTGGTGGGTAAGGGATGGAGGCAGGAGCTTGAGGCAGCTGGTCACATCGCATCCACAGTCAAGATGCAGAGGGATGACGGCCAGTGCTCATGCAACTTTCTCTTTTATACAGTTTAGGACTTAAGCCAATAGAATGGAGTTAGTCAGTCTTCCCATCAAGTAACCTAATCTCAAAATCCTTTCACAGACCTGCTTACAGGCTTGCCTCTTTAGTGACACTAACTATCAAACAAAAGACACAAACTGGGACTGTGCTGGCAAAGTGGGATTTGGGGTCATTCTATCCATCATGGGCTGGCCTTCGTCTCCTAGCCAGCCACTTGTCACAGGACCTCTCTGGCTTCTGCAAGTCCCCAATGCCGGCTCATTTCGTTCACCTATGCCCTGGCACATACTGTTCCCTCTAGCTGGAATAAATGTCCTCTGTCTCTGTTTTGGCCAGTGTTCTTCCCTTCTAGCCCTGGATGAGTGGCCATCTCTGCAGTTTTCTTCCTGACTCCCATCGACCCTGAAGGCTGCCCGCTCTATGTTTGTTTTCTCTTGGTGCTTAATGACTATCTCAAGATAGTGGTACAAAGTAATGCATTACCTGACAGTTTTGTGCATCAGGATTTGGACTTAGCCTAACTGTGTGATTCTGTCTCAGGCTCTACCAGGAGGCTATGGCTTGGTTATGGTTACCTAGTATCTGAGGCTAGAAGACAACATTTCAAGATAGTGTCTTCTTGGGGGTGGCGGCAGGTGCAGGCTGTTGGCAGGAGGCCTCTGCTCCTCTCCATGGGGGCCTTTTCTTAGGACTTCTTGGGTGTCCTCGTGATGCGCCCGTTTTCCCTTGGATGAGTGGTCTAAAAGGATGCAAGGAGGAGGCTGAGGTATCCTTCTACCCTGAGTGATACTAGTGAGTATGCCCTGGGTAATGTGCTGGCTCTATCTCTTCCTGGCAGAAAATCCTAGATTTCTGAAAGGGGCCTGCCTCGGCCCTTGTTCTCTGCATGGTGGTTATGGCCCCTACAGACAGACTTCCTGATCTGGGTTAACTTTTAAGCAGAGGGCTTAGGTCCTCAACCTCTGGGTCTGAGCTTCTTGCAGGCCTTGAGCAGGCTGGCTTTTCTGCTCTTGTGTCTAGTGAGGCAGGGTCTCTGATGAATTGGCTGCACACTCCCACCCAGAGTCCTGTCTGAAACTCCAGTTCCAGGGGATCTGATACCCTCACACAGACATGCAGTCAAAACACCAATGAACATAAAACAAAAATAAATTAAGAAAAAAAAGAGAAATCCTATAGGACATATGAATGTATGTTTGTTAGAAGCCAGTCACTAAGTTCAACCTATACTTAAATTAGGTTCCCCCTTTCAGAGGAAAGGATATTTGGGGAAACAGTTTAAAACTATCAAAACAGTCATTCAGAGGATAGTCTGCAGGATGCTTGCAAGTGACTTATCCACACCATGTTAAAAACCATGCAAGGTCCCAGGTATCACTTACCTAGGCAGGTTGAGTCAGAGTTAGAAGGGGGTGGGGCCAGAAGGGAGATGAATGAGGCCAAGAATCTGTTTCTATTCCAGTCTTCCTGACTCTTGAGAAGCATTGTTTTTAGAAACTGGTCATTGGAAGCATGGTATTCATTTCTCTGGGTTAGAGTCATGGCTCAGCCACTCACCACACAGTGTGATATTATACTATGACCTAAGCTGGCTATGTCTCATTTTCTTCATTAGGAGAATGGGGGTAATAATACCTCACAAATGTTCTTAGGCTAAATGAGTTAAATTTGTGCAGTGTCTAGAAATTTGTGCAATGTTTAGGAATGTTTGTTTAATTAAGAAGGTAACAAAGACAAGAACCTGGGGAAAGCTCATTCAAATTATCTCTTTTCTTTCTTTTCCTTTTTGGTTTTTCAATACAGGGTTTCCCTGTGTACCTCTGGCTGTCCTGGATCTTGCTCTATAGACCAAGCTGGCCTTGAACTCAGAGATTCACCTGCCTCTGCTTTCTGAGTGCTGGGATTACAGGTGTGTGCCACCACCACCACCCAGTTATCTCTTTACTTTTCTATTTTCCACCTTAAGTAGAGCATCTGGAAGGCATCTCTAGTCACACAATCCCTGGTCTTTAACAGTGAGTTCTCTCTCTCTCTCTCTCTCTCTCTCTCTCTCTCTCTCTCTCTCTCTCTCTGTGTGTGTGTGTGTGTGTGTGTGTGTGTGTGTGTGTGTTTGTGGATTGACTATTGGTGGTTTTTAAATGACATGCCTTCTATCACAGAATCACCCAGAGGGCTTATTAGAAAATGTTCAAGAGTTTTCTATGCTCCAGGCCAACACATTCTTCCCTGGAGGCTTTCAAGAGCATTCAAGGTGAAGAATGGCAAGAATGAGCTAGAAAAGCCAGGGGCTTTGCCAGGAGCTTAGTCAGGCTTTGGTTTAGATGAGGCCCTCCCCAAATAGAGTAAGGGTTCAGGCCTGCCAGGCATGAAGATACTAAGAATTTTCTTCAGTCCAAACTGGGACTTGGTGGCCAACAAAAGATTTTTGGTGCATTCTCAAGTCAACTGGAAAGTGGTACCAGGCTGTGGGATTGTGTTTTAAGGAGATGACCCAAAGGCTCATTGTGACAGACATCATGGTGGGGGAGGGTATCTAAGATGAATAGTTTTAACTGGGATGGGGGCTTCTGAGATTGATCCTGCTGGGTTGCTGAAGGAGTTGAAGTACCAATGTCCTGGAAGGTGCAAGTGGGGGAGGTCACCAAGGTCAAGGATTAAATTGTTGTTATTTTCATTAGTGAAAAGAAACTCATTGGAGAGCAGCAGGTAGGATGCTCAGGTCCTGAGTAAAGTGGCTGCTTCTCAGCATGAAAAGTATGGCAGAGGCAGGCTGCTCTGGCTGCTGTGGGTTCCCTCTTGGAGGTCCTGCACTGGGGCTGTTACCAGAAGGGCCCCATGGATTTGTGCACATTCCAAGCTGCTGATGTGTCTTCTGCCATCAGCAGAGCCTGCACTTTTAGAAGATTGCTCAGGCTGGTGGCTGGAGAGCCGACTGGTGGTAGCTGGAATGGAAGCAGGGAAACAAGCAAGAAGTAATGGGAACAGAAGTAGCCAGATTCAAGGTAAGTGGGGACATGCAGATACAAGCAATGAGGACCAAAGAAAATACCAAAGTGTTCCTTGGTATTTTCTCCCATCAACTGGATGGAAGAGACAATACTCTTTACTAAGACAGGAGACATGGAAATCAAGAGTTTTCTTCTGGTGGCAGGGGAGATGGCTTAGTCAGCAGAGTGTTTGCTATGCAACTATGAGGACCTGAATTTGATTTCTAGTATCCATGATAAAGTGCTGGATGTGTTGACGCAGGTTTGTAATCATAGTACTGGTTAGGCAGAGACAAGTGAATCCCTGAAGTTTGGTGGCCAGCCAGCCTAGCCTACTTGGTGAGTTTCAGGCCAACAAGAGACTATGTCTCAAAACCCAATGTAGGTGGCATGTGAGGAATGAAAACCAAGGTTGTTCTCTGGCTTCCTTGTGCACCTGCACATACATGGTCCCATTCACACATATATCCCATACACACACACACACACACACACACACACACACACACACACACACTTTCTTATATTCATGTTATCTTTGAGATCCTTTTTGAAAAGCTACATAAAGAAAGTAGGAGTTCATTGGGGAGGATGGGAGCTGGAGATGAAAAGATGAGGCATCATGAGAGATGCAGTAGGTGCTTTTGTTGTTGGGTGAATACTAGACTGTCTTGGTGGTACAACCCAGGCTACATGCCATACTGCATTGTTAGCAAAGATGCTGTTGCATAGTATGTAACCTTATTGATGCTATTTCAACCTTGGGACTAGATGGGATTAGTTAGGGAGAGAGAGGGGGCGAAGAGAGAGAGAGAGAGAGAGAGAGAGAGAGAGAGAGAGAGAGAGAGAGAGAAATGGAGACCCAAGGTGAAGTCCTGGGGCTCCAGCACTTAGAAGTTGCACAATGGGAGAGAGAGAGATGCAAAAGATGAGAAGGAGCACCCAGAGAAACAGGAGGAGAACAGACAAGGGTGATGTCATGGAAGACACACACACACACAAAAGAAGATGCTGCAAAGTTGCTGCAAAGAAGATGCTGCTGCTAGTTGAATGCATCCCAGAGTTAAGTGAGAGATCTGGAGGGAGGAGCCCAAGGGTTAAGACAGGATCCCCCCACAGTCCCCCATGAGTCCTCCACTCAGGGCATCATCACAATTGCAGCTTCTGCAGAAAAGGCTTTGAGAGCAGAAGCTTGTCTGGGAGGCGCCCCGAGGATGTGTGTGTGGGAGGTGGGACCAGGAAGTGAAGGGAACAAACCGAGTGTGCTGACTAGTAGACCTTTGCCACAGGGGGTAGGGAGTAGAGTCCAGTCCTCCTGGGGCCCCAGAGAAGACAGTAGAGCATGTGCTCCTGAGTTATCCAGCCAGAGAGGCAAAGAAGCTGGGGTTTTCATACCTTGACTCATCACTGTCATTGATGAAGTCATGATTCAGGATCCCTAGAGCTTCCTGCTCCCAATACTCTTGCAGCCAGAGTAGCTGTCAGCGGGGGTGTAGGTACTGAGTGAGAAGTTTCCTGGGGGTGGGTGTATGGGTAGAGGAACCAGAGGTGTGTGTGGGAGAAACAGGCAGACACAAGGATCCCCAACCAAAGACTCACAACGCTTTAGACAAAGTGAGCTGTCTTTGGGACACCACCAGAAGGTGGCTGATCAAAGCTGTGCGTGGGATGAGCACCAAGTCTGAAGACTCCAAGTGGGTCCATTGCTGGTTCATCCCAGGCGGTGTCTAGCCTTAGACCCCTAAACCATCCTCCAAAGAAGGGCTGTAGGAGGCAGAAAGATGGTGTGAGGGTGCCAGGTGGAGTTTGGCTCTCCCCCAGATGAGAGTCTGCTTGAGTGCTGAAGTGGGGATGAAAAATGAGCAGCCTCCCGTGCATTAAAGATTTAATATTCTCTCCCTGGGAGGTGTCAGGGAAAGGACCTTATAATAAATACTGCACAGGACAATTCTATAATGGAGCTCGTCATTTAATGGCCTTGTTTTGTCTGACAGAAACATTATGGATGCTGTGTCTGGGGCCTGTTTCGTGAGGGTGTCTCTCTTGAGCCTTAGGCCTGAGAGGCCAGGATTCAGCTCTAGAGGAAGTTTTCCAGTTTTCTAACTTTTACCCTATGGTTACAGAATGACAGGGGTGATAGTTATGCAGAACAAAGACTCACGGGACAAACTCCACAAAACTTGGAACTTGCAAGTCCTTATTCTAAGTGTTCCATGAAGTTCAATGGCAGAGTCCTCTCTCTTGGCTACAATGACAATTTCTACTGTGTAGGTAGGAAATGGACAACACTAACAGTAAATGGAAAAGGTGGCATATGAAGCCAGGCAGCCAGCCCCCGAGTCTAGGTTTCAACCACCACGCCAGTGCTGCTGGACTTGTGTACACTGTGGGTTTGGATCCCAGCTCCATCGCTCATTAGCCGTGTGATGAGGTAGCATGTCTCAACTACTGTGAGCTACAGCTGCTGTGTATACAAAGATGAATTGTGGGGCATGGGTGAGGAATCACACATAAAGTTCTGTATCTCCTCATTGGTAAAAGTTAGTCCTTGTCAGTACTTGAACCTGATGTGTGTGACTCTTTGGCAAGCTACTTGACCCCTCCGAGTACTGGCTTTCTTATTGGTGACTGGAATTAAAAGTCAGGTCTCCCAGAGATACCAGGAGAGAGAGAGGGAGAGTGTGTTCTTTGATCTTTGGGCTTTGAGCTAAGCACCAGTGTTCTGTTTGGTCCTAGGGACCGTAGGTGTACTCTGGGCCCAGGTGTGAATGAAGGGGTCCCAGCACACTTGGCAGATTGAGCCCAAGCCAGTAAGTTCCAGCATACCCCAGTGTGACATTCTTGAATTGGGGAAATTGAGTATGAACTAGCCCTGAGAGTGGGTGTCAGTGTGCCTGAGTGGGTTAAGTGTAAACTAGTCCTGAGAGTGGGTGTCAGTGTGCCTGAGTGGGTTAAGTGTGAACTAGCCCTGAGAGTGGGTGTCAGTGTGCCTGAGTGGACCTCCAAACTCTGGAGGACCCTCAGCCCTGAGGCTCCTGCTGGATGAATGCTTCACATCCCTTTAATGACAGCTAAAGTGATGTGACATGGCAGGGCCCAGCCCAACTTAGGTTCCTTGAAGTGAGAATTCACAATTCCACATATCTCAACAGACATACCAGAGCCTGTGCCCCACTGTGCTGAGCAGTTCTAGACACTTCTGGATGCTCAGGCCTGCTTTCTTCCACTAAATACTACAAGGTGTGGCTGTTTTATGAGATCAGCTCTTGGAAGACACACATGGCTGCCACCTCTGGTCCAGGATGAGAGGGTGGGATGGGAGAGATGAGGCCTAGCATATAGTTGAGCTCAGAACTGCCAGCTCCTCTAGCTCCTGAAATCAGAAATGCTCTGACCACAGTGTTCTAAAGGTCATTCCAAAGGTTTTGAGTTCTGGTGGAGGGTACTCCTCTTGGGGCTTGGGTGAGTCTCATCACTGTCCTGTTTTACACCTCTGGAGCTGGAGCTGGGGAGGAGGGAGGGAGCAGGGAGGAAGGAAGAGTGCATGGTCAGCAGGCTCTTTATGGATGGTCTAGGGGATGCAAAGCGAAGGGAAACTCCTTGTTCCCCAGCAGCCCGTGCTCCAGTCTTGGCCTGCCTGGCAGAAGTGGGACGTACTCAGCTAATTTATATTAATTCAAGCCCATTAATGATGAGCTATTGCCTCTCTTTTCTCTCTTTCCTCTTACAGCAAGAGCACAGGACTCAGATTCAAGTACTGAATTCTGTTGGTTCTTAGATGATATGCCCTAAATAGGATTCTAGGACTGGCAACTGCAGCTCCTAATTCTCACCCTGTCCCTCCTCTTCTCTACCACGACACATAGCCCAGGGTTCTTTACTTCTGGTTTCTACCAGCCCTTGTCCTAATGAAGAAGACTCCAAGTCTGCAGTGAACAGTCCTGTGTTCATGTGATGGTGAGAGACTTCCTGTCAACTCAGATTGCATTTGCCACAGTCAAATAATTCAGCCTTCTGAACAACCTGTTCCCTTCTTCCTGCTCATGCTGGGAACTTCTCAAGGGCCAGGGGTGTTTCTCTGGTTTTTGTTCTGTGAATTCCCCTTTATAGCCTGCATTCCTAACCTAAGGGGAATGTCACAGAGGTCTTACAAAGTAAAGCCAGGGCTGATGGATTTGTCATCATTTTACAGAGGAAGGATGAGAGGCCTCAAGAGAGACTAAACTAAGTCGATGATCTGTGACACCTGAGTACAGGCACACAGCCTCTTGTTTTTTTTGGGCAGTGGGGCAAGCGCTCACTGTGTATGCTAGGCAGGCACTCCACCACTGAGCTCCTGTTGCATGTCTTACCCCACCTATTCACCCTATATAGAGAGGACACCAAAAGGAAAGGTTCTGTCCAAGTCCAGCTTGGTGACCAGTGAGTTTATTGGGGTCACTTACAAGAGCATGGATGACTCAAAGGAAGCTGTGTCGCCCGAGACCTGCTGTGACTTACACTAGCTACAGCATTGAGAAGTCTCCCTGTAGTCAACTGTCTATTGTTTACATAGTGTCCACTGCAATCTCAGGGAGAGGAAGGGCCTCTTGAGTCTCACAAGCTTCTCCACTTGTTCCACAAGAGAATGTTATGGACTGGTTTCTCACGAGTCTCTTGCTTCAAGACAGAGATGGCGGTGTACAACTTGGAAGAAACAGCCATGCTCTACCCTTTGTGTTTTTTGTGTGCATCGTGTTGCACATGTGTGGTGTATGTATGTATATGCATGTGTGTGGGCAGCTGCACACATATCTATGTGTGCATGCATGTAGGGGTCAGAGGTCAACACCAGGTGCTTTCTTCAATAATTCTCCACTTTTTTTTTTCCAGAAAAAGCTTGTTTAATTATTATTGTTGAATTGCCCAATGAATTACTCTACACATATTATAAAGAATGGTATAAATCTATATGTTAAAATGGGAAAACATTCCAAAACACACATGCAAAAATATAGCAAATTGCAAAACAGAATGTAAGGTAGAATCGGGTGCTATTTTCTTAATAAAATTTCAATTTGAGGAAAAGGGTAGAGAGAATTTCATATATCCAAGACTTAATTCCTCTTATTATTCTTATATTCCTAACATAGAACATCTGCCAACTTTCTCCTTGTAGCATTTTATTTGAGGGATGTTTTTTGACAAACATGCATATACAACATTGGGGGATTCCAAGAAATGTTTGTCAAACATACAAAATCAGTTATGTCTGCCTTACTGGTTGAGCCAGGACCTTTCATTGAACTTGGAGCTCACTAATTCTTCTAACGGCCCCAAGGATCTTCCTGTGTCCTCCTACCCAACGCCGAGGCTGTACTTGTAACTGTGTGCTGCCACACCTGTTTATTTTATTTTTTAGTGTGGGGGCTATGGATCCTAACTCAGGCCCTCATGCTTCTGCAGTAAGCAGTTTACTGACTGAGCCATTTCCCAAGCCTGTACTATATACCTTTTAAAGTCATGTGAGGAGACCTTTAATTAATTATCCATAAGTAATATTTAGTTCCATATAGGGTAGGACATGTCCAGGCCTCAGGAATGCCTGTTTTGGCTAGTTTGTTTTCAGGCTGCCTTGGTAGAGGTCTATCTCAGCTCAGGTGTAGCCCCCAGAGAGCAAAGCAAGTGCTCCTGAATACTGAGCTTATGGAGAGAAGCTGGAGGCAAAGGTAACCACCTCTCCCTCCCAGGCCTCAGTCTTCTCATCTAGAATCTAGATGATGGGGTTGAGGAGTGTGGGGGTCCTAGGAGCACAGGCCTGGATCCCAAGCTGTTTGTCTTAGCCCTCAGGAACAGTGGTTAAAGTGTCAGGAGTGACCCTGAGGGCTGCAGAGTCTGGCTCTGTCCTTGGGCACCTCCCCTGATGCCTCCACCTAGCTGCAGCAGCTCTGTTCCTGCTTCTGCTTTTGGCTCTGATTGGAGATGTTAAACTTTGGGTGCGTCTGAAACACTCACACAGAAGCTTGCACAAATGATTTCCTCCCAACATTAACATATTTCCTTTTTGAACCCTTGTGAGGCTTTTCTCCAAAGTAATGGATTCCCCTCCCCCCCCCATTCCCAAATGTATTCAAATCTGGCCTCAGTTAAGTCAGAAGATTCCTATCGGCCCAGCAGGGCTTCCCTCCTGTTTCCTCGCAAATCAGCATCCTTTTTATTTTCCCCTCAGATCTCCGGGTAAAAGGGAAGCTTTCTTTGCAAGAGTTTCACTGGAATGGACAGACAGACGGACTCAGTGTGGCTGGGCCTTTGATAACCAAGAACACAAGATTTGACTTCAGGGGGCTCAGAAACTTCATCAGCCAAGGAGGAGGACGCAGAGTATGGGAAGGATCCTGCAGAAACAACCCTTTGAAACCCCGTCCCCCCCAATGATGTTTGATGTGCCTTGTTGCCTTTTAGCCAAAGCTGTACCTTCGGCATCAAAACTACCTTTTGAAAAAAAAAATTAGCTGTATTTTAGGGCACAGAAAGTGTAAATTTAATACTAAGTCTTAATAGGGAAAGTCTTTGAAAAGGTATTTCTGGGCCTGGGATCATTTAATACCCATCCTGATCTAGCAACACAAGTTCTTCTCTATCCACAACCCCCCTTTAATTCTTAATCCCCCTCTTTCCCAATCCTGGGCCTCTGTGATGGCAGGTCAGGGCACAGTGTTCCATGGGGAGCAGTGACTTCCAGCAAATGTTCCCACCCCTCTCCCCACTTTTAAGACACCTTTCAGTTTCAGAGCTTTATTTACTCTTGGTGTTTGGAGTGGGTAGTCCAGGCTGGCAGCGAGTTACCCACAGACTTGCTGGTATTGACAGCTAGAGCTGCAGTCTGGTTGCCTCAGAGAGGACAGAGCACTCAGGGTCTAGAGAGACTTCATGGAGAGATGGACAAGTAGTTGCTGATGGATCATGGACCCCCTGGGGCCCAGGCTGGTCAGAACACAAATGACTTTCTAAGCCCTTGCCCCAGGAGCCCCTCAATCCTTCCTTCTCTGGAGCAAAACAGCTAGGACCAAGGACAGCTCCGTCCACTCTCTGTGCTGTGATTGGTCTCTTGGAGTTAAGGGAGACTTCTCAGTTAAAAATGAGCTTAAACCTGGTGGATTCAGTAAGGTAAGGGGAGTCTTGGCCCTGGAGGAGATGGGAATGGAGGGGAGGGGAGGGGGGAAGGTGGGGGTGGGGGCGGGAGGGGGGAGGACAGGGGAACCCATGGATGATGTGTAAAATTAAAACACAAATATAATAAAAAAAAATGAGCTTAAATGCCTGAGAAGGAGTACCATGCCCCTGTAAACAGGACCCAGCATCCAGACAAGGCAATCCCGTTGTATGGAAGGACTCACAGACTTGCTCTCTGGGTATGTGGGGACACTCGCTGAGGACCCTGAGGTTGTGTTTAGTGCAGTGAGAGGATTCACTGTGGCTTGACCATCTTAGATACCATCATGTCTGGTCTAAATTATCACTTCCTCATCCCCAGTCAGCCATTCCTCCTCTGGTTTTAATGAATGTTTCTGAGTGCCATTCTCTACATATCAGACCTTGATGTATGACCTCCCACGACTCCCTAGTTCCTTTGTAATAAGTCACCTCACCCTGGAAACTGAGGTCTTCAACCAGCTCACCCTGCTCCCTTCCCTCTGCTGTTCCTCGCCACACCCCTGCATTTGCTGCCCCGTCTGCTCATATTCTTTCTTCTTTGCTTGGCAAAGGCCTGCTCTTGACCAGGTCTTTCCCAATCTGTCAGTCATTGAACTTCCGACATTGGCTTTAGATATGCCTCATATATATGTATTTTTTTGATACAATAGCTTCTTGCTATATAGCTCTTTGCACCCTGTCTACCTACTCCTTTCTAAGATCTTTAGAGATAAAGCCTGGGTCTTAGTTTTTACACTTTTGTTATACAACCTCCTCCTCCTCCCACCTTCAATAAATGCTGTTAATCTTGCTTTACTGACAAGAAACTAAAACTCAGAGAATGTGAGTAACTTTTTAGTGGTCACACAGCTTGGAAGTTGGATACCCTGAGAAACAGGGTAATCTATAGGAGAAAAGGAGGTTCTTAGGGCTCAAAGACCAGTTGAAGTCAGAGCTAGTGAGTGCAGGTGGCCCAGCAGAAGCCTGGCTTACAGGCAAGCCCTTTCATTCTTGGCTACCTTTTAGGCAAGGAAAACTGCATGCAGTGTCCTGAGTGTTTTCTGGGGTGGAGGCATCCCAGATCTTGGCTGGTGGAGTTGGGATCCCTGAGGCTGAGGGAGGAAGAGGAGCATACAGATTGAGCAGAAGTGGAGAAGTACCTGGGGCATCTTCCAGGTTCCCTAATACTGCCAATACCTAGTTCTGAGAAAGTAGAGAAAGAAGAAACCCCAGCTCACAACTCCCACTGATTCACGTCAGTTCCCTGCACCCCGTCTGCCCCAAGGCATTAGCCCTTTATGACTTCATATTAATCTGCAGGCACTTATTGCTCTGCAAGGCTGTTTTGACAAAAGTTCATTATCAAGACTGCTAAATGCTTTTAAAGCATTGATTGGGCGAATTATTACATCACTGGGGTAGACACTGTGTTTGAAGATGGATGGTGTTGCTCAGACCATTTGAAATTTCCCTTCTTTTAATTGGATCGATCCCCAGAATAAACGAAGTTTAATTGAATTTTGAGGAAAATTGAGCAGTTGTTTGTGAGTCTCTGTCGATAAGCATTATTTCAATTACATGGTGATAAGTGAGCAGGGGCGGGGTGGTGGTGGTGGGGATGGGCTGGGGGAGGTTTTGTCTGCTGCACCACAGACTGGGTGAGCATTTCCCCGAAGTCAGTCCCACCTGGTCCTGCTCATTCTAGAACTCTTTACTGAAAGTTGACTTTCTGTGAAGCCAAACTGTAACTCCTTTCCTGTCGGCTCCCACTAGCAAAGTCCAGAAAGGCAGGCTCTGTACCTCATGTACCTGCATGTGAATTCTGATTCACTGACGATTTTACTTCAGTTAAGGATTGCATACATTCTCCAAAGCTCAGTCTCGCCCTTTATTCATGGGGGGTACAATGGCCTCTGCCATGTGACATGGAAACAACATGCAGATGTTATTACTCAGCTTTACTGGAAGGTAGTTTAGGTCTAGTCTCAGGCCAGAAGGGAAACAGCCCTGAATGTATGTCAGGTGATGAGGGAAGACCTTGGAGTCGTCACTGAGTTATCCTTTTTTCTTTCTTTCTTTCTTTTAGATAAAGTCTCACTGTATCATAAGGCTGTAGGTAGAGGTGGCAGCATGTTTGTTGAGTGTGAGATGCATAGGCCATTGTGGCTGGTGCATGATGAGCAGGGAGTTTACAGGTCAACAAAGGACTGACTACAGATGAGCTTGGGACCAAACTCACATCTACAGGGCTCATTTTAGGGCCTGATCCACTTGACTAGTTTTCCTTTAGTCTTTCTTGGAGTCCCACACAGATCAATGGGAAAGCACCCTGTGCCCTCTGCTTCCTGGGCTATTATGAGAAGACAAGCCTACAGTCCCAGTAGACTTTGCTGGGATTGGCTGAGAGTCCTTGGATCCTTGAGTAGAGCCTTCCTAAGCCAGATGAGTCTTTCTAAGGACTTCCTTCCTATGTAGCCAAGGTTCAGAAGGTAATTGCAGGTAGCTAGAGGGTCTCAACTGGGGGTGGTTTATCCCCTAGTGAACATTTGGCAGTGTTTAGAGACATTCTCAATTACTGAAATTGGAAAGTAGTGTTTCTAATATGTAGTGAGTAGAGGCCATGGATGCTATTATTCTTCAGTATAGAGAATAGCATCCTAAACAGAATTGTTGAGTCAGTAGGGTTGAGTCTAAGTCAGGTTCCTCAGGTAGTCCTGGGTAGTGGATACTGGCCCTTTTACACTCACAGCCAGTACATGGCCAAGTTGGAAGTCTGCCTTTCACAAGCCATGGGAAACTTCTTGGCCAAGCTGCACCATGTTAGTGACGTGGTCCCTGGTTTATCCTGTCTTTCTCTGTCTCTCCTGGACTTTAGGGAGGGAGTACCACTTCCCTTGTTGAGGGCCTCAGGACCGTATGTGCTTCAGGGTGTGCTCTAGGACTTCAAGTTTGCTGTGGCTATATATTTGCCCCCACCTTCTCATAAAGCTAAGTATTTGGATAGTGTACACCCTGTATGGTATGGTGTGATTTCCATGGTTCCCTCACTGGTCACTAATTGCAAACAGTAAAATAAAACATCATATTGCTACCAAGGCTACACTGCAGCTAAAATCACCAAAATCAAGTTAATTTCCATTCATACAAGTGTGTGAAACAAACTCAGTGGAAACAAATGCATTCCCAGCTCGTGAATTCAGATGGTGGCAAATAGCCTTCCTTTTTCTGGAGCGTCGTCTTATCCTCGGGAACTTCTTGAAAGGGCCTTCTGGACCGCTTGAGGCACCTTCAGGCTGATTCCATTTCTCCTGGCCTCTCTTCTGGAGGTGGAATTTAAAAAAGTACAGGCAGCTTGGGGGCCACAGCCTCCTGGCCAGAGGATTAAATGAACCGGAAGTCAAGCCATTCCCACGCTCAGATGCTTGCTTTGGTGGTTGATAACACTTTGATGGCTGTGCTTCTCCTAAAGGCACTGGGGTCTCTCACCACACATGGTTCTGTTTATCCTCCCGAGTCTTGGTTTTTCCCTCTATCCAGCAAAGGGTCCCCTTTGCCCTGAATAACTTGTGTCCACACAGTGATTTTTTTCTTCTATCTCGAGATAGAAGAAACTGCAATTCACACCTGTGAATTTAACATATGCTCTCTGGTTCCAACTCAAACGTTATTTCTTCTGGAAAAAAAATCTTTCTTTCATCTGGGACTCCCCTGTTGTTACTGATATTCTCAAAGCACTCTGTCCACACTGCTATGCAAGCTGGTTGTGCAGGGTAGAGCGAATGGTTATTCATTTACATAACCCACATAAAACCAATGCCCCATGATCAAAGGAATTTAGAACAACTTAAATTATTTATTGCAATCTCTCAAAGAATGTTAAAGATCTAAATATTAATTCACAGAAGAGCTTCGTGTTTTCCTTTCCTCATTCTCTGCCTTCTTCTTCTATCTCTGCTTGGAACTCCCCCCCACCTCCTTATAATGCACAAAATTCCCTCTGGACAACCCCCTCACACCCTTGGCTCCCCTTTCCCTCTCTTCCTCTCAGCTTCTTTCCTGCTAAGTGGTTTTCCTTCCCTCCCAAATGAAAGCTGAAGAACCAGAATTGTAGGGTAATTCCCAGAAGATTCAGGGTCTGGCTGGGATGGCAGCAGAGAAAGAGCCAAGGAGGTAAAAGATAAACGTGTGCCTCGAGGGGTACGGACACCTGTCATTCTATAGTCTTTTCTTTTGTACAGCCTTTGTCCTCTGTTGTTCTCTGGCCTCAAGCCCCATGTTTCTCTCCCCACTCTTCTCACTCAGAGAGACGGAAGCATTGCAGTAGGTGTGTTGCAAGACATACATGCTTAGCCTAGATCCTGTGGATAGGTGCTGAGGGACATGGGGAGTGCATATGTGTGCAATCTGAGCCTTGTTGCCATCATTCTTCAATGAGTCTGCATCCATTGAAGTTGCTTTATTCCCCACCCCCCCCCCCGTGGCTCACATTGATTTGCTTTTGTTTTTCGTGTGTAAACGAGAAGTTTTTTTTTTTTTTTTAACATGTTCTCTGCATCTTGAAACAGATTTTTAATTATACATCTCAATGTTTTTAATGCGAACATATGAGCAGCTATCAAAAGTGCAGATAAATACACCACTTTTTTTTCCCGACTGTTTGTCACAATATTTAGTTTTTGCAAAGTATTTTGGGGATACGGTCTCACATGTCCACATTCTGGAGGCTGTTTTGAATTGTCCGCCAGTGGCATGGTCAGAGTTTTGAAAGCTGAGAAAGAGAGGGGCTAGGGTTTATACTGTAGTTGTTTGAGTGGGTAGGTTTTGAGATACATTGTGATACCTCTGCATAAGATGCCTGTACATCAGGAATGGAGGCAGGGTTGACTTTTCAGGGAGAGCTTCCTTCCAATAGGCCAGTCAGCTATGTCCTAGGGATGGTGTGGGCCTGCCTTCCTCTCTCCCTCTTGCCATTTATCAGATAGTTCTGTTACATTCTCAGAACTCAGTCTGCAAACAGAAACTGACTAGAAGCATTGCGACAGAGCAGCTCTAAGTCACCACAGGATTAGATGATCACAGAAAGGTGTATATAGGTGGTGCACAGAGAGTAGAGGTCTGAGGTGTACTGGCTAGTTTTATGTCAACGGGACACAAGTTAGAGTCATCAGAGAGGAGGGGGCCTCAATTAAAAAAAAGTCTCCAAAGGATCAGGCAGTGGGCAAACCTGTAGGGCATTTTCTTGATTAGTGATTGCTGGGGGTGAGCCCAGTCCATTGTGGGTGGGGCCAACCCTGGGCTGGTGGTCCTTGGTTCTATAGGAAAGTAGACTGAGCAAGCCATGGGGAGCAAGCCAGTAAGCAGCATTCCTCCATGGCCTCTGCACTCACCCTTGCCCTGCTTGAGTTTCTACTCTTACAGCCCTTAATGAATTGTTCTATGGAACTGTGAATGAAATAAAGCCTTTCCATCCCAACTTGCATTTGGTCATGGTGTTACATTGCAGCAATATTTACCCTAACTAGGACATGAGGCTTGATATCTTGTGCACAGAGTAATGGGAAGTCCCTCATCTTTCCTCGCCTAAGGAGAGAGGAGCAGTCCATTATCCTGAGATAAGGTTTTAAGAATTGCCATGGTTTGCATAGTGGTCAGGCAAAGACTTTCTCCTCCATGTCAAAGTGTGCACTATTCTTGCCTCCTTCAATGAGTTAGACCTTGTCCTATGCTGCAGCATGGATTCACAGGGGCAGGGTGATTCTCTTTACTCTGAGACTTAGCTTTGGCTCAAACCCAAACTCTGCCCTGGAGTTCAGTCTAATCCTTGATGCCTACTGGCCCAGAAGTGATTTTTGTATGCTCCTGAGGTTGTAAGGGTGCTGTCTAAAGTGGCTGTCTGATGGGAGGATCTGACAGCCATAGGCTGGGTCAACAGCTGCATAGTGTGTGTGTGTGTGTGTGTGTGTGTGTGTGTGTGTGTGTGTGTGTGTGTGTGTATGTGTGTGTATGTATGTATGTTATGCATGTGCATGTGGAAGCCAGAAGATAATCTTGGGTGTCATTATTTAGGAGCCATACACAGTGATTTTGGTGGCAGTCTGTCATTGGCCTAGAGATCATCTAACAGGCTAGGCTGGGAGAATAATGACCCTAGGGATCTGCCTGTCTCTACCTCCTCAGCCAGGGTAAGAGACCTACCTGTCCCAGCCAGGGGCTCTACATGTAGAGTGTGCCCTAAGCACAAGGAACCAGATATTTCTCACCTGTGTGGAGTCAGACAAGGGGCCAAGACATGCGAGGGACAGGTGTGCCCCAGTAGCCGAAGGCCATGCTTGATCAGGCCACCTCCTATTTGGATCACCTGTCACTGTAATCTTTCTGATTTCTCGGGTCTCATTTACTGGGTATCTGCTACCTGTACAAGTGTGATTCCAGAAGTTTAGACAGAGTCCTCACTGCCTGTCACAAGTACAATCTCAAAACAGTTAGAGGACCGATCACACCTGCTTGTTGGTTTGTAGTTCCGGAGGTAGAAGTCTGAAGTACCTATTACTGGCTGACATGGTGTTAGCTGGGACAGGTTCCTTCTGCAGGCTCAAGGGGAGTGTGTGTCCTGAACTTTCCCAGCTTCTGGAGGTGACCTGCTTTCCTCGGCTCACAGTCCCTCCTTCCATTTCCGAAGCTAGCAGCACCTCACCCAGCCAGTGTCACCCTTCCTGTACTTGCATTGGGCCCCCTGGGTGATTCAGGAAAGGCTTCCCATCTTGATGTCTTCAATCATTTGCCAAGTCCCCTTTGCCACATTAGGTTTTGGTACTCTGGATGTGGACCTCTTTTGGGGACTAATTCTGCTTACCACAGACTTCCCACTTTTCTCCCAAATGAGAGGTCTATAACATCTCTTTCTTTCTTTCTTTCTTTCTTTCTTTCTTTCTTTCTTTCTTTCTTTCTTTCTTTCTTTTTCTTCCTTCCTTCCTTCATCCCTTTCTTTTCTTTTCTTTTCTTTCTTTTTTTTTTTTTTTTTTTGAGACAGGGTTTCTTTGTGTAACCCTGGATGTCCTGGAACTTTTTCTGTAGACCAGATTGGCCTCAAACTCAGAGATCCGCCTGCCCCTGCCTCCCTAATGCTGGAATTAAAGGCATGTGTCAACATGCCTGGCTAGATCTATAACATTTAAATCTCAGAAGAAACCCAGAAACTTACTTATTGGTGGACTGGAAGTCACAGGGCAGCGCTTATCCCTCCCTGGGGAGCCTGGAGTCAGTGATGGGAATAAAGGCATTGAGCCCTTCTTTTGCATCAGCCTCATGTTGAGGTCCCCTCCAGGCCAAGCTGGTTCTCAGGGTTGTGCTTGATATTTGCTGCCTGGCTTGCTGGGCTGTAAGTCTTCAAATGTAATTTAGGACAATTAAAATGAAGTGTTAACACACGGCGTGTTTCCCTTGCGATGGATGATGATTCTCTAGTATTGTGTGTAGCTGAGCAGCTGGGTCCCTTGATCCATCAGAGGCAGGCGATGCCAGCCTCCAAGCGCACGGCTGATCTCCCACGCAGAATGAATTAACGTGGCAGATATAATTTCCCTGGGTCAGCATGCTTCACCCTGCAGATCCATCTCGGTTGGAGTGCGGGGGAGGCTGAGTGAAGCCACCTGCTTGCCTGGCCATAGAGACTTTGTCTAGGACTGTCTGCCTACCCGCCCCCCCTCCCCCCAGCTTCAGCTTAGAGCTGAGAATTGCTCTCTCTTGCCTAATCACAGAGGGGGAGGGGATTCAATCAACTTGGGTGTAAAATTCTAGAGTCCTTTGGAAAATGCACTGGAACTGAATCCCGCCTGTTAACATCTCCTAGTTAATTATCACAGGCTGTATTTTGGGCATCAGGGCTGAGCTAGAGGAGGGGAGGCGGGTGTTGGGGTGGGATCTTCTTCACAATACCAGTTTTAGGAGTCGTTTATCTTGTCTTTTAGACTAATTATCCCAAACTCACCACTAGGCTGTCACACTTACATGCTCCAATAAATGTAGTTTTAAATCAGCCACTGACTTTGAGGCTGGGGTGGCAGCGTCCCTGGTTCGTGTCTAACTAGGGCCATCCATCTGCAATCATGGCACTGAGGGGAGGTGGCACTGTTGGGCCTCTATGAATGATCATGCTTATTTATATGCAAATACGTTTGACAAATCAATAATGTATGATTTAGCTGTTCGGTGTGTGTTAGTACATGGACTGGCAATCCCAGGTGGGGGGGGGTCCAGAGAAGGGCCTTTTGGCCTCTGGATCCTCCTAATGAGCCTTCTCTTCTGCTATCTTCAGCTCCCAAGATTCTCAAGTTCAAGGCTCTCTTTCCCCTTGTTCAGATCAAGAATTTGTCCCTGTCTTCATGCCTGTCTTGGGCTCTCCTTTAATTAGGACTTGTCCCTTTTACTGGACTAAACACACGACTCAACAAATACTTATTGTGCACTTACTTGTTGTAGAATATTATTTTAAGATATGTTATTTTTGTTTATGCTGCATTTGTTTAACTCTGTGAAGCTGTGTTACTGTGCCTGTCTAAAACATCTGATGGTCTAATAAAGAACTGAATGGCTAATAGCAAGGCAGAAGAAAGGATAGGTGGGGCTGGCAGGCAGAGAGGATATTTAGAAAAAGAAGTGACCAGAGAAGGAGGAGGACTCTAGGGGCCATCCACTACACAGCCAGCCAGGGAGTAAGAGAATGGGAAAAGCCCAGAGGCAAAAGGTAGACAGGATAATTTAAGAAAAGCTGGCTAGAAACAAGCCAAGCTAAGGCCGGGTATTTATAATTAGGAATAAGTCTCCATGTGTGATTTATTTGGGATCTGGGTGGTAGACCCCCCCCCCCCAAATAAGCCCAAAACTACCAACACTTACTACTGTATCTCTGATTATATATGTATATGTATATATGTACATATGTATATATGTATATTTATATCCATATATTGTTATGGGTTTTGTTGCTGTGACCAAAATGCCTGACACAAACTTACGTGGGGAAGGGTTCATTTTGGTTTACAGTTCATGGAGGGGAAGGCGTGGTAACAGCAGCAGGAGGCCGGTCAGTCACATTACTGTAGTCAGGAACTGAGGCAGGGCTATAAAATCTCAAGGCTGGATCTAGTGATCCACTTCCTGCAGCCAGGCTCCATCTCCTACAGGCTCTACAACTTTCCCAGCCAGCACCACCAGCTGGGGACAAGATGTTGAAACATATGAGCCCTCAGGAGTCAGTTCACATCCAGCCCACAATGGTCCATGTATGAAACAAAACTTTCAACTGTATATACTTTTTCCAAGCACTGTTCTTGAGTGTTTATATGTAGTAACATGTAGTCCTCCTAATGAGTTGGTATCAGACCCATTTTATAGATAGGAAAACTGAGGCACTGGATTGTCCAAAACTGTACAGCAAGAGAGCATTTTCTGTTTGTTTGTTTGTTTTTCAAAACAGGGTTTCTCTGTGTAGTTTTGTGCCTTTCCTGGAGCTCGCTCTGTAGACCAGGCTGGCCTCAAACTCATAGAGATCCACCTGGCTCTGCCTCCTGCATGCTGGGATTAAAGGCCTGCACCACCACCACCCGGCCAAAAGCATGTTTTGGGAGGTAAAATCAGGCTGGTCCAGTCTCTGCTTTCTGAGTTCTATCTTTATTGAGAAGTACAGAGTCTGTATCTCGGGTATGGAGGAAAAGATGAGACTCTGACCCTATGCAGCAATCTGGGCATAAAGAATATGAGCAGAGTATAAGTCTAAACCAAACAATGTACTGGATGTGATTATGTCATGACAATGATGGAGTCACAAAACTTAACCTGCCCCAGTGCTGTGCAGTGGAGAGATGGTCAGTCCCAAAGGGCCCTTAGCTGGACTTTTTCCACTCTCGGGACTTCTGATCTAGTGGGGGGTGGGTGGAGGAGGCTGGCAATAATGTTCTCAGATGCAGACTCAAAAGTAGCGTCAGAGTTTGGGAGAAGGAGGGTAAGGAAAGGCAGCCATTTTGATCTCAGGGAGACCTTCCACAGATGAGGGCAGGCACTAGTGTCAGATGCCTTATCTCAGTCAACACCCACCACCGTGTTCAGGCAAAGCCCCCTATTCTTCCCACTTTACTGACTAGAAGGCTGAGACCCACTCATGTCAAGTGGCTTAGGCAAAGTTACATAGTGAGAGTGTGGGAGAGGGCTGGCTTTAGAGACAGATCTGCTTTCTCCAGTTCCTGCTAAATCCGGGTCATTCACGAAGCCTCTGGAGCAGTGATTCTCACTCACCCCGTGGGTCGCAAACCCTTATGGGGGTCACATATTAGATATTATACATGTCAGATATTTATATTACGATTCATAACAGTAGCAAAATTACAGTTATCAAGTAGCAACAAAAGTAACAGTAGGTCGGGGGTCACCACTACATGAGGAACTGTATTAAAGGGTGGCAGCATTAGAGAGGTTGAGAACCACTGTCCTGGAGTATGGCCTGTCCAGGGACTGACTCAAGGTCTGGTTCCATCTCTCTGTCTCACTCAGATCCACCCATGCTTGCTGATAGGTGGTAGATTTGGAGTCACTGTATCCTCAGGGCAGTCATCTTCTTTACCCTACAGTAGTTCCCTGTGCCTCTCAGAAACAAGCCTGGTGTCTATACACAGCCTACTCTGAGTTGTAGCCAAACTGAGCTACTGCCCAAGCTGGTCCCTCAGCTGAACACTCCTCTTTGCGGAGATAACTTTAGCCCTCAAGTCTCTGTGCACATTTCCCTTCCTCTAAGATACCCTAATAGATTCTGATAAAGCAGAAAAGCTGCTCCTCATTTGGTTTCCATTTGCTCCATGTGGTAACTACTTTCCAAGATGGCCCCAATGATCCCGGCTTCATGGTACTCATGCCCTTCTTGTACACTCCTATATTGTATCGTTTATTCACGTGATCAACAATACAGCCAAAGTGATGGTTTGTGACTTCTGTTTGTAGCTCTTGAAACAACCAATGCTCTGTTTTTCTTTTCTTTCTCTTTTCTTCTTTCTTTCTTTCTTTCTTTCTTTCTTTCTTTCTTTCTTTCTTTCTTTCTTCCTTTCTTCCTTTCTTTTTTTTTATCTCTTGCTTGGGAAAAGCCAGCCGCCATGCTGGGAGGCACCCAGCTCTTTGGAAGGCCAAATGTGGTGAGGAGATGACGTTTCCTGCTAACAGCCAATACTGGTTTCTGCTTTGGTATCAAATCCTCTCTAGCCCCAGTTTATCCTTCCAGTCACTTCAGCCCTGCCTGACACCCTGACAGCTACCCTATGAGAAATCCTGGGCAAACTCAGCCAGCCAAACCAGTTCTAAATTCCTGGCTCACAGGAACAGTGTTCCGTAATAAACATTTATTGTTTGACACCACTAAGCTTGGAATAATATGTTAAGCAGTCATAGACTTTGACAATATTGAACAGATCCCCTTTTCAATATTTTTTCACTTGTCTGTGGGCTCCCTGAGGGTGGAACTGTGTCTTTTTCTTAGCCTTGTCCTTATCACTTGGCAAGGGGTCTGGCATCTGGCAGACAAAAGAAGTTGATTTTTACCTGCTTGATTCCAGGGAAGGGGGTTTCCTGACCCTTCATAGGGAGGGACTGGACTGATTCCTGATTTGATTTCTTGGGAAGAGAGCTGTTTTCCCTGAGAGAACCTTGCTGTTCTCTGTTTTCTGATTTTCTGTTCCTTTTGCGTGACTTGGAAGCCACCATGGGGTGTTTGAACAGGTTCCCTTCCCTGCAGGAGTTTCCAAGATCCAGAAGCAAGTGGCGGGAAGCAGATATTTTGCTGACTTGTAAAAGTAGCGTCAGATGCTAGGAGGGTCATCAATTCTGGTTAGTAGCTTCCTTCCTGGCTGTGGAGGCGGTTCCTGCTGTATCCCTGGACTATTAGTACTGGTTCTCCTTAGCACTGGTGGCCAGTCCTAGCTCTGGGTTGGAGACATTCACTTCCTGCAGGGCTCATGGCCATGAAATATTCATTGACAGTGACTTCTCCTCTCATATTTCTTCATATTCAGGGTGGCCACTCAATTGATATGTAAATAAAGTGCACTAGCATTGAGCCTGTCCCATGCTGCATTATTTAAGCCTCAAAATGATGCATCATCCGTCATGGGGCCCATTGGAGGGACCCTGCTGGGCGCTGGGCAATAAAGCCCGCAAGAGCCTCATCAGAAGCAGCGGGTGGCCTAGTGGAAGTTCATTTATGCATGAAATATTCAGCCAGCAACAGTACCAGTCTTAAACATCAGTAATTGGGGGGTTTCTATTGCTCCTAACTAGTGCCTCTAAATTATTGCAAAAGACTGGCCAATTTACAAATTACACATATTTGTCATGCTCTTGTACCTTTCCTGAGCTAACTGAAATGGCCTGTGTTGTGGCTATGCACATACTTGCCATGGTGATCAGTGCCCAGAGGAGTTGACTCCTCTCTGGAGCAGAGTAGAACCTGCCTCACACGTGCAAGCCCTGTCTGCCATTCACCTCCTAATTCCGATTGACGACAGTGCCCCCTCTTATGGACCACTCACTACCTCCTGCTGAGGCTTGGTGTCTGAAGGAGTTTGGCTCCACTCTCTGCTCTGTCATGTTCTTGCGTAGCTCTCTGTGGGGCAATGTCTCATTCAACAAACATTCACAAAGCATCTGGCTGAGATGTTGAGGCACAACATAGATCCAAAGCAGAGGTCCTCAAGGAGCTTATAGTTCCATTTGGATTGCTGAACACCGAAATGCTATCTGCAGTTGGCTTCTCCTAGGTAAACTCTGAGCCTGTAGGCTGCAAATGGTTTACTTGGGAGGTCACCCCAGGAAACAGTGCTGGGGCTGTAGACACGGGGCAGGGCAGGGCAGGGCAGGGCAGGAAGTTCCTGGAGGAAGTGTTACTGAGGAGGGCAACTGGAACTCAGTCTCATGAGAGACAGCGTTCAATGCGCAAGGGCGTTACCCTATTAAATCGGGGGAACTGGGGTATTCATCCTATCTCAGGGGAACACAGTAGAAAGGCTTCCTCATTGTGCAATGGGAGGGATGCTGGCAAAGGCAATAAATAGGCTTGGCATCCTCCCCAGCGACACCTGAGGGAAACAGCAAGTGTCTTATAACCAACCATCTGGACAGGTGAGGTTTTTCTCCTCTGGATTCTGGTGCAGTCCCTATGTGCATTGGTACTTCAGGCTTTCAGGGATCAGGTGAGGGTGTGGAGGCCCCTGTGAGGGTGGCTGTTAATCTTTCTGGCAAAGGGGCTCTTGCTCTTTGGTTGAGTGCTGCCTACATTGGGCAAGAGTGGGAAGAAGGGCAAGGATGATGGAAAATCTCTGATTATCCCAAGAGTGCATTTTCACTCAGCTGGTGACAGCATTCTGGCCACAGTGAAGTCCCCTCCTCAGAGAGGACTTCCTTTCTTACCACTGATCCAGAAGATCATCCCCACCCCTTACTCATCTGTTTGCCTTTGTTGTTTCTGTTTCTCCACTCCCAGGAATGAAGAGCCAATCTGCTTTACTTGCTCTTGCACCCTGGCAACTCACGAAACATGAGGCTCACAGAGGGTCTTCAGAGAATGCTTCTCCAAGGGTGAGCAAGTGCGTGGGGTAGACGTCTTGATTCCTCCTGTCACATAGTGGGGTTGAGAGACATGGAGTGAGTGATCCCAGTGTTCTTCAGCAAGAACGGCCTCGTGTTTCTCTCCCAAACCCTTGGCACCCCGCCAGCATCCTCATCCCTTTGAACTGGGGAATCTCCTTGAGGCCAAATTCAGCATTGAGAGACACAGGACATGAGTTTCTGAAAGCTCATCTGTATCCCTCCTCGTGGCCAGGCCCAGCAGGCTAGAGTATGGTTGCTGTGTGAGGAAGCTGTTTCCTGACCCCGAAGGGACATACTGCCAGGCACTGAATCTCCAGTCTCAGCTATTAAAGGAATTCAAGTTCTCAGGGAAGAGAAAAGATCCAGGAAACCCTTCAGGACCAAAGTATTTTTTTGTATAACCCCTTAAAGGCATTTCCTGTACAGGTAGCCATTTCCTTTTCTTTTATCTTTTTATTACCATATATTAATTACACATGATATTGGATTTCATTATGACACTTCAACATATATGTATACGTATGCATATTTGTATATACACATATACGTATTCAGTATTACCCTTTCCTGTCTCCACTTATCCCTTTCTCTTCCCAGTAACTAGTCACCCTTCTACTTTCATTGTGTGTGTGTGTTTGTGTGTGTGTGTGTGAGAGAGAGAGAGAGAG
Source organism: Onychomys torridus (assembly GCF_903995425.1). Lineage (NCBI taxonomy): Eukaryota > Metazoa > Chordata > Mammalia > Rodentia > Cricetidae > Onychomys > Onychomys torridus. The sequence goes on from NC_050446.1 coordinate 121,174,114, forward strand.
AGAGAGAGAGAGAGAGAGAGGGAGAGGGAGAGGGAGAGGGAGAGGGAGAGGGAGAGGGAGAGGGAGAGGGAGAGGGAGAGGGAGAGTGAGCGCGAGCCACTAAAATTACACTCACTTACAGGAGCATGGTGTCTTACTATTGGGTACACTACTGAAGGAAATGCCTTTCTGTCGTCCCCCCCACCTCCGTTGTGTCCCCCCCCAACCATCAGGGATAGTTGGGTTGGGCCTCTTAATATGTCTCTCCTCCATTATGAGCCCCCTCTTGTGCAGGTTTTGTGCAGCCAATCACGGTTGCATTAGCCATCTTCTGCCCAGAAGACAGCATTCCATTCCTCTCTCTGGCTTTTACATCTTTTTCTTTCCCTTTTCCCATGATGACCTCTGAGCCTTGGCAGAGGGTGATGGTGGTACAGATATCCCAATAATGATTGAACATCCAATAGTCATTTATTCTCATCACTTTGACCAGGTATGAGTATTTGCAATAACCAATGCCCATTACTAAGAGAAGGCTCTTTGACCAAAGCTGACAGCAGCTCTAATCTATGGGATAAACGTAACTTACCAGAAGGCAATTTGATGGGTGCATCATGTCTACTTAGCCAAGCAAAACAGTTGCTTCCCCACTAGAGCCTATGACCTCCTTAGCCATGGGCTTTGGACCATGCTTATGGTAGCAGATGTGAATTCTCTTTGTGGAGTGGAATCAGAGCAGAGGGTGCTTGGTTATCCCCACAACAGACTTGCCACTACTGTACCAGTGGCTACACCTTTGCCTGGCTGGTGATCAGTGTACCAAGCAGGACTCACAGCTATGCAAGACCATTGATGAGAATTTCCCCCAAGCAATCTGCTTAATACCTTCAAGGGAGTAGATTTTTCTTTGTCTCTCTTTGCAATGGGCTGGAATTTTCTTATCCATTTGAAAACTGAATCATATGAGTTTATGTGGAATTAGGTAAAACAACAAAAATATGAAATGATCTTAGTTTTAGTTACTCATTTTTTTATTATCTATCTATCTATCTATCTATCTATCATCTATCTATCTACCTACCTACCTACCTACCTACCTATCTATCTGAGACAGAATATTTCATGACCTGGAATTCACTATGTAGTCCAGGCTAACCTTGAACTTGTGGAAAACTTGCTTTAGACTCAAAATGCTAGGATTTAGATATAAACCATCATGCCAGTTTTATGATTTTATATTTATAGGAAGTCACAGTGATAATTGAAAAGGATTTCTATATATTACTCAAAGTTGACACATTATTATGTTTCTTTATTTATGTGTGTGTGCATACATACATAAATAAGAATTTTCTAAACTGTTTGGTAGGAAATGGTGAACTGTTCTTTGCTGATTCTGTGCCCAAGCTCCTACAGCTATGAAATACATCATCCTGTTTCTCCTTCCTTAAGATTTACTTTTATACTTATTTATGTATTTGTATGTGAGTGTGTGAGTGTGTGAGTGTATGAGTGTGTGAGTGTGTGAGTGTGTGTGTGTGTGTGTGTGTGTGTGTGTGTGTGTGTGTGTGTGTACCACATATGTGTGGGTGCCAGAAGAGAGTGTTAGATCCCCTTGGAGATACAGTTACAGGTAGTTGTAAGCTGCCCAGTGTGAGTGCTGGGAAACAAACTCTGGCCCTGCCCCGTCAGCCTGTTTCTTGCTCCACACTTTTGAGTGTGCAGTTTCCAGTGTCAGGAAAGAGCTAGGAAAGCCAATATTTAGCTTTGTGTTTTGTTTTAAGCATTCTCAACTCTGGAAACCCTGACCATGTCCTTCTCCTTTGCCTATTCCTAGAACTGAAAATGGTTTTCTTCATCCAGACTGGAGCTCCTTGAGGGCAGACCTGGGGCTCATTCACAGTGCAAACCTCAGCTCTGATGAACAGCTGAGACATGTGGGTGGGATGACCTAGAGTAACAACACACTACTTGTTCTACTTCTGAGATCTGTGCTCTTTTAATCCACACGGCACATTCTTCACTCTTTAGTTTGCTAAGAAGTCTGGGCACTGGAAGGTAGGGGCATTTTATAAGGAAAAAGGGAAACTCAGCATTCTGGTTTGATTTGGGCAGAATGTTGATTGTTACTCTCCTCTTCCCATATTTCAACAATCTCTGCATTTCACCCTTTCAGACTGCCCTGGGTCCAGCCAGGGGATGCTTGCTTCTCTTCCATTTTTAAGCTTCCCAAACAAACTTCCTATTAATGCTTGCCTGATGCAAATGTCAAATGGTCCTGTGTGGATGCTATTAAAATAATGAATGCAGAAGGGGATAGATGAACAAGGCTAGGAATCGATCTTGGACCCCTGATGAGATCATTAAGAACTGGGGGGAGGGGAGGAGGCATCATTCTCACAGGTTGAAATTTTACTGTGCCTCTTCTTCCCCTCCATCAACTCCTTTCCTCCTTCCTGTCTCCCTGCTGATTTATGGGCTGGAAGCCTCCCCTCCCCCACCCATTACCCTCAATGCAGTGCTAACTCACCATGGAAAATCTATTTGTGTCAAATGGAATTTTATCTTGGCCTAGGAATTAATGCAGTTTGTAAAAGATGTTTTAATCACACTTTCCTTAATGCGAGAGTATTGAAAAAAAAAAAAGCTGCCCCAAAGATTCAGGGCATCATGAAGATGTTTCTTAGCTCCTTGATGAGGGCTCATAGCAACTGGTCTAGACTTGGTCACAGTTGAGGATGGTCATATATGGTGGAAGAAGGAGAGACTGTCCTGGGAGGGTTGAGCTAGGGATGGAGAAGGCCATGGAGAGTGCTTTAAATTAAGTCCTTAAGAGAATTTTTCTCTATTATTATTGTCAATGATTCTTCTTGGACTTAGGTTCTCAGGACTATAAAATAAAGATTTAACTTCTGATTATTTGATTCAATTCAGAGAAGAGGGAGCAGATGCAGGGATAAAGAAGCCTAGTACACACAGGTCCAAATCCCAGTGGCTCCACTTCTTGGATGTGTGAGGATGCCTCCCTGGGGTGCAGTAAAATGGGAATTACCTTCTTTAGCACTCCCGGCATGTGAGGATTAGATGAACAGATACATGGGAAACTGCACATCTTGAGGCTGGAGCAGGGGGAGCCCTTCCAGGGATGCTTCATGTCCTTCATTCTCCCCAGTTCCCTCCTCTCCTAGAGTCAGGAGACACTAAGTCATGCTGCAACATAGACACCAGCCAGGCACGCAGTAGGCACTTTCCAAATATGCACTGAGTGAAAGACTAGCTTGTCTGGGGGATAACTGGTATAATTCACTATCTCTTTGGCCTATAAAGAAAATAGTTCTGTGAAAAAGATGCCACCCTTGCAGGTAGCTTGTAGGTTTGCTGTTTTCTTTGCAGCCTGTCTGAATTTCCCCTGCCTCCCCTGTATTCATTCACTCTCTGTGCTTTTACATTAATGCTTCTATTATCTGACTTCTTTGCTCTTTGCCTATCCTTCCACTGGATTCAAAATTTCTTCATGGCCTATGTCTTTCTCACATACCATTGTATTGTTAGGACCTGGCAAATAGTTAATGGTCATGAAAACATTGCTTGATTGTCTTTATAAACAAATGAATATGAAGAATAAATGAAATGGCTTCCTTTGTGGATCCCTGCTTGTCTGTGTAGGTGCCAGGGATTCAACACTGGGAGAGCCTACTTCTGGAATGGCTCATTCAAAGATCTTAAAAGTGTAGCCAAAGGAGTAGGTGTGGCCTAGGGGGACACATGAAAAGAGATGACTGATAGAGCCATGTAAGATCCACGAACACTGTAAAGCATACTTCCCTGGCCTCATTTGATTTGAATTGCAAAGACCGCCTCTCTCTGGGAGTGGGAGGATGGAAGTGGCTGGGCCTTGGAAACCAGGTAGGAAATGGTTTAAAAGTTGGTCCATGGCTGAGGAATCCCTGACAACGTACCTATAGCCAGCTCTGACAGCATGAGAAATATCTGTTCCATTTGGTCCTGGTTTGATGGTTGACCTCCCTTCCAGCCATGCACCAGAGCTGAAGAAACAGAGTGGCTGCTGGGACCAGGTCAGATGCTACCACAGAGCCTCTTGCAGGTGTGCACAGCTTTGGGAACCACAGAAGTTCCTATTTGTCACAGCCTCCACTGCTCATAGAAGCTCAGGACTTTTACAGCTACATTTGACTTAATCTCTCTGCTGTGACTTGGTCTGGGAAAAGCTCTGAGCCTGGCTGTTGTGGGGAGTGGAAAGTCAAAGGCTACAGGAAGGGTGAATGGGCACATCATTTACTTAACCATTTAGCCACTCCATTAATTAATTTGTTCTATTTTTTTTTTTTTTATATCTTCTACATGTTAACCAACATCAGGACAATGTATTTAATCATGCAAAAGACAGACATGGTATCTGCCAGCATGAAGCATATTGTCTAATGGAGGGAAATCACCCACAAGACTAATGCACACACACACACACACACACACACACACACACACACACACACACACACACAAAATCTATAACCACTATGATAACCTACTACGAAGGGAAATTTCGGGTATGTGTTGTTTTATCTTAGGCACAGTATCTGTGCCTAAATCTACTGCCAACAATTGTGATTCCACAGTCACCAGCCTGTTTCTCTGGCAGCTGCCTGGCTGCTCAGACAACAGCCTGGAGGGAATTCTGTTCCCGCAGGCACTGGCTCTGCCATTGCCGCTAAAAGTAGCTTTAACTAAATCTCTATCATTCTATTTATGAATAAAACTCAAGACTCAACAGCTGGGGTGGAAACCTGATAGTTCAGAGAGGTTAAATAGCACCTAGTTAACCTTCTCTCCTTGATGGGCATCTCCCCAAAAGCCTGTCCTTCCACTCCGCCAAAACAGAAAAAGCTACACCACTCAAAACCCCTGCCTACTACTTCCGGTGCTTCTCTTGATCTCTCCCAGAAGCCCACTGATGCTCTGTGGTTACTTTCTGTCAACTAGTTGCTAACTCAACCTCCTGACCCAAATTAGTTAATTTTATTTAACTAATGCAAATGCAAACTCAGGGCCCACAGTGTGATCAAATATCCCCAAACAGGTATGTATCAGTTCTTGATAGTAAGAGAACGTTGTATAACAAATCATTCCAAAAGGTCCTGCTTCAAAACACTGTTTAATTAAGTCAGCCTTTCAGGGTGAGATCTGTGTGGTAGCTTTTCTTGCCTTGTCTGGGTCCCTCATGTATCTGATGGTTTGGGTTAGGTGGGCTGGCCAAGATGGCTTTACCTGAAACATCTTGCTATTCATGTGTCTTTTTCTGCAGCCTGGAGTCTTCTCCAGGTGCAAGTAGAGAAGCAAGAGGTAAGTGAAAGTGTGTGGTGCTTCTGAGTGCCTGCAGGGGCCTCTCCGACGATGTGACTTTCCAGCTGAGCTACGCAGAGGTGGAAGGAGTTAGCCACTGTGGCAGTCCTGGCAGTCATTCCATTTCCTGCTCTAGTGGGTGGCAGGAGGGGAGGCCAGCCATCAAACCAGGGGCAAACGGTGGAAGAGATCTCCCTTTCATGTGCTCTCAGAGCTGGCTGTGGGACATTTGGTCAGGGAGTCACTAGAGAAAGCCCTCCCCTTGTTGGCTCATTTTGTTGGTGAAGGCAAGTTTTGGGGCCAACCCAAGTTTCAGTGGTGGGAAGCTGGACTCCATCTCCTGTACAGAGGGACTGTCAATCAGGTTAAGGATACAGATGGGGCTGGGGCAAGGGGAAGCACTGGGGTACCAGTGTATTACCGCACAACCTGATCAGGTGCACCAGGATGCTTCATTTCAAATGAGTGGTTTCAGGAAGCCTCTCTGAGGTTGTGACGTTTCAGCTAAGTTTTAAAGAGTTGGCCAAGTGAAGATAGGAGATGAACATTCCAGGCTGAGAACATGGGCTGGCTGAGCTCTGAGGAATGACTGAACTAGAATCGAGGTACTCACTGGAGGGCTGCACAAGAGGCAGATTTAGGTTTAGATGAGGCCGAGGGAGAACAGAGGCCAGCCCAAGCTCACCTGCCAGAGCAGAGGAAGCATAAGGGCTTAGATTTATAGAGTATATATGATGTCATAAGTCTAAATTGGCGTGAGACAGTCCTCAAAGGGCTCATGGAAAAGTGGAGAAACAGCAGGTGACATGACTAAGTCCCAGATACACATAAGGGGTGAAGCAAGGGCCAAATATGGGGTCCTAAGAGCATCCAGGGTCAGAAAGAGGAGCAGAGCTGTGAGGTGTTGAATAGAGGGGGACAGCTGAGCGGAGGGAAGGAATTCGTGTGTGTGTGTGTGTGTGTGTGTGTGTGTGTGTGTGTGTGTGCGTGTGTGTGTGTTTGGGTCATGGTGGGGCTGAAAGATACAGGAAGGTTTTGTAGAGGAAGCTGGGTCAAGTGAGGGGTCGGGACTGGATGCTGAGGTCAGGCAGATTGGAGTTTGGGGTTCATGGTAGATCACACATGTGTGTGGTTGGATCAAGGAACCCAAGATCTAGAGATGTGTTGGGGAGACCCAAACAGGAACAGTGGTAAGAGGGGTTCAAGGATGATGAGATGGTTGGGAGGTCAAAGGTACTCTGGGGAGGGGACTCTCTGGAGTAATGGGGCAGGCAGAACTTCCTTTGCTCTTAATGTCTCATTTCTGGTCTCAGCCTTAGAAAGCTGAAGACTAGGAAGCAGATGAGTTTGTTCTTACAGCCCATGCCATTGTGGGGGTGAGAAGGAGGTGATCAGAACTGTATGGGAGGAGGAGGGAGAGCCATGGAAACAGGTGGAGAATATCACTAGGGATGGGATGGTCTCAAATCCAGTGGTGTGAACTTGGGGTAGGCATTTCAGATCTCTGACCTTGAGTATCTTCCCATACCAAATAGATATTTGAAACAGTATTTTCTATTTCCCAAGGTGATGCAGAAAGGCTGCTAAGATGAAATGTGAAATTCTGGTCAAAGTCAGGGTAGCTGATGCCATCAGAGAACACTAGCAGGACAGCTGCATTGGCTGGGAACAGTTTATACATACTGCAAAGTGAACGTCCACAGCAGACATGGGGGTTGATGGTACTGTTGGCTGTTAGGGTCAGCAGCCTTAGGGGTTGGGGCCTGGATGAAGGGTTGGCATTCGGAGGGATGCTGGCCTGTCCCCATTCTGCCCTCCCAATCTGCAGGAGCTGCCCATCTGTCAGTGACTCAGACTGTCAGGCAGGCTGGTGAGGGGCCCACAGGCAAGGGAGGCTTTTCTGACAGGGGAGTCCTTCACTGTCAGCAACTTTGCCTCAGTGGGTTAATAAAGCCATCCATCACATGCTCCATGCCAGGTATCTAAATGCCTGCTTAATACCACACTGGGGAGCAGAATCTGTGCTGGGGATGCTCACCCAGCCAGGGTACTGGGGTGGGAGGAACTTGGTCTGAGGTTTTGCTGATGTCCAGATGTGAACCCAGCCCAGGATCTCCCTTAGCCCAGCTGGCTTGAATGTCTGCAAGAGCCTTCCATAGAGGAGGAGGCTGCTGTCTGACAGCACTCCACACTTAGAGCAGACACAGAAGTGCTTCTGGCTGGTGTGTTCCCATCAAACTACAGGTGTCTCGTGAGACAAGTACTTGCTATGGACACTTTGTCACGTGAACTCACTACAAACTCTGTCCCCACTATGCAGATGGCAAGACTTGAGGTCGAGAGCCATGAGCCACGTGTGGTCACGGAGCCAGGGAACTCAGGTCCCCTCACTATGGGACAGCAGTCCTTCTTCACGGTGATGTTTTGCTAGTTTCCTGGAGCAGGTTCTTGTACAGTTCTCAGACCCTCCAAGCTATGAGATTCGGAAGGATCCATGCAAGGACACACAGCCAAGAAGCTCAGAGCTGGGACGCAGGCCATGTCTGTGTGACCCCCAAATTTGTGGTGTTATTATTTTCTGCCAGAATAGTATGTTTACAACATCTTTCTGCCACAAACCTTCCTTCTGAAAAATCTGATGTGGGATCCTGAGGTAAATAGCAGGTGAGGAGGGTGTCATTCTGGTTAAGTGAGGCCTGTCTTACATCCTTAGACACAGTGGCTTGAACACAGCTCACCTATGACCTCTTGCAGTTTTGGAGTGCTAAGAACTCAGGCAGGGTAGAAGGCTGACGGGTGGCTTCTGCACTGATGCATCTTGGGAAAGTTAAAGGTGGTAGCTGAAATCTGAGGGGTCGGACCCACAGTTCTGGTGGCCATGGCTGACTATGGGTGGGTGGCCCCTGTTCCTGTCTTGTGGTCTCTGTGGTAGCTAGCCTGGGTTTCCTAAATGCATAATGATTAGGGTCCAATGGTGCCTTTGGAAAGCCACAGAACCCTTTATGATCTGGCCCTGGAAGTGAGACAGCTTCACTTCCTGTCTAAGTTTAGAAGAGGAAATAGATCGTGCAGGAGTGTGGGATTGAACTATTGCTAGGGCTAAGAATGGACCTAACTGGCCCGAGGAATACCAAAGAATGTGTTAGTCCTTCCGTTCTGATCTTCCTGGCTCACACCCACCTTTCCTTTGCTCCGTCCCCTGCTTTGCTGTGGGAGAAGATGCTGCTTCTCTGCCTGACCCCCTTTTCTTCCTGCTAGTGCCTCCTGTTGGCCAGCTCAAAAATAGCCCCTATCTGCCTCTCCTTCAGGGGCCTCAGAGGTCTAATCCATCCTCTTCCTTCTCACTTACTTTTGAACAGCCGCTGTATTAGTTGGGATAATTCTGTCAACGCATGCCTTTTATGCCCAGAACGTGCCTGGTAAATTTGTTAAAGAATACCCCAGGCTAACACATCATTACACCCCCAAACTCATCTATCTTTTTATTCCGGATTAATTCTTTTTCTCCCTCTCTCTTCACCTCCTCCATAAATCCTGGTGCACTTAATTAATTTCAGTTCCACTGTAAGGTCCATAATACAGAATTGTTCAAGCAAACACAAAATTAATTATTCTATTTACAGCCTTCTCATTGAGAGGAGCATTTCATCTTTCATAATTACATTTTGGAACGTCCAATTATGAATTCAGGCGTCTGCTGTTTTGCATACAGGGATGGTCCCCAAGTGTCCTCGAGGTAGGGGAGTTGGGCTGGTGGCTTCTCGTACTTGATGCTGGCACTTGCACTGCTGGTTTGATCCACGGAGGAACTTTTATGGAGACACTGAAGTAGGGGCAAGATGGCAAAATGGTTTGGAGCCTGCGGATGGAGGAAGCAGGAAGGGAGAAAAGCAGAGGATGTCCTGATTGGGATCTCATCACAGATCAAGAGTCTCAGGTGGGAAGAGGCAGATCTGTCATCTTGCCAGGTTGCCAAGGGAGATTCTTGGGTTTTCTGCAAGCCTGGGACACAGGCACTTGGTGTTAATCTCCTGCTGGACTTCCCTGATCTTAGGTGTGAACCCTGGAGGCCTGGCTTCCCCACCTCTCTACCTCTTCATCACAGAGGACCACTTGGGTGGCCTGAGTCTTACCAAGCCATTGGGCTCTCAGCCAGAACATTTGGAGCAGAGTGGGGGAACAACTCTCTCTGCTCCTTGAGGACTGCTCCTTGACCTTTCAATGGTTACAGGACAGCCATGCCTCTTAGATGGGAGAGACAAAGCCACTTGGCCTCTGTTTTGGGCCCTGCTCTGAACACCCAGGGTAGCCCAGGGACAATCACCTGGAGCAGCGAGATGCCTGTTGCATGGAGTCCTAAGATCAAGAGTCCTGTGCCGTGGTTTTAAGAAGCATCGGATTCCATTGAGCCACAGAGACACACAACTTAGCATGACTGTTTAAAAACAGGTTAAACGATTCATTAGAACATTTATTAAACAGGGTGCTGTGGTATATGCCTGCAATTTCAGTTCTCAGAGGCTGAGGCAGAAGGGTTTTAAGTTCAAGACCAGCCTGGGCTGTAGAGTGAGACCACTTTATAGAATAAAACAAAACAAAAGTTTAGTAAAAAGTGAAGTCCACTTCTTAGAGTGACAGTGTTCCTCAGGCCCCCTCTGGTGGGGGGCTGACTCTCTTCTCCCATGTTGTCATCTCTGTCTTTTCAGAGGGAGTGTAAGGGGGTCTCCCTTTCCCTTAAACATCCATCTGAGCTCCTATTACATGCTGAGCTTCACAGAGGGTATCATGTCCCATATCACTTATTTTACATTCATAACCACTTTGTAGCATTTGGGGCACAATTCTTGATACTTGGGACCCTCAGGCAAGTCTACACAGATGGGTGTGAAGAAGGCTAAAGTGCCAGCTGTGGGTGGGTTTTGAGAGCTCAGGGAAATTGTTGATGCCGTAATTATGGAAAGTTGTAGGAATAAAGTTCACTCTGACCATCTCTGCTTACTACCAGGCTACCTAACTTCTCTTTGCCTCAGTTCCCTCATGTGTCAAATTGGGAAAGCATTACCTACCCATCAGGCAGCTGTGAGGTGTCTAAGGGATTATGTATATAAAGCTGGCTCACACAGGGTAGGTGGGCATTAAAAGGTCATACCTCAGTTTCTCTACCTGTCTCATGAGTAAAATTTGAGTAGACAGGTAAAAGAGATGTATTTTGGAACAAAAGCTTCTGACTTGGTTCACAAAGGCTGGTGTTTGGGAGGTGAGAGGCCCCCCCCAGGAGTAGAGCAGCAGTTAAGATGAAGGCTAGGGAAGGCTTTGAGCGCCCACTGCCCATCTACTTATGTCTCTACTGTGTTTCTCATGATTCACATCTCCAAAAATTCCAGTTCACTTAGAATGAACATAGAGCCTGTATAGAGAACCATAAGGCCAACCTGATCCCATCTCATTCTCATGGGTTGTTTAAATGCTGTACCCCAGCCACACCAGTCTGACCTATGTTCCTAGAACCACTAATGTCTTTCCTACCTCAGGGCCTTAGTGCTAGCTATTCCTTTGGTCACCCATATTCTTCCCTCCACTTTAAGTGCAGATGGCTTCAATACCATCTTGAGAAAATCATCTCTGTCTCTCTCCATGTTTTAGCCCTTAGCCCAGATCTCCTTGCAACACCCACCTAAGAATTGTCTTCATACCACTTATCACCACCTATGATCTCATGCTTTCTTGTTTATTGTCTGTCTGCAAAGCATTAGAATATAAAGATGCAGAAGAGTGGAAATCATGCTTGCCTCGCTCCATTCTTTATCCTCATTTCATGCCATGGATACAAGGAGTGTTGTGTGTGTGTGTGTGTGCATACATGTGTGCATATCTGTGCATGTACGATGCCCTTATGCACAAATGCAGGTGCACATGTCTATGTGTGCCTGGAGGACAGAAGGAGCAGCCATCTTCTACTGTGTTACCTTGAGCCAGTCTTTCATTGAACTCAGAGCTTCTTCCTTCACAGTTCTGGGGTTATAGGCTCACGTGGCCATGCTGGGCTTGTGTGGGGTTGAGGATCAAAACTTAGGTCCTCATACTTGTGAAGCAAACATTCCTACTCACTGTGCCATTTCTCCAGTGCACATTTTTTAAGGGTGTACACTATCCCTATATCCTCAATGGGACACAGCAAACCTGGGATGAAGACTTCGGTCCATCCTCCCTTGTGATTTGATATAGAAGAAATGGGCCAGGCTTAATTTTTCCTTTAAACAGGAACTGTGATGTTGAGAAGCCTTCTTCCAGCTGAACAGACCGTTGAGATAGGGGAGAGCCACTGATTCATCTCATAAGTGATTTTCTTCAGATCTGCCCACACTGAATAATTACTTGCCTTGTAGGCTGAGAATGTCTTCCTGGTGTTCCAACCTGGTAGGTTTGTTTTGTTTGTTAATTAGCTATTAATTGTAAGGGCTTCTGGGAATTGGAGGTAAGGAAAAAAACAAGAGTCCTCAGAGGTGGGCCAGGGGTCTAGGGCAAGCAGAGACCTCAGATTAGAACGAGAATGACCTCACTGGGCACTGGGTTAATTCATTTCAAATGCTGTCACATCTATAAACTCATCAGTTCTTGGGATGGTGAGCGATTTTGTTAATTAAGCCCTGTAAACACTACAGCTTAATTTCTAGTAGTGGAGCCGCAGCTGGTGGGTGAGAGCCGTAGCCACTGCCGGCCAAGGGCAACAGGGGCTATCCTTGAAGAAACAGGTCACAGGTGGACACAGGGAGGCTGAGAGGAAGGAAAGCGGCTCAAAAGCGAGGGCTTGACACATGGGCGTGTCCCTTTCTGCCCTCTCCCTTCGCCTCTGCTGCCTCTCCATCAGGCTCTGCCCTTGGGACTATCCCAGCTTGATAAGAATATACCTGTAACTTGAAGAGGGTTTCTGGGAGCTCACCCCATTCTCCAAGAGGCTCAAGCCAGAAGCTTCCATCATACCGTCCTCTATTTTGCCTCCCCCATACCCCACTCTTAACACCTCTGCTACCTGTCAGATTCAGTGTATCTTAAGCACTCCCTCCTTTGGTTTTAATCTTTAGTCTTCTCCAGTGGCTCTCCATTAACCATCCTTTCTTTGGAAGACCCCCAATAATTATCTTGTGGCTCTCTCTGCTGCCCTTCTTTGCCCTATCATTCTCTCTTCACCCAATATCTGGCCTGATCTTTCCCAAGGGTATATCCAATCACGTCACTTCCCTACTTAAAATTCTCCTGGGGCTTCCCTTTCCCTAGATAAAGGCAACAATCCTGTCCAAAGACTGCAAGACCCTGTTGATCTAATGGTCCCCTCTCTTTCCACTCTTAATTGCCATTGGGGCTTTGAACAAAGCACCTCTTTCACTAGGAACACTTTCTACATGTCTGTGTCTGTGGTGGCATGATTTAGTCCATACTAGGATGTTGCTGAGGTACATAGTCAGTGGAGGGTTGAACTGTTTCTACTAGCCATCTAACCTATTTCAACAGGTTATACTAACCAGTCCTTTAATAGTGACTTTGGTGGCCATAGCTCTGTGTCTTCCTGAGCTGGCAACACCAGCAGTGAAATTCACCCAGGTGATGTGCAAACCAGGCTGAAGAGATTGGATCCTCCGTCCTGCACTTTGCTTGCTTGGGGTTGCCTCTTGGTTCTGCAATGTCCTTTGCATCCTTGGATGGCTCATTCCACCTCTGTATGTCTTTTTTTCACTCATCTGTCAAATGGCCACAATAACAGCACCTGTTTCATAGGGGTTCTGTGGGATTAAATGATAATATGGTTTTAAACAAAACAACCTTAGCTTGCTGTTTTATTTATTTATTTATTTATTTTTATCACCTCCAACCCTACCTCTACTGACACTGGCATCATCACCTAACAGGCATTGTATACTTCCGCTCTCCTGATTCTTCTGCTGCTGACTTCTCCTTTGGCTTCTCCACCTTCATATCTTCAATGACCATAAGGAAAAAGAAAGGCAACAATTTACAGAGGACATGTTGAATGCTGGGCACATTCAGACATGTTATCCCAGGAATCTTCTCCATGTAGACATTTGCATTCTCCCTGTACCCCATGCCCCTCTCCATGTATGACTATATAAAGTATCAGAGACTGGGGGTGTAGGACTGCCTACTCCCCAGGCTAGTTTGTAACTGAGACATGCTGAGACTCCCAGTTTGTTTTACTAGTTGATGGAAAAGGAGTGATGAACTGGTCAGGTGAAGGGCCCGTGAAGAAGAGGTGGCCACGAATAGACTTTATTTTTGTACAAGAATCCGCTCTGATATGTTTTGTTTTAATTATAAAGATTTCAGTCTTCTCTTCACTTTAAATTTTTTAGATTGCTCTTGAAGTCTTGATTAAAGGGGAATAAGCACTATGTGATTTATTCCAGCCTCCTCTGGCAATTTCTTCCTCGTCTTCCTTCCTGATAGGGAACCACCTTAGCAGATTGGGGTATGTCTCGATATTCCAGTAACACATGTTTTCATAGTCCCCGCTGAGTTTTAGATTTTTACATTAAGTTGTAGAAGACAAGCCTTCGTTTTCTTTCCTCCTCTTATTCCTCCTTCTTTCACTCTTTCTCTTTTTCTTATTTATTTGTTGTTGTTTTTGGTGGTGGTGGTGGTGGTGGTGTGTGTGTGTGTGTGTGTGTACACTTGTAAGTTCCTGTTTATGCACGAGGAAGCCAGAAGAGGGCATCAGGTTTCATCCTTTATCACTCTCTGCCTATTTCTTTGAGACAGGTTCTCTTCTGAACATGGAGCTTGTGTCTCAGCCAAGCTGTAATCCAGCAAGTCCCTTTGATCCTCTTGTCTCTGTCCCACCCCAGAACTGAGGCTACAAGTCCTTGGAGGGACACCTGGTGTGTACATTGGTGCTAGGATTAAACTCTGGTCCTTATGAGTGTAAATAGAGTGCTCCCAACCTTTGAGCCATCTCATCAGTCAGTCTGTCTATCTATCTATCTATCTATCTATCTATCTATCTATCTATCTATCTATCTATCTATCTATCAACAGGGTAACATTCTCTAGCCCAGGCTGGTCTGGAAGTGACTACGTTGCTCAGACTGGCCTTGATCTCATGGACTATCTTCCTGCCTGAAGCATCATACCTGGTAGAGCCTTGACTTTCTTATCTTACCTGTCTTGCCTACCCATGCACATAGAGCCTTCTCATACACCTCCCTATCTTCCATGGTAGTTATATCATAATTTCGCCAAGATCAAGGCTTAGCAATCACATTATGATGGCTCTGTAAACATTCATCACACTGAGGCAGGTGGAAAGCCATTATCACTTTGGTGGTTTATTTATTTATTTATTTATTTATTTATTTATTTATTTATTTGGTTTTTCGAGACAGGGTTTCTCTGTGTAGTTTTGGTGCCTGTCTTGGATCTCGCTCTGTAGACTAGGTTGGTCTACATAGAGATTCACAGAGATCCACATAGCTCTGCCTTCCAAATGCTGGGATTAAAGGTGTGCACCACCACCACCACCACCACCACCCAGCTCTTTTTATTTTTTTAAGTGGTGTATGTGTGTATGGTATGCACACATGTATGCTTATTTGTTTGTATGTTGAGGTGCACATGCATATGTGTGTGGAGGCCAGAGGGTAGATGTCTCCCTTGATCATTCTCCACTTTATTTATTTAGACAGGGTCTCTCATTTGAACCCAGAGCTTGCTGATTTGGCTGGTCTAGTTTGTCCCAGAGAGCCTCTGTCTCTGCTGAGAATACAGGCAGGCCATCATACCTGCCTGGCTTTTAGGAGTGTGCTAGGGATCCGAACTTTGGTCCTCACATTGTGTAGCCATACTTTCCTATTAAGCCATCCCCCCAGCCCCTGTGGCTTGGGTTTTAAAAGCATAGTTCACTATGTGCTTATCATTGGTTCAATCCCACAATCCTTGCTAGATGAGCAAGACACTGATGAAGGCACTCAAACACATTAGTTATCCTGTCAATCTTGTATTGGGGAGTGGCTCTCCCAGGCTGTGGCTTGTTCTGTTCTGGCCTAGTAACCCAAGACACACGCACAGTTGTCTTCCTCGGTTCTTCTATGATCTCAGAGTTCTGTCTTTTAGCCCTGAGTTGCTGCAGTTCTCATTTTCGGAATCTCACTTTCCTCTTTCTGGGATGCCTAGTCCTCCAAGTGAAGGACTATCCCTAACTGTGGCTTCAGAAGGAACACCTAAGAGAGTAAAAAAATTTCTTATGTCTGAAAGCGTCCTTGAAAATTTTATTCTCACAGTTGATCCATTGTTTAGAATTTAAAGCTACACTTTAGAAGTCAGTGTCTCTTGGCATTCTGACCTGCAGAGCCCTCTATCACCTTTAACAGGAC
Source organism: Onychomys torridus (assembly GCF_903995425.1). Classification (NCBI taxonomy): domain Eukaryota; kingdom Metazoa; phylum Chordata; class Mammalia; order Rodentia; family Cricetidae; genus Onychomys; species Onychomys torridus. Next base: position 121,189,836 of record NC_050446.1, read on the forward strand.
TGACTTCTGTTGTCAATACAGAAATAATGACTGTGAAGGACAGGTGGCTCTGTCTTCGTCACCAGTTCTGAGGGAAGCCTGCTGACATACCACAAGTACACGCAAGCAGCCTTTGGGAGAGATTTCATGGTAAGAAACTGAGGCATCTCACAGCCTAGCATCATATTTCCAGCTATGTGAGTGAAGAATCTTAGAAATGGGTCCTCTGGATCCAGCTGTGCCTCAGATGACCGGCTGGGTGATGCTCTGATTACGCTGTAATGAAAGAGCCTGGGCCAAAGCTGCCAGCCAGTCCACTTCCAAATGCCTGATCTACAAATGCTATGTGAGATATGTGTTTCTTGTTGCTTTAAGCTGCTGTTTGGGTTATTGTTCTGCAGCAATAGATACTAATACATACCACATCTGGTTTCCGATCCTTTACTGGATACTCATTCTCTCCCCTTTCTCTCTGTCTCCCTCCTCCCAGCTTGTAGGATCTTCTGTTTGTATCCGGTGTCCTATTGTTTTTCCCCAGTACTTCATTATAACGTGCCCTGTGTGAGCCTCGGTCTGTCTTTGTTATAAACCCTTTCAGTAGAAAAGGGGAGGACTGGAGACATTGGTGAGCCTGAAGAGATGGAGAATAGCCCAACCTGGAGCAGGCAGGTTGGTCTTTAGATAATTCCCAGTTTTTCTTTCTTTATCTGCAGGATAGTAGATCCCCAGTCCCTGGGCTGGGGGCGGGGCAATATTCTTAGCTAAGGCCTTTGGGGTGATCATCCTTGCTCCCCTCTTTGGTGTGTCTGACTAGTCGGGGTGTCTGTGATGGCTGTCAGGAAGAGTTATCTCCAGACAGGCTCTTGGACTGCCCGCTTTCTCCTGTGCTGGCCCCTCCTAATTCATTTTCCGCCTTTAATGTACTGTTGGGGAGCTTCCTCTCCCATTAGGGCCTGTAATGTGCACCGATTCCCTTCAGCTTGACTGCCCTTAATAGGCAGCGTAAATAGAATTTAGTGTGGCGTGCACTAACATCTCTATCCATTGTCCAGAGATTAAATACTTGCCACCAATGGTTCATGCATCATCAGCCTCAAGCCCAGCTTCATAGCTCCCAACCAAAGGAGGATATTAAATTAATTTGCAGGTTGCTTTAGCAAAACCTAACAACAACAACAACAAAAACCTCCATGGGAGAAGAAAGGGGGGAGGTCTTTTGCATCTGCTCTATCAATCAAGGATGTGGGGGAGTTGTTAGGGACCAGGAAGAGCTGTTCCCACTATGGGCTGCGTTGTCCTGTAGGACCACACTGCTCCACCACATAATTGATCCCAGGTCCCTGGCTTTGGCCTATGCTCAGCACTTCTTTCAGCTTTGAGATCTCTCCAGACTAAGGAGTGAAGTGTTGGACAGAGAATGGGGTGGGGGACTGTGAGGCCTGAGTCCAAATTGAGGGCACACTTCATTTTTCTTAGGGGGATAGCCAAAAGACAACAGTGAATTTCCCCTCATCCTAGAGAAGTCCCTAGAACCTCCCATTGGGCTATTGGGATCCTTTGGTATTCCTTCTTGTTGGAACTCTGCCTGAGGGTATGTGGAAGTCGAAACTTTGTAAACTGAACAGCAAGACAGCAGAGTAAAGGTCAGTGCAGGCCTCATTCTGGGGTCTGGCTGGGGGAATAATTGTTTTAGTTTTTTGTACTGGGCCTTGGTTTGTGTCATAGACTGCAGTGTTGTGGGAAGACAGACTTACAGACAGACATGGATGACCCAGATACAATGGTCTGGAATTCCTTTCCTCTGATTTAATAGATCACTGTTAATACTGGGGGTGGGCAGTGACCTCTGAGTTTAACCTTCAATAAATAATAAGGTTATTTGGCAAGAGGGAGGGGAAGGCATTTGGAGGTATCTTGTGTGTAGCACTGTCAGGGAACTGGGGTGTTCAGAAAGGCTGGAGAGCACAGTGAGTGCAAGGCAAGATGAGATGCAGTTAGAAGGTGAGCTTTGTGTTGGTAGCAACAGGAAGCCACAGAAGGACCTTCGGTGGGGGATGTGCATGGTCAGGGCTGTGCTTTGTCGGGCTCATTCCCAGGCAATGTGAAGGTAGCTCCTAGGGGTAGAAGCCTGGAGGCAAGAACATACTGGAGAAGCTTTTGAATGAGTCTGTGGGAGACAGGGCTCAGGGATTGTGCTACCAGCAAGGATTGGAATGGGCAAGTGAGTCCCAATCCTAGCTTGCAAGTCTCTGAAAGAAAGACCCTTCTCTGCATTCTGGCACAGCCAGGAACCATAAAGCTGCACCCTTGTGCTGAAAGAAGAAACAAATGCCTGTTCTGAGGGCCTACATTTCCAAAAACAAAGCTCAGAACCAGAGGGGGCAGGTAGGAGTGGTCTCACACACTGAACAGTTAAGAAGGGAGCTTCCGCCAGCCTGTAAATGCACCAAGAGGAATAGTTAATCTCCCAACTGGGTTAGGGTTGGGCTGGTGGGCTCAGCACACATCATCATCCTCTAAGCTATTGCCATGGTAGACACCAATGAATCAATCAAGTTGCTTCCTTGGGAGAAGGAAGGAGGGGAACAAAACCCCTAGAGGCATTTCCAGCCCAGACTATGTGTGGATACCCATGTGCATAGGCTGGGCCCACAAGGCCATGTTTTCTTACTAAAGGTCGTAGAACCTGTCTACTCCTTTGAAAACGCCAAGCCAGCCAGGGTTTCTTTTCTTCCTGGGTGTGAACAGATTCCTTCTTCTCAGATCTTAGCAGATGTTTTGGTTGGTCCCTGGCAGAGGCTTTGAAGGCAAGATGTGAGGAAGAAAAGGAAGAATGGCTTCCGCAATAGTCCAAGATTCACGTGGGCCGCAGCTCCTGTCTGAGACACTCTGCCAGTGACCTCCGCTCCTGCTGGTTTATTAATAGCTTTTAACACGATCATTTGGATTAATTGAAAATGGGAGCAATGCTAATATGCCCTAATGTTTTACTCCTTCTTTTATTTAAAAAAGATGCTAAAAGCATTTATTGAATAGTTCCTGCGGGAAAGAATTAAAAGGTCCCTCTGGCTACAGGGATGGTGTTGTCTCCTGCCAACACCCCACACAGGGGTTCTCATGGTTCATTAGAATGATTTAAGGTGTCCAGGTGACCCATTACAAAGCCATCAGTGGGAGGTGCTCAGAGACACCCTCTGCTTGTTGGAAGTTCTGAAGATGGAGGATGGAGGGCAATATTTCGGCTGATAGCCCTTCACTGAGTCTTTCTGTGCCCGGGTGTGACTTCAGTGTATCACTGAGAAAATGAATGGACCATTCATTCTTTACTTTCTCTAGTTGGAATTAACAGTCATAGGAAAACAAGTCTCATGAGCTTCTTCTAGGGCCAGTACCCATGTCTTGGTCAAAGAGGATAGATGAGCAGTTTGCTTCTCCATCTTTCTGACTCCCATCCTGGTCCTTCTCTTTGGTTAAGAAGGGGCATTGGCTGATGGCCACAGAGTGGAAGAGAGAGGTGGGAGTCTTTCCTCTTTAGTCCTCCCCTGCTTGGCTCTGTGCCAGTTTTAGCAGGCATTGTCTCTGTAGATTCTGGTACCCTTCTGTCCAGTCCTTCCCCAGCCCTCCATTAATCCCTAAACATGGCCATTACTTCCTCCTGGGGCCAGCGTTGGGATGTTTTCCATACTGGTGTTTGTTTTCTTGACTCTGGCTGCCTCGGCAAGGAGTTTGTTTGTTAAAGATACTTTCCCCCTTTGTGCCACAGACTTTGGCTCCAGGTTGTTACAGTTCCCAGAATGACCACTCTGATGCCATTATTCAAAGACAGTGGAAGCCGATGGCCTCTAGAGATTTACTGTCCTTACATTCTGGCCTCACTCCTGACTCTGTACCATGGATCTGCCTTCTGTTTCTCTTGAACATGTTGGTCAGGGGCTGGCCTTTGGCACATTCTCCCCTTGGCTGAAGGGCAATGGCTTTGCTCAGTTAAGTCCCCATCCTTCTGGTCTACCTCATGTCTACAGATACAGCTAGGGATGATCCTGTCCTATCCAGGCACTCCAGAGCCACTTTATGAACTTTTACTTTCATATACAGCTTCTGTTCGTCAATAGGCCTGATATAGCCTGATCTCCAAGGAGCACACCAAAATAAACACCAACGACCAGGAGCTGCTTCCAAAATCACACCTCTTTTCAGAGAATGTGTGCATACGTGAATAAGCTTTCTGCAAAGCTCCATAGGTTACCGGCCATGGCACTGTCAAAAAAGTGCACGGCTTTTGAGGTCCTCTAAGAGTCCTGGGCTTCGGTGGTTCTTTGGGGAGGAGGACTGTGTTTCACAGCCTTGGCACTGTTGGATATTTATCAGCTTTGCTGGTCTCTACTTACCAGGAGATGTCCACTAGCACCCCATTCCAGTTTTGATCATAAAACACATCTCTTGACCTTGCCAAATAGCTGGGAGAAGAATGGCCATGGTGTGAACCACTGATTCAAAGTAATGAGCAAGGCTCATTCACAGGTGTCTGGCCACAGATTTCCAAGGACTCCTAGTGAACAGACTTGGACTTGATTCTGGTCATCTTTCATCTGAGCCTTGGGGCACAGATCTGCACCATCCTTGATTTGTGAGGCAGCAGAGTCCTGTCCTCCAAGCCTTTGCTGTTCTGGTGATTGACAGCTCATGTATTCAGTGTCAGCTAAGACTTGAATCTGACTGACATTTGGAATCTGAACGTGACAGCAAGATGGGAGAGGGATCAGGATGAGACAGGAGCAAGGCTGGTGTGCGCAGGGTCTCAAGGGAGTGTTGAAGGAAGGCATTGGGTTTTAGGTGGCCAGGATGGTTTTCCTGGTACCCTTGGGTGAATTGTTAACTCTTTGTGCCTCAGTCTTCTCATTCTTACAATGGGATGAGACTTGTACCTATCTCATAGGATTCTTAGATCAGCCAGAATCCTGGTGGGAAATAAACAGCACTATCAAAAGGGTTGCTGTACAAAGGTTATCCGAAGGATTATTCACATGGCTGGGGCAGGACTAAAATAAACAGAAAGGGACTGAGGTACACCTGGGCTCCAAGCCTGAAGGGGCTGGCGATAGGACTGGAAGATAGGAAGCTGGTTCCCACTAGAGGCATCTGGGAATTGAGGTCTTGGGACCCTTGTCCTAACCTGGATCTGTAGCCATGGAGGATACAGCCGCAGTTGGGGCCATGTCGGGAGGTCTCATTAGCAGATGCTTCCTGCTCTCAGAACTCAGCAACAGCTGCGGCCAGTGAGTCAAGGAGGTGTAGCTTCTTGCCTGGCAGGTGACAGAGAAGGTCAGAGAAATGATCTGGGGAGAGGGTGGAATGGGCAAGTGACAGCCACTAGTTCAGCTAGGGGAATAATGAGTGGACATTTGCCAAGTACATAGGACAGTTTGTACCTAATATTGATGAATGAAACTGGGCTAGCCTCTGGGGTAGGGGAAGGCAGGGCATGCTAAATAAACCCCCGCAAGCATTCCTTGTGGGAGGCTGTTCTTCCTGGAGCTTGGAAGGACTGTGCTGGGGGGGCCTGTGGTTTGGTTCCACCTGTGGGATTTGTGCCATGCTGGACTCACCTCACAGACACATCTGGTGGAGTCTCACCTGGGACTCCTTAACCTGGCTGGGTGTTACCATGAGTGTCACTCATGGCTCTACATGCCTGAGTCCTACATCTCATGACCCTGACAATAGACCAGAGGTAAAGGTCCTTAAATCCCTGCTAGTGGAAGGTTAGTCCAGCCCCTATGCTGCCCTTAGTGTCCCATTGGTGTTGAACTGTCCACATGCAGAGAAGGGAGTCTTCCATTGCTTTCCTGAGCCCCTTGAGGGTAAATGCAGCAGTGAGTTCTAACTCTCATGGGGGCATGTACTTCCAGCTGCCTTTAGTGGGGCCCATAAGGGGACCCAGGGCCAGAGGGCTTACCCTGGCTGCACTGTGAGCGTTGTCAGAGGCCTTTCTGATTGGTTCTGACAGAGGCTTTGGGTGAGTGGCAAGGCTGAGCTCTGAGCTGAGGAACTGAACCTCTAGGACCAATACAGGGAAGGGTGGGTTGTAGAGTCCTCTCCCTGTCCTACCCATGGCTAGTATACATGAAGCCCAAAGGAGCCCAGGACCCTCTCTCAGCTCCAGCATGTCCTGAGGATGGGCTATTTATCTTCAATCCAAACTTAAGTAGATCATCTCATATATGTGTTCGTGTGTGTGTGTGTGTGTGTGTGTGTGTGTGTGTGTGTAAGTTTTTCTTCTTCCCTCTCCTCCTCTTTTAATTCTAATTCTAATCTGGCATCTCCTTCCTAGCAACTAACCTCCGTGGCCCCTGAAGCAGTGGTTTCCATGTTATTCTCATTCTTCTATGCTTCCCTCACAAGAGGACTCGAGGGTCCAAACTCAAACAGCTCTGACTGGAGAATGTTTCAGATTCAAGAACCCCTCTGGGGCATGTGGTCTGAGTCCTGGCTTCTATTGGCCTTTGTTAAGGTTAGGAGAAGAGAGCTATGAGAAATGGGGCCAGACTATGGCTGTGACAGTGCAGATGACTTTCCATACTGCAAGGTCACTGGTGGGACCATGACTGGAATTGAACATGTGCAAACCCTGTGCATAGCACCTGTCTTATTCCATCTCATCTCCCAGTGGCTGAAAGTATCTTTTTGTAGATAAGGGGAGCCTGGTGGTGGTGGCACATGCCTTTAATCCTAGCACTTGGGAGGCAGAGGCAGGCAGATCTCTGTAAATTCGAGGCCAGCCTGGTTTACAGGGTAAGTTCCAGGGCAGCCAATACTACACAGAGAAATCCTGTATCCTGTCTCAAAAAACCAAAAGCAAAGCAAAGCAAACCAACCAACCAACCAACCAACCAACCAAACAAACAAACAAACCAACAAAAAAGATGAGGGAACACGGGCACAGAGAGGTCAAAGGCTGGCCATCGTCACACAGCTACCGTGGGGTAGACCTGAGATCTAAGCTCCAGTCTGTCTGATCCTAGGGCTGAGCTTTTCAATGTTCTGTCTCCCCTGCAGGGTCCTGAATTCTCTTGTCTGGAGGGTGGTGGCGGCAACAGACCTGCACGGAGGAGCCTGCAGCTCAGGAAGGAGGCTGGCTTGGGAATGTTTTCCACACACCCCTCCCCCCACACCTACCCCATGCAGCTGTGGAATGAGCCACATCTGTTACCACCACATGTTGCTCAGTGCTACGCAGATGTAAAGTCTCAATTTTTCTAATTAGCAGCAACACGAAGTCTATCTTAATTTTCTCTTCCCCTCCCTCTAATAAACGTGATATTAACAAGGTTACACGTCTGCGTTTGTTGCTGGCTGTAATTGAATCAGGTTGCAGGATTTGATTAGTGGGTGTGGGGAGCTGGGGTCTGGTCAGGCTGAGGGGCTGAGAGGAGGGAGGAGCTGGGTCCTTGCCATGGGTGGGTCTTGGGATGGAGAAGAGGGAGAAAGAAGAAAGTGAGTGGGGAAAATGAGAGAGAGATAGAGATAGAGACATAGATAAATAGAGATAGAGATAGAGATAGAGATAGAGATAGAGACATAGATAAATAGAGATAGAGATAGAGAGATACAAGGAGAGTGAGGAGGCACAGACACAGGAGTCAAGAAGAGGAGCACCTTCTGAGGAACTAGTGCTTGTCCCCTACTGAGACCTTCCTGCAATGATACTTGGGGAAGTCTCCTCATCCTACCTCCTCTCCCAGGGCTCATGAAGGGCCTGGACTGAGGAGGCTAGGTAGCCATTGCACTTCCCAGCTTGCATTGTGCTGCTGAGTCATGGGCTACAGGCTTGAGTTTTGACTCTTGGTGATCAAAGATCGGTCAACTTCCTCTCTGGGCCTCAATTTCTCCATCTATTAAAAAGTGATCTGTAAGTCTCACTGGAAGTCTGAGATTCTTTGGTGTAACCCTGGTTCTCATTCACTTGGACTGAGAAACATTAAATGAACATGTAACAAGGGGAGTGTTAGTTAACAAAGTCTCAGTGTTGGAGATCAGTTGAGATGGTCCCTGGGAGCACCCTGTACCGCTTGTAAACTAGGGTCTTGAAGAGGACTTCTTGCCTCCAGAGGTCCAGTGGGGCTCCAGACACTCCAAAGTGCGTGATTCCGGGTTCAGCTAGGGTGTCCCTGTTCATTCCTCCACTTGCTTTGACTCTCTGACAGGTAAGCTCAAAGCTCCAGGCTGTGCTGTCTCAGTTGGCTGCTGTATCCTTCCCTGAGTCCTTTCACACCCCAGGGTCTGGCACACTGGGGCACTTCCACACCTCTGCTCCGGGAGTCCTCACTGCCAAGAATGCCCTCCCACCATCTCTACCTCTTCCTTGGATAGATCTTAATGCAGGCATTGTCGGTTCCTGGAATGGTCACTCGCAGCTTAAGAACTGGCTCTTCCTGTGTGTCATGGCATTCTTCTCCTCTTTCCCACGCCCGTGCAATCACATGACTGTCTCCACCCGCTGTTTCTCTATCAGGCCTCGCTGGTTCCTAGTGCCTGTTTGCTCATAGGTGTGCACAGACAGCCATGTCCAGGTGTGTGCATGCACAAATGACAGCTGTCAGATGTGCTGTGGTGTCTGCAGCCATGGTGGCAGTGCTGCATTCCTGCTGTGACAACTTCTTCCACTGATGACTCCATCCCCAGGGCCTTGGGAGCACTGAGAAGCTTCTGTCAAGGGGCAGTGGCTTTTCCCCCCTTGCTTAAATGAGATATGAATAATTGATTCAGCTCCTGAATAATTAATCAGATATTCAATAAGGAAAGTAATTGTTTGGCACATCCCCCACGGATGGCCTAGCTCAGCCACTACCTCAAGCAGGCTAGGTGGCTGGTAAGGGTTATGGGCTCAAAGAGATCAGTGCCAGTCGGGAGGTCGCCTTGCCTGACACGACCGCCACACCAATGCAGCTCATCGTCCCTGGGGAAGACATTGTCTGTGTCCATAGCCCACCAAGGCTTCGGGTCTGGTGGTCATTTATCAATTACCCATGTGTCTGGCTTTTCCCTGGCCCTCCCAGCTCTGAGCTGGCCCCCTTCTGTGGTAAGTGGCAGTCCCTGGACACTATCCTCTCCAAGTATGCTCTGTTACCAGTGTCCGCTTCTCCACTGTCAACATCCCCACCTGGTGCTGTTGCTCACTTTCTGTCCCAAAGAACTGGGCTCTCTAGAGGAACTATGAGGAGGAGGCGGGCACGGGTGGGTAACCTGTTTGTGCTGTGTCTGTAAAAACATCCTGAATAACGGCCTCTCCAGGGTCCCCCATGGGCCATCTTGTAGGATAACTTCCCCACAACGTCCAGGGCCTGTGACTTAGGAAAGGTTGGAGAACCCTCTTTCTGACAGTGGGAAAGGAGGGTTGTGAGTTTCCAGACAGAGACAAAAGTAAAGTAAAGTGCTGCCTGGGAGAGAATGGAATGCAAGACAGCGGAGAAAAAAGCGTCTGCTGGGCTTTTCTGTATGTGTGTTTGAGCATGTGCACATATGTACAGAAGTGTGCATGCACATGTTACCATGCATACAGGCACATGCTTGTTCAGGCACACATGTGCACACATGCATGCACAACTGAATGTTCAGATGTACATACATGACACACATGTATGGGCCCATGCATGTACTTCCCCACATGTGTAAGTATATAGGCACATTGGTGGTTATCTTAGTCCCTTCCTGCTGCAGAAACAAAACACCTCAGGCTAGGTAACTTATAAACAACACAAATGTGTTTCTCCCAGTTTTTTTTTTTCACAACTGAGAAGTCCAATATCAAGGTGCTAGCAGAGGCAGACCCAGGGTCTGATGAAAGTCCATTCCTCAGAGACACTCTTTTGGATGTTCTCACATGGCAGAGGAGGTAGAAGCGTCAGCGGCTCTCTGAAGCTTCTTTCTTGAAGACACTAATCCTGTGTGTGAGGGGAGAGCCCTTGATGCCCACTGCAGCCTCCCATAGTGCTTCCTCCTGCTGCTATCACTGGTGATGAAGGGTCTTCATATGAGCTTTGAGTGCTGCCCACCTATTCCATCCCTAGATGACTTGTCCACTCATGAGCACACCCAGCTTAGGGCAGGGTGGTGAAGATCACTGGCATCCCCTGCAAGTCTCCTTGAGTACCCCCCTATAAGCACCTGGCTTTTGCCTGTGCAGCCAGCCTGGCTGGGCACACAAGCTGAGTTGCTGGGTCAGAAGCCTATTGGCACTAGGCATAGGATTTGAACTGGGGACAGCTGGTGGTCAGGCTGGGCAGTGGGTCATCACTTGAGTCCCAAATAGACCTTTCCAAGTCTGGGTCTAGCAATTCTTTATTTATCTGGTGAGTATAATTTGAGTACCTTCTGTGAGCCAGGGGCTACTTACCACTCCAGGGGCATTGCAGTGAACCAAAGAGAGGAAACCCTCATCCTGGTTTAGTGTTAAAGCCAGTTGAAGGGCATCGATAAAAGCATGAAGATATTGGAGATAGTAATAACAACTGGAGAGAGAAATGAAGGCAGGGACTGGCCTGAAACAGTTGGGGTAAGGGTGGGAGTTTGAATACAGGCTCTAGGAATGCTAAGTGCTTGTTCAAACCCCATCTAGGAAGTTAAGTAGAGTTGGTTCCACTGTAGGATGAGCTAAGACATCCCCAATGGACTGTGAGTTTCCTGGAGACCCGACAGAGGGTAATGACACCACCCCTGGGTATGAAGTGCATGGGACACACTCTGGACTATCAACATACCAGGGAGCTAATTTGGGCCCCATGCTGCAAGTGACTTCTATCTTGGAAACATTCAGGGAGCCACGGAGTTCCAATGGAAAGCCCCAAGGTATGTCTGCCACACATCACCTCGCTCCTTTGGGTGAACGTCTTAAACATTTTTTAAACAAATAACTTTATCATTAAAAAAAAACTTGGAAATCAAGAGCATCACATAGAGAAATGAACCCAGGTGAGCGTCTCTTTTAAGGAAGATGTGTACCATGCTGCTTTCTCTTTATGTCTGTGGAACATAACGGCAGCAAGGGGTGCAGTGCTATACACAGTAGGGATTTGTCCTCCTAGCTTGCTGTTAAGAATGTCCTAGAATAAAATAAAACCCAACCTTCAAGAACTCCTATTTAAGCAGGGCAGGTATCTCAGCCTCGGTGAAACATCCCCAAACCCGCTCCCCTGAGCTCATCCTGGAGCAAGGACCCTTCTCAGCATGGTCTTGCCTTGAAAGTCTTGAGGGAGAACAGCTGGCTCCTGCCAGAGGGGGGGGGGATGGGAATTAGTTCTTCAGAACAGTGGTTCTCTGAGGCATTTAGTTCTTCAGTGGAGGGACCAGGCAGGTGATAGGTAGGCCTGGCAGTGCCAGGGTTGGCTGTAAGATGCTGCCAATGTCTCCACCCATGGAGTATCTAGTCCACCTGCAGCTGTAGACAGCTCCTGTTGTCTCCTGAGACTCTGGTCCCTTTTCATGACCAACAGCTCTGTCTGCTCCCACAAGGACTGGGTTAGCTTCTACTCTGAAGTATGTATGAGAATAATGCCCAGGGCAAGCCTCCCTCTGTCCTTTCAAAGGGTGACTGTGAGTCATCAGCTGGCTTGCACCCTACCTGCCCACTGTAGCAAATGACTGAAAATGTGCCATTGGCAGCTGGCTTTACCCCTCTTGCTTTTGCTTTTGGGTTTTACTTCCCAGTTAAACGACCTCCTTGCAAGCTCTGATCTTAGATATTTCATTCAAGAGGCCTAGTTAGGACATACCTCATCTGCTTCCTGTCTAAGGTGATGAGAGAGGGTCTTGAATGTGTCCTTTTATTGACTCCATGACCTTGGGGTATTTTCTAGAGTCCAAGTGACAGGAGTTCTGCTTCTGACCCCAAGAACAATCTCAGGGCTAGGGAAGGTAGAATTTTTTTTTTTTTTTTTTGAATCTAAACTTTTTATCCCCATCAGTGCAACAGAACTCATTTGTTAGACCTTCAGCTTAGTTTGAAAAAACAAACAAACAAACAAACAAACAAACAAACCATCAGACAGATAACCATTGTAGCTAAGATGGAATCTACATCCCCTGGTACCCCTATTGGACTTTTCTCATCCAAATGCCAGGGGACCAAGTACGTAGTGAACTCTAAAAACCTTCTCAACTCTCTAGATGACTGACTTGACAGCCCCTTCTGAGTCTGGTTGGAATCCTCTGGAAAGATTTTCAGAGCTCCCTTGTATGACTGCCTGCTTCTTTCACTGCTCAACTTGACCCACCTCTTGTTGAGATGACCAAATATGCTACAAAGTCTTCATTACTTCATAACTCCAGAAAGATCCAACCACACAAATCATGATGTGAACCATAACACTGAGGCTTGCATAGTGTACAGCCTGCTCAACTGTATACAACATCTCTGCCCTTGAAAACAACTGACTCTTCCCATGATCTCTGGCTCCCTGGATTCTTGCTGTGCCATAGAGTATGACAACGACCTGCATTCTGAAGCCTGGACTCAGACTTCCTACCAGCAATTTGTCAGCAAGCACTGGAGAGTGAGGTGTGGTGACCAGAATGTATGTCTGCTGCATAGGTCCTAAGCTCAGGGGACACTCATCTGCTAGTGCTCTGACCTCTGGCCATCTCTGTGAGACCTTAATTCCTGGTTGCCTCGCAGGCTCTGTGTTTGCTCCCTCTGCAAACCTGCTGCCTGACTTTTTCAAATGTGATAGAGGTCTGAATCAGGGAGCCTGGTTGCTAGAAGCTTTTGGAAGTGGAGAACGCAAGGAAAGGAGGGTTGCAGAATCTGAAAGCGGAAATGCCACCCATGGCTTGTGCTCTGGGTTATTTATGCATGCTCCAAAATGGCTTCGAACATCGAGGCGCAATGCAATGATTTGTCAATGAAGGCTGCTCTCACCCTCTGCCCCCGCCCCTGCCTCTGATAACATTTACAGTAAATCTATTGCACTGACCATTAAATCCGAGGCCGCCTCGAGCGATCGCTTCAATGGGGTGCTGACAGGCCGAGAGTTAATAATGACGCAGACGCTAACCTGTTTATTGATTTGCTTTTTGTACCCTTCATCCTTGCTCCCTCCTTCTCTCTCACGGAGGAGAAATCTTGGAATCAGTAATCAGGTGACAGTCTCACCCCCCACCCCCTTCCCAGCCATGTCATCCTGCTTAAACTCTCAGAGATAAATCGCTTCTACCTCCCCAGTCCCTGCCAGCCACTCACTCTCTAGTTACTCAGCACGAGATGCCGCATCTGTCACTGGAGCCAGCAGACAGAAAAAAACATTAACACAGACATGAAAAGCTTTTAACTTTGACAAGAGGAACACAGCAAAGTTTTATATTTAGCCCCTCCAGCAAAGGCCACGGTCAATCCATTAGAGTGGCTTGTCAGGCTCAGGGAGAGGTGGGAGAAGGCTGGGATCCCCGGGGCTGGAATGTGGGGGTTCCACTAGGTCTGGCTGGGTGAGTGTGGAGGTCGGCACAGGATGTTACTGCCCCTTCTTCCCTAGCTGAGGGCCTGGGTGGCAGCTGATGGCTACGTCTTCAGGGCTGAAGGGAAGACTCGGAGGCAGGCTTTCTGGGTTAGACTAGAACACTAACCATACACTATGGTTCTAAGCTGTGGTGATATGCTGAGCATAAAGCTGTCCTACTCTGTGGCAATTGCATCACCAATGTCTGCAAATAACAGGAATTCTTTTTTATGGAAGCCTCAAAAACCAACAAAGTGAGGTGGCAAAGCTTAAATTAAAAAAAAAAAAAAAAGGATTCTCTGGCTGAGAGTGGTTTCTGAATTTTCTTCCTCTTTTTTCATCTTTTTTTTCTGCCCCCTTCTTTCTCCCCGTCTGTTTTTCTCTCACACACAGCATGCCTCCTCCCACTCTCTCAGAGTTCTTGCTTGCTCTTGTCTCTTCTTTCCTTCTCCCAAATCTCTGGTTTTCTCTCTTCTTCTCAAAGAAGACATTTCAAGCCGAGGTGGAGGCACAGACCTGTAATACCAGCTACTTGGGAGGCTGAGGCAGTAGGATCAAAATTCTGGGCTATTGAGTGAGTTCAAGGCCACCCAATAAGAATCTGTGTTTAAAAAACTGTAGCTCAGTGGTTGAGCACTTACCTAGCCAGTATTTCTCTCTCTTTCTCTTGCATGCATAGATACATGCACACACACATGGATACAGACACATACAATTACACACATATGTGTGCACACACACAGAAACATGACCATGTACAGAGACACATACAGACATGCACATATACACACACAAAGACAGAATGGATAAATACACACAAAGACATATACACACAGACACACAAAGATACACATAGACATCCATAGACACATACAGACACAGACACACAAAGAGAAAAACACAAAAAGATACATAGATACATACAAACAAACGCGCGCGCGCGCACACACACACACACACACACACACACACACACACACACACACGTGTTTTTTGGTATTTTCAATTGCCCACCACCATGCTTTAACTTAGTCTACACTTGGCACAGCTCTAATCCTCCTGGACAGGTAGGAGAGACAAAGAGTACACATGTTTATGGATGTAAGAATTCATCTGTGCTAACTGACCCAGGACAGGGATGTGGGAGCAGCTTTGTGGGAGAGGGAACTTGGATTCGTTTAAGAAGAGACAAAGGATTCTCCAAACAGATTTAGGAGTGGTCTGGGGAGAGGGTGGGGTGGAGTTCGGGGTCAGATCCTCAGCAGGGGTCAAGGTGTGACATGGCCTTGGTGAGGCTGAGGATGAGAACAAGGCTTCTGGACATATAAGCTTATGGGTGAATACCAAGGTATGGAGAAGCCTTTGGATGCTGCCTTGGGTGGGGCTTCTCCAAAGTGGCCCTTGGAAAGATGTGGTATAGATGTCTGACTGTGAAGGGGCTGGGGGTGCAATAGGGGCTTTAATGCTTACAGATAAACACAGGCATGGGTAATGCCTGCCCCAAGCTGCCAACCCACAAAGCACGTGTCCTTGATGGGCATTCCGTGTGGATCCCTGCAAGATTTTGCACAAGGTCTTGGCTCGCAGGGGCTTCTTGGGTAAACCTGCAGCAGAGTGAGAAATTATGTATGGCTATCATTTTCTCTTCTGAGGACTGGGCTGTACTGATCTCTACCAAGATACACATCTATAGGGTGTGGCTGTGACAGGTAGCAGGTATGGAAGTGCTGTGCACGAAGCCATCATCGGCATTATTTTTGCATTTGCTTTCTCTGGTGGAGTTCACTGAACAGGTGCTGGTTAGCAATTTCCTTTCAGAGCTGAGTGTGAGTCTGTGAACAAATTAGGGGTTCATGCAGGTTTTGCAAAGAGAGCAGAAAAAAGCGATAACAAAGTATCTGGGACTTTTGGGGGATTTGGCAAGAGAGTTTGAAGGGACAGACCCAGTGGACCTAAGTCTGGAAGGCAGACAGGTGATGACTTAGCCCCAGGCCAGTGGAGGGGCCTTTTTTAACTTGTAGGGAAGGGGATTAGGGTGGTGCAGTGGCTAGATTACAGGAGTGAGGAGGAACTGGGACAAAGGCAAGCTGAGCACACACACACACACACACACACACACACACACACACACACACACACGTCTGTGGAGTCTTGTCACCAGGAACGAGAAACTAAGCCTCAGCTGCAGATGGAGTCCTGAGGACAGGAGGTTAGCTGTGGGGAGCTGAGAATGGCAAGTGCCTCCTTCCTAGCTCTTCTCCAATTTCCTTTCCTCTCCTGGCTGCCTGGCAGGGTCTGGGAGGCTCTGACTGGAGCTTAACGTGTGTGTGTGTGTGTGTGTGTGTGTGTGTGTGTGTGTGTGTGTCTGTGTGTGTGTGTGTGTGTGTGTGTGTGTGTGTGTGTGTGTCTGTGTGTGTGTGTGTGTGTCTGTGTGTGTGTGTGAGAGAGAGAGAGAGAGAGAGAGAGAGAGAGAGAGAGCATGTGTGTGTGAGAGAGATTGTGTGTGTGCATGTGTGTGTGTGCACATGTGTATGAATTTGTGCAGAGGCTAGAGGTCAACCTCAGTGTCATTCCTCAGGTGCCATCCATTATATTCTTTTGAGGTGTAGTTTCTCATTGGCCTGGAACTTGCCACATAGGCTAACATTGCCTAGCCATTGAGCCCCAAGGGGCATGTCTATCTCTGCTCCCATAATGCTGAGATTATTAACATGCACCAACATACCCTGTTTTTTTTTTTTTTTTAAATGTGATTTTTGGATATCAAACTCAGATCCTCATGCATGCAAGGCAAACACCTTATGGGCTGAAGATGATGTTTTACACACAGACCCAAATATTCCCTGTCCAGAGATAGGCTCCCTTTTGCATCACAAAACAACTGTTCCTTCTAAGCCCTGTCCAACTGTTCTAGTTACCCCTAGAAAAACCCCCCTTCCCTTTTCAGGGCCTAGCCAGATGTGGATATGGGCCTTTGGTCTCCAGAACATGCTAGCCCCAGATAATTTACCTATGGGGCCCAAATCTGGAAGGTACTATGAGAACATTGAATGACAAGGACGCTGGATCTCAGGCCTGGCTGGAAAGAGCTTCCCCAGAGGAGGTGAGAATCCCAACTCTGTAAATGTTGTGGGAAGGAGCTGTCTGGCCACTCTGGAGGCAGGGGGTATCATTTCACCAATGCCAGACGAGGTGAGTCCTTGGCTTCTCGACAGGGCATAATGGCTCTTGCTTTGTGTGTGGTGATAAAGGCTGAGAGAAATTAAGCAGGGGCAGATCTGTGTCTCCTGTAGCAGCCACAGTTGCTGAATTTGCCATTTTTGAGAAAGTGAAATTCCAGTCCCCTTACTTCCCCTGGCTATCAGGACATGCCTTGGGGTGTCAGTTGACCCCTCGGGCTTCTTGTTAGAAAATGGAATTCTTGTGTAGAGCCCATCTATGCTGCCAATATCCAGTCTGGTCTAGATGCATCTGGACCTCAGCGGGAGAAAAACTAGGGAACTCTGTCTATGGCCAGCCTTCTTGTGGTCATTGAACCCTCAGGGTGGGTGATGGTAACACCATTAGGTAACATCATTAGGAGGTGGGACCTCTGGGTAATGATTAGGTCACCAGGGTGGGGTTCTCTTGACTGTGATTAATATTCTTATAAAAGGGGTCTCAGAGCCAGTCTTTCCCTTCTACTGTGGGTAGACACAGTAAGAAGGTGCTGTATATAAGAAAGTGTGCTCTCATCGGACACTGGATTTCCCAGACCTGTGGGTGTCTTGATCATGGACTTCCTCACTTCCAGGACTGGGAAAATTAAATTTCTGTCATTTATAAGCCACTAAATTCATGGTATTTTCTCATGGTAGCCTGAATGGACCTGCGTTGGGGGTGAATGTGGGAAGGGAGCCTACTTATACCCTAGCCTACCCTCTGGGGAAAGGATGCAGCTGTCACTCTCTGCCCTTCTACCAGTTTCACAGAGAGAACAGCTTTGTGCTGTAGAGGGTCAGGATCCGGAAAAGATGAGCCAGAAGGATACAGAGTGGGGATGGGGGAGAGAAGAAGAGGCCGTTTCTAGAAATTCTGACTGTTTCATAGTATAGATTCCTATATACCAGAGTCCTGTAGGGCAGAGGGGTTGCTTAGCTATCTGGTGTCATCAACTATTGGCAACCAGTAAGGACACCAGGTTTTCAGACTCTAGTATGGGCATTCCTCTAGAGCTTGCTGCTCTCATGTGGAACATTCAAGACAATAACGTTTTTACTTCTTGGGTCTTTCCTATTGTAAACCTTCTTCCCTTTGTGATTTGTTCTCTAGGAGACCGAGGGCCTAGAAAAACCTGTCAGCTCTTGCCTCTATCATCTTAACTCTCTGGACTTAGAGGATATTGTTGAATCTCCACGACTTTTAGTCTCCTCACACTCCAACTGGTTTATAAAACTTGACTCTTATTCTTATGGACATGTACCTTTAACTTTAAACACTTTAATTATATCAATAAATGATAGACAGATGCATAGATGGATTGTGTGTGTGTGTGAGTGTGTGTGTGTGTGTGCAGTCTCTTTCCGTCATGTGGGTCCTGGGAATTGAACTCAGGCACTTTAGTGGGAAGTGCCTTTACCCACTGAGTCATCTCACTGGTCTCATTTTTCCTTCTTTTTTATTGGGGGGGTCTTGTTTCGAGACAGGGTTTCTCTCTGTAGCTTTGGTGCCTGTCCTGGATCTCACTCTGTAGACCAGGCTGGCCTTGAACTCAGAGACCCGCCTGGCTCTGCCTCCCGAGTGCTGGGATTAAAGGCGTGTGCCACCACCACCCAGCTCAATTTTTCTTTCTAGGGGGCTTAGGTTGGCCTTGAACTTGCTATGTATCTCAAGCTGGCCTTGAATTCCTGATCCTCTTGCCTCCATTTCCCAAGTGCTGGGACTATAGGTAGGTGCCACCATGCCCAGCTCACTGTATGCATACATTGACATGCAAAGAGTCTTCTGAAAAGCAAGCTATGAAGTAATTATATAATGTGATTGTACTTTTGTTAAAAAAAATCTTAATAATAATAAGCATCAATAACAGGAAATATCTAAGGGTTTTATTTATTTGTTACAATGGGTACTTATTACTTTTGAAATAAAAAACAATCAAAACAAATTTAAAAGATCAAGTGAAAATGGGATCCTTGAAATTGCCTAGTGCAGTATCTGACACATGATAGGTCGTCCCCCAACTTCCCCTCTATATAGATGCCCAGAAAGCCGCAGCCAGACAAGGAAGAAGAAATCAGAACACCATGGGCTCCTGCCTGACGGGCTAGGGAAGGAGAAAAGAAGCTTCCATTCCTGGAATCCCAAAATAGTCCTGTGTGTTGACCTCAAAGATTTTAAGAAAAACCTCTCCTCCCCTGGGCTCTGGGCAGAACACTTTTCTGGGGAAGTGAGGATGTAAAAGGTCTATTGTCGGGTTCTGTTGTTAATGCTCCTCTCTTTATTCCCTCCTTCCTGTTTTAACATCAGGGATGGAACTGACCAAGTGATCTTTGGGTAGACAAGTTTTCCTAGCTCTCAGGGAGACAGAGGAGCTGCTGCTGCCTATGGAAGACTTATGCTTATCCATTCCTGGTGGAGCCTGGAAGGGCAGGTGTGAGGTGACTCTGGTCAAGTCAAAGATCTCTGCTGCGTCCCTGTTCAGTCATGGTGAAGGGGGTGGGTGGGGTGGATTCACTACTGCTGTCCTTTCTTTCTAAAATTCCAAGGTTTCAGCATTCCCAATATTTTGTTTGAAGAATATTTTGAGGGCCAACTCAAGGATGACAACTTTTTATTTTGCCAAGCAAGGGTTCAAAATGGGGAAAAATGGAAGTACCCATCAGCTGCAGAATCATCTTAGTACTTCCGGTACGTAGGACATCATTTCAAAGAAGAGTCTGTCTCCAGGAAGGGCTCTTAACACATGTGTGACAGGGTAAAGCAATCAGCTCATGTCACTATAGGAACATGAAACACTGTCACTATTTGCAACATGTTTGGAAGTCATGATGTCATGGATAAGGTTTGGGGGTAGAAAGTCCTGTTTCAAACATCTTCGACCGGTTTATCTGTTGTGTGACTTTTGAAAGCCAAGTGACCTCTTTGACCTGTAAATATCTTATTTACGAAGTGGAGAAGGTACGAAGGACCATTGTAAGAACAGGACAGGTTTGCTCCCATGAAGTGCCCGCGCTGGCCCTCCATCTATGATAATTGAGGGATCCATGTAAATACGGTAGATTTTTGTTTTTAAAGTTATTGTGAATATATGTGAGGATACAAGAAAGTGAAAGCACCACAGATATTACCTCTCCACATCTGGCTTTCTTTAAAAATGTTAAGATTTTACAACTTTGGTGACACCCTTTGGATGTCTGGAAGGGTAAGAAATACATGGAGATGGAAACAGCTTCTTGAAGTGCATGCTACTTCATGGAGGGTCACTTTCAGGTGAGATATGCACCACTTAAATGTCCCCTTCCTCTTCTTAACTTAGGATGTTTCAGTTCCATGTTCTCTCCCAGGCTCCTACCCTGCTGCCAGGTGGATGATTGACAGATACTCCAAGCTGCTGCCACCTTTCTCTCGGGGCTTCCTTTTCTTTCTCTGTTAATATCCTAGCAAATGGCACCACCATCCATTTATTTTCCCAAGGTAAGGATTATCTTTCTCTCTACACTCTACCTTTCTGTCTTCTCTGTCTCCTGTTCTCCAAGTCCAGTCAGACACCATGCTTGATCTACTGGCTTACCAAAACAGTCTTCTTTGACTCTGTGAACCCTCATTTGCTGGACCTGTTGGACCTGTCTTTGATCCTTTCTGCGTCTCCCACTCAATGGATAACAGTTTGGGTTTCAGGTCACCAGCTGCTACCCTGGAATCCATCACATCCATTGTGAGTTTTCTAAAGTACAAACCCAGAGATGTAGACTGTCCTGACTAAAATCTTGCAGGGCTTTCAGGGTCACATGGAAGGGCTGTGTTAATATTATACTCACTGTCTGGCTTCTGTACCCCAGCTCCCCTGTATAGCACACATTGTCCCAACAGACACCTGTATCTAACATCATCAAGTTAAAAAAAACTTCACACTCTGAATACTGGTGTTCTTTCACAAGCCAATGTCCTCGGACACCTCTTGTCTATCTAGTGAACTTTTAAGATGCTGCTTGATGGGCCCAGGTAGATGGCTCAGTTGGTAAAATGCTGGTGTGAGCCTAGGAAGGATGCACATCTGGGGACTTGGGTGAAGTGTGGACACACTCAAAAGTTAGTGCCCATGGGGATCCCAGTTCTCTGCTGGCCTGTATCCCAGAGACTTGAGAACTGTTGGGTGTGTCTGACCCTTACAGCTAAGGTGACAGCTTGTTAAGTTTACCTAGGACTGTCCCAGTCCCAGTGCCCACAGCTCTTCACTGTAGGCAAGGCAGAATCGTTAGTCATTCTGTGTACAGTTGAATGAGGACTAGGAGTGGAGAAGACACAAAATGTCACCAGGAATCTGGAGAGAGAGATGACAGATTTTCTGAAACTCAGCAGAAAAACCAGAGGTTGTCTTCTCCAGTACATAACCCTGAACTTCTAAGGGCATTATCTCACCTCTTACCTAATTTGATCCTAAACAGGTTTTGTAATTATAAAAATATTATGTATGTATAAGTAAATATTTATGCAAAATTATGCAAATGTTGTGTGTATGATTAAGTATTGAAGAATATACATATTTATGCTTGATTACCTAGAGACTTATAATTACATTTCTTTTCCTATCACCGAGCCATCAAGACTGACACAAAAATGACATTATAGGAATTTAAAACTGGTAAGGAAAATTCATTTCTCTTTCCTTCAGTTGGTAGAGACTGCCTATAACGCTGTGCAGAGACAGGCTAAGGCAGCCTCTGGGCTCAGTAGTATGAAAGACACAGTTGAACAGTGATGTCTGCCATTTGTTTGGAAGAGAGCAGTGGTGTTATCTCTGATCTACTGACTGGATGTACCTCCATTTCTATTGCTTTCTCAACACAGTGATTCAAATAGATCAGTTGGAGTCTAGACTTCCTGTTACCCAAAAGAACTAGGAATGTGTCCTGGGTCCTTTGGCTTTCTCCTCACCTTCCTCAGTACCCTTACATTGTGTACATTAAAAGTTTTCCTGGGACTAATAGTGCTCACACCCAATGGTGTGCTGCAGAGAAAAAAAAAAAAAGATTAACGGGTTGGCAGCTCTTGCCAGTTTCCATGGTACAAATGCACCATGATCCATTTCAAGACACCAATTCTGTTCCTCAAGAGAAGTTGCACAGACACACATAGCTGGCTCTCTCAAGCTCACCACGGCTTTGTCTGCCTGAAAAACTTCTGTTCAGTTGATGGTCAGCATTCCTGCCATATACTCTAGAAACCCTCTCTGCTCCTCACAGCTGGTGGAGAACAGGGCTCAGTCAGCACTGACCACCATGGTCTCCAGGATGCTTTCTGTTCTGTTGGCACCTCTGGCCTGCGCCTGTCTAGTTTCTTGCACAGAGCACCCATCAGCTCATGTTTACTGAATGAATAAATGCACTAATCCAATTTAAGAGGAAATACATGGATTATTTAGATTCTAATCAGAATCTTCTCCCTTAACTGTCTGCTGACAATGAAAATTTGCTCCAGAGTTTTACATTATTTGCCATCTGCCACCTAATGGGTAGGAGTAGTTTTTACATCTTTAACTTTTTAAAAGATTATTATTATTATTACATCCCGATCATAGTTTCCTCTCCCTTCTCTCCTTCCTGTCATTGTCCCTACCTCCCCTCTGTAGCCCCCATATACTAATCCTCCATTTCTCTTCAGACCTCCCATGGATATCAACCGAACATAGTGTATAAGTTGCAGTTAAGACTAGTCACCTCCCTCGTATTAAGGCTGGACAAGGCAACGCAATATGAGGAACAAGGTCTCAAAAGCTGCCCAAAGAGTCAGAGACAGCTCCTGCTCCCATGGTTAGGAGTCCCACAAAAACACCAAGCTACACAACTGTCACATAATTGCAGAGTGCCCAGGCCAGTCCCATGTGGGCTCCCTGGTTGTCGGTTCAGTCTCTGTGGGCTCCTTCACCTTTTTCTTAAGAGACAGCTTTCCTTCTCTTTTCAATAAGATATTCAAGAATGTGAATGGACATCTGAGTTATAAATGATAATGGCAGAATGGTAACCTTAAAATCTTAGAAAGCCTCCTACTTAAAAACTAGACCTAAAGTTTTTCCTGACTGCAGGCCACCCCACATTTCGCCAATTCATTTCCCCCCTTTACCTTTCAGTCTGTCCTTCCCAAAGCCCACGCCTTTGCCTTTCGATTCATCCCCCTTAGAGTCCACTCTTGCCAATGCCTCTAACCTTGGCATTTGTGTTCCAACTATGAGCAAAGTGTGGACTTGGAGTAGATGGATGAGATAAGGGTTGGACAGAGGAATGCATTTGCAGAGGGGTTGGTTAAGGAGCACCTAGGTCTATGGAAAAATAAGGAAGGTTTTAGAGCATAGACCACAGTGAGGTTTTAAAGGATGACTAGGAGCTTGCTGTTTGTGAAGTCTAAGAAGTTGTACTGTGATGACATGTGTTACTATGAGAAATGAGATGAGTTCAGTTCTCTGGAGTGTAACCTGAGGGTGAATGATGGAATGATGGGAGATATGGCTAACAGAGAGAAGCTAGAGGAGGTTAGGAGACTGTTAGGAAACCACTGAAGAGCTTTTTATATGCCTTACTGCCACAAGATACTTCCCTACTGAAAGCCCTACACTCAAAAGCACAGTCATTCCCATTGATCCTAGACTGTATGTACCTTAGAATCCCCCTGAGCACTAGTATAACCAATTACTGGGACTCTGCTAACTAGACAGCCCATATGCTTGTTTCAGATTAGAAACTTCTAGGAACTTCTCCAACTCCAGTATCACATTTTTAAAAACTACTTTAACTTGGGATTGGTAGCTAGTCAGTCAGTGAAGTGCTTAATGTACAAGCATGAGGGCCTGTGTGTGGCTCCCCAGCATCCCATAGAATCCAGGCATGGTGCTGTATGCCTGTAGTGCCAGTGCTGGGGAAGCAGAGACAGGAGGATTCCTAGGACTTGCTGGCCAGCCAGCCTAGCTGAATTGGTAAGCTCTAGGTTGAGTGAGAGACCCTGTCTAAAAAAAGAAATGGAGAGAATGGAGAAAGACAGTTGTCATTGACCTCTGGCCTCAACATGTCTGTACACATGCACCTACACACATGTAGATACACAAGAACACACACACACACACACACACACACACACACACACCCCTTATGTTAACCAGTAATGGTTTTATTCCGGTAAGTGAGGATGCTTTAATTCAACAATATGTTGTTCTGGTGGTGAAATTTCTGGCCTGTGCAGTGATGGGAGGGAGGGACTTTGAAGGAACCTGCCTTATCTCTGTCAATTTGTATTCTCTATGGAGTGGTGATGTTCTTTTTGTAGAGTATTGTTCCTTTATTCTTGTATGCACAGGCAGTGCAATAATAGTTTCTTGGGGCACTGGTTTCAGAGAGACTGATGAAGAGGCAGTTTCTATAGGGGAAGAAGTATAGGTTTTTGAATCACCAGGCTTGGCTTTAGAACTTGGATATTCATGACTGACTTCATGGAAGGGGCAAACATTTCCTGAGCACCTACTCTGTGTCATGCATGGGCTTACTGTGTTCAACTGCATTTTATGTGTGGGTAAACTGAGGCTCAGGGACATTCTAGTCACTTCCAGGCTGTGAAGCTGTGGATAAATTCTTGCCCCAGCCCCCTCATTTTGCAATGGCTCCTTTGTGAGCCGTCACTGAGAAAGGCTTCTTTCTGGGGCTGTTGCAAGGACTGAGGTGATTAGGACAGCCCCTAGTGGCTTATGTGTGCTCACTCGTCAAAGTCGGCTCTTCGGTCCTTTCCGTGGCGGGAGACTGGCTGCATGTTCAGTACAGAATGCCTCAGTAGAAGGTCCCTGAGGAGAAGCATGTCTTTGCTCTGGACTCCGAAGTCCCTGGTGCCCACAACTTAATAGACTTACAATTGGTTAATTTTCTCTTGACATTGATCAGCAACGGGTCGCATCTGGCACTGCTGGCCTGGCCCTTGGGGGGAGCCATGAGATGCCTGGCCTGGCCTCCCTAACCAGAAATTCAATAACTTTTTCATATAAATTGTCCGTAAGAGAAAACTTCTTGTTCTCAGCCATTGCCGCTGCTTCAGCAGTTTTCTGCACAAGATGAAAAACTTTTGCATTGAGCAAAATACAGATTTATGGTCAATAAAGTGAAGTTTAACAGTTTATAGGGGCCATACTTTCTTTCTTTAAAACCGATATTAAAAGCCATTTTTCCCAGTCTTTGTAAAACTGGCTCCTCTATCTATCAGTATCCCAGTTTGTTTAAATGATGGGAGATTTAGGAAAACCCCACTCATCAAAGAGACACAGATATCTGCCCATCATCACCTCCATCTGTCCTGGAGCTTGGGCCGATTAGGAGTATTGCTGGACACTGAACTCAGACAAGGTGGAAACTAGAAGTCTTTTGGAGTCAGAAGTGGGCTGAGCCTCAGAAAGGGTTTGAAGAGTGGAGGGTGCTTCCATTATGTCTAAGATCTGTCTGGTAACTTTCATTTACCCAGCATACATTCATGAGCACTCCTAAGTTACTAGGTGCTATAGATATGTTATTTGGTATTGCTGAGTTGAACATAGTGGGGTTAACATATGTGGTGGTTTGAACGAGAATGGACCCCACAAGCTCATATATTTGAGTGTTTGGTTGCCAGTTGGTGGAATGTTTAGGAAGGATTAGGAGATGTGGCTTTGTTGGAGGAGGTGTGTCACTAGGGGTGAGTGAGCTCTTTGCCTGCTACTTGTGGATAGTCTGTCAGCTACTGTTCCAAAGCTGTGCCTGCCTGCCTGCTGCCATGCTCCCCACCATGATGGTCATAGGCTCACCCTTGAAACGGCAAGCAAGTCCTCAGTTAAATGCTTAAAAAAATAAGTTGCCTTGGTCATGATATCTCTTCATAGCAATAGAAAAGTAACTAAAATGCATAGATAAGTAACCGTACCTTCCTACTGTCCAAGTGTCCATTGTGGGGCAGTAGTTGACAGGGGAGTCAGGGACGGGTTGTGTCAGGACGTCTATCCGAGTGGCAACCTCTTAGATCTCAGCCTGGAAGACAAATGAGGTAATGGGATAGGAGGACTGGGTTTCTTTTTGGACCATGTTCCTGTAGGGTAGCCTGGGCAAGCAGTGCTTGGTCTTGCAGCAGCTGCTGAGCCTGCCATCAGCTTGCAGTTTTGAGTCTGTGCTCCTGTGGCTGCTGTCTAGAGTCTGGGAAGTCTTTGTTGGTGTGAGACTGCTGTTTGGTGACATCCTGATGGAGAATATTTCCTTTCCCTGTCTGTCCATCCTCATACCCCTCTCCATCATGCAAGGCTCTCAGAGTGTGGTAGAAATCATGGTGTTGATGGTACCTGAAAGAAACAATGTGTAATGATTTTTATGACTGTCTAGAGTTCCAGAAAGAGTGTTGACAATAAAAAAAGGTACTCTGAAGGAATGCTGAGCCTCCTAAGAGAAACACCATTCTCATTAAATCTCTCTGGGTTCCAGTGTCAGCTGCTTCTCATATTGGGCAATCACATTCCTCCATGGTTCCCTTAAAAACCTGTGCCCACACTCACATAATACTGTCTGCCTGACAAATACAATAGGCTGGCTTTTGCATGGTGGCTCTCAGTGCATGATCCTTACTACCTTTTTGCAGAATTCTGTGGCCCCTCCAGAGTCCTTTCACATGTGATCTGTCTAGGTCTGGCTAGAACTTACAGAAGCCCCACTGCTATCTACTCCTTAACAGAACAAAAATGGGGCCTCAGAAATAGTGTTCTTTAGATCTGTTGACATTCTTAGCTGGGTCATGTTCCTTGTTACGTGGTTTATGGATGAAATATCTGCTGCAGGCTCATGCATTTGAATTCCTGGTGTTCCTCTGGTAGTGCTTTTTGGGGACTTCAATGATTAGTATTGTTAACTTGACCAAATCTGGAGTCACCTGGGAGATGTGCCTCAGAGCATGCCTTTGAGGGGTTGTCTTGCTTACATTAATTGATGTGTGAAGGCACACCATTCCCTGAGTGGGATCCTGGACTGTACAGATGGAGAAGGGTTGCTGAGTGCTAGCATTCTTTTTTCCCCCCTCCCCACAGCAAGCATGCATTCTTGAGTTGCTCTCTGTTCCTTAACTTTGGGGGCAATGTCACTACCTGCCTTAAGCACCTGCCTCTGTGACTTCCCCAACAATGCTGTAACTTTGAACTTAAGTTGCTTTCATCAGAGGATTTTACCACTGCAACAGGCAAAGGAACCAAGACAAGGATGCTGTGGAACTCTTAAGACACATAGGGCCTAGGTGGTGGGAGGTTACTAGGGGCAGGCCTTCCAAGGCTCTGGACCCTGCCTGAGCTTATTGTTTCCTAATCCCACCGTAATGTGAGAAGCAGATGACCCATATCCCTGCTTCCACAGTGGACTGCCCCATTGATATCAGGAACCAAAATAAACCTCCCCTTTGTCAAGTTGTGTCTGTAGGGTGTTTTGTTACAGTGTCAGGTAAGGTAGTTAGTATAGTCCCAGATTCTTGAGCCCAGCAGGAGCCTGAGTGCAGGGGTCCAGGAAGGCGCTCTTCACCCCAGTGCAGTGCATGCAGTCCACACTTGGAATGGTAAGGCTTCAGATCCAGTGCCCAAAAGTCCAGTGTATGCTCTGTACTACTAGTTCAATCCAGAGTGGATGCATTCTGAACTACTCAGAAGCTACATGGGTGTGGGCTGGCAGCACACAGAGAGATGGAGCTGGGGGTGGCAAGGGAGAGAGGAGGCGGGAAAGACTAGAGGTGATGCTTCTAACTTCACTCTGAAGACAGTGGGGCAGGCATGGAAGAATTTCAATATAGGAGGGTTGTAACCACATTCCCATTTTTGGGGAGGCTTCTGGATATGCAAATGAGAAGGTATCAGGAGGAGCAAGTATGTTTGGAGGCTTTCACTAGAAGGACTGCTTTCTGGAGGACAAGACCTAATGGGCATGAAGAGGGGTGGGTTGACTCCAGACTTGGAAGTAGAACCCACAGGGCAAATGTGCCTATGGTGGTGTGGGGACGACAGGAGTCGAGGAGGGTGTGTTCTGCTCTATACAGTGTGGTGAAATGCTGGACCACTCAGGGAGCAGAAGTGGATGCCCAGGGTTGAGAGTGGGAGATGGTGAGGGAGGTTAGGAACATGTCAGTTTAGGAGTCCTATGGATGCACATCCTGGAGTTGAGAGGAGAGGATGGGCTGGAGTGGGGTTCTAGGTGAGCCCAAGCCTGTCTCTGAGTATAGTAGACCTTTCCTCAGTTTGGGGCGATTCTGAAGGGCCACTCCAGCTTCAGAGCTCCACTTGGGGCTACATTACCATCTGTGTCTCCCTCTGCTCAGTCTTGCTGTCTTCCTTCCTCTTGTGGGTGTGGACCACAAGACCAGCTTCCAATAAGTATCCTGAGTCAGAATCTCTGTGTGCTTCCCAGGAAACAGCACATGCTGCTTGGCTTTGACACTGGTTTGAAACTCCAGCTCTGGTCAGATGTTATTGGCTGTGTGCACATGTGCACATGCACATAATCTTAGTCATTCAATAATTTGGCCACCAGGTTTCATCTTTGTACAACCTTCAGAACGTGTTATTCTTAAATGTCTCTTTTCACTCCTTTCCTATCACCTACTTCTCCTTCACTCTATCTCTCCTTTCATGACTACAGTCTCTGATGACAATAAAAATAATCCCTCACCTCTAGGTGTTCCTCATCCTCAGAATCTGTCTCCCTTGGAAATGGGGCAAAGACAGAGGAGAAATCTTGGCACCCTCATTGTGGTCTCCTTATTGTTTTGTCCCCAAGGCAGACAGGGCATGAAAGGCAGAAGGCATCTGAGGGCTGTGTCCTTGGAGTCCCTCAAGCAGGGCCTTGGGGGGCGGGTGAACATTTCTGCAGGGATCTGGGATCTCAAGAGCCAGAGTCGCAGCTCACGTCCCCTCAGAACAATGAGGCTTGATGAATGGGGTGTGATGTGCAATTGCTGATGAATGTCAAGCTGATTCCCTCCGACAATCTCTATGGTACAAGTGTGAGCACAAAACTGTGTTGTCCCGGGAGGGCTCAAGATGGGTTCTAAGTTTCCCAACTTCCTGGCCTCAGAATTGATGTGGAGAGAGAGAGAGAGAGAGAGAGAGAGAGAGAGAGAGAGAGAGAGGGACTCAAAGCAATGTTTTCCAAGGCAAAGACTGACATTACTCCTATTGCATATATTTTTTCTCAACTGCATCTTCTGACTGACAAAGCTCTTCCTTGCCAAAAGCAGCCATTATAAAATTATGACTTGCGCATGTATAATGTTTGTGTTCAACAAGAAAACAGAAACGCCACCTTCTTTTGTGGTTACAGCTGCACAATTCACATCCGGCGGGATTGATCATATTAAGGTTATGCAATCATCTAATTGCAGAGACAAGCCTTGAGTAATAACTCCAAATGCTTGCACTTCAATCTGCATGACAGAGTCATTGCCGAGTCCTGATTAGCGCCTGCCAGCATTCAGGCACCATTATCGGCTCTGGCATTGTCTGAATCTCCATTTGCTACTGAAGCAATCTACCCACTAACTGATCTATGACAAACAGACCCATCACAACAAAGCTGTTTGAGTTGCAGATAGTGTGTAACAAAATATGACTCTTTGGGCTCTTTCCAGCTCTTTGTAGTGAAGTTTCCCCTCTGTCCCAGGAGGAAACAGCCTCCTCCACCTCCCTTCCCCTCCTCTCATGTCAGGAAGCTGTAGGTGACTAGAAAAGAACTTGTCCAATTTGACCAAATGATCTCCCACTTAGACCCTAGTTCTTGGCTCCAAGGCAACTTGCTTAGTTGCTCCTCTTGGTGATACAGTGCTACAGTCTCTCTGTACTTTGTGGTGCTTAGAATGATCCCCATCTCCATCCACCATCTCTCAGGGATCTACCCTCACACTAGTGCCTGAACTCCATCGCTTCTCAGTGCCCGAGTCATCTGGATGCCTGCCTCTAACATTTTCCCTGGATTATTACATCTCTCTCCTCACTCATCGCTCAGCATCTGTCCTTGTCCCTCGAGCCCCCAGCTATCTATCCTCAATCTGGTAGACAAAGTTTTTCTTTTGCTGTTCTATAATATTCTATTTGGGATTTTAAGAATTTGGAATTGAGGACCAGCAAGATGGCCAGCAGGCAAAAGTATTTGCCACACAAGCTCGACAACTTGAGTGTAAGGCCCTGGAGCCCACAAAAAGGTCTGATATGGTGGTTCACATCAGTAATTTTAGCACTCCTACCTTGAGATGAGAGGTGGAGACAAGAGAATTGTTTGGGAGTTCCTCGGCCAGCTCACCTGAAATATACGGAGTGGGAGAAGCAAGAGAGACCCAGCTTTAACAAAGCAGAAGGACAGAATCAAATCTTGCAAGTTTGACCTTGGCCTCCACACTCATGCCATGGCAGATAGGTATGTACACACACACACACACACACACACACACACACACACACACACACACACAGAAATTCTAGTTGGCACATAATGATTGGGCGTATTACTTAGGCATGGTAGAACGTTTGGCCCATGCCTCCTGTAATGATCGAGTCAGGATAATTAGCATTTGCCTCACATCAAGCATTCAGCACTTCTTTGTGTTGGGAACATTCAAATTCCTGTCTTGTAGCTATTATGAAATACATAATAAATTGTATATATTACACTCACCCAACTGTGCTCTAACATGAGAACTTACTTCTTCTTAACTGTCCCCATTATTCTTGTCCCCATTACCCAAATCCATCACCTGTCTGTTCTTTCCAGCCTCTGGTATTTCTCTACCTCCATATGATCAATTTTTATGGCTTCTACATTGTAAGTTCTAAACCGCTGCTGGCTACAGAGTGAGACCTTGCTTTAAAAAAGCATCAGTAACAAAAAACCAAAATGTCAATCACATAATAGGTCTCACTCAAAACCTGGCACTCATTCTTCAGCTCTCAGAGGGAAAGACAGAGTCCTTGGAATGTATTTTTAAGTTATTGTATTTTATGTATTGATGTTTTGACTGCAAGTATGTCTGTGTATCATGTATACACCTGTTGCCTGAAGGGCATCAGGTCCCCTGGAACTGGAGTTACAGATGATTTTGACCCACCACGTGGGTTCTGGGAATGGAACATGGGTCCTCTGCTAGAGCAGTCAATGCTCTTAACAGGTGAGACATCTCTCCAGCTCTCTTGATGCTTGTCTTGATCTTGTGAAAATACTTCTCTTTCTTTCTAACGTTCCACTCTAATCTAGCTAGAATAATATCTCTCTCTCTCTCTCTCTCTCTCTCTCTCTCTCTCTCTCTCTCCCCCTGCTCCCCTTTTCCCTCCACCTCTCCTCTTCCTCATCTTTCTTCTGGATTAGCTTGCTATGTTGCTCACACTAGTCTTGAACTGATGTCCTCAAGCAACCCTCTGGCATCAGCCTCCCAAGTACCAAGCAGGCACCTATCATGACACCTCATTCTTTGTTTTTCCTTAAACAAGGCCATGCATATTCTTGCCAGCTTGGAACTCTCTTCCTTCATACAATCTTCCCATGGGCCACTGGCGAAATGTTGCCTTATCAGCGGCGCCTACCCCGGTTGTCTTACCCAGATGGTAAAGCTCTCCACCCTCAGACTCTAACTTCACTCTGTCATTTTCAGTGGCCGGTGTCACCCTCCTACATACTGTAAAGGTGATTAATTTTGTGGCTCATACTTCTGTGCTCTTGCTAGTCCACTACATCTCCTTCCAGGAGAATTTTCTGCTGTGGTGGGAATCTCCATCTGTGCTTCCCAGTAGGATCTGCACAAGCACATGCTGTTGAACACTTGAAATGTGGCTGGTTGGTAAGAAGAAGTTGCACCTTTAACTGGATTTTATTTTAATTTAAACTTAAGTAGTCACATGTAGCACAAGACTGGAGGTCTGCTTCATGAGGGCAGGATCTTCTGAAAGGGAACTTGGATGTATTATCTCCAGAGAGGTTGTGATAGTCATCCAGCTTAGCCCTGGAATACATTTGTGTCTGTGTGGTGCTGGGGGTTATATATACTCAGGGCTTCACACATGCTACATAAATATTCTACCACTGCTCTATATCCCCAGTTCTGACTCTATAATCTTGCTTTCAGAAGACTTACCCTAAGGAAAAGTGAGAAGGAAAATGTGAAGAAGAAAGCTCACCATTGCACTAGCATGGATAACTGTGAAGAAATGGAAATAATCTAAGTGTCTAAGTCTTAAGGGGTTGATAGTCAAACAGAATGTCCATGTGGGAGAAGGCATGCAACCGTTGAATTTGTGTGGATTAATAATTACTGCCATGGATAACATGTTTGTGATTCATTATTAAAAGTAGAAAGAGCGAATAAAGCCATGTTTGTGTCATAATTTTGACTTCAGGGAAAGTTTATATTGTATAATCTGATAAAAGGGCATGCTAATTTTGTTTTCTTTGATGTCTTTTTCTTTAGATTCTAAATGTTTTGCAATAGACACATACCACCTATTTATCAGGAACATTAAGCTGATGGAGACTTTTACTTAAATTGTCATCTCAGGGATGGAGAGATGGTTCAAGGGTGAAGGGCACATGCAGGTAACTGTTGGTTTATCATAGGCCATTATGGTGCAGGGTGACAAGCATCTTAAAATGAAGACAGGATGTTATAGGAACAGCCATTTCTGCTGGGATGAAGTGACCACTAAAAAGCTTCAGACAGGATCAAGTCAAGATCAGCTCAAGTCAAACCTAGCTATATGATCATGGACCAGACTTCCTGCTTCTTTTTGCCTCAGTGAACTTATTTCTAAAATGGGCATTTCAATTTATGTTCCTGGATGCCTCCCCCGGCCAATTTTTAGGTCACCTACATAGAAGATGCTGTTGATGTCTCTCCCATGACACCTCCTGTTTCCAGACATGTGATTCTCCACTTGAGGGTGTATGGGTCAGTTAACCCTTTAGAGGAACCCACTAATATGTGGGAGTGGGGGTATCAATACCCCAGAGGTGCTCAGCATGATGGGGTCCCATCCCACTGCTGAAAATGGCCACTTTCATGGCCACACATCCCTAAGCTGCTTCCTTCTCCTGACTGTATTCTTCCTTGTCCTCTGTTAATGTTTCCCGAGACCACCCTCTGAGCATACTGGTATCCCTCTCTATCCTTATCTCAGGCTCTATTACAGGCAGGTAAGGCATTCTTCCCCAAGTTGTCCTCTGATACTTCCTAGTACCTTCTCCTTATTCCAACTGTACAGCTGCAGGCTTTGGTTCATAATTATGACCAAAACAAAAGCTTTGAGAACATAAAATCTCTAGATGGAACCTCAGGAGAACACCTAGGCTCAGCAAAATGCCGAGAGTGAATTTTCGTCTACCATGAGTGGGAGAGTCACAAGAGCCTGCCACCTGACTTCCATCCATCACCTCATGTGTTCTCTTGTCCATAGGCATTTGAAGCTAGTTGGATGCACACTAGGAATCAGGTCTGTCTGTGTCTTTTGTCTTTCACCCCAGTTTCTGGGAGCCAAATGAAAAGATGGCCTATGCTTCTGGCCCCGCCCCTTCCAACCCCCCCCCCCCCCCCCCCCCCAGGCCCTGGGTTCCTATCCTTCCTATCCTAGGTGGAGCTTTCTGGACAAGGGGCTGGAATTGTGCTCTCACTCTCTGGCAGGCTAGAAGTTGCTGGCTCAGCCACCCAATTGAGCTCCGCCCACGTAGCAGCTCTACTCTCCCAGCCAACCTCTCTCTGGCCTATTCCCTGGGGCTTGCGGCTGGGAATCAGTAAGAATCAGCAAACAGGCTTAGAACATCTCCAAGGCTCTCTGCCCCCAGCCGGGAGGTGCCTTCGGGTGAAAAGGGATGGTTCTTTTTTCCTTATGATGAGGAAACGGAAGCTGGAAAAAAGGTATAGGAAAGACTTGGTTGGAAGAACCAGCCCCCTAGAAAGTGTCCCTGTGTGGAAGGGCCAAGCCCAGCACCACTTCCTAGCACTGGCTTACAGGAACCTCATTTTCCTGGTGTCACTGGAGTCTGAGTCGTGTGTCATTCCCATCAGCGCCAACATCTGGGGCAGGGTGGGGGGGTGGGGTCCTAATTAAGATGCGGTGACTCTATTGGCACCAAAATAAACGTGACATTTATCAGAACCTGCTAAATCTATTCAGCGCTTGTTTCCTTCGGAAGTGCAGGGTTTGTGCCCTGGGCCTGCAGAGAAAAGGTCTTTGCTGCTGAAATGGGGCGGGGCAGCAAGACGGGGGGGGGGGGCAAGGGGGGGAAGAAGAGAGAGGCAGGGGCGAAGTAAATCCTGTGAAAGCATTCAGCGGTCACGTGGTTGCTCCTGGACCAACTCTCCCCAAGTCTGTCCATGCAAAGTAGAGCAACCATGCGCGCACTGATGGGGTTTGGGGGGCAAGTGCGCCACTGGGAGGGATGTGCTCAGGGAGTCAGGGTCCCCATTAATGAGATCACCATGAACCTCGCGTGGATGCTTTCGGACATTTCCCATGGAGAAATCTGTAACACAGTTGGTAGACCTCATGCCTGAGTTCGGGCATTCAGTCTGCATTGAAATGGGAAGCTGGGAGTTTGAGCACTCCTCAGGTAGAAGGAAGTAACGAAGGGAGATTGGCATTTGGCTGCCTGTGTTTCTACCGGAGATCTGCCACTTAGCAGATGTGTGACCATGACAGCTTAACCACATTGAACTCCAACTTACATACTGCTTTTGTTGTCGTGAGGACCACAATAAATAATCACAGCAAACTTGTCCCGTGAGTATGTCCGGTGCTATGGTAAGGGCTGCACATGCGTGATTCTCAAGCCTCCTGACTCTAAGAAAATCCCTTTAGTTTGGCATTTTAAAGATGAGGAACCCAAGGCTTAGACACTACTGTCATATATATGACAGGTCATCATCCCCAGAAAACATGTGAAGCTCAAGACACATTTTTATTCTTCCCCTTTTCTAGTCTGTGACTTGGGAGTTCCTAAGGACCCCTCCCCCCCACTCCCACCCCAAAGAGGCTGAACCAAGTGAGAATCCAAGAAATGGGAGTATAGAAAATTTAACAATTCCAGTTTATGGAGGAAGCAATTGATTGTTCTTTTTAAAGAACTGTCCGGGTTAGCTAGCTTTCCTGTTTCGGAGAGAATTTCTCTCAACACTTTAGACTCTTCCTACAACACCTTTTGAGAACATCTTGTCCAGGGGGCCACTGGGAGCATTTGGGGTCCAGATGAACACACAAAGAATTGTTCTTGGCTCTTAGAATTTCGCTACAAATCTGTCCCTTAACCAGGTGTCCTAAGGGCCCACTGTTTGCCGTCTTGTTAGTCTTTGGGTGGTTATTTACTGCCCAGGTGACACTGTGCCTCTGGTCGTGGTCAAACCCCAGCTTCTCTGCAAAAGCTGGAGGCACCCCCACATTGCAGCAGTATGAAGAGCAGCAAGCATTTGTCTAGTGACCTTGTCCTCTCCTCCCAGCCCAGTGTCCTTTCTGCTCTAAATGGTCAACAGTGAGAAGAGGAAAAACAAGTGCCGAGTGCAATCAGGGCCGAACAGTTAATACGCAATGCCATGATCCGGTAAGCAAGCATAGAGCTTCTCAGCAACCTCTCCGGGGCCTTGTGCGTTTTGTAGGTAAATTCTCTTCTCTTTTGCACTCCAGTTTTAATTGGGAGCAACAGCTACATTGCTGGTGTTCTGGTGGTTCATACTTCTAGTGTGTGTGTGTGTGTGTGTGTGTGTGTGTGTGTGTGTGTGTGTCCCCTGTATAAGTTCCTTATGTGTGTGTCCTGTATAAGTTCCTTATGTGTGTGTGTCCCCTGTATAAGTTCCTTATGTGTGTGTGTCCCCTGTATAAGTTCCTTATGTGTGTGTGTCCCCTGTATAAGTTCCTTATGTGTGTGTGTGTGTGTGTGTGTGTGTGTCCCCTGCATAAGTTCTTTATGTGTGTGTGTGTCTGTTTTGTCTGTGTGTCTCTCTGCGGCCAGGGCAGAGTAAATGGCACTGGAAACCCATGACAGAGTCCACTGAGGCCCCTGGATGGGAAGCTTTTTACCTTTCCCCCCATACCCTCATGTAGCCCAACTTGCCCTCAAATTTCCTATGAAGCTGAGGATGACATTGATCCTCCTGCCTCCACATCCCCAGTGCTAGGATTAAAAGCATAGACCACCATGCTTGGTTTCTGTGGTGTTGGGGATCAAACAGTGAATGTTGGGCAAGCACTTTACCAACTCAGCTACACTCTTAGCCTGGAGAAGGTAGTCTTTTGGGATCTAAGGAAGAGATCTCAGCAGGAGAAAAGAACCTGGAGCCCCTGGACTTGAACTGACTGTGAGGACCATCCCACACCACCTATTAATTCACTGGCTTCCCAAATACTTCCATTTTTGCAAGTTCCCTGGGAAAATGTCCTGAACAAGGCAGATCCGGTCACAGACTGGCCAGGAAGCAGGCTCACCCTGTATTTAATATTTCAACAAGCTTCCCTCAGGCCACCCAAGTTACCTAAAACACTGAGCTTCTCCCTGAGTGGAAATTATAGCAGTTCGGTTGGGTCATTCTGCCAGCCAGAAAATTCTGGATCATTATGAGAAGTCAAAACCAGACTCAGATGAATGATTACCAAGAAGATCTCAGGTAGTAATAACAAGCTCTTTTGAAATAGGGGTGTCTTGCTGGGGGCTGCAATGTGTCTGTCTTCACTAAGGAGGTTCCTGTGTTTACCTTCCCCCATCTATGCTTCTTACAAAGGGGTGGGGAAGGGGCACAGGCTTTGCCAGTTGTCCTTGTTGTGGTAGTAGTGTGCAGTAAGGGGGACTTGGTCTAAAACTGTTTCTCAGGTGCCTGCCCACTTGTATCAGTCCACTGTCACTGTCTCTGGAGCCTCAGTTCCTGTCGTGTTCTTCCTTGGTCCAAGCCACACTGAAGCCACTGAAGCCCCATGTACGATTCATTTGGGGCCTCTGCTCTTCCACAGAAAGATTTGCAGGGCTGCCTTTGTTCTGATATCTCACCCTAAGAGCCCTCCAAGATCCCTGACGCTTGAACAGGAAGAGGCCACTTTGAAGCAAAGTCCACCCACTCTGTCTCTAGTTTACTGAGTACTGAACCAAGCAGAAACCTCCAGAAGATGCAGGGGGCAGCATGATGCTGGTGGTGGGGCTAGGTTGGGCACTGAGTCCCAGCTGTGTTGCTCACTGGTCTCTATCTCGATTTGCATTTTTTTGGTGTGTGTGTGTGTGTGTGTGTGTGTGTGTGTGTGTGGTCTGTGTGTGTCTGTGTCTGTGTGTGTAGGTCTGAGGTTGATGTAGGGAGGTTTCCTCTACTGTATTCATTCAGACAGGGGCTCAAATGAACCCAGAACTCACTAATATGGTAGTCCGGCTAGTCAGATTGCTCCAGAGGTTCCATGTTTCTATCTTTTGGAACTTATAGGCATTTTTGTAAGTGCTAAGGATGTGAACTCAAACCCTTACACTTACCCAGGCAAGTGCTCTAGCCACTGAGCCATCTTCCCAGCCTCCTACAACTAGCTCCTTTGAACTGGACTCCTGAGAGTGATGCAAGCACTCTGCTGATTGGTCTGCATTTCTGTAGTTTCCCCACTTCCACATCACAAGATCCTGAAATTTGGAGAATCAACTATAAGGGATTATGTGCATGTGAATGGGTACAAATTATGGAGATTCATTAGCACTGGTGAGCTCCGGACTTGTTCTGACTGGGTTCAAATCCTGGACCTACCACTAGATTGCTGTGTGCCTCTTGGCAAGTGAGCCTCGGCTTCTGATCTGTACAGCAGGGATAATGGCAGTCCCTTCCTCACAATGGAGTTGTGGGAATGAGAAGACTGAGATTAATCCATGTAAAGTATTTGATGTGGTGCCTGGAATATAGTAATCATAAACAATGGTACTGATGGAGATGGTGGTGAAGTCAGTGAGGGTATGAGGAGGAGAAGAGACTCTGATCTTTGCTCATGGAGAAGGGCACTGGGCCATTCCAAATCTCCCTGGGGCTTTGTGCTTCAAGGGGCTGTGAGAGGCAGGCAGAAGCTCACTGTAAAGTGGTGGCCAAGTCTTAGACCCTGGGGTACGGGCAGATGCTGTCAGGTCAGAGGGGTACAGGCAAGGCCATGTCTCTTCGGGAACTTCCCTGGACTCTCCTTCCTCGGTACTGATGTGTAGTCTGTGCCAGAGCTCTCCTGTGGGTCACTCTCTCTTTCAGAACCAGTGCAGTATCCAGAGTGGTTCTCATGCTGGGATGACGGGGAGCACTGAGAGCTGAACAGGGAGAAACAAGCTCAGTGGAGGGTGCCTGTATCTAGTTGGCACTAAGAGCCGATTCGGGCTGACATCTGGGGAAGTGTGGCGAGCACTTTTGATGATGAAGTGTTTTCAGTGGCAGAGAACAAGCCCCTGGGGCCTGCAGAGCAAACACTCTGCTGTGCCCTGCTTTCCACAGTTCCTCATTTCCTGAGGAAGCGCTCCCAGGCCCTGTCTCTGGCCAAAAAGTAGCCACCCGATTCCTGAGCATAGGTGGCCTGAACAACACAGACACCCTGAGAAGGAGGGGGCTGGTTGGGGCTCCAGAGACAGGAGGGAAGGACATTGTTAGAGACTGAAAACCAGGGATTCCTTGAGTGTGTTCTCCAGAGCTGGCCAGCCACAGGCCTGCAGGGCTTCTGGGCAGTTTATTCTCCTTAGAACTTCACCACCTGTCACTCCTAAAACACACATAATCAGCACTAGTGAGAACCATAGCTCACAGCTATCAAAGCTAGGCATCATGTCCCCAACTCTATCAATATTGCCACCCAATTGACTTCTTGTTCCTTGGTGGGCCTTTTGTCCATTTGGCTCAAATCATCCGAAGGTATTGATTATCCCCAGCAGTGGCCGGTGCTTGGCTACTTAGCAGGGTTAGGGGACAGGATCGTTAAGTCTCTCTGCTCATCCCTCCTTCCTGCTGGTCCCTGTGGTTCTTTTCCATGGCATCCATGGCTTAGCATGGATGTTTGCTGATGTTCTGGTTCTCTGGATTTGGTCTTGTCCCCAGCCCTCAGTGCTGCCTGCTCCCTTCTTGGGTTCTGTGAAGAGACAAGAGCCACTTAGCCTGCTGAGGTCAGCAAAACTCCCATACCCTTCCTCTCTCCAACCTCAGAGACCTCCCACGGCTCTCACACCAATTCCCTAGTCTTTGGTCTGTCCAGGTTTCCTGAGAAAGCTGGCAATGGGTGGTTCCGGGTGGAAGCAGGCAGTGGCTGAGCTGAGTTCCCATGGGAAAGTGTGTGTGTGTGTGTGTGTGTGTGTGTGTGTGTGTGTGTGTGCCCTCTTCCTGTTGTCACATGACCCTCACCTGGCATGAGCCCCTCTGCCTGCTCAGCTTCACAACCACAGACCACCTGCATTTGTCCTGTGTGTGGAGACAAGTTGAGACCTCCGAGCTAAGAGAAGGGAGGGCTGTGGTCCACAGCAGGGCATACATAAGGCTGGGATGAAAACTACATATTATCTGGAGAGTCCTTTGCAGGGCTCCTAGTTTGTCTCAGGACCAAGGGAGAGGTGAGAATCAGATTCTCGGCTTCCTCCATGGCAGGGAGAGAGGGACTGGGTACCAGACAGATGCCTTGGATGTATGTCCTCTGGCCAGGTACCCACCTCTTTGAGATTTTCTGCCTCCAGCTACATCAGTGGTGGCAACAACATGGGAAATGTGAGTGTCTTGAGTGCTCCAAGGAAGCAGATGAGTCACCAGTGGAGTGTGCTAGAAGGACCAACTCCCATGTCTTGCTTCCCACCCATGAAATTGTTGCTGAGAGCTGGGGATATAGCTCAGTGGTAGTGCACTAGCTTAGCATATGAGAGACCCTGGTTCAATGTTCACTGCTATTGGTAAAATTATTAAGGCAACTCCACGTAGTTAAAAGGGAGGTTTATTTTGTGAGGTAACTTACAAGTGAAGGGATAGGTAACAGGGTCTGGGAAAGGTATGGCGCAGTCCAGCTGTGTTCTCTGGAGAACTCTGCTCAGTCTACCTCCAGCATCCAGGGTCCAGGAACCAAGAGAAC
The DNA here is from genome assembly GCF_903995425.1 of Onychomys torridus. Taxonomy (NCBI): domain Eukaryota; kingdom Metazoa; phylum Chordata; class Mammalia; order Rodentia; family Cricetidae; genus Onychomys; species Onychomys torridus. The sequence continues at coordinate 121,229,580 of NC_050446.1, forward strand.
CAGCACATCTGGACCTCAGGTCTTCAGGGTCCTCTCTCAGCCCTGCCTTGTAGGCATTACAGTTACCGAAGCCTCAATGGAGGTTGGAGCTTCCAGATCAAAGCTGGAATGGCTACCCACTATACACTGCCACAAAACAAACATGCAGGTAGGCAAGCAGGTGAGCAACCAAACAACCATTACTTAGCACTTTCAGAATCCCAACCCTCCCCTTGACAAATGCAACACAGGAAGCGGTGTGGCATGACACACATCCCTACCTTTGAGATGGTCTCATGGGGATACTACAGTAATAATAACAGGTTTTGATAAGCCTGGGAACTTTTCAGAAATGACCTTCTGGCTTCATTGCAGACCTGATAATCTTGGATCTGTTTTTATCCCCTGGTGAATTCAGTGAGCACTAAAGGACTGGTTCTGGTAACTAGTTCAACTCTTTGTTTTCAGTTGCCTTTACCACCTGCTAGCTGGGTGGTTTGAGGCAAATTGATTAACCTCTCTGGATCTTGATTTCCTAATTTGTTAAATGAAAATAAGGGCTATTGTAAGAATTAAATGAGACAGCAGCCCCGAGAGCTGAACAGAGAAAAACCAAATAAGCATGCTGTTGTGTGCGTCGGTTGGGCTCAACTGAGTGGTTTTCCTTCTCTGTGTGACACAGGCTAGACTTTGTAGGTGGCTTAGTTGGAGATGGAATATGACTTTGCCCCTCAACCACCCAAGGTTTTTCTATGAGTCTCTCATGACCAGGCATCCAGCCCAAAAAGCTTTGTAGCTGACTTCCTCAAGAATAGAAGTATAAGAAGCTGGGGTTCTTAAAGGCTAATCTGGAATTGGATCAGTGTCATTTCTACTAAATTCTGCTGATCAAAACAAGTCCAAGGCCAGCCTCAGCTCAAGAGAACAGACTTCCTTGAGTGGGAAAGTCTACAGGAAGAGGAGCAGGTATGTGTAAGGATGGGAAAATTGTGGCAGATAAATGGCCCACAAGATTTTTGCTGCTGGCCATTTTTTTTTTTTTTTTTTTTTTTTTTTTTTTGGAGATAGGGTATCATGTAGCCCCAAGTAGCTTTGAACTCCATTAGTAGCTGAGAATGAACTTGAACTTCTGATCCTCTTGCCTCTTTCTCCTGTGTGCTGGGGTTAGAGGTATGGGCCACCCTGCTGTTAAAAGGGTACTCTAGGATGCCACAAGAGGGCATTTGATTCCCTGGAGCTGAAGTTGCAGGCAGCTGGCTGTCAGCTGCTCTATGTGGGTGATGGAAACCGATTCTGAGTCCTTTGGAAGAAAAGTAAAATCTTAACAGCTGACCCATTTCTCTGGCCACCCATAAACCCTATTCTGGGGTTTATGTCATGCTGAGGATAGAACCCAGGCATCTGTACACAATAGGCAAGCACTTTATTAAACTGAGCCACATCCTCAAGCCCTCTGCTATTATTGGCTTTTGAACTAAAATCCTCCCCTTTCTTGTTAGACTAACCATTTCATTAACAGTGGGAGGAGCCGTGCTAGAAATCTCCTGTGATAGAGGGGCCAAGACAGAAGGCAGGAATGGCTGTCCCTGCCTAGGGGTGGCAGATATACAAAATGAGATAAGGATGAGCATTGGAGGTGGAGTGAAGGAGAAGAGCTTGGTTGGAGGTGAGAAAGTCTGCACCCCAGTAGCAGGATGTGACAAGATCACCCCAAGGAGGGCTGCAGACTTCCAGGCTCTACAAGCTGAGGTCCTGGTAAGAAAGGTGTAGACAGAACTTCAGGAATCATTCCCCAGCCCAGACAGAGGAGTTAACAGTGGGATCTCTGGCAGTAGAAGGGTTCAGATGGCTTCTAGGGAGCCACACCAGAGCCATCATTTTTGAACTATTCATGGGTAGGGCAGGATTGCAATTCAGTGACGTTCCCCAGCTTTCATTTGCGAGACCAATTACAGAGCGTTTTGCACCACAATTACCGGCGTTAAAACCTCTCAGTTCCGTTTGATGAATTTTAGTAGTAATTGCACAGAGGAAGCAACACACAGGAGATGGTCCCCCTGAATCTGCCCACGCAATGAACTGTGGATTCCAGCTCTCCCTGAGCTGTCATGAGAAACTCTGGTGGAGGCTTACCACTGCCCACCCATGGGCTCTTGCTTAGGCCCATCAGAGAGTTCAGTGTGGTGGGGCAGGGTGGGGTTGGGTGGGGTAGAAGATGCCCCTAGCCAGAGACAGTGCACAGCGTCTCCTGTGGTGCTCCTTGGGTCTGGGATGGAGACAGGATCCAGGTGTCATCTTCAAGCCTGTGAGCCTATACGCTCAGCTGCATCAGCACTGGAAACTGGATTCATATCTTCATATATTACTTATTGAACAAATAATTCCATAATGTTTCTTATATGCTGGCCATGCTTCTAAGAAGAGTACAAATATTAACTTCTTCTGCCCTTTAGAACCCGAATTTAGTTGTCTCCATACTATTCCAACTTGATGGATTAAGAAACTGAGACTCAAAGACATTCATTACACTGTTTAAGGAAATTTGTCCAGCAGAGTGACCGAGCTTCAGGGCTCCTTTCCTTGATTTCTGATTCTTCTTTGGTGTTTAGGAAAGGGTTTGGGAAATTTTGAGCTGATGGGTGTGGACCCTTTAGCCTAGACAAACAAGAGGAGGGCACAGAGCCTCGAGGCCTGCCTGATGATGGGAACAAGAACTGGAGCAGAATCCCCAAGGAGGTAGAGAGTTAAGAACCAAGACAGGACAGATTGGTGGTCTGGGAGCCTCTCCTTATCCTGGGGCCGTGTCAGGTCCCAGCTCTACTTTCAGCTCAAGCTCCCCACTCTTGAGTGGTGCCTATTTGCTCTGAGGTCAGACTCCTGCCCTTGTGGGGTGCCTGTTTGCTCTGTACCCCCATTAAGAGCTCTGGATCCTATAGCAGAGAAGGACAGTGAAGCACCTCTGCCTTCATCCTTTCAGATTCCTTGGTAGGTTACAGCCAGATAAAACCTAGGCTCCAACCATTTACCAATGGGGAAACTAAGGCACAACAGGGAATGTTATTGCTTCAAACCTATCTCTGTTTTTAGCTTACTCCTGTTCTACCCCATCCACCTCACCATTCCTTTTCTCCTCGCAAACATAAGCCACTCACTTCACTATCAGGACAGCCCCCAGCGGTGTACAATGGTCTCATAGACTTGCTGTGGGGAATGTTGCTCTCTCCCCCTTACTCAAACTCAGAACACTGTGAGGGTCAGGGTTTGAGCGATCTTTTCATCCTCCTCTGCTTGGCAGCCTTGGGTGGATGTCTGCTGGTAGGTGGTAGAGAATGACTGAGGCAGACAGGCTTGTTGGAGCAGCTCATCAAAGCTGAGGACAAGTAACTCCTCCTCGCTTAAATTTGGAAATTTCTATACTCAGATCCTTCATCTCCTCCTCCTGAGCATCCCAGAATGGTCTCCGGTTCCAACCTTCACATCTGAGGACCGCCCCTGAGAGGCGATGGGGTCTGTAAAGTCTTGTTTTGTTTTGTTTTCTATTTCTTGAAGACAGCAAGACCTCCTCTGGGGAACACTTTTCCTTGATGTTCCTCCTGTTACATTTAGTTAGGAGCTGGGCTATGGGCAAGGCTTCCCCCTTAAGTGTTGAAGCTCTGGTGTCTCCATTGGGAGGGATAAGTACCCACCAGAGGATGAAAGGACTCCCTTCTGTCTTTGGGTAGGATTGTCAAAGTTTAAAGGCATCAGAGCCACATGGCAGTCTTATGAAAACAGAGGACACAGACCCTGTCCTCAGAGAGTGTTCTTCTGAGGGCTGGCTGGGACCTGAGCACTGGAACTTCCCCTGGGTGCCTTGGAGATGTTGGCATGGTGGGCTTGGGGACCAGCCTTCGAGGTTATCTCTGGGCACTTTTCTCTTGACTTGTGTCCCTCATTGGCACCGGAGTGTGCTTGTCTACTACCATGGCCCAGTTTGATGCTGATGACCTGGAGAGTGACAACCAGGGCCAGAGCATCTCAGGCAGAAGCATGCATGTCTCTGACAAGAACTTTCCAATAAGAAACCTGGGGCAGAGCCTGGGACATGGGCAGCAGTCACGATACTCTCTCCGCAGGACAGATGAAGTGGGTAACTCAAGCTCCGCAGAGGATTCTAGAACTTGGAGGTCCTGAGAGGAGTAGTGAAAAGTCGTCCACCTTGCAGGCTCTGTTACTTGGTCTTTGTGCATTTGTGGCGTTGACTAAATCTTGTCCCTGTGCCTCAGTTTCTACAACAGCCAAGTAGGGCTGGTAATAGTTTCCATGGTGGTCATGGTATAAATGGGAATGTAGATGGCAGGCTCCCAGCAGGACACCTGCCATTGCGTGCAGGAGGTTCCCTCCCTGTGTTTTCCTCCATCTTGGGGAGTTTTCCTTAGCCCTTTAACTGCCCTCTGTGCCCTGTTCCTGGCTTTGTCATCTGTCTGTCATCTCCAGTCACTGGCCCAACAGCCTATCTTATCATAAAGAAAGAGGCTGCATTTTAATTTGTGGAATCTTTCTTTCTTTCTTCTTTCCATTTTTTTTTTTTTTTTTAAAGAAAAGCCTAATTAGGAAGCCCGTTAAATGCCGGCAATTCCAATATAATTCTATTAAATTCTCCCTGTAAAGTTAATGTTACAGACTTTTTAACAGATGTTTTAATTAGGCATTGTTATTAAAGAGAATACTGTAGAAATTAAAACCAGACCCTAAATGGGGGAAGAAAGGCAGTTTTCTTGCGCTGGGTAAATGGTGGCAGCCGCCCAGCAAAGAGCTGCTGGCAGAGGGTCACGCAAAACCTGCTAAAGGAGAGGGGATGCTTGGCTTAAACTGCACCGCTCAGCAAGAGGAGCAGATCCCGCGCCTGGGCCACTCAGTCAGCGCAACCCTGAGCCCACCACAGTGGGGATGGAGATACAGTGGAGGGCAGAGGCTTGCTGGCTGGATTGGCAGGTCTTGGGGTCTGTGGCTACTGTGAGTGCTCTATTTAGGCTCCATCTGCCCTCACGACAGCCCAGGAGGCAGGGATCACTCTTAAACATTTGCCAGAAGAGGAAACAGAGGCTCAGAGACTATGATCATTTCCCTGGGGCAGACATGGGAAGGACTGAAGCTGCAGGTTGGTACTGGGCGTCCCACAGGGCGGTGCTGGCCTGTTTGTCTAGCAGGAATATGATCTAATGATGACAAGCCCCTGGCATAAACACTGGAGACAAGAGAGGCCTAAGCTTCTCCTTAAGGGCTTCCTCCCCTTCCTTTCTTTGAGGTTCGATTTTCTTACCTTTAAAATGGGGGGAAATGGAGCCTATTCATTCATGGTGTTACTAGGAAATGCTAGTACACTGAGCCTGAAGCCCGGCAGAGGGCAAGTGTTCAGATAAGGCTTTGTCTGATAAGTGGCAGAGGTGAGACTCTGTTCTAGACACCTGGTCTGGAAGCTGCCCTCTTCAGGGCACCCTGCTGGGTACCTTGCTGTGCTTTAGGGGGTGGGAAGCATCCTGGGGTCTGATGCCAGCTAAGCCAACTGTGGGCCAGAGTGTGGCTGGCTCAGGTGAACCATTAGTTACTGCAGATGGGATGCCAAGGGAACCAGCACGCTCCCTCTGAAGTGGACCACCCAACCCCAGGTGGCTTCCCTAAGAAGGGATGGAGAGGGAGGGCATGGAAAAATCTGGATTCAAATCTTGCCTTCTTTAATAGCAATGGTGAAGCCACCACCATGTTTGGCCTGTGGTCTTGACTTCTGTCACTTGTACCATGCTGTCTGTATCTTTCCAGCTCTGAACCCAGGGCCTGGGTGAGGGTGAGCACTCTCAGGGCACACCAAGGCCCTGATGTACCTGATACCTCTGGTGACATGCTTGGATATGCCTTTTCCAAAGGGGTAATTTTCCTGTCTGTCCTCCATGGTTGTTAGCCTGGGATTATTCAAATCATGTTTATTTCCATCCTGTGGCCCATGTAGCTCTGCTCCAGGCACGGTCTCTAGAAGCTGGAAGGAGAAAATAACGGAAAAGGAACCAGAGCTTGCAGCTTGCTGTATCCTGGATAGGTCACCAGTTTCCCTCCCTTTCATTGTCTCTTCTGCCCCAAGGGTGAAGGGTAGACTCATGTTTGACTTACTCAGGACGGCCTTGAGGAGCCCAGGGACACTCTACCTGGAATATGGTAGGTGCTTCACTTACTGGTTAAGGATGGTGTATCCATGCGGGTTTATCAGCACTGACAGGGTTTTCACTCTGGGACTGGATGTAAGTGGTGGGCAAAGGAAGAGGTACACAGGAAAGCCCTGGACATCCTGCTCAGCCTGTGAAAAACATTGTCCAGTTAAGTGCTGAGAAGGAGAAGTCAAGGACCCTGGGAGACTGGAAACTGAGAGCTGAGTCTGAATGGGGAACCTGGGAGCTGAAGTATAGGCAGGACCAAGCTTGTGGTGGTAAACGTTTCTTCTGCCTGTGGCTGGGTGATCCTCTGCTTCCTAACACAAGCACATGGGGTGGGGGTAGTAGTGGATGAGGGTTGTAAGTGTGGCAGGCAGAATAACACTGTGGTGGATGTCAGTCTCTGACCTAATCCCAAAGCATATGTTAGATGCGCATAAAAGGAGGCATTCAGGCTGTTAAACAATGGACCTGTAAATAAAGAGGGTCTCCTGAATTGTCTGGGGGATCCCCTGTCACAAAGAGAGCCCTTAGAAATGGAGGATAGAAGCAAGGGAAAAGATGGTATCAAGGCCTCAGCATGAAATCTAGGCTGGACATGTCTGGCTTTGAAGATAGGAGGGGCCCATTTTGGTGGATGTGAAATATCTCCCCAAAGTCTCCTCTGTTGATAGCTTGGTTCCTCCATGCACACTGTGCTCATAGCTGGAGCATCACAGCAGTGACTGGATCATGGAGGCATAGACTTCATGAATGGATCACTCCATTGATGGATTCAAAATCTAATAGCATCATTGGGAGGTGATGGAATGTAGTAAGAGTGAGCTGGCTGGGCGTGAACTGGTTTCTGGGGGTGGGCATGCTTTTGGAGGATATATCTTATCTCCTCTCCCTTCCTTCCTGCACTCTTCTCTGCTCTTTGGTTACCATGAAGCGAGTAGCCTCCCTTCCCAAGCTCATGTTCCTGATGCCATGACCGTCAGCTTTACCTCGTGCCTAAGGAGCCAGCTGACCACAGACAGAAACCTCTGAAACCATGAGCCAAGATAAATCCTCACATTATTTAAGTTGCTTCTCTTTGGTAATTGCCACAATGATGAAAGGTTTAATACAGGAGACTGTGAACCACAGAGTACTGGTAGACTCCAGGGCTATAGAAAGCAAGGGCATGGATTCTTCTTTGGAGACTTAAGGGTCATAGCTCTGCTGATAACCATGATTTGAGCCCATTTGGGGGACCCATTTTGGGCCTTAGATCTCCAGAATAAATCCATGGGGAACCTCTCCTTAAAACAGCAATTTTAAGACAGGGGCATAAATTTCATCCCCACTGGGCCTTAGTATGGCAGGAAGATCCCATTCTAACCAATTCTAGAAGCAGAGTGAGTCTCTATGATCCTTAAATCTGGGGTTCAGAGGCTAACCTGCCAACTACGTGATGGACAGCTTCCTCATCTGTGGAACAAACAGACTGGAGGTGCCAGAAGAACATCTTTTTCCTCCTCAGGGTGTGGCTTAGGGCTCCCCATGTAGGAATGGTACCATCTAAGGCCATGCATATCCCAGCTCTACCACCCCAGCTGTTTGGCTTTGAACCATCAGACTCATCTCCCTGAGCCTTTGGGTTTCTGCTCTCCAGGGGGCTTAGTGATTTATTTCAGCATTCATGTTGGTCAGATGAGGCCTTGCAGGTGCAGTGCCTGGATCTTTTTTGGTTCTGAGGGATGCTGTGGTTCTGGTGGTGCCTCATGGGCCACTGGTATAGGGAAAGTGCTCTAGCCCCAGCTAGCTGGCCATCCCAAGTCCTTGTACAAGTTCCCTAGATAATCTTCCAGGTCTATCTCAAGGCTCATCTGTGTGCTTTCTCACACTTGACTCCCACTGTTATCCTGTTGACAGACACTTCACAGAAATATCCAGTGAATTCTAACACATCTTGAGAAAACATTTTCTCTGGCACAAAGGCCTCTTGTTTTATAGGTACATGATGGGATATTCCTGGGCAGCCAATGAGTCCTGTGCTGATTTGTAGGCAGGGACTTTTCTTTTCTCTGATTCCTTGGCCTTTCCACAGTCTGAAACTATTTTCCTTGAGACCTGATTTACTTCTGTGCCCTTATGAAGTGTTAATGTAAAACTCAGAGTGGCTGGCCCGTGGTGTGTATGGCATGGAGTGATGTCTGTCTTATCCAGGCTTAAAAAGCTGCAGAAGATGCTTCATGATCTGCACTTGAATTCACAGGACAGAAAGCACAAACTCTGCTTCTGTGAGGTCTAGGAAAGATGCTCTGGCTTCAGACACATTAGATGTTCAGAGCTTTCAGAGCCCCCTGCTCACTCACCCTAGGGCTTATGGTTCTGTGGGTCTGGGGTGGGCCCTGACATCCCATTTCTCAGACCTGCCACTCCAGTAATTCTGCAGCAGGGATTCACATGCCATTTGTTGTTTAAGTAGCACTGGCATGAAGATGTTGCAGGTTGTAGGGAGCCCCACTTTCTCCCCTTGTTTGACTGTGGCCCTTAGCCACATGGAGCTATCTACAGATCATTTAGCTCAATGCCAGGCACAGGGCAAATGCTTGATCAGCTGTCACTCTGCCCCAGCACTGGGTGGGCTAGGAAGCTGCCTGGGAGTGGAGGACATGCCTTATGGGGATTGGAGGGGCTCAGAGCCACTTTGTCAGTGAAAGCTCCCCAAGGCTCCCTGAGCACAGGTGGAAGTGCTCATGTGGATAAGAGCACAGGTGGATAAGAGTAAGGGCTGGTTTTGTTGGGATCATTTTCCAAGTGAATAAAAAGACCAAGGAGGAACTTTTGAGATAGGCAGCCTCGCAGGAAGAGGATTAGCAGGGGACTGAGACCCATGGCACTCAGATAGGGCATTCTATGTGTAGGATTCTCATGAACTTTTCAGTTACCCCCGCCTTGCTGTGTTCCGCTTAGTTCAGTTAAAACTGTTGCGGAAGATATTGTACTAGTGCCTACATGCGGATGGAGATGCTGTATTAGTGTTATCACTATGTGGGGATAGAGATACTATGTAGTGCTACCACTGCATGGGAGTAGACATATCACAAGAACATAAAAAGAATTCACTTTCTGAGCAGTGAAGCACACCATGCCATAAAGAACAATAACAAATGTGGCTTATTGTTTTACTTCATTGTTTCATAAGAAGTTGGACTTTGATTTTTCACACCCATGAACTCTTCTACCTCAGTTTTAAGTCATCTGAGCCCATGGGACAGCTGGTACTAAATACCCTCTACAGTTCTGTTAAGAACTTCAAGGTCAGTAGGCCAGTGATGGCTTTTCTTTGGATTGTAGAACGGTCCTTTCATTCACTCAACCGGTATTCATGGCACCATTTGCTGCGAGGGAAGTGATGTAATCAGGACTGTAGATGCATCGGAGCACATGAGCAAAAGACACAACAGTCTCTGTTGTTTTAGAGTGTATTCTAATGGGAGAAGACAGAACGTAACAAAGAAGCTCTAGAATGAACATTTGGGAGGCTGGGTGAAGTGTTTATGGGAATTCACTGTGTTATCCATGCTGTTTTTCTGTAAATCTAAAATTAAGGATGAAAAAAAGAGTATGCATAGTCTATAGCAAATGCTGGGAAGGAAAGTAAAACAGGAAAGGAGATCCAGGGACCTTCTGGGTCAGGAGGGAGAATTCCAGTATTAAGAAGTCTGAGCTTTTAAAAAATTAACCTTTGGGCAAAGATTTGAAAGATGAAGGAGAGAAAGCCAGGGGATGCTGGAGAAAGGAATGCTAGAGAAAATGACACATGAAGTGACAGAGCACTCTCAGAAGGCTCCCCGTGCTCCCCATCTTCAGACCGTTAGTCGTTCCCATAGTGAGCAGCTTAACTTGTGTAACCAGCAGGACTTTATGGAATTATGAATTCCATATAAAAAAGGCTTCATTACTGTCTCTTACATCTCTTGGAAAACCATGTTGTGGAAGCCAGCTGCCTTCAAGCAGCTTTCTGGAGAAGTCCACCTGAGAGGAACTAAGGCTTCTTGTCAATGGCCAGTGCTAACTTGAGATATTTGAGTGAGTCACTTCAGAGGTAGGCCCTCAGCCTTCAGATGACTTGAGCCACACTGTCACCTTGACTAAAATCTTATGATAGACTTCACACAGAAAAATCACCTAGCAAAGCTGTTCCCAGAATCTTGATGTACAGGATGTCTTGTCTGAATTTTATTGGTTTAAGTATCTGGGAGTTGTGATTATTTGCCACACAGCAATAAACAGCCAACAGATGCATTCAGGTAGAGGCCTGCCTGGTTGCCCAGGGATTGGCAATGTAGTTCCAGTGGTGGACACGAGCTGAGAACAGGAAGGCAGAGGGTCTGAGTGAGTTTCCTGCTGAAGAAAAAGGCTTCTTTGTAAATATTATTATTTTTTCCCAGCAATTGGCTCTCCTGAGACTTTCTCAGGCTCAGACCTTGGGAACAGTAAGTGGCTCATTTTCTTTACTTCACTGTTCTTCTGAGGTGGGTTCAGTGTACTCTTTCCAGGAAGTCTGTGGTGGTGTCACCCTTCCTGAAGTGGTTTCAGTGAGACCTCACACTGAAACTGGGCCAAGTCCTCTTTGGGCATTTCTTAAAAATCTGTTTTGGTAGGGAAGTAGTATAGATGTGGAGAAAGAGAGAGAGAGAGAGAGAAAGAGAGAGAGAGAGAGAGAGAGAGAGAGAGAGAGAGAGAGAGAGAGAGAGAGAAACAGAGAGAGACAAAGACAGAGACAGAGATACACAGAGAGTCAGAGACACAGATGCAGGGAGAGACAGACAGAGAGAGACAGAGAGGAGAAAGAGAGAGAGAGAGATTAAAAATTGCTTTTAGAAAAAAGATTGAAAGGAGGTAAGGTTAAAGGAAACTAAGACTTGCCAGGCAAAGATTTTGGGTCAAGAAACAGATGAAAGAGATGGGAGATATGAAGAAAAAGTCAATACAGTTGGTGCGGAGACTTGGAGGAGGGTATAGGGACAATGATGGAGGAGAGAGAGGGAAGGATATGGAAAGAGAGCTGGGTATAGGCGTGGTACTTTAAGTTGCTTCGTGTTTAGACTCTCCCCTTGGGGAGCTTCCTGTCCTATAGAGGGAGACCTGGCAAATGGCAGCCCTGCTGGTTCCTGTTGGAGTGTTTGGTTGCAATACTTGAGTTAGAGTTAGGAGGAAAATTCTGATACCGTGCATATAAAAGGTCATAGTTCAACACTCCCAACTTGTTCTCTTTCTCTGGGTCTAGGTCTTGTCTTCTGCTATGTTGACAATTTTCTCTCTTGGGCTCTCTTTCTTCCCATGGTTCTAAGATGGTTGCCAGCATCTTTTGAGGATTAGAACTAAGTTCTATGAAGAAAAATAAGCCAGGAGAAAGTACTAGGGAATGCTCTGGGTCTGGAGGACAAATTCTAATTTTAAAAGAAAAAAATAGGTAGTTGTGTTTTCCCTAGCAAACTCTGACAAAGTCTTGATATTTATCTCAATGAATGAATCTAATTATATAGGTCATGTGCCATTTTCGTTCCAACCCCCTCTGCACTGTTGGAGCCCCGAGACTGCACAGGTGGAAATAAGGTTGATGCTGTTAGTGGGTGCATGGGTCATATGACAAGACAGAGAGGGGCCTATTTAGTAGAACTGTCAAGACTGTGTGGCCTGATGAGCTCCCAAGAAAGAAAGGCCAGGGCACAAAACCTAGTCAAGCTGCTGGATGTATTGACAAGTGTCCCCTTGACAACAGTGTGTGGCTTTATAGACTATGATATGCTGGCACATTGCAGTCCTGGTTTCGTTGCTATTATGACAGAATCATTTCATGCTAATCTGGGTCTCCTCAAATTCAGTTAAGGTGATGACGGATGCTTTAACTGATACTCTCTGAAACAACATTGGCTTAAAAAAGTTTCTCAGGTGCAGGGTGGCATGGCATACACCTTTAATCCCAGTACTTATAGGCAGAAGCAGAGAAATCTGTGAGTTTGAGGCCAGCCTGATCTACAAAGTGAGTTCCAGAACAGCCAGGACTACACAGATAAATCCTCAAAAAGCAAAACAAAACAATCCCAAACAAATCAAAACAGGATCCTCAGGTAAAATCCCAAATGTGAGGTTTTGATTGGAAGTGCTGGGATTCTGGATTCTGTTCCACACAGTCTTTCAGGGTTAGGTGGTACCTTCCCTGTGGCTTCACCATCTCTTTGGATCTTAGAGTCCTTTCTTCCAGCTTACAGACAGGGAAGGTGAAGGAGGAGAAAAATTACCTGCTTCATAAACACCTCAGGCAGGAAGGGAGATGCACATCACCCTCAGCAGAGTCCCAGGGGCCAGGAGTAGCTACATAGCTCCATGTTGCTCAAGAGGGGTTGGAAAATGTCACCCTGCTTATGTAGCCAGGGTCCAATACCCTGATCAATGGAGTGGGGGTGGGGCGGTGGTGATGGGGGGTGCAGATGTGTTATCTCAGGTAAGGACCACTTACCACCTTTGTCATATCTTCCAAGTATGTTTAAAGTTATAGGCCAGAATCTGTGGAAACCATTGCATAAGGTGATCATGGAACTTTGAGGGGTTTTTAGGCAGCAAAGTGATGCAGCAGATCATTCTGTGCTCTAGAACTATGAGGGGGATGACACTAGTGGAATGGAAAGGAAGGGACCAGGCATCTGCTGCCTCCACTTAGTTTCCGTTTTGGAAGGATACAAAGGGTACAGCATCCCAAGGGGCCCAGTGTTTATATTATTCTCACATACCAAAGATTCCCCATGTACCTGCCTTAAACATTATTTGCTCCCTGGAAATGCTGTAAGGTGAGTATTATTATCTGTAATGCACAAATTTTAAAAAAAGAGTCAATAGAGAAGTGAATTGACTTGTTCAAGGCCTCAGGTAGTTGTCACCAGAAGTACTGGTCTATTTGAAAAATTTACTTTAGGACTTTGTGTTGTTGAGCATGCATGTGCACTGTGGCATGGTGTCTTGAGGGCAGAAGGGTGTGTGCATGGGCCTATACAGCTGGCAGATGGATTATACAGGACACCATGCCTCTACTTGGGCTATACTCTTCCTATTTCCTGCCTATCACCCCCAGGTCCCTAACAAAGATGCTCTATGAGCATCCTCTTTGGCTCTTAGGAATCTGCCCAGTGGTTCCTGTCCCTGCTTGGGAGGGGGACCATAGACATGTTCCCCTGGCTAGAGGAGCCAGTTCTGCTGACTGGGTGGTTAGGGCCCACACACTGGGACCTGGGGAGATTGAGAGGAGAAAGTGGCTGAGCACAGCGCTGTGAGGCCTGGTGATTTATGAGAAGCAGCTTCAGTGGGCCATCTGGACCAGGAGCTCCAGGAAGCACATCCGGTGTGGAGGCGCAGGCAGTGTGGGAGCCCTGCCAGAGAGGAGGAGGACTGCCAGGGGACGGGAGGAGGAAGGGATGGGAGGAGGAAGGGATGGGAGGAGGAAGGGATGGGGAGGGAGACTGGGGCAGAGGCAACATGGAAAGAGCCCTAGCTGTAAAATCAGACAGATTCAGGCATCTACATGTACAGAAACTTTAGACAGGATATTAGTCCCTCAGGGCCTCAGTGTGTGTGTGTGTGTGTGTGTGTGTGTGTGTGTGTGTATGCACATGCATGTGGAGACCAGTGATCAGCATTTGATATCTTCCTCGGTTTTTCTCTACTGTATGTTTCAAGACAAGGTTTCTCATTGAACTTAGAACTCATTGATTGGCTAGACTGGCTAGCCAGCCAGCTCCAAACATCTGCCTGTCTCCTCTCCCTGCGCACTGGGTTTATACAACCTGCCTGACTTTTCACACAGATGCTGGAGATCCGAACCCAGGTCCTCATTCCTGTGCAGCAAGCATTCCCCCAGCTGGGCTATCTCCCCAGCCCCAAGGGCCTCAGTTCCAGCAACTTTAAAAAGAAATGACTATGACCACTGTGCTGTTGAGAAGCTTAAATGGAGCATGGCTTTGTAAGCACCCAACCCAATGCCTTGAAGGAAGGAAGCTGAGGCTGCTGAGCCTCTTCCTCCCCTGTGTCGAGCATTCATTGATGTGCTGGGCTTGCAAAGATGCCCAGAGCTTACGGTGTGATGATGAAGGCAGTCTTTTTTATAACACATGAGATTTCTACAGTGAACTCTGGGAACACAGAGGCAAGAATGACTAAGTCTGCCTGGAGGTGACATTTGAACTGAGTTTAGGGAAAAGTAAGCTAAGTGGCCAATGAAGAGGGAGCAGCCCAAGGAAAGCTATGCTGTCCAGTATTAGTTCATTCACTCATACCTCTAGCTCTCATGTACCACTGAGCTATGAACCAATAGGTCCAACTGCCTCTCATCATCTCTACATCTGGATGATGGCCACAGCAGACTCATCATGGTTAATAGAGTTGTTGATCTCCTCATCTCTCTCCACTTTCACACACCAAACTTCTTGTCCCAGGTTTTTCCTTTCTTGGTAAACAACACCACACCACACCACAAGAAACCCCAAATCTAGAAGATATCCGTTCATCTTTGATTTATTCTTTTCTCTTCTCTCCCTCCCTCTACTCACTTGTGCCAAGTTGCACTGTTGCCTTTGTGAACATCCCTCTGGGATTCTGTAGTATTGTGGTCCTTACCTTACACCCTCAAGTTCAGTCTAGAAGCATATTCTAGCAGTTCTGATCCAAGCATATCCAGAACCCTTTTGCTTCTGTCTCCATCTTCAACACCACCACCCTACGTGTTGTGTTGTTGCTGTTGTTGTTTAGGATTTTTAAGCTAGGGCCTCATGTAGGCTCTGTAGTTGAGGATGACCTTGAACACCTGATCCTCCTGCCTCTACCTCCCAAGTGCTGGGCTTTAAGGGGTGTGGCACCACACTCATCTTGTTGCTGTTGCTTTTTGGAGATAGTATCTCATTGTGTAGCCAAGGCTTTCCTGGAATTTGGTATGTAGGACAGACTGGCCTCAAACTTATAGCCATTCTCCTGCCTCACTCAGTCTCCTGAGTTCTGAGATTACCTGCCTGAGCTCCTGTAACTGGCTTCATACTGGAGTTTTCCTCCAGGCAATTGAAATGAGCTAGGGATTAATTTTTCCTTTTCTATATCAGTTTTTCACAGCTAGTCTCCTCTGAGACTAGACTAATATCCTCATAGCTGCCAGAGTGGTCTTTATTAAAAGTCAAATCTAAACATACCCCTGCCTAAATCCCTTGCCCACCAGTTTCACAATATTTTGATATAAAAGAAAACTCTTGATATCTAGTAATAAGTGTTTATTTCTTGTTTATGTGCTTGATGACTGACTAAAGCTTAGTTGATCTAGATGGGATTTAGGATTTGGCTCCAATCTGTAGATTGGGTCCAAGTCTTCCTTGAACATTGCTCATCCTCTTTGGACTAGTAGTTATTGAGGCATGATTTTTTTTTTAATCATAAAAAAAACAGGGTTCTAGAGGTAAAGTCCATCTATATAAGACTGTTCTTAAACCTCAGCTCCCAACACACTGACTGCTATCCTGTTGCTCATAGCAAATCATATGGCCAAGTTTAAAGTCAAGGAGGAAGGAAGTGAAGCATGTTGCCATGAGGCTATAGCAAAGGTGTGGATATATAATGTATGATAGTGGAACAGAGAACTGGAACTAATAATTCAATCTTCAGGAAAAGCCTTTAAGGGTTATGGTTTAATGTCATTGAACTTGGAATCAGTTTTAGGGCCTGGTTCCAGAGAGATGTTGCTTACCTCATGTCCTGAGAGTTAGTTCCCTGACACATTCCTCCTTAGCTATGCTATGTTCTAGGTTGTTCCTTAGACTTCCTGTCATGGTTAGCTTCTTATCAATGGACACAAGCTAGAGCCATTTGAGAAGAGGGAATTTCAACTGAGGAAATACCTCTACCAGATTGGCCTGCAAGGCAAGCATTTTTTTTTTTTTTTTTTTTTTTTTGATTGATGATTGATGTGGGGAGGGCCCAGTCCACTGTGGGTGTGCCAACCCTGAGCAGGGTTTCCTGAGTTCTGTAAGAAAGAAGGCTAGGCAAAGCAGGGTGATTGAGCCAGTAAGCAGTGTTTCTACATGGCTTCTGCTTCAGTTCTTGCCCTGATCTCCCTCAGTGAGACTGTGGTCTGAAAGTTGTAGGAGGAAATGAACCCCTTCCTCCCCGAGTGGCTTCTGGTCATGGTGTTTCATCATGGGTGTAGAAATCCTAACTAAGACACTTTCCAAATTCTTTTTCTACCTTAGGGCCATCTTGTGTGTCATTTCTGTTCTCAGAATGACACACTATAGATTTGTTGTTATCTCAGAAGAAAAGTCACCTGAACTCATTTAGATTTAGAGAGGCAGGTGTTTCCCCCCCCCTCCCCCTGCTGGAAATTCTGAAATGGCAGATTTGGGCTTAGGTCTCAGGAGGCTCTTTTTGATGTTGATGACAGAGCTAATGTTCCACGGACACATTCCAAGAACTACCATGTAAGAGAAATATGAGGAGAGCAGGTCAAAGAATGTTCCAAGAGGTCTGTGGCTGGTCCAGTGCTTGAAAGATGGAGAGAAGCACACATGGCAGACAGGACTGTATGTCTTGGCACTGTCTTGTGACTTGATGAGCTCCCTCAGAGAGCCACGCTCCTCTCCCTGGATCCCACACCCAGCTGCAGGAGCCCAGGCCTGTTGCCTTTGTTTCCCATTGACGACATTATATATGACCCCCATCTGCACATCTTCAGCCAAACAATTCCACAGGAAGTCTTAGAAAGCTTTTTCTCTCTAAATGATCTTTTTTAGTGTCTGTCACCCAGAGTTGTAGAGATTTTATATCATCTATGAAATCCTATTAAGATTTTATTTCCTTATTTTCCTTTTATGATGACTGGGATTTCCTTCCTGAGAGAAGACCCCAGGAAGTGGGAGTACCTTGGTGGAAGCCTGGTCTGGGGAGCATGGGTCATTGGGCCAGCCTTGGTCTTGGCGGAAGCACAGGCATTTAGGGCTGGCAGTGTTCTTCGAGGTCCTGTAACCCACTGGCTATGTAACATATCACCTTGGGAGAATCCTTGACTTAGGAAAGGCATATTCCTCTAGGCTGTGGAATCAGGAGACCTTACCTAGAGTCAGAGCATTTGATTTAAGACCTAGGCCTCTTGAA
The DNA here is from genome assembly GCF_903995425.1 of Onychomys torridus. Classification (NCBI taxonomy): domain Eukaryota; kingdom Metazoa; phylum Chordata; class Mammalia; order Rodentia; family Cricetidae; genus Onychomys; species Onychomys torridus. The sequence continues at coordinate 121,246,898 of NC_050446.1, forward strand.
GGTTGGCCTTTGGGTATGCTATATGTTTGAGGGGCTTTGAATTTGATTTGTTCATATGTATACATCTGCATAAGAAGATATAAGTGATAAGTGCTTTATAGACAGGGCTATGTAAGTGCCCATTCACTTTGTAGTTGAGTATACCAATAATGGGGAGCTTACTTTTCCTTAAGAGTAGAGTGCTGAGATGTGGTTGGTCAGATACCATTAGTCATATTTTTAGGAATCTCTGGTTTTCTAACATACAGACTTAGAAACCTGAGTGCTACATCAAAGCCACAACTGAACATTGGCCAGAAGAATTAAGGACAGAAGCTGGTGACCTTAGCTGGGAGCTTTCCTGGAGTCCCCTGGCTCCTACCCTCCCTACCTTTTAGGGCTACTAGACATGGTAACATAGACACTGAATACTCAGGCTCTATCACAATGTGTGTGTACCCGCGTATTGTGTATGCATAAGCCAGAGGAGGACATCGGGTGTTCTCCTCTATCACTCTTTGATTTATGCCTTTGAGATAGGGTCTCTCATTCAACCTGGAGTTTGGCTGGCATCCAGAAAGCCTCAGCAGTCCTCCTGTCTCCACTTACCATAATATGCTTGCCTTTTTACTTGAGTGCTGGGGATTTGAACTCTGGTCCTTCTGCTTGTGCTCCAAATGCTTTTTCCCTCTGAAGCATCTTGCCAGGCTCTTGTCTCAAATTCATTAGATTAAAAAAAAATCACTATGGATGGTAGCAGGGCACCAGCTTGTTTCCTGAGTTCTCCACGGTTCTTTGTATACATTGAGACTAAAGATTCAGAGTTGAATGTCCCAACTTCAGACTCAGTGGTACATTTTGAGACAGACTTCGAAACCCACATTCTTCACTACGAAAGAGAAATAGACTCGCCTAAGGTCACATGAGTCCACAGAAAGCTGGGTCCAGGATCCAGGATTGTTACAGCCCTGGGAACACACTGTGTGACCTTACGTAAGTCACTCATTTCTGAAAATTGAAAGAAATAGATATTTCCAGAAGTTGTGCCAAGGTTAAGCTAAGCTTTTGGAACACTTGGATTCTTTGATCACCTGGACCCTAAAGGGAAATTCCACTCTCAACAGCTCAAAACCAAGAGGGGCTGTAGATAGGCAGTGTGGTCCTGTAGATAGCCAGGCTCATACCTCGTTGGCCCTTAGGTAGCTTTGGCAATTCAGGGTGCTTTTGGGAACCTGTTAGAAAAAACCAGGGACTTCAGAAGTTTGCAGACAGAAAACTGTCAAACTGAATCCAGTCATCATGTTGACAGCTCTTAGACAAAGTTTCCAACTCCAAGAATGTCAATAAACAGTTACCAATACACTCTCTGAAGAAAACACTCCCAAGCACTGAAGCATAGTACTTTCCCATTGCCAGGATGTAAATATTTCCATGATGGCCATTTTTAAGTTACTAACATGAGGCTAATAGGCTTGTAGATTTTCTGAAAATTCAATAATTGGCTCACCATGAGCAGGCACAAGATGACTTGTTCCCAAACCTTTATGCCTTGCTTGATCCAGAGTCTTAAATTTTGGTGTTGAGATTGCACTGCCATGGGTACATGGGAACATGCATCTAACTTGGCTGTAACGCTGAGTGGTTTTCTCATGATGTTATTACCTCTGTTCTTTATCTTGCTGAAAATGTCACACTTTACTTTGTTATAGAACAAACAGAGATGTTATCTGTGACTCACAATTACAAAGCTGATTTTATGTGGTTTCGACAATTCTATCACATTCCATACAGTTACTGCTCCCCCGACCCTCATGTGAGATGACACTGTATTGGGATGCTATGTGGGGAACTGTTTTTCCCTGATATTTTTCTGTTAGGCTACTTACCTTTTTATCCTGTGCTTATACTCCCCTAAGTCTGAGACTTAGATTCCTGCACCTTATACAATTTCCCTATTTCCAGTTAGTGCATCTGGAGCAAGGGAGATGGGACTCTATGGTTCTGAATTTCTCCTTGGCACATACTCTTAGGCGTGAGTGAGGAGTTGGTGATTCACTTTGAACAGAGAAACTGCAGACAGACGTACTGTTGTCACATCTGGCTAGCTGGAGACACAGCTGCAGTTGGCCACCCACTCTTTTTGCACCTGTGGGGGAAGGGATCACTTTCTTTATGGTGCGAACATTTTTGTCTGCAGTGGGGAAGACATTTAGGTCATGTTCTCAGAGATGACAAGCAAGGCTGTGGAAAAGGGGAAAAATAGCTTCTTGAATCTGGATAGGTTGACACAGAGGTGGAAGGGATCTCATTCCAGCTCCTCACACTAGGCTTGGCTCATGAGCCAAAGCACAAACCCCAGTTGTCCTACTGCTGGGGTTAGGGAACCCAATTCCCCAGATGGCACTGAGCCAGAAAATTAGCAATGATCAATGAAAGGGTAAGGATGATGAAATACAAGCAGAGTCTCAATTATGCTCTAAATGAGCAAGGCAATGTTAAGGTTCCCATAGAGGAGGGGCTGGGTTCTGGAGGAAGGGAAAAAAAAATGATTACATGGAAGGATTCAGTGCCCCAGTCTGGACTTAGGCATTGATTTCCTATTCCAGCTTCATGGATGAACCATAAAACCCTGTAGAGTGTGTATCCCCCCACCCCATGCTGCTCCATCATCTGCATAGTGAGAATGTAAGTTGCCCTACCTTCCTTTTTCCGTCCAGCAATAATATCAGTTCCTGGGTGTGTTGGAGGGAACAAAATCTGTGTGTCTGGTATTGCATTGGGGACCCCAACTTGCCAGTTTCTGGTTTCAGGGCACAGGGTGAGACTGTGAGAACTATGGTCAAGCTCTTGGAAAATTACAAGAGTAATTTGTTTTGCTGAAAAGAAGGGATTAAAAAAAATGTTATCTGTGAGATCTCAGGCAATTTTTTTTTAAAGAAAAGCAAACTTTTTTAAACTGCTAAAAAGCAAAGTAATTGATGCTCAATTTTGTGATTTGCCCTAAAAAATGCAATCATTGAGACAGCCTGTATCAGTCATTTTGAATAGAAACCAAATGTTTTCTTCCATATATATCCATAACGTTAAGACTTATCTCCCATCTGGCAAAACCTCTCTATGTAGAAATGCTCAGAGTGGAACTGCATTCATAAGTAGCCATCAAGTGAAATTTACTATTTATGTGCTTTCGATGGTCTGTGGAAACTGAGTTGCATGCCAGCCTGTATCAATACACATCTCTACCTGCAGTGTTTTAGGAAAGATTAGCTGAGGAGAGCCATTATAGGATGAAAGAAGAGGGCATGCTGGGAGAAAAATGAAATCAAACATTCACCCATGCAAATACTTCCTTCCTGAGTACTATTTAGATTTTAATTTCTCCTTCCACCTCCCTCCCCAATATAAACTAAAATACAAGACATTGGTGCTATTTGGAGATGGCCCACATCTGCATGGCAAGGAGACAATTCTCTAAAATGCAGCTCTCAGTGGGGTATTTATTTAATTCTTATTCTTTTTGGACCACAGACTATAATGAGCAGAGATATGGAAAGATGCAGGAGATGCCAGTTGGAAGTCTTTCCCTTTTGGAACATGAAAGTACAAAAGGGTCATGCATGTATTTAGGTTTTAGTGAAAATTCAATAACTCTAGCTGCAGACACCTTGCTCCGGAACACTAATAAAAGGGGAAAGCTAATAAAGGGTCCCAATTTGAGCTTCCTAGAGCTGAAAGCTGACATCGTTCCAGGCTCAACTGTTCCTGTGTTGCTGAATGCTCTGGTATGTTTTAGCATATGGGCCAATGGAGGATGAAGTTGATTCCAGTATCTTCCGTAGCATGTGAATCCCTGAACCTATAAATATTAAACAGGTCTTATTTAAAAGGAATTCAATGAAGGGACCTTGGGGATGCTTGGAGTCCCTGCGAGCAAATGACCTGATATTGTCAGAGCCAAATACAAGAAGGATCTTCCCCAGTGCAGACCATCTTTTGTTGGGCATTTTTTTCATTCATCAGGGCAGGGTCATTGGGGATCCCTTCAAAGAGCTAGCTGGTGAGTCAAAGGGCCAATGGGTGAGAAGATATAGGATGAAGGAGGGGGCTTGGTGTCAACTTAGAGATTCCTCGGGTTATCTAATGGCATCTTATCTCCAGCAGACCCTGGTACACCCTCCCACATTCCTACCCTCTCTTATTGACAAGTGTACTCTTTTTATCTAAGTGGCAAATCTAAGATCAAAATCAGGGACATACATGGACTTCCTGGCCTTAGTCCAGCTGGGTTGTATGTGACCAATGGTCCCAGATCCAGGAGGACACCAGAAATCTGAAGTTAGAAGTCAAAGATGGGGCTGGGTCAAGTGACTTGCTTTGTTCCTGGACTTATCCACATTTGCAGAAAGCTACTGTGGATCTTCTTCAAATCACTGCTTGGCTTCTCTGCTGAGAGAGACCTGGTGCTGAGAGGATGAGCTAGCTGCATCTGCAGAAGGCTGCCTGAAGGTCGTCAGTGACAGAAGGTCAGGCTGATCATCTTTGGGTGAGAGATTCTCACTGTACCAGCACTGCCTGAGGTCAGAAATTTCATCAGCGCACCTGAAATTATAACTTAATGCTGCCACGATTCTAGGCCTGGTGTGTGGCATATTACATGTCATGTTACTGGTTAGCATGTCAATTCCAAGAGAGGGTGCATTTTATTCCTATTTCACAAATGAAAAGAGAAGCTACCACTGAAATGTGTGATTCCAAGTCTCCCTGATTTTAAGTGTATTGTTTGTGTGTGCATGCGTGTGTGTGTGTGTGTGTGTGTGTGTGTGTGTGTGTGTGTGTAAGTGTGTGTGTGTAAAAAACCATGATACATGTGTGGAGCTCAGAGGATGACACTTGGGATTTGGTTCTCTCCTGCTACCTTATGTGACCCAAGGCTCAAATTCAGGTCCTTAGGCCTATGCACAAGTGCCGCTACTCACTAAACTATCTCACTGACCCAAGAGATAGTTCTCTCTGTCTCTCTCTCTCTGTCTGTCTGTCTCTCTCTTTCCCTCTCTAATTCTGTCTTGTATTTCTCTTTCTTCAGGGTCTCACAAAGCCCAGGCTGGCCTCACACTTACTATGTAGCCAAGGAAAGTCTTGAACTTTGAATCCTCTAGCTTCTACCTACCAAGTGCTGGGATCATGCACCCATTGAGATGCACATAGGTAGGGTCAGGCAGCCTGATCCTAGGAGGGATCTCTGCACTCACCGCTTCCTTCCAGCGAACTCATGTGACCCCAGGCTCTGCTCTGGGCCATGTTTGCCTGGCTGAGTCTCTTCTCCTGTCTGTGGACTCCTAACCCTCTCACCCAGCAGAGCTGACCTGCCAATGATAAATACCATTTAATTACAGAACAAGCGTCTCTGCCATTTCTCTCAGCATGGCTTCTATTGGCGAAGATTAAACTTCGTTCCAATACCACTGAATTACCTTTTTAAACCTATTATTTCAATGTGATTAACTTCACTTCCTTTCATTTAGCTGTAAGCAAAATCTTGTTTATAAGGCAAAAATAGTCTCTGCCTTAATATCGGCAATAATAATACAAACGAACATTGCAAGAAAATAATTTATGTGAAAAACAGGGGGAAATGGCATTGATACATGAGGCTCCTCTTCAATTAATAAAAAGGAGGAAATATTTAAAAACAATTTATCAAAGAAATATATACAGTTCATACATCATACATTTGCAAAGAATGTAGGAATATTCATTCCACAAATAGCCACATGACCCTGGGATTGGAATTCTTTTGTGTGTGATGGAATCCAAGTTGTGGTTAACATCTAAAGCTAAGTTTGGTTAACGACGTGCCAGGGCAGATAAAGCTACTGACAGAAAAAGAGGCTTGCATTGCAAGGTACCAGTGGCCTGCTCTTCTTATTAAACATGGCCAAGATGCATCTGAGGTTTATAGAGAAAGTTTGTGTTACTGAGAGTCTGACTGAACAGTAAACAGTGTAGAATAATCTTATGTGTATGGAGTGCATGTGTCTGTATGCTGTGTATATGTGTGTTGTGTGTGTGTGTTTGTATATGCATACATGTGTATGTTGTGTGTTTGTATGTGTGTATGTATGTATGTATATATATATATATGTATGTATTGTGTGTATGCTGCATGTATGTATGTGTTGTGTATGTATGTATGTGTGTATGTGGTGTGTGTTTGTGTCTATGTATGTGTTGTGTATGTATGTATGTGTGTGTGTGGTGTGTGTGTGTGTCTATGTATGTGTGTGTATGTGGAGTGTGTGTTTGTATCTATGTATGTGTGTGTATGTGGTGTGTGTGTGTATCTATGTATGTGTGTGTATGTGGAGTGTGTGTGTGGTGTGTGTTTGTATCTATGTATGTGTGTGTATGTGGAGTGTGTGTGTGTCTATGTATGTGTGTGTATGTGGAGTGTGTGTGTGTCTATGTATGTGTGTATGTGGAGTGTGTGTGTGTGTCTATGTATGTGTGTGTATGTGGAATGTGTGTGGGCACACATGCATATGGCAGTTAGAAGATAACTGGTATCATTCCTCAGGGACCATCTGCTTTGTTTTGTTATTGGTACAGGAACAGTCACAGGTCTGGATCTTGCCAATAAAGGCTAGGCTGGCTGGTCCAAGGGCCCCAGAAATCTCCCTGTCTCCATCTCCCCAGTATTAGGCTTCCTAGTATCCGCCACCATGCTGGGCTTTTTCTGTGTGGATTCTGGGTATTGAACTCAGGTCCTTATATTTATTTGTGAGGCAAGTGTTTCACTGACTGAGCTACTTTCCCAGCCCATGGAGAGGTTTTTTTTTTTTTTTTTTTTTTTAAGGCACACTTCTACCATTTCATTCACTTCTCTTCTTTTCAAGATTAATTCCAAGGTATAAAAAAAAATACAAGAGGAAAAAACGCTTGGTGATTTTTAAAAAAATGTGTGTGTGTGTGTGTGTGTGTGTGTGTGTGTGTGTGTGTGTGTGTGTAATGTATGTGTGCGGGTGTGTTTAAGCAAACTCTGGCATATTGTTTCCTGTACGTTGTCAAAGCCGGGTGGCTGCTGGGAAGTGGTGGCATCTGTCATGCAGTTATGCAGATCCCCTCCTGTTGGGGCTAGGGTTTGGAGAGGGGACACATGGCTGTGTGTTGGCAAAATACACACCGTATGCTGCCATCCACATTTCTCTCTAATTTATTTTTACCATTTTCTTTTATGGCCTTCCTTGAGATGCACTTCCCGGAGAGTTCCTTTCCAGGGCACTGCAGAGAAATTAGCATTTGCATCATATTTAACAGTTTACAGAGAGTTTCTCCACCCACACAGAAAACAATGTGCTTTTACAAGGAAAACATCAATATCAAGTGAATATTTCCACATATGGTGTCCGTGTTTCGCTGATGTCTAAACTCTTTGATAGCTTAAGAGGAAAAATGGAGTGTTAGCAAAAGGCTTTTCCAGCCCAAGTCCCCTGATACCTTGAACAGCCCATGGTGCTGGGGACACTGCAGGGAGGAGCTAGCCAGATGGACAGATCCAGGGCCACATCTTCTTCCTCATCTCCTCTGACTTCTTGTTGCTTACCCTCAGCCCTCATTACTTTATCGGCTTCTCCTTTCTCTGCCTGTTTGATCGACTGTACGTGTTCAGTAGCCCCTATGATAGTGGCCCACGGTCTGACCGAGGCAATGGCTTGAAGAAGCAGGAGAATAAGATACAGTGAGCTTTATGAATCCATGTAGTTGTTCAGGGCATATAGAAAGCACCCATATATGCACAACCTCCTTAATTCATGTATGTTGTGGACATGGGGCATCATGTTGAACCCCCAGTGATGGGGGCCCATAGGAGCCAAGGGAATTGGCAGTGGACTTCCATGTGGAGGCCGGCCTCACCCTCTCTGTGCTAATGGAGCCTCTGTTCTCCCAATCTGATTCTACCCAGAAGCTGTCATGCATGCCCTGCTTGTCAGGAACACCACGTGTTCTCAGTCCATCCTCAAGACATGTGCCGTAGAAGAGCAAAAGGAGCCAGAAGCAAGTGTGCCATTTGACACAGAAATGTCCTTGACTGTAGCCTGGGGACTCTCAGAGAGGGCAGGGCATTGCCAAGACCTGCTTCCCACTTCCTACTACAGAAGAAGGCTTTGTCAGAGGGCTGGGGCGGGGGGGCAGGGGATGAGGAGCAGCGTAGCAGCGGTGGACAGAGTAATCATTCCCTGAGGACAGGAGTCCACCTTCTGCTGCAGCTACCGCTGGGGATGTGCCAGGATGCCCTCCAGTGGGCACCAGGAATTGTAACCCCAGAGAGTATAGTCTTCTTCCAGGGTGGGGGCAGAGGCTTCGCCAGGCTGGGGGAAGTGCCAGAAAGCATCGGAGCAGGTTGGCAGATGTGTTTCCAGCATCTGCCTCGCTCCTGGTGCTCGGCAGATGGGGAGCGGGGGACTAGGCATCTGAAAAATCTGGATCCGTTTCAAACTGTTCCGTTTTCCGGGCTCTAAACACAGCATTTCCGGAGGGCAGCCGGCTTTAGCTCCACGGTCCTCCCAGCTGGAGAATGTTCTACCAAGCCTTATTTTGTTGGTGGGGAGTTGTGGAGGCATGCGACTACCCCCTGGCCTGTGAAATCCCTCTCCCCTGCACCTGACCTTCATTTCCCCTCTAATGCCTTTAGCTACACCACTTGTCAGGCGGGCTGTCAATCTGAAGGCTGACATGGCCTTCTAGAACGACGTGATCCAATACAGTAGATGCCAGACAGAGGTACAGAGCAAGTGTGAGGATTTTACGATGAGGTTAACTCCAACTATAGATATGATATACTATATTTTTTAAAATATGAAATACTTTAATTATATATTTATATTGATTATGTAGTGAAATGATATTCTGGATTTATTGGGTTAAATTAAATATATTATCAAGTTAAGTTTTGCTTTTTTAAAAAATTTGGTTACCAGAAAATTTTAAATTGATATACAGGGCTTGCATTCGATTGCTTGTCTGTGCACGCACGCGGGTGCGTGCGTGCATGCGTGTGTGTACAAGTCTGCAGGTATGTGTTCGTATGTATGTTCATTGGGCAGAAGAGGCCTTTGGGTGTCTTATCCTGTCACTCTCTGCTTTTTTGTCTTCAGACCAGAGCTTTCACTGAACCAGAAGCTCACTGTTTGGTAGCTGGTCAACTCTTGGAATCTCCCTACCCCTGCCTGCCCCCCACCCCCAATGTTAGGTTTAAAAGCATGTGCAGCCATACTCAGCTTTTACATGAATGCTAGGAATCTGACCTCAGTCCCATGCTTGTCTGTTGACCCAGCTCCCAAGCTCACATCCCATTTCTTTCTTTTTAATTTTCACAAGTTATATATCTACATATTTAAAGATTTACTTATTTTTATTATATGTGCATGAGTGTTTGCTTGCACTTATATGTGTGTATGGTGTCCACAGAGGCCAGAGCAGGACATTGGATCCCCTGGAGCTATAGTTACAGGTGGCTGTGGGCCACCTGATATGGGTGCTGGGATAGAACATGGTCCTCTAGAAGAACAGATTGTACTTTTAACCTCTGAGCCAACCCTCAGCCCCTGTGTGTGTGTGTGTGTGTGTGTGTGTGTGTGTGTGTGTGTGTGAGCATTTGACGCTATACCTGCCTCAGCTGCCAGCCTGCTTTCTCTGGGTCCCTCCCATTGCTGTGCCTCCTCAACTATGGAGGGCTGAAATCCTCTAAAACTGTGAGCTCAAATAACCATTTCCTCCTATAAGTTGTTCTTCCAGGTATTTTTGCTGCAGGGTGGAGAAAAGCAGCCATTTCACTTCTCTGTCTAGATGGGCTTCCAGGTTCTAAGCAGGAGCCCCACAAGTTGGAGAAACATTGGGAAGCAGGCTAGGGAGAGGAGCATTTGGTGGCAGTCAGCTCCAACCAAGTCATCTTCAGCCCACTACCAAATTTTTAGCTGTGGGCAGGGGGAGATCTCTCTTGAGCTAGTAGGGCAGTGTGAATGGAAAGCTATTTTTTTGTTGTTTATTTTTGAGATTGTACTCAGATCCCACACACCATTTCTCCCTTCCCTTCCCTTCTTCTAAGCCTTCCCATGTACCCCTCCCTGCTCTCCTTCCAATTCATGGCCTCTTTTTTTTTTTTTTAAGTCAATTGTTATTACCTAAATATGTGTGTTTGTATATGCACATATATTCCTAAATATAACCTGTTGTGTAAGGCTATCTTTAGCCTAAACTCACCCTGGAAGATGGACCTATGCTTTTACTTCCAGGTGCATTTGGGTTCCCTAAGAGCTCCAGACTTTCCCATCTTCCATGGTGGGATCCACCTCGGGGCAGGGTGTAGATGAGGATGCACTAAGAATATGCTCTTCCCCACATTGACTTGCTATTGTGACCTGCCACATGTCTGGTATCCTGCAGAGCACTGGCAGCACAGTCACAGAGGCCAAGCCAGAGCTCCTTCTAGCAAGAGAGACACGCCGATCAAGGTCTCATTGCAAACTTTAGGAACTAGTTGATCAAGAATGTCAGCAGCTGATCCTATGTTTGGTGGAGGAGGATCAAGGGTCAGGGAAGGGGCCTTGGTTACTTTTGCATGGCTGTGACCAAATACCCAACAGATACAACTTAAGAGGGGAAAGGTTTGTTTGGGTTCATGGTTTTGGTTCCAGTCTGTTGTGGTGAGAAAGCATAGCATTGAAACCATAAAGCTGCAGTACTCACACTATGAAGCAGAACTAGGCACAAGCCTAACATTTTAAAAAATTTTATTTTATTTTACATGCACTGGTGTTTTGCTTGCATTCATGCCTGTGTGAGGGCATCAGATCCTCTGGAACTGGAGTCATGGGCAGTTGTGAGCTGCCATGTGGGTACCGGGATTTGAACCTGGGTCCTAGGCAGCCAGTGCCCTTAACCACTGGGCACATGGCATAACTTTTAAAGACCTACTCTTAGCCACCTGCTCCGGCCAGCCAGCACCTACAAGCTGAAAGGTCCCTAGCCTTCTGAAACAGTGTCACCATCTGGAGACCTAGTGTTCAAAACATGTGGTTATAGGGGACATTTCAGATTCAGTTCAGACTAGCAGGGAACTTGATGCAGGTAGCCATAGTTCTAAAAGATTTGCTTGTCTTCCTGTCCTGTGCTCTTTAAAGAATGGGGTCAAACTCCTTAGGAGAGGGTCTTGAGGATCAGATGAGACTGGAAACCATTTATGAGTGTGGCCTTTGGTAGAACGGTCTGGAAAGAATTGTAATGAGAAAAGGGAATTCAGAAAAGCATCACATTTCTGGCATTAAGTCTCAATAGTAAGACTAGGCCCCAGCTGAAGCAGGTACTGGGGTGGAACTTACAGTGGGTTGAGGTGAGAGGTTCAGGGCTGAGGTGATGAGGAGTGATGGGGTATGCATCTGGTTCTTGGGAAAGGCTCTACCTGTGGCCTAGCAACCTCACAGATCTTTGCAGAGACATGGATTGCGCACTTGGTATTTTGATGGTTTTCATGTTTTATTGGATCTCAAAAAAAAAAAAAAAAAAATTCCAGCAAGAGTTATTCCTGATGGGGTGCTCAGTGTCAGAAAGATTTCTGAACCAAGAGGCCCAGTTCCAGCCCTGACTTTACCCTCTGGCTTACTGTGTGACCTCAGAGGGGCTCCCATCCCTCCTTGGAATGTAACCTCCTCATCTGTAAAATAAGGGGCCGGACTGTGTGACCTCTATGTCCATGTGCACATCTTGGGGTCCTGGACTCCAGTAGTCAATGATGTGCTTGGCTGAGCTGTTCCTAGCTGGAGCTGAGAGGTTGGGGTTCAAGCCTGTTATGGAACTGCCACTCAGCAGTGCCACTGATGGTATTCATTTCTTCTCTCTCCATGAGGCACAAAGAACTTAATGAATGACTCTGACAATGGCCTCTGGCCTTGGGGGTAGAAGTTGGGCCTGGACACAAATGTAGCTAACTCTTTAGAGCTCTGGACCACAGACTTTCAATGGCTCCATCCTAACACTTTCTCTCCTGGGCATGCTGTGGCCGAGCACCCTAGAACAGTGGGCTTGACAGAGTGAGTTCCTTATTTTCACAGTGGTGCAAATACAGATTCAGGGATGCTCAGCTGTGAGTGAGAATTCTGCAACCACTTGAGCAACTCTGAGTAGTACTATGAGCCTCAGTTTCTTCATCCATAAAATGGAGAATAGTGTGTGTGTGTGTGTATGTGTGCTTGTGTGTAGTCAATATCTTCCTCTAACCTGCTCTACTTTGTTGTCATTATTTCTTGAGACAGGGTCTCTATTTGAACCTGAAGCTCACTATTCTGCCCAGGCTGACTGACCAATAAATCCCTGGGATCTACTTTTTCTACCCCTGAGCACAGGCATTACAGATGTGTGCCACTGGGCATAGTGCTTTTACATGGGTGCTGGGGATCTGAAGTCGGGTCCTCATGTTTTCACAGCAAGCCATCTTGCCCATTGAGCCATCTCCTTAGCCCAGAAATGGGGAAAAACCCTCACCAGATTATTAAGAGAGGAAAATGTTACGTTTTATGTAAGAACTTAAAATTTAAAGCTATTATCTATATTATTATAAAATAAAAATACATATTCCTCTCTATATAAATTATCTCATATGCTAATACTAATCAATGCACCCTTTATTTGCTGACCCCCTTTAACTTACAAAGCATCTTTGTGTGCTCACGGCCTCATTTTATTCTCATGGAGATTTGCAAGGAAGATATGGTTATGGCTGTGTTCCATCTGCCAGTGACACAGAAAGAGGAACTAGAATGGAATGCTTAGAGTCCCAGTCACCCAGAGGGACTTTATTCCTGATCTACTGCCCCTAAGTGGGAGTTTCCCACTGTCTTATGCTCTTTCAGCTGGGCCCAGAGCTCTAGCACCATGTCTGTTGGGCAGCTCTTGGGATAGCTGGTGTCCCTTCACTGATACATGTTAGTCACCTGGACCTGTGGCCCTTTTGGGAGAAGTTTGAGAGTCAGTGTGCACCCATTTCTTTTTACATGACCAGGAGATTTAGTTGAGAATAACTCCATGAGAGTCTCCCTGGCCAGGCTCCTGAGGCCCTTGTAGAGCTCTGTGCCCAGCTGAGATAGCCTTCCTAGTAGGTCCCCATGAGAATAAAAAAGGTAGTTGGTGGACCTGGAGGGAATTCTCCCAGGGCATGGTCTGCTAAGGGGTCTGGGGTGGGACAGATAGCCTGCAAGGTGAGCCATGAGGTGAAGAGGCTGGTCCTTGGCTGAGTTCTCTGTAAAAATCCTCTACCAGCCCTTATTCCATTCTGCACACTTGCTTGAGTTCCTTTCTTGACACACCCAGTCCAGGAGCCACACACTAATTCCTCTTCCAGCTTCGTTCCTGCCCTTAATAAGGTCAACATTGACAGCTCAGAAAAGCCATCTGGGTAGCTACCAGACATTAGCTAGCACAAGGGTATCTGCTTCCTTTCCAGTTAAATGTGAAAATGTCTTTGGAGGGGAAAGGGATAAATAAATAAATAAATAAATAAATAAATAAATAAATAAATAAATAAATACCAAGCCCTCAGAAACAGCACCTTATCAGAATAATAAAATTAAATTATAACAGGGCTGTCAATGCTACAGTATCTGAAGGTGACAAGATGTAATCTCGGTGAAAACATGGGATCTGTCTGTTTATAGATCTAATAAATTATGTTAGAATTGCACTCTTATAAATCCAGGCTGTCGAGGAAACCCAACAACTAATTCATCAGTTGCTCACCGAGAGGACTCTTTCTCCGTTCCAATTGCTCACCATGTAGATAACAAGGAGCCTTACAGGCCGACTGGTTAAATGTCATTTGTTTCAGAGCAGTAACACGGCACGGATCATTGCTCACACATAGACACCCAATTATATTAACCTGTGCAGCAATACGGTGTAATGACATGACATTAACGCAGGCACTTCAGAGAGGCGACAACTTCCCTCCTCACAGAGAACCAACCAAGGCTTCTCCCCAGTAATCTCCCTGTCATTTAAATGCAAAACACAAGCTGAGTGGAAGGAATCTAGAGAGTAGCCTCTCTCAGACTGCCTCTGGTGCTTCATCCTGGGTCAGCTCTGGAGGCTGAGTTTTCTCTCTGCTCAGCTTTTCCAAGGGATGAACCATTATCCCATTTCCAAAATCGAAAATTCCATGCCTTCGGGAGTAGGTCTAGGGTTGCCCACAGAATACAGAACAATGTCATGACTGACTTGGGGTGAAAGGCACACAGAGAAAGCCCTGCTTTCTAAAGTCCGTGTTGAGGCACAGGGACCTCAGGCTTTGAGAGTTTCTGGTTTCCGTAGTCCATCAAAGATGTAAGAAGACAGGCAGCCCTACTTGACTTTGAGGCCTTGCGTCTTTCAACTCAACCCCATTGGCAGACAGGGCTGGTTAATTCTGACCTGTGGAAGATACATCTGGTAGGGCATGTAGCAGAATCCTTGCTCTCTATGTGCTAGATGCCAGTAACAGTCCCCCATCACATGTGATGACCTAGCACACCTCCAGAAACTACCCAGTGTCTCCTTGACCATCACTCCTAGCTGAGCACCATCGATCCAGGCACAAGTTCTCACTTTGTAAATTTTCAGCACATATTTGTAAACATCTGTGCTGTTCTAGGCCATTTATTTTGTTTTAGGACTTATTCATGGAGTAAAGCCCTCTCTGGATTCCTAGTATCTCATCTCACCAGGAAAAGAAAACTGTGCATTTGCTTCTCAGGATTTTGGGTTGGAATCCTAGCCCTGTGACCCAATGGTGGAGACCAATAGGCATTAGTAGGCTCACCTGTGCAGAGCGATACTGACAATGAGCTTGTACGGTTGTGAGGACTAGTATTAGTACAGGCAAATGACTGAAAGCCTGCTGCACAGGAAGCCTTTGACATTTTGTGTTGTTATTTCCTGGGCAGACTCATGAAGGGTCCTGGAGTCCCAGTGACAAGGTGACCTCCAGGCTAGCGCCTGGCCAGAGGTCCAGGTAAGTCAAAGTAGGGCTTGAGCAGAGCTTAAATCCCAGCAGAAGAAGTCAATGATGCAGCCAGTGAGGGTGGACTGTGCATGACCAGAGAAACTCAAGCACTGTATGTTAAAGGTAATGTAAGTACTTCCCCAATATTACACTATTTTTTTCCACTAAAATAACCTTATGAGCAATGTTCGGTCATCTCCAGTCTACAGAAAGAGAAACTGAAGCACAGAGGAGCTTAGTAACTTGCCCAGTGTCACCCATTTAGTAAGTAGCAACAGCTGGGACTTGAACCCAGGCATCCAGTTTTCCTCATTTACATCCTCAGTCCTTTCATTCCGCGGCTAACTCCACCACATGTCTTTTGTAGGAATAAGGACGCCCAGCTCTATCAGAGTTGACTTAATTATAAGGCAAAGCCAGAGGTCTAGGGAGACTGAGGCAGAGAACTACCCACCTCTTTTGTGACCTTGCCTCTCTGTTTCCATTTAAGTTTGTCTTTCCCTTTTCATCTCCCCCATCTTTTCATTTAAAGGGAAATCACACAAATATTGCCATGTTCGGCTGCACAAGGAATATGGAATGTTAATCATGGGTGTGTATGAAATTTCCCCCACCAAATTTGGGTGAAGTCTTGAGGCAGATCGTGGGGCCAGGAGTAGGGAGAGGCAATGACAAGAGGCAGTATCTGCCTCCCCATACCTTCTCTGTTATCTACCCCTCCAAATGAAGCCTTCACCAGAGTGGGCAGAGACTTCTCACTCCTGCTCAGGGGGACTTCTGAAGCCTGTGTTCTAGACCCTGGCCACCCTAGAAATGCTCTTTTGCTGGCACGGCTGTACACCTGGGATGCACACCTGGGATGCAGTGCTGGCTTTGGGAAGTGGTGGATCCTGGGACACATGTGGGCACTCGGGGATTGAGCATAAACTTACTGTTCGTATGGATTCTTCAGGAAAGTGGGGTTGTCTCAGTACTGTGATTGGGTGGTTTCACTTCTCATGAGTCATCAGCCATAGAGTAAGTACTGGGGAGTTGGGAAGAGGATTAGAGTGTACCGTTCATTAGCTTTGTGGTGTAAGTTAGGGTTTCAAATGGAAGCCAGATGGGCAGCAAAGAGCAGCCAAAGAAAATTCCATTTTGTTTATCAGAAAAGTGCTATTACTGTCAGTTTTCTCTTTCCCCTCCCTCCCTTCCTCTCATCTCCCCCTCTCCCCCCTCCTCCCTCCCTCTCATCTCCCCCTCTCCCCCCTCCCTCCCTCCTTCCCTTCCCCCTTCCTTGGAGGAGAATAGATAAACATGGAAAAGGGAAGTGCCTGGCCTCTGAGAAACTCCACATCATAAATAGGGAGTACAGTACTCACACTGTAGAAGCATTGACTTTGAAACAGACTTTAGTAGCCCAAAGAATGTTTAAGAACACCTCAGATTTACCACCCCTTCAGCAAAACCAGCGACATTTGCAGTTCATAAGTTCACGTAAGACGTGAAACAGAAAGTGACATACCGACACATGACATGAAATCAACAGTTGAGGGTCAGAAATTTTAGAAAGATAGATGAAATTTTAAAACATGAACTACAAACAGCAGCATTAAAATCAACACCGGAAGCAGGCATGGTGAGACCTGCGTTTAGTTCTAGTAGGAAAGAGGCAGAGGCAGGTGGATCTCTGAGTTGGAGGCCAATCACAGCTACACAGTAAGACCCTGCCCCAAACATAAAACGTAAGAAGTAGCGCATAGCACCATGGACAAGGCAGAAAACAGTCAGAGACCTCTGGCCAGGCAGTGGTGGTACACTCCTTTAATCCCAGCACTTAGGAGGCAGAGCCAGGCTGATCTCTGAGTTCGAAGCCAGCCTGGTCTATAGAGCGAGTTCCAGGACAGGCACCCAAACTACACAAAGAAACCCTGTTTCCCCACCCCACCCCTGACAAAAAGAAAGAAAACAGTTAAAGATCTCTTATGCCTCAGTGTTTATATTGGCTCAATGGAGGTCACACCACAAATGAAATAAAGCCTGTGATGCTCTTAGCAGAGAACCTGGGTGAGGCTTACTTTGAACAGGTATCAGCTATTATTTCTGTAATTAAAAACTCCATATAAGGGCTGAAGAGATGGCTCAGTGGATAAGAGCACTTGCTGCTCTTCCAGAGGACCTGGATTTAGGTCCCAGCACCCACATCTGGTGGCTCACGATTGCTTGTAGCTCCAGTTCTGGGGATCTGATGACCTCTTCTAGTCTCCACAGACACTCCATTCACATGGAGCTCATAGACACCTCGAGTATACACACACACACACACACACACACACACACACACACACAAAACCAAAACTAAGCAAAGATAACAAATGACAAAATTGTCAAACTTAATATGTATATAACCTAGTATATCATATATATATATATAGTTATATATATATACATATATATAATTATATATAGTTATATAAATGAGCTGGTGGTAGGGTGTTTTGCAATGGGAAAGTGTATACTTATTATACACATTATATGGATCTGACTTCAATTTCCAACACCCAAACCAGCAGAATAATGAACAAAAAAGTAAAATCATTTAAAAAAAATAGATAGCTTTAAAAGATTTAATTATGGGAGCTGGAGAGATGCCTCAGTGCTTAAGAGCACTGACTGCTCTTCTAGAGGACCCAGGTTCAATTCCCAACACCCACATGGCAGCTCCAACTTGTCTATACCTCCAGTTCCAGGGGATCTGATACTCTCACACAGACATACATGCAGGCAAAACACCAATGCACATAAAATAAAAATAAATAAAAAAAAGATTTAATGATGCATTTGCTAATTTGAACTAATGACAGATGAGGCAGACATTAGCCCTGGGATCAGAAAACTTGGATAGACTTGAAAAACTCCAGCAAAATGCAGGAGGGAAAAAGTACAAGAGTAGATACATAGAGAACAAAGCATGGCTCAAACATAACCATTGCTGATTTTTTAAATGATGTCGTTGGGAAACATACATTTTAGATTTGTAAATCAATGAGATCGGACCTGGGGGCATGGCTTAACTGGTAGAGTGTTTATGTAGCATTCATGAGCTTCTAACCTCAACACTGCATGAAACTGGGCATGGTTGTGCACACCTGTGATCTCAGTACTTAGGAAGTGGAGACAGTGGATCAAGTTCAAGATCATCTTCAGTCATATGGTAAGTTTGAGGCCAGCCTAGGCTATGTGAGCTCTGTCTTTTTGTTTGTTTGTTTGTTTGTGTGATAGTGTCTCACCATATACCCCTGCCTGTCCTGGAACTCACTATGTGGACCAGGCTGGACTTGAACTCCACTTGCCTCTGCCTCCCGAGTGCTGGGTTTAAAGATGTGTGCTACCAGGTCCGGATGATATCCTGTTTTAAAAGAAAAATATCCTGTCATTTGTAGAAACATGTAAGCCAGGTACAGAAAGACAAGTTCTCTCTTGTAGATGTAGAGAGAATAGTGCCTAGCAGAAGCTTGGAAGGGGAGGGAAGAGGAGAGTTGGAAAAGGTTGACTGCAAATATGAGACAGGGGTTAGAGAAAGGAAGGAAGGGCTGGTGAGATGGCTCAGCAGGTAAAGGTGCTTGTGACCAAATCAGATGACCTCAGTTCAATTCCCAGAAGTCACATGATAGAAGAGCACTGTCTCTGCCCTCCTGACATGTACCATGGCATGCACAATAAATAAAAGACTGTGTAAAAAAGTAGGGGAAATATGTTCTACTCTCCCATACACAGTGTCTGCCAATAGTAACTCTGGAGTTTTGGGGACAATCAGAGCATGCAAATGAAATTCTTTTTTTTTTTTTTTTAAAGATTTTTTTAGATTTATTTATTTTATGTGTATGAGTATTTGAGTGCTCTGCCTGCATGTATGTCTGTGTACCAAGTATTTACCTAGTGCCAGTGGAGACACTAGATCTCCTTAAACTGGAGTTATGGATGGTTATGAGCTACTGTGTGAGTTCTGGGAACCAAACCTGGGTCTGCTACAAGAGCAGCAAATGCTCTTAACCTCTGAGCCATCTCTCCAACCCTGCAAATAAAGTTCTTGAGGGTAGATTCCACATGAGTGATATAAACAAAGTAGAGAGTGCAAGAATTGGTAAGCTAAGATATAAATTAGAGTTGTGGACATCAACGTCATTTAGCTATGAGGTAAGACACACGTGTGCAAACTTGTCATCCCAGAAGGAGGATGCAGCAAGAAGAGTGCAAGTTCAAAGGCAGCCTGAGAGCAACATGGAGAGAAAGAAAACAAAACAAGAGGAAACAAACACCGGATAAATACTGACCTGGTTATTTTATTTTAGTAATCATAACCATGGTTACATATCAATGCAATGACCTGTAAAGGTTCTGAGACAAGAAAAAAAATAAGACAAGAAAACCTGAAACTGAACAGTAATCTGGACCTGTAAAATCTAGATCAATAAAAACTTGGAAGTAGATGAGGAAGGTACTGGATTCTGTTAGGAAATGTATTGTTGTGTCCCTATTAGAGGCACTAACCGAAATGATTTAAAGAACAGACACAAGTTCAGGTACAGTTTCTACAAAGGACAGCAGCCCCCTAGAGGACATGAGAAAGAGTGCTGTCCCCTCTGCCTGAAAAACGAAGTGACAATCTGTGCAGGCATTTTTGGATACTCTTTTTGTGCTTTTTTAAGTTTCAAATATTTTTTAATTAAAAAAAGCCTAGTGGTGATGGAAAATAAAACTAAGAGCAGAAGCCCAAAGAATAATATACAATAGCGATGTAGTCAGATGGACAATTCTGTGTCTTTAAGCAAAATGAACTTAAAAAACATAGACTTCCAGATTAGATTCAAGCAAGCAAATAGACAGAAACTACCTACAAACTTCATACAAGATTTGAACTCAAAGTGGCCCAGAAAGACAAGATAGACTCAAAACAGTAGTTCTCAACCTGTGGGTCACAACCCTCTTACAGGGGTTGAATATCATATACTCTGCATATCAGATATTTACATTACCGTTCATAACAGTAGGAAAACTACAGTTATGAAGTAGCAATGAAAATAATTTTATGGTTGTGTGTGTGTGTGTGGGGGGTGTCACCACAACATGAGGAACTGTATTAGAGTCGCAGCCTTCAGAAGGTTGAAACATTGCTCTAAGGGAAGGTAATACAGTATGTTAAGTTTTCTCTATAATGAAAAAAATCATAGTAATGAATCTTGATGTATTAAATAACGTAATATTCAAACTTATAAAATGAACACTGTTAGCAAAGCAAGGGGAAGCAAAAAAGAGGTATAGAGGAGTATACTATAGATCATATAGATAAAATGCACAGAGATAATTATGAATTAAGCAATATGAACTTTTTTTAACCTACATATCATGTTGAGGGCTTCCTTGGCCCCCAAGATTTAGGTAAAAGTTTCCAACCTTTTCCACTGTTAGTTCCAGGGTTGTGAAACACTCGAGACTTGCAATCTCACCTCTTTCTGCTCCTTCTGTTTTCCTTCTTATGGGTCTGTGTGATTTTTTTTTTAAATGCAGTTTCCATAAAAATGCACCTAAGCCAAATGTTTGTGGATTTATTAACTAAATGAAAGGGTGTGTCCTACGGAAGGGTCCTCCCATTCATTGTTCCCTGCTCTGTCCATCTCCCCACTTGATATTTCCATTTTTCCTTCCATGGGCCCTGCTCCCCTGACACCCAATGACCTTGGAAGGTGGGGTGAGATGTACTGCTTTGGGTGATATTTTTTCAGACTAGCAGTCCCTATGAATCCCAGTTTCTTTCTCTACTGTTTTCCTTTGAAATACATAATGTCGCACCTCTTCAGAAACTGATTACTACCCATAGTGCCACTGTCCACAAAGTTAAAAATCTGAGAAATGTTTGTGGGGCATTTTGAGCACATAGTTTCACTATGCTATCTTTGGTTGATTACTCAGATACATCACTGTACTCAAATACTGATCTTCTGCTCTTCCCAGACAGATCCTTTGTAGTCTTTTTGCTATGCCTTTTAAATTTAAAATCTTTTCAAGTAGCTTTCCAAATATGTGAATATAATTAATAACAACAACCTTCTACAGTACCTACAAGACTCATGGAACATATGTAATAGATGTTAGAAAAAAATTAAGACTAAATATTAAACATAGATTCTAATTGTTTTCTGTACCAATCAGAAAATATTGTATAAAGAGGAAATATTAAAACAAATTATTCTTATATAGTTGGGCATAAGTGGCACACATCTTTAATCCCAGCACTTAGGAGGCAGAAACAAACAGATCGGAGTGAGTTCAAGTTCATCCTGGCTTACATAGTGAGTGCCAGATCAGCCTGACTTGTACATGTACGACTTGCTCTCAAAAAGAAATTGTTCCTATATTAGCCATAAAGAAACCTAAATTAAAGTTTTATGTCAAATTCTATGAACACAGTAGATAATAAAAGTAGGAAACTGTAAGATAACTGAAGGGAAAATATTTAATTAGTGGAAAGGAAACCAATACTTTTGGGTTAAGGAGAACCTAAATTAGCAATCAAGATAGTTAGGTAAGCAGAATGAGAATAGTTATCAACCCATGGAACGTGGCCAGAACAGTAATCAAAGGCAAACACATTTCCTTAAGTAAATCAATTGTTAAAACAACAGCACAAAGAAAATCAAAGGAGTATCTCAATCTTGAAATGATGGGTAAATACTTAGTTTTGAAAGTAGATGATAAATGCTATTTGATGACAGAAGTAAGGAATAACTGATTAGGAAACAGTAAAGTTGACAACTGAACCCAAGAGGAGTTCCAGACAGGTCAATAAAAGACTTTTGCATAACTAATAAGATGGTCAAAATGTGGCTACAATCATTAGATGTGGAAAAGGCCTTATAGAGTTAGCATTTAAGTCAGTAACCATGTCCAAGGCTCTATGTGTACTTGAGACTATCTACACCAATATTGTCCATCTCTCTGTGTTATGTGAAAAACTTGTTTTGTAGTCTTAGAATCCTGCATGGTCTCCAGGAGGTTAGAAGCCATCCTTCAGGGCAGCGGACGGCCGTAGGGGTGCATGCTCTCCATGTTTAGCCTGAATAACTCAGAGGAAACAAATGGTGGCTTCGTGTATGAGTCCCTGTTGAAAGTCACAAGGGCAGACTCTCCAAATTGCTGGCATTGATTTGTAATCAAGATGCTTCTCACATGGGCAGTTCCTTATAGTGAGCTGCCGCAGAGGAAACAGGAGGGATATGCTTACTTAACAGTGGTCAATAGCTTTCTAAAGTAAAGTCAGTGGAATCAAGAAGTCAATTGCCAAGATGGAAGAACAGGGCAAATGCAACTGTTATGATGTGAGGATAAGACACGTAGGGGAAACAGAAACAGCAATACTGTCATCAGGATGAAGACTGTGGAGGGATTTGACAAGATCCTGCAACTATTTTTAATTCTCAAGAAAAAGCTAAGTTAATATGGAATTAAATATTCTCTATTCTTCAAAACTTCTACCTTAAACTAATAGCCAATTCATACATAATGGTGGACCACAAAAGGCATTTTCGTTGAAATCAATAGGAGGATAAGAACACCCCTCTACCTACTAGATCAGTGGTTTTCAACCTTCCTAATCCTGCAATCCTTTAATACAGTTCCTCATGTTGTAGTGACCCCCCCACCATAAAATTATTTTCATTGCTACCTCATAACTGTAACTTTCCTACTGTTATAAATCATAATCTGATATCCATGATATCTGATATGTGACCCCTTGAAAAGGTCATTTGATCCCACAGAGATCATGACCCACAGGTTAAGAACCACTGTACTAGATGTGGTTAGTCACATTCTTCTCATTGTGATAATCAGAAATGTCTCCAGACATTGCTGGATGGACTTTATGGTGTAAAATCAGCACTGGCTGAGAACCACCATCTTAGAAGGTCTAGTAAATGCAAAGAAAAAAATTACTAATTGTTAGGTATCAAAAGAAAAAGTGGCCATTATTTACAGAAGATGTATTCATCATTCTAGAAAACTTAAAAGAATTGATGGACTTATTCAGAAT
This sequence comes from Onychomys torridus, assembly GCF_903995425.1. Taxonomy (NCBI): domain Eukaryota; kingdom Metazoa; phylum Chordata; class Mammalia; order Rodentia; family Cricetidae; genus Onychomys; species Onychomys torridus. Next base: position 121,269,970 of record NC_050446.1, read on the forward strand.
TATTCTGGGAGATCATTCAAGTGCCTGACTATGGAATAAATGTACAAAAAAAATCTATGTAAAATTTCAACAACTAGTTGCAAACTATGACAGAAAAGACATTTTATTGCAAGAGCAACAGAACAGAAAATCTTGAGTGATAAAATTACCAAGAGGTGGACTAAGATACATAGGAAGAAAGCATCCAACCAATAGAAGGTGACATTCTTTAGGCCCAATCCAGAGTAACCTTTTTAAAAAGTGGACATGTGTCCTAATTACTTCCTATTGCCTTTGAGTCAATCTATAGCCTTATGTCTCTGGTTTGTGTTAAGCCACATGATTCTTTGCTTGTACCTTGTTAGCTTCCTGGGTTCCATTGGGACCTGGGTTCTTGAATATGCTACCCCATGCCATTTCAATCTGGTGTACACTCCCCAGAATGCTCATCTTATATAGTGTCATTTCAGCATGATCCCTACAATGTAACTCTCCTCCACTCACATTTCATTAGATTGTCTAAGACTTTCTAATTAACAGGTACAGATTGAGTGTGATGCCCTGCGTGAGGTCTGGCAGGAGGGAAGTTTTATTATCTCCCTTCCTTTAATATTTTATTTATTTATTTTTAGCACGGAAACACAGGCAGACTTGTAACTTAATTTTTCAATGTGAGCAAGTGATCAAGGTTCATTTTTAGCAAGAAAAAGATATTTAAGAAATAAGACAGTGAAGGAGACGGAAGGAAGACCATGACACATGACAACAGCCTGTCCCATAGATCATTATGACAGAGTCTCTCTGAGCCTCAATTTTCCCTTCAAAAGGATGGGGAGGAGAGTGCTTTTTCATAGGGCTGTGTTATTAGCTACTGTATAGCATCTATTCTTTCCTCTTCCATGTCCCAGTCAATCACAGGCAGAGTCTCCTACCATCTTTTCCCTTTGACTCAGCACTGTCTGTGCCAACATAGTACTTTGTCTAGAGTACTGCTGAAGCTTGTTGGTCGGATTCTCTGCTCCCACTGTTTTCCTAACACTTTCTGTGAATAGCTCCCCTTTCACTACCTTTGATGATTCCCCATGGCATGCCCCAATTTAAACTTCCTCTCTGCAGCTGTAGCACACTCCTCTTTCTGCTCTCATCTTCTACTCCCACCTCTGCACATCCCATGCCCAGTCTGTCTCAGCAACACCTTGGCTTACAAAGCCATGGCCAGAGACAGAGTATTTCCCCTTGATGTTCAGCTGCTGTCCCCTGCAAGGATTCCCAGGGAAGGGAAAGATCCAGCAGAATGCATTCAAGTGTGTCTCAACAGGGAGAAGCACCAGGAAAAAAAAAAAAAAAAAAAAAGGTTGCAGACTGGCTGGGCCAGCAAGAAAGATACTAGGTGGGTTTCTCTCTCAAAGCCAGAGAACTAGCCCTGGGGCTCCGGAGGCCCCATTTCTGAGCACAGCAGCCTCCCCCTACCCAACACCTCATTGGTCACGGACAGTTCTATTTCACGGTCAATTGGCCATAATTTCAATTATGTAGGAAGCTTTTATTTCACATGCAAATTCCAAAACATCTCAGAAATCTGTGAAAAGGCCTAGGTATGAGAGACTAGGAATTTAAGTCTGAGGTGAGAATTATCCCTCATTCTCCATCACTATGGTTAGAGGTCCTAGCCCACTCAGGGTGTTGTAAGGATGATGGTTGAGAAGGACTCATGTATGGCACATATCTGGGTAACAGACATTAGTTTGTCTGGGGGTATTTATTTTTAGCAAGTCATTTGGCTAAATGCAACACCTTGTACACTGATACACACAAAATTTCTAAAAAGTTACACAAACTGTCTTGAAGGTTAATCTTTTCCTCTCATGTGATAAGAACACAGTCTGGGACCTATCTTTTTAACAAATTACCAAGTGTTGTTAACTAACAGGGACACTATCCTATAGCGGATCTTCTTCCTTGTACATTCTTTAAGGCTTCAGATGGTTCCCCTTGGTGTATATTCATTGTGTACTCCATTGGGTATGCTACCAGATTGCGTAGGCGGTGGGAGTGAAGGCATGCCATTTTCTTTTCTTTTCCTTTGTTTGTTTTTTTGAAACAGGGTCTCTCTATGTAGCCCTGCCTATCCTGAATCTCACTGTGTAGACCAGGCTGGCCTCAAACTCACAGAGATCTGTCTGTCTCTACCTCCCAAGTGCTGGGATTAAAGGTGTTTGCTACAACATCCAGCACATAGGCAATTTCATACAAGCATATAATATACTTTGAGTGTGTCCCTCCCACCCCGTACCCACCCCATGCCTACCTATCCTCTTGTTCCTCCCTCCTGTTAGTCTCCTTTGTTCTTCTAGAAAGTTCAGCGTCTGCTTTCATATCACATATACATAATTTTATATATCCAAGAACTACAAATGAGAGAAAACATGAGATATTTGCCTAAGACTGACTTACTTGGTTCCAACCATTGCATCTATTTCCTGTAAGTGATGTAGTTTTATTGTTGTTTATAGCTGAATAAAACTTAATTCCAGCACTTGGAAGGCAGAGGCAGGCAGATCTCTGTAAGTTTGAGGCCAGCCTGGTCTACAAAGTGAGTTCCAGGATAACCAGGGCTAAATAGAGAGACCCTGTTTTAAAAAACAAACAGAAAAGAAATGGAAAGACTTGCCTGGTCTACATGGCAAGTTCCAAGCCAGCCAGGGCTAAATAGTGAGGCTCTGCCTTTAAAAAAAAAAAGCAACAAATATAATAATAAAATAAAATTCCATTGTGTCCACACACCACATTTTCTTTGGCCTTCTCAGTTGATAGACACCTGGGTTGGCTCTATAACTTAGCTACTGTAGACAGTGGATGCTGATGTAAGCACTGATGTGCAAGTGTCTCTGTGATATTGTTGACTCAGTCCTTCAGGTAAACCCAGGAGTGGTATATCTGGTCACATAGTAGATCCACTTTCAATATTTCTTTTTTTGAAATCTCCCTACTAATCTCCATAGTGGCTAAACGTATTTACATGTCCACCAGCAGTCTATAAGAGTTCCCTTTTATCCTCATCAGCATTTGCTGTTCTTTGTTTTAATAAAGATTGTAGACTAGATGGGATCTATCTATCATGTGTGTACGTGCATGCTATGGTGTGTGCATGTAGGCCACAGAACATGCCAGAGCCTGTTATCTCTGTCTACAGTGTAGGTTCTGGAGATCAAACTCAGGGCATCAAGCTTGGTGGCAGGTGCTTTTACCCTCTGGACTCCTTATTGTTTTAACTTGCATTTCTCTGATAGCCATATGATAGCTATTGAGCAACAGAAAGCCAGGTGCCATCTTTGAAGTGGAGAGATGCCCTCACCAGACAATTGAACTCACTGGAGCCTTGAGCACTGTGTTTCCCATTTTCAGGAATGTGTGGAAAAACAATATATATATATATTAAAAATTATTGGGTGTCAAGTATTTCTTACAGTGGCATGGCACAGGCTTCGACAACCACTGTGATGTGAGGAGAGAGGAGGACATGGCACATCAAGAAATCTTAGCATCTCCATTTCTAGGTTAGAAATCAACCTCTGAGCAGAGCAAAGGGGCTGCCCCAGCATCACATAAACCTGTGTATGTGGGTGTGGGTGAGGCTAGAAATGAAGCAGGTCTGTTGGCCTCCTCAGTTTCCTTAAAGCATCATGCTTAAAGCTGAATGAAACAATGCTTATGTCCTTCTCTGACCTCAGAGGACAAGCAGGAGATACAGGGAGTGTTATGCATTGTCATTCTTGACCTTCCTGACGTGTGGCCCCTGCCTGCCAGGTCACTCACATACATACACAAACACCGTCATACACAGGAACAGATATACACATATTTTCATTTGATGAAATTTTTACAGAAACAAAATGCTGTACCAGGCATTTGGATGCTCATGTACTCTGACCACACAGAGAAGCACAGTTAATTGAAGGGGTTAATGGCATAATCTCCAACACCACACGGTGTGGATCTTGAGCCCATTTCCCAGCTATGTCAACTCAGCCAGTCTCTTAACTCTTTTTTTCTTGCTGTGATTATTATCTGTGAAATCTATATACATATCTCTCTGGATGAGGTGTCAGAGGAAGAAGCTAGGAGACAGCACTCAGGACAGTGACCTCAGAGTCTTTCTCTGAAGTTAGGCTGAGGTTCAAATGGCAGCTGCAGTGTCTGCCCTGATCTCTCTCATGCTGAGGTGTCAGTTTCCACGGAGATCAGGTATCAAGCCAGGAGTGGTCAAGGCCAGCTAGAGGAGACCTGGAGGCTGGGGGTGTTGGTGTTGCTGTGGGCTTGCACTTGGGTGCGGGCCTGAATTTGCCTTTGCATTGAGTAATGGGGCAGGCATGGGCAATCATCTTTTTCCCTTGGAATTTGTCTGGCTGCTCCCAGGGCTGAGATCTTGCCTGAAGCCTCTCAGACTGACAAATAGACAGTAGGTAGACATCCTTAGACGTAACCTAGTGCTGTGATTTAAGAACATAGTCTGTGCCTTCGAACTTATCTGGATGGAACTAACCCCTGTGTTCAGTTTACAGCTTTGCAAATATCTACAGAATTCTTATGTGACCTATATTCTCTCTCTCTCTCATATCATTATGCATAACAATAATCTAGCCATGAGTTCATTGGACTAACACAAATGACGTTATCTTCTACAAAACAGCTGTCTTAAATTCTTCAACTATGTCTAGGTTATTGCTATGGTCTGGATATAGAATGGCAGTACATGTCGAAAGCTTGGTCCCTACTGGTGGTACTGTTGAGCAGTGCTGGGACCATGAGAGTGCTGACTTCATTTGTATGAAGTTCAGGCTGAATGGGATATCAGGAGAAGGGGCCACTCTGGGGAAGTAGGTTCCCAGAGCTGTGCCTTTGAATGGTGTATCTTATCTTTGGCTACTTAGTGCTACGGTTCTCACAGCTTCCTGGCTGCTGTGCTGTGAACAGCTCGGGTATGCTCTGCCCTCTCTCCCTTGATGCTCTCTCCCTTACCAAAGAAACACAGCAAAGGGACCAAATAACTATGAACTGAAACCAATCAAACCAGGACCGAAAATAGACCTTGTCTGCTTTGAGTTGTTTTGCTCAGAAATAGTGTTACACACACACACACACACACACACACACACACACACACACACACAAGACAGGATAGAAACAGCTCCAGGGGGAAGGAACCTGAAGAGACATGCCATGCCAAGTCCATCCTAAATTGGACCTTGAACTGAGGAGATTAATGGCTATTAAGAGTATCGCTGGGAGAAATTGTAAATTTTGGAAATGGATGATGAACTAGATTCTATCACATCCATGTTAATTTCCTAATCTTTTTTGTTTGTTTTGTTTTTTGTTTTTTCAAGACAGGGCTTCTCTGTGTAGCCCTGGCTGTCCTGGAACTACTTTGTAGACCAGGCTGGTCTCGAACTCACAGAGATCTGCCTGCCTTTATCTCCCAAGTGCTGGCATTAAAGGAGTATGCCACCACCACCTGGCCTCCTAATCTTAACCATTGAAATGAAGTATGTAAGAATGTGTTGTCCTTAGGACCTGAAGTCTTTAGGTGCTAAGGGTGAAATGAGACAATACAAAGGAGAGCTTGGCTCCAGACATGACCAAAGACTCCCAGACATTTCCACAAAAGGATGATCTATTCTTAGATGGAGAAACTCAGCCATCTGAGATAAGATGAAGTGTTACCATGGCCCAAGGAGAGACTGACCATAAGAGATCCTCAGAGCTGTCTCACCAATTAGGCATGCTAGCAGGTGGGACTTCTCACTCACAATCACCTCCAACTCTCTCCTGATGCATCAACTTCCGAGTCGTCAGAGACGTACGTTCTGCTGTTTATGTATTAACTATGCTCCAAGTCAGATCCCTCTAGAAAATACACCGGAACAAAATTAACTTGACAGGGAAATGGATTTTTGGATGAAGCTTCAGCTTAAGACAGTAATTTATCATGTTTCATTGTACATCTCTACAAAACCAGGACCACGGGTGGTTTAGCTGAAATGAGGGGATTCATTACTCTTGAAACATCCCTAGCACAGAGGCTGCCAGTTGTGGGGAATGAATGGGGAGCAGACCCTGAACTGGTCCCCTACGTGTGCCAGACACTTGGTGAGTCCTTTCATGCTCAGCCTCAGCCCAGTGTTGATAGTGACTTTAGAGATCATTATGGACACCCAGCTTTACAAGCTAGGAAACTGAGATTCTTTGGAGCCTTAGTGCTGAGATCACCCAGCTGGGACATGGTGGGCCAATATTTAGAGGAGGGAAGTATCAGTCTTTTCCTGCAAAGGCCCAGATGGGCTGCCTGGTTCCATGATGTCATAGGTGGAGAAGGCCTGTTTCTGAGGGTCTAGACAGCTATAGCAGCACTGTCCTACCCCTAGATGCACGTTCCTCATGGGTGTTCTTGCTGATGTCTGACAGGGGCTGTGAGACCACAGAGGAATGGGGACTCTCAGGAGATCAGGAAGCCAGCCTGCCTAACTTACACCATCGTTTGCTCATTTATTCATTCTGCAAACACAAATGGAGCTGCCACTATGTATTAGACATTTGGGGATATAGCATGGTGCTTAGAGTGTAGACCTTCAAAATCCTGTCTCCAGACTAGCAGCAGAAAGGTCTCACCCAGACTTCACAAATCAGAAATTCTGAGAGGCGAGGTCTAGTCATGTGGGCACCAGTGAGCTTTCCTGGTTGTTCTGATGCCTGCTAAAGTTTGAGAATGACTATTCGTGAGGGGACATAAAATAATGACAGGTTGTGATAATAGTCAGAGACCAAGGTGCTTGACAACAGAGGCTGTAACAATGGCAAACAGCCCAAGACTGCATGGTGATGTCCTTGTCCCTTCCACTCTTGGAGTCTGCTAATTTTTGTCTTCACACTGAGAAGTTTTATAGGACATTTAGTGAGGAACCCCTAGCCTAGCTCTGTTGTGGTACTGTGGTCTTACTGAAAGCCCAGAGGTGCCATGGGGCCTTGAGGGTAGAGGCAGCTGACAAGGAGTTAACTGGGTCTCAAGAGAGCAAATGTCACCTTTGATTTGTCTCCTCTTCATGAGGTGAGACATGCCACCAGTGAGTCAGCCAGGGCTTGCAGTAAACAGTGATTCAGTCTTGTGGTTTCACACTGGGTAGGGAGTATGAGAACAGTTTGGGACAGTGGCTCACAAATTTTCATGTGCAAAGAAATATCCCACAGGGAGCTTATCAGATATCCATATGCCAGGCTACACCCGCAAATGATTCTTTGGCACGCACATCTAGGGGAGGCCCAGGATTTGCATAGTATACCAATACCAGGAGGATCTCATTGCTGGTAGCTCTGGTGAATACCCTTTAAAAAAATGCTATCTTGCAAGGTGTGCTCCAAGGGTCCTGGCCCAGGCATATTCTCTGACCATCCCTGGCTGCAGGGCACCTGAAGGGAAGCCTGTGGCCCAGTTTTCTCAGAAGAGGCTGAGTAGCTCTCCCTGCCTGATGGGTGGCTGTGGGCATTAGAAGGGACCTGTAGTCTGGCTATGGAACGGTTAATGGCCCTCAATGTGGTAGTGGCATAATGAAGGCTTTTTTTCATTTTGTAAAAGTTGCTTTGAAATCGAATTAGAATACGAAAGTTGAGACCTCTGTCTATTTTTACCCAAAGCATGAGTTCAGTGGGAATAATCAATACTGGAGTATGGTCTGCCTGTCAGCTTTTAGTGGGGCTAGGGACGAACTGTTTCTTTGGGAAGGAGCTCTTTGGACAAGAGGGTGGAGTGGACCAGGTTTGAGGTAGACTAGGCTTTCAATATGAGAACAGGAAAGGGCGGGTTTCAACATCTTCACATTCAGCATTTGAATTCTTGCAAATGCCTCATGGGGCATACCTGAGGGCAAAGAGTGGGTGGCTGAAGCATGTGGTGTGTGGTACCCTGTGTCAGATTAGAGGAAGCAATGCCATTCTCTTTTGATCAATTGCTCTGAGGCCAATTTAGTGAAAAAGAGCATGAGAAGTTTAAAACCAGAGTCTAAGTGGGAGCTCAGCTTCACTCACTCACCCACTCACTGTGTGATTGGAGAGCCCTTTGCCACCTTACCAAGACTCAGTGTTTCCATTTGTCAGATGGTATCAACAGTATATTGAGCTTGGGGATAATTATAACAGTGAGGACGGCGCAAATGTATTGAGCATCTATCTACTGTGCACTTTGCATAGGTTAGTGTTTTTTTCTGATGTTTACATCTGGCTTAGGAGTTTCAGGGAGAGGCATGAACTTGCTTACCTACCAATGGGAGGAAGGCATCCAGGACAGTGTCTGATCCAAGACAGCTGCTAGTTAATGTTGGTTCCCTCCTGCTTCCCGGGAGGTGCACCGTCAGAGAACTAACAACTCTCCTCTGTTGCAGCTCCCTGGTAGGCAGTGGCAGTTGACGGCTTAAGTCTCCAGAGCCAGAGTGAAAATTCCAGAACCACTGGGCAGGGTATTTGTGCTTCTGGGACTGTCAGAGCAAAAACAGGCAGATCTAGTAGAGCTTGTATGAGCCAGCATGTGCCAAACCCAAAGGCACCCACGTGACAGCCATGGGGCTGCTCCCTAGGAACACACCACCCGGATTTGTCTTCTTCAGAGAAAAGTAATGCAAAAGGCCATTTTTCACTTTCAAATAGCTTTCATTCTATGTCTTAATAAATGCACATTTGTTGATTTGTGTAAGCATGATGTGGGAAGTCTGTAAATGGATGTAATCTGCACCGAGGGCACATGTAAGCACCAGCAAACACTTTTGAATAATGACTCCCGCCCATAAAAGACGGACGCTATTCATAATAATTCCTTGCTTTTCTCATTTTGCCGTGTACAGTAGCGATTAATCAATTTGCAATGTTATGTCACCCGCAACAAATTGCTAGCACGAAGACAAATTTATTGCTTTATGATAAAAGAACTAGTTTAGGTAGAAATAAATTAAATTTGGGGGGCTGTGATTTGGGTTTGATGTTTACATAGGTGACCCATAGAGTGTGGGCTGTGGAGGTGAGGGGTCCAGGTGATTCCTGTTCTGACTTGGTATCTCAGGGTGAAGTACAAACAGGAGTAGGTGTTAGCTCAGCCTCTGACCCCGACATTGTGAATCTCTGTGGGAGAGAGGAACTGAGGAGGAGCATGGTGGTTCTTTGGAATCCTCTGCTGCACTCTCTGTATCAGTAACTATAGTGTAAAGCCTTCCATGGAGGGGATTGGACAATCAACAGTGTGTGTGGGGACCTCTTGTGCTTCCTTATCTCATCTGAAGCCTAGATATCAATTTACCTCCATTGAGAGGCACCTATGTGGACGGGAACTGGGATTGAAATCCGAGGTCAGAGAGTCAGGGGAGTCCCAATGACTTTATTTACTGAGGATCTTCAAAATATGGAAGAATAAAAAGACGAAAATGAGATTACCAAGATTGTGTTAAAATAAATATTGTACTCAGCAAGTAAAAGCCTTAATACATGCAAAGTGGAGTTCTATACAATTGTACTATCAACACTGGCCGTGTCAAAGCTCCATAGGAGGCTTTCATAAAGCGAAAGCTGCATGGTAAGGGGAGCTAGTGACCCCAGACCCTTTCTTTTATATTCAGTTCATAGCACAGCAGTTCAGGGAAGCACTTTGCCTAGGGACCCAGAGTCAGGGGCACTGGAGATGCACTGGGCTATTCCAGGACACCATACACATTTCACTTGTCATTAATTTATACTCCATTAATTTGGAATCTGCAGTAGAATCAGGAGCTGATGTACTAATTCTGCCCTCCCCCAACACATACGCATGCCCTCAAGCATATGCAAGCACACACACACACACACACACACACACAGAGAGAGAGAGAGAGAGAGAGAGAGAGAGAGAGAGAGAGAGAGAGAGAACCAGGGCTGCTTCTTAAGAGGGGATAAATGATTTGTTACAGGCAGACATCAGGTAAGAAGTTTATCAATTCCACAGCCCCCTGTAAATGGATATCCCTCTCCTAGCTCATCAAAATCCATTCACCCAGCAGGTCCTGAGACCACCTCTGGGAACACCTTGATACATCCTGTGCAGTTTCCTGGGAAAGAGCCCAGGCAAATTCGCCAGTCACAGTGTCTGTCAGCCTTGTCTCACTTCAGCCTTGAAGGGAGGTGTGGAGGCCTCCTGCCTGCCTGCCGAGCAGCCTCTCTGCAGTAGCTGACCAGCCTCTTGGCCTCCCCCCAGCCCTGGTGCCCGCATCCAGAGCCCTGTGGACAATGCAGAGCAGAGAACTGACGCCCTTCCTAGCTCCCTTTCCATTGCTTCATGACTGGAGGGGCTCAAGGTATACAAGGTAGCCTATAGGAGGTGCTGGACTCACCTGGAGATGGCTTCTTTTCCATCTTCCATTCTGTCTGCTCACCAGGCTCCAGGGGGCCCAGGTTTCCTTGTCCTCCTGCCTGGGCTGCCAGCTTCCTAGCCACCTCCCTAGCCTGAGGTCCTGGAGGGGATTTTGGCCCTCTACAAGCTGTGTTGCCCCAGCTCCTGCTGCCCGCCCGCTGGCTAATTCTGATTATTTCTCCTTCTCCGTGCTCTCTTGGGTGCCTTTATTCCTGACCGTGCATTTTCTCTGGACTCAGGATTTAAAAAAAAAAAAACCCAAACCCTCATTGCTAATATCCTTGTCAGCCTTTTCCTGAATCATTGCTGCACGGCTCCAGGGAGCCACGGGCCAGTGCTTACTGACCGGCAATCTCTGTCCCCAAGCCTTTTCCTCTCCTGTGGGTCCTGGAACTCCGTGTCTGACTTTCTCTGTGCTCCCCCCCCCCCCCCGACAATCCCCTCTACCCCAAAGCCAAGACTCAAGTTCCCTGAGAAATGTCCAGCCAGAAGATCCAGGTGGGGCCAAGAACTGAGGATCTAGCTGAGGCCTTCAAGTTTGCAGGTGACTGTTATCGAATGCTCCTGATTTTTAAAACTTTAAAGTGCAACCTTCTGTATTAGCTCATTTGCTGCTATTGTTCCTCCTTCACAGATGAGTGAACCAGACAGCGGAAGACCTGGTGATTGGCTTGAGGGAGCATGGCCGCCAAAGGCCAGTGCTCCAGTCTCCTCATGTAACCAAGGTACGGGAGACGTGAGCCCCTTTATATGACAGATGAGGAAACTGGACTCCAGCTGCTGCAAAGCCTTCTTACAAACCATACAGCCGTGAGTGGGATTCAGCTATTGTACTGTCCAGGCCAGAGATGTAAAGCTGAGCTCACTGGCCCTCAGCCCTGGTGATGAATAGCGCTCAGCTACAGATGGGAGATTGTCTTGGGTCTGAAAAGTCAGATTAGTCTGGATGGGAAAAAAACCCAGAAGGTACTGAAGGACCCCAAAATCTAAAAGTCAGAGGTGGTCCAGGAATGTCCTGGCTGCATTAAGCTGCAAGAACATTGGTAGGAAACTCATAATTATATTTCAGAAGAGAGAGCTGGTTAACTCTCTTAGCCCAGCCTGTACTTTGGTTCACTCTAGATATCTCTGAGGATGTCAAACCAAATATGATTGATTAGTACCCCAATGCTGTTATAAACTAAAGAAGGTCTCATTTTTGCAAATGTCCACTCCTCCAGGTGGGCTTCCCTGCCTTTGGATGGCAAAGCAGGTCCCATTTTCTTGGGCTATGGATTGCATCTCTGTTGATTGGACCCACTGTTGCTTCAGCATCTCTCAGCTCAGCAGAGTTGTGAGTAGAAAACCCTTATGGAGGCAGAATACTTACACCTGCGTGCAGATGCATGGACAGTCATATGCCTAGGTACTGTCACTTATAGATTGCCCATCCACCCTCATCATCAGAGAGATCCAAGCAGCATAGAGATCTGTGCCAGGCACTACACACACACACACACACACACATACACACACACACACACACACACACACACAGCCTGCAGATACATGCAGATCCTTTAGAGACAATAAGAAAGTGTGCACATGTCTGTGAACATACAGGCAGTTTCTTTAAGGATGAGTGCCTCACACACCTCAGACACTCTGTGTGTCCTCTAAACCTGTAGGGTCTGGGAACATGGGTTGCTTAGGCCTGAAATTTGTTGGTACCAACACATCTTTTTGTGTGAATAGCTACTCTGCCTGGAGTCCTTCTTTTTCATCTTCACACTGCCCAGCTGTGACTATCACGAGGAAGAATCTGCCCACCTTGCATTCTCCATCAGATAGGAATTCCTCCTGTGGGTCCCGGGGCCCCTGTCACACCACACCATGCCACCTCTGCACTTTCTCAATGACTTCTTAAGGTCAACTGTTGCCCACTCAGCATTTTCCCTCTTTTACCCATGATGCACTACTTTCCCCTGACAGATACATTCTTATCCTTGTCTGCCCCAGAGCCCATGGTCCTGTGGATTAGCAGGCTGAAAAGGAAGGGAGAGCCCAGGATTCCTGATGAATTTTGGCTTGTCTCCTGTCACAGAAATACCAAGAGTCTTAGGAAGGGTCACAGTGATAAACACGCATCTTGTGGTTTCCAGGGGCTCAGATTTAAAGCTCAGTTCAGCTCTTTCCCAGCTGTGTTGGTTTGGTCCATCACCGGCCTCTGCAGGCTTCAGTTTCTATTTCTGTGAAGTGGAAATGGCCACTTGAACTTTATTGTATTGTTGGAGGATTCGATGGGGTTAAACAGATGTATAAAAGTTTAAAAGGAATATTCATGAATAGGCTCATTGTTATGGAAACAGCTCTTTCATACATGTGGCCTCTTAGGCCATTCCTGCTAGGACTCTGACGCTCAGGTAGGGTCTGAATAGAGATTCAGAGGTGGGTCAACCAGGAAGGAATGGAAGGAATGGACAGGAGGGGCTTCTTCTGCAAAACAGGGAGAGCTGGGTATAAGGCATCTCAAGGACTCCTTTGTGGGCTATCCTAGGTTACCTGATAGTAGTCAGTTATTACCTGTAGGTGCCTGGGGATATCCCTTGCATTGTGAACCTAGAAGGGAGAGCCTGGATAGAGAGCCTAACATGGATAAGGGCCATATCCATGCATGTTATTGTCACATATATTATCTCATGTAATGTCAAGACAATAAATGGAAGATGAAAGATAACCCTACCTCTGAGCTACTGAACAGGGATTTGAACCCTCAGTCTCATGTGCTCCAGCTCCTGGCTACCTAGACTGTGAATAGTAGGGAAAAAAGAGAGAAAAAAAAAGAAATGATTTGGAATGATGAAGCCAGTCCCTGGTCCTCAGAGGCAAGACACTGAACAAATCATCCTGCAAGCAATGCTTACTGTGCCTCTTACTTCACAGAACACTTTAGACAAAGACCTAGGTTTTGTAGCTGAATAAGAAATATGACTTGTGTCTCAGGACATTTGTATAAAAGACTATTTCTTTACTGTCACAGCTGCACAGACACCTCTGTTGGAGTCCTGCCTTTTTCCCCAGGATGAAGCACGAGGCTGAGCTAGAAGGCCGACTGGCGAATTTTCCACGAGCTCCTTTCCACACGCTCCTTGGGTAGGTGGGTGGGTGGGTGGGTGGGGTTTTCTGGTTAGTCCTACTTGCACTCAGAGCCCCAATGGCCCCTTCTGTAAGGGGACACTATTGGGATGATTGCTGGGTGGCTTAGGGTGACTTGGCGTAACTTCTAATTCTCACTCAACTGTGGCTACATTCTCTGATGCAAAACTACTTGAGAGATCAATAATGAATTTCCTTAGCAGAAAATCCTAACAAAGCCGACTCCATAGGCAGCATTTGGTGAATGTGTTGAGACTATGTAGGGATACGTTTACCTGGGTGTACAAGCCTGGGTAGGAATGCTACCCTAGCCTGATTTTTTTGACAGTTCAGATTTTGGGTTTTTTTTTTTTTTTTTTTTTTTTTTTTTTTTGGTTTCTGAGTTCTGTGTCATTGTTACTGACTTAAGTCCTGTTTTTTAGATCACTTGGAGAAGGTAGTAAGGTTCCGGGTCCAAGGTACACACACTATCTACCTTTGTTGTTTCCTGAAGGACAGAAAACTTTTGCAGGATGCAGAGGTTGGGGGTGGGGAGGACTCTTGGCCTTTTGCTGAGGAAGACCCCTCCCTCTCCAGTGCATCTTCAGAGTGGCTTCTTTGGAGTAGGAAGAACATCAGATCTGGTTTCTGCTGCCAAGGAATCAATATGTTGACAAAGTCATTCTCTGCGTGTGTCCATTTAAACACTCATCCCTGTGTGGATTTGGGCTGACCGATTCCGTTTGCCAAATGCAAATGCATTAACCTTCCAATTGGGTAATCTAATAAAAAGGATCAATGGTCTGATTCGGTGCTTATGGAGTCATTTACTGCAAGTGAGAGCAATTTAGCCAGGACCCAGATGGGCAGCTTAGGGGAGTCCAGGGAATGAGCAGGCCTCAGCCAGCCATCCTTACTGACTTCTCCAGGCATGGCCAGGGCTATGATGCCTGGAGAGGCTGTGCAGAGCGGGCCGGAATGAGGAGGGTGTTCTTCATTCATTTCTGCCACTTTAATCACTTAGGAGTTCAATTAAGTATAAATCATTACTGGTATTTCAAGTTACTTTATCCAGGCTTGTGCATAACACACTTGACTGGTGGTGGGGAGCTTTCTGTGACTCGATTTAGCGTACGACTGAACAAGGCAGTCATATGGGTTTTTCTGCGATGAAATTGATAAATGAAGCGGGCATTCGAGGTACAGCAGTAATTTCTGTGGCGCAGTCAAGTGCTTGCTCCCCTGTCTCCTCTAGCAATGAGGGCATGGGCCCCTTTAATATGGCGGCTTTCCCTCGGGGGCTCAAAGGACAGGCTGGGCCTCAGGCATAGGGTTGATTCCTTGTACAAGTTCCCAGAGCTGGGCTTGGTTCATTAGTGGGAATGTATCTAGGGAGGGGCAGAAAAACGGAGAAAGGGAAAAGGAAAGCTTTCTCCCTCATTTGCCAGTCGTGTTGCTGATATGGGTTGAGCAGAGCAAAGGGCAGGTACTTCAGGAAGGACACTGGCTGACCTGCTCTGCAGCTCCAGTCCATGTTCACAGGGGTGTAGTCTCCAGTGGCCAGCATCCCTGTCTGGAAAGCATATTTTCTCCTAATCGGTTTTACAGCTCTTTTAAAGTAATATGTCAGATCATTTTCCCCATATACATAGTTAATGAAAGTAACCCTACAAATTCATTTTAAATAGATGGAAGTTGTTACAACCCTGATCCAGAATTTATTACGTTCATTACAATCTTGCTGAAGTAGGTAATGTAATGGACTATTACTTTTATTATCTTTTTAATCCCTCAAAATTATTAGGAACTGACTAATATTTGGCATCACCCTGTTAATGTTTAAACAGAAATTGATACTTTAATTCGTCTAATAAATGACAGGGGGCACTTGGAGTGGAAACAAAAGCCTGTCGGGATTTATCTCGATTAGTCCCAAAGACTTTTAAGTGCGACTCAGGGGTCTGAATGCAATTACTTCCAGGCAGGGTGTCTTCATCAGTACTCAGAGGGGACAGGAGAGTAGAGATGGAGCTAGTGACAGAGAGACCCAGATGAGGACAATGACAACAAGGCAGAAAAGTCAGGAGAGGAATTCCACCTCTGTAACCAACTCCTAATTCTGATGCACAAAATCCTCACAGCTGTAGCCACCGCTGCTCATCCTTCCTTCTTGCCCTTCATTGTGGTCCCTCCCCTCTTCAGGTGAAAAAGATTTTCCTCTACAACCATTCCTATTAGTAATCAGCTTTATGGCTGAGACTTATCAAGGGCTTTGGAGTTTGTGCATTGTAGAGACAAATGATTGGGCCTTGTTCTGGTAGCCAGGAATGGGGACCCAGCTTGCACCTTAGATCTGCTTAGATTTGCTTGATTTATAATTACCAAATTTTACCATGCTGCAGGAGGGGAGGTGGGAGGGCTTGCTGTCTGGTCTCTTCCTAAGAGGCTGTGTTTACCTTCCACAGCTCTGCTTCCTGTCAGGCTGGTGACAGGTAGGATTTAGGAGAAATTCATCTCTTGTATTTTCTGGGTCTTACAAATAAAATGCAACACTAATCAATTAAAGGGAAAAGAAAACAAAAACCAAATAACAAAAATCTAGTCATTCTAGCAGGGCAAGAGAAAGGAAGTCCTTTCCTTGCAGGCTGCAAGAGAAGAGATGAAAGGAGACACAGAGGGGAAGGGAAAGCAGGCGCTTCAAGGCCAGGGTGTGTTTTCTAACAAAGAACCTTCCAGTTAGCAAAGTCACTAATTAGCTCAGAGAATGCTCATTAGAATTGAGAGCTCCTTTACTGTGTAGTGTGGCTCTGCTTTCTGTAAACGTCCCAAGTTTCCAAAACAAGGAAAGGATTGATTAAATTGACTCTGCATGAGATGTGTCCATCTGTGCACTTCCCAGGTTAAATATTCTGCCTGGTGCCTCATGAGTTGAACCCAGGCAGGCCGTTTTGGGGGGCAGTTTCCTGTTAAGACACATCTTAGCCTCAGCAGGATCGAGGAGGCTTCTGGCTGCCCATCAATTCAGCAAAAGCTATTTTGATCAATGGAGGGAAACCCGCCCTACACCAAGTTTATTCCCATGTCTCACAAATTGTGCTGGCTGCTTTAGTCAACGCTGATTTGACAAGGGCTACATGTCATTTGAGGCTTGATAAAGAGCTAAAAGGCAGCTTCTCAGCATGTTTATTTTTAATAGACATAAAAAATGAAAACAAAAACAACTCCTTAGAACCCTTGTTGACAGAAAAGTATTGAGCATAAGAAGTGGAGATGTAAAATGGAGATCGTAGTAGCTGTGGGTTTTTTTTTTTTTTTTTTTTAACCAAAATATCCTTATAAACTAAGGAAGAGCATTTTCAGAAGGCTTCATGGTTTTCTTGCCCAACACAAAGTGCCATATGCTGTGTTTAGTGTCTCAGCTATGGCTACACTGCCCGTGTCCCAGCTTCCTCAGCTGTTCCTACCTCACGTCTGAGACAGGCACCATTGTGGATGAAGGGCATGTATAGTGAGCACATCACTGGGAATCATAGTACTTTGCTTCTCCTAAATCTGCCTATAGACATAGCTCCTCCCTGGACCTTACCAGCTAGGGTAGCTCCAAGATAATCTCATAGGACCATCAGAGAGAAACGTAGTTTTAAAAGCCAACTGAAAACTTCACAAATGACAAGTGATATTGTCTTTCGTAGAAGAACTCTTTCAAATTAATAAGGAAGTGAGTAAAATCCCAACAGGAAGGGCTGGGGATGTAGTCCAGTGGTAGAGCACTTGCCTAGCATGTGGGAGGCCCTGGGTTCGATCTCCAATACTGATGTAAAACAAACAACAAACAAACAAACAGACAACAAAATAGAAAAGTGAGGAACATATGAAAGAGAATTTACAAAAGGACAAAATCAAGTAGCTCATGTTTACTGAACTTTGCTATAGGCTATGTTATTTCCCCAAGATCTGTCATATTCTTTACAAAGACACTATTCCTATTTGTCTCATCTCTATTAAAATATGAGGAAAAGCAAGACTTTGAGAAGTGGGGAGAATGATTTCTTCTGTCTCAGGATGATTATAGCATATACACATACACATATACACACCATACACATAAGACATATACAAGTCGGGAGCCAGGAGTCAAAGTAAGATAGCTTGCTTAAGCAGGGACTCTCTTTTTATGTTTTTAGTTATTCTCTGAGAATTTCATATAATATTTTCTGATCATATTCTTTCTCTTCCTCTGACTCCTCTCAGATCCTCCCCCACATCCCCACCCAGCCAATTTCTTTCTTTCTCTTAAAGAACAAAACCAAAACAGCACACACACAAACTCCATGGAATCTGTTTTGTGTTGGCTCGCTGCTCCTTAGCATATAGCCTGGACTGGAGTATGGTTGATATACCCAGTGACCCTCCATTGAAAAAACAAAACAAAACAAAACAAAACTGACTAGTTGCGAACAGTTTCTTGGTTAAGTGTGTGCGCACTTCCCTTTCTCAGCGCAGGGATTTTGTCTGGCTTCAGCTTGTGCGGGTCTTGTGCATGCTTCTGTGAATCCAGTCACAGTTTCTGTGAGTGTGTTTGTAAACCTACCCTCCTGGGTCTGGAAGAGGCTGTTTTCTTGAAGTCATCCACCACTTCTTACCATCTTTCTCTTCCCCACAGGACCCTGAGTCTTGAGGGGAGGGGTGAGATAAAGAAATCCTCTTTATCCAAAATCTCACTGCTTAGCAGGAATTCTTAACTATATTGCTATTGTCTTAAGACTTATACATAAAATTGTAGAATAAGGTTGGAAGAAACCCGGGCTGACTAGTAAACAAAGCTTTGCTAATAATCATAAAAATTTCACTTAATCAATTTATAGAAAAAATTTAAAAGTTAACACTCAGTGTTGGAAAGGATATATTCAAATGTTCCTAAATATAAATTGCAATTTAATAACAACAGAGAGTCTTGAAAATGTACAAGTCATTTGACTCAGTAATGCTATTGTAAATAATTTATCTCAAGGGAATACAAATATAAGCAAAGTTTTAGGCACACAGGTCTCTACCAGGGCATTGGAAACAGCTAGGCCCACATTTAGGAGAACATTTGGTACATTATGATCCACTCATTTAATAATAAAACGAGCAACAGTAAAAATGAACCTGTCAAAGAGTTCCTAAGATGGAGAAAGGCTTGTGTTGAGCAAAAAAGAAAAAAACAAAACAAAACATCAAGATATATTGCATGAATCAAATGTGTAAAATGTGGACTAGAATAAGAATTTTTGAAATGTGGAAAGAAACAAAATGTGACCAAGGAGATGTATTAATCTGCTTTTGTTACTATAACAAAAGCATTACTTTACAAAGAAAAGAGGTTTATCAGCTCCTAGTTTGGGAGGACATGGTGCTGGATCCAGTGAGGATCTCATGGCAGTGCTGTATATCATGAGGGCTGGAGTACACGCAACAGGAATCTTCCAACAGACTGGAGTCCTATATTCCCTTCCAAAGCCGCACCCCCAACTGTCTTAAGGACATCTCACTGAAGCCCACCTCTTTAAGGCTCCATGCCATCACCACAGTGTGGACCAGGCATCCTGCATCAGACTTTTTGGGGCATACATTTAAACCACATCCAACTCATACCAACAGGGTTATATGTGACTAAGTCTTCTTAATATTCTTCCAATTTCTACAGTAAACATGTTTTATTTATCACTAAGGTGGGCACTTAAAAATTAGCTTTTCCAGTCTCAGACTGAGTAGGAATTCATCAGTCACTTCTTCCCATAAATAATATCAAATTAACTTAAAGCACTGAGCCTATTTGTTCTCTGGGTGGACCCATGTCACCTAAAAGCAATCTCATATGCTGCTCAACTCTGCTGGCCTTCTTCAGATGTAAATAGTATAATAGTAACTCATCAGGTCCTTTATAGTTGCTATTACTGTGGCTTCTGTTTTGTTAGTGGGAGGGAAGGCTGAGTGTTTATCAGGAATGGGGCTATGGTGTATATAGAACTGGCTTGTTCTGAGTCAGGGCTGGAAGCATCTTTTTCTACTGTATACCAGTGCCAGCTCAGGGCTCCTGGTGCCATCCAAGTCTTTCATTAGTTAGTGCTGAGGCAAAGAGGGTGTGCCATAGATACACTGTAGGCATCTTGGGGCCCTCTTGGGGCCTACTTCCTTGCTAATCCTCTTCATATATGAACTTTCTTACCCATAACTTTGAGAAGCATGTTTTCATAGCATCTCTGTGTTATGATTATAAGACTAGAAGTCACTGTCCTGGGTCACAAAGGACTCAGTGACAAAACTGGCATTGGAGCCTCCATTGGTCTGACTCTAGTGATGCCAAAGAAGAATAACACGAATGGTCAAGAATATGAGGTCTGGAATCAGAAAGACCTGGGGCTTTGGATGTCTATGTGGCATTGAGAGAGCAATGAAGGCACCTGGGTTTGTTTATCTAGAGCAGCCGTTCTCAACCTGTGGGTTGCGACCCCTTTGGGGATTGAACCACCTTTTCACAGGGGTTGCTTATTAGATACCCTGCATATCAGATATTTACATTATGATTCATAATGATAGCAGTTGTGAAGTAGTAACTAAAGTAATGTTATGGTTTTGGGTCAGCACAACCTGAGGAACTGTATTAAAGGGTCACTGCATTAGGAAGTTGAGAACGACTGTTCTAGAGGATGGGATGGGACCTATGTGTTTTCTATGCTGCGTCATGATTTCACGAGATGCTACGGAAAATAGAAGCATTGTCAATGAAGCTGTCACACAATGCTCTCTTCCCACTTGCAATTTTAATTGTACCCTTATAGAAAGAAGCCTTGGGTTTATTTAGCTTTTTAATCACGTGCCTTTATAACTACATCTAAAAAGGGGAATGCAAGCAAAATAATTTGCTTAAAAGATAGTCCTAAAACTGCTTAATTAGAGACCAACTCAATGTTGTGGATGTCCATGTTCTTCAACACTCCTCTACCATCCTGAGGATTTTAAGCCAAAAATCCTCATTCTAAAAGTTGTGATGTATATTCCCAGATATGACAATGATACCTAGACCACTCACTGCTCAATCACAATGATGGCGACAGACACTTCAGAGATGTTATAACAGGCAAAGGAAAGTGTCTATCTTCAAACAGATGAAATGTAGTAACTACCTTATAGAGTGCATAGAAGAGTTAATAGTGTTGACTGAAAGGAGTGTAGACGGCCAGGCTGGACCTGTAGGTCTCACACCACCACCACCACTGCTAGCCTAGTCCACTCTTTGTGATATGTAGCATCCATCTGTGGCTCTGTAGGATCTGTCTTCAGATTTTGAACCAATATGCATCACTGGTGAGTGAGCCACTGTGCCCGGGAGGAAAGTCTGTCCCATGTCCTCTGGCTTCTCCTCTTTCCTTGTGTCCTGGAGCTCCTTTCCTCCCCTCCCCTCCCCTCCTCTCCCCTGCTTTACCTATCTCCTTTCCCTTCCTGTCTCTCTGCATCTCCTTTGTGCTCCCTCCCCAGCTCTTCTGCAAGCAAATGGTTCTGTCACTCCTGCTCTCTTGTAGGTTTAGAGTGAATGGAAGTGTCCTTTTGAAAACCTTGTTCTGTCTGAGGCTCCTGAGCATCTCAGAGAGGCAGGCTCCTTGGCACTCCCCTCTCTGTTTAAGATGTGCTCATTTGGTTAATGATTAGCAGGGTTGCCCCTGTGTGATCCACCCCACAGCAGAGGTAGTAGTGGGGGCTGTGCCCTCCCCAGAGGCCTGTGGCAGGACTGTGTGCTGGTCTTTCCTCTGGTGATTAGAAAGATCAGCTCAGGACTTGTCTAAAAAGACCCCATTTGTTCCATTTGAGTTTTTTTTTAACTCCGCAGTTTTTATGATGAGTCTTATGCATGCATTTAATAACACTAAAGTGTTTGATTATGTGCATTAGGAAGAAGTCTGTGAGCTTGCTGGTGCCTTTAGTTTTAAGTGTGTTTTAACTGCCTACAATGAAAGGCACAGGACAAAAAAAAAAAAAAAAAAAAAAAAGAACGGTGGCAGCAATCCTCATAAACTATGGGCTGTAGCTGACACACTGGTGCTGGCACTAGGTGTGGTCCTGGGCCTGGGGCAGAGGAACAGTGGAGTTTCCGTTCTCGCAGGGCCTGAGCAGCAGCAGCAGCAGCCACCTCTGCCATCCTTCCTCTTCAGTCTGAATCCAAGCGCAGAAATACTCAGGGGTCAGGACCACTCCAGCCAAAGATCTGCTTGTGCTTATGCTATGGTGGGTGTTCTTTACCCACAACACTGCATTTGATGCACACAGGGAAGTGTTGCAGCCCCATTTTACAGATTCAGAGACAAAGGCAAATATTTTTTAATTGATAAATATCAGGAGCTATTCTCTGAAGATAAGGCTTTCTGATTTTAAAGCCGAAGCTATCTGCCTGAGACTGGGCCCCATTTTGGGGGCTGGTGCATGGAGAAGGAGGAAAGAGTAGATACTGAAGCCAAGGGAGCAGAGATCTTCAGAAGGAAGCATCTTCCTCCTTCCCACTGCGCTGCAGCCCATTTGAGGCGTGCATCATGCTGGAAACAGAATCAGGACAGAAAAAGCCACTTGAAATGAACGGCGCCTAGACAGGCCGCCATAGTGGTGTGATTGATACCGGAGCACGTAGGTGTAATGAAACTGATGCTGGCCTCTCTGCACCTGTGATTTATTGAGGACAAATTTAAGATGAGAAAGGGCCCCATACCAGGAGCTGCATCTTCCCCTTCAAGGGAGGGTGGTCATCCATCACAAGCCATTGCAAGGGCCCATTGCAAGCGGCTCATCAGATGAGCCAATAGTCTCTTTGTTGGGGTTCCTAACAAGTGTTGGATCAGCAAAAGTCTATTTATGCTGGTGGACCTTTCAGGACCAATTTGTAGTGGGTCACTGATTCTGCTGGGGTATTATCTTCTTTACTGCTCAGGCCAGTTGGGGAACGCGGCAAAGATTAATGGTTTTGGCTGCCAGCTTGCCGCCGCAATCTACTGCTTCTGGACCAAAGATTAAGTTTTTTTGTGTTTTACCAGAAAAGGCCCACCTTGTGTATGAGATGGGCTTTGATTTACTGACTTGTGATGGAGAAAGAGTCATGGAAATGTACTTGGTGATGCCGGGGATTTGGCAGATGGCTCTTAGGCCTGGCATCCACACTCTGCATCCTGGATAGAGAACTGGCTGGAGGCTTCTGGTGTGAATCCTGGGGTCTGCAGAGTCATGGCTGCTCCTCCATGCTCACAGAATGTCAGGGCCCTGGCTGGCACTCACAGCTATCTCTGGGTTCAAGAAAACAGGCAATACCCCAAACCTGAATATTTATTTAAAACAATTATCAAATAACAAAGTGATAGACTTTTCCCATTTGTTGGAATTCTATATGCTCTTTTTAATACACTTTAGAGGAAAAAAATTAAAAAATAAGTAACAACACAGAAATATGACTGCTAATATTTGGCTTACATTTTTTTTATCTAGAACCTTTGCTGCTATCATGTGTTTGCTTGCTCTCTTACATGATCAAATGAATACTGCATTTACATGGATTTTTAAAATGTGACTTTGTAGCCTGCTTTTGACAGTGAATATTATCCCTTAGGTCTTTCTTCATCTCTTCATTTTCCTTCTTAAGTTGGGTTTATTATACCACCTCCAGCACCAAAGGTTTGTCCTGTTCTTCAGCAGATATCCATTGTCTCATTCCCAGCCAACCTGATAGGACCACTGAGTTGAGTAAAGCATGCTGCTCCTGAAGACAAGGACCAAGGCTCCTCTACGCATGAGCTGTAGTAGAGTGCTACCTCACACGCATCTCTTGCAGAGGCCCAGAATGCTTTGCATGGTTTGGAGCCTGGGGCTTGTCATTCCTGACCTCTTGCAGGTCTCTGAAGAGTCATTGTTCCAGACAAAGATGCAAGCACTTGGTTCTGAGGGGAAAGAGCTGCAGTTGGATATGCCACTCTGCTCATCCTACAGGGCCATCAGCATTCCAGTCTTGGAAGACTAGAGAAAGAGCCCTAAGGAACCAACCAACCATACCAAGCAGCTGCAGAATGTTCCAGGGAGCCACTCACATACAGCACAGAGGCACTCATCCTTAGGGCTTTAACAGATGTGAGGTGGACTCTCCCAGCTGCTGACCATTAGTGAGTCTTTTTTCATAACTTATTTTCCTCATCTGAAAAATGGGGCTTCTCTCCCTAGCTCCTGGTCTTCTGTGTCCATTTGCCATGAATGAAGATGTGTGTGAAGGCATGGTCAGCTCATGCCAGCACAGTCAATTTTCCAGATGCTGAGCTGACTCAGATGGGTGGGCTCTAGTTGTAGCAACAACAGGTCTGACTTGTGTGGGGCCTTTTCCTTAGGGGCCTTTGTCTTGGGGCCATAAATCATCCTGCAGTTGCCTAGGATGTCTTATCCTTGACTGTGGCTGGATGCAAAATGGAACATGAAAGGAGTCTGAGCCTGCTTTCGCCCAGATCTTAAAATCCTAACAAGGAATATTACTTACTTGGTAGTCCCAATGGTCCTCTTTGACATGACCTTTTCTCTACTCTGGTGAGCAGGCTTCCTCTTTATCCTGCTTCTCAACAAAAATTCCAGAAGGAAGTGGGCATTTTCTCTAGAGAGCATGTGCACACGCCTTTACAGCTCTTGTTTTGACCCATCACAGGAGCGTCTGTTAGCAGGCCCAATGCCTCTGTCCCTGCCTCTGTCTCTGTGTGCCATGGTATTTAGGGAAGAGAGCTTTTTTTTTTTTTTTTTCAGGCCAAGAGCAGTGATTCTCATCCTCAGATGCTCCTTAACAGGCTGCTTGCCCTTTCTGTCACTGTTGTAGTTACTTCTTTATGGTCTCCCCAATTCCTTGCTCCTCGCTGCCCCAGGACATTTGCTCTTACTGTTCTTTTCGCCTCAGTGCACTTCCTGAGCTCTTCACATAACCATGCCCATCATATCCTTCAAGTCTCTGCTTAAGTGTTACAGAGAAAGTGTCCCTGAGCATCCCTCAGGCCAGACCAAGTCATGTCCTCCATGTGAAATGGCAACACGGCCCGTAAATATCCTTATGTAGACTTCTCATGCTTTGTAGAGATGTGTTTTCGCAATGGCAGATGCGGCAAGCATGGGACTCTCCCTTTCATGCTAGCAATGCCATAGCATTAGGATGACCAGCTCTGCCCTTCTTGCACAGTATGCTCTCAACATGCAGGTGTGTTGGCTGAACAAATACATGATGGATGGGTAGATGAATTGAGGAGGGAGTGAGCCAAAGAATGGCTGAGTTTCTGAGTGGTATGCAAACATTCTCTTTCCCCAGGGCCTGAGAATAGGTAAGGGACATGCTGCTCCTTGGATGGCCAATGGCTTGAGAGGCCTTCTAGTCTCTTCTATCTCAAGGAGCCAAGCCCCAAGCCATGCTCACTCCTAATGTCTCTGATCCCTGCATCTGCAGCTCCTCTTACTTGATGATCTGCCTTCACCAGCTGCCCTTCTGTTTCCCCTCCCCTTGTTGGAGCCTTTGAAAGAAATCCTAGGTACCAGCTCATTTTATACCTAAATAGTTTAGAAGCTATGACTAACTAATCATGACTTAGACTTTCTTTTAAACATTATCATACATAATATCAACATCTCATTTATCAAAGTAAAAGTAACAGTTCTTTTCATATCCAACATTTGCTTGATAGTTAAATATTCCAAATTTTCTCAAAAACACATTTTTACATGTGTATGTTTGGGCCATGCTCTCAGTAATTGCATTGCATTGGTGTGCTTCTTAAGCATCTTCCTGATAGTCCACATTGAGAATTAGAGAAATGTCATGTATTTCTCTTTTTAAAAATGCTGTGAGTGTCTGTTGGAACTTCTGCTTATCTCTGGATAGCTCTAGGTCTTGCACTCATCAGATTATCTCTCCTTGTGGGTGTGGCTGATGGCCCCCTCCCGGTGCTGTTCAGTGGGCTCCTCCATTCATTCCTAGTGCTTCCCAGAAGCTGGCAGTTACGGTGTTGTCATATTCGATCTTTGGCTGGAAGCCTTTGTAGCTAGTGTTGCGTTCTCCGTGTTGAATCACGTCCTAAAGTCTGGTTGTCTCTCTTTTAACGATGTTAGAATCGATGTGTGGTTCACCCTGCCCTTAATTAACTCCTGCTCCTATCTCTGTTTCCATCGCTATATGAACTTGTTTTGCAAAACAAGTCAGTTGTGAACATCGATCATATTGAGCAGAAGTGGGGATGGGCAGGGAGGGGCTGGTGGCAAGTGCCCTGGCTTTGAGCAGCAGGCCCAGGTGAGAGGGGTCAGCTCTACCTTTCAATATTCTGGAGTGTTCCTGTAATGGCATTGAGAAGTAGCAGATAGGGAAGTTCTGGGTGCACAGTTAGTATACAGGGTGCCCTTACTCCCCATTCTGACAAGGCTTAGATATGGCAGAGTAGGCAACTTGCTCAAAGGCCACCCAGCTAGTAAAGGCAGACCCAGGATTTGAACCTGACACCAGGCTCAGAGCCTATGTTTTTAGACACAGGGCTGTGCAACCCATGACCTATCAAGAGAGGAGTTCCCTGCCCTTTTCCACACTGGGGGCTTTTTGAAAGCCTTACTAGGAACACTTTTAACCTGGTAGCTTAAGGATGTGCACAGGGTGGAGTAAGTCAGCCCCCAGTGGCTGGAGCAGGTACTGCACTCTTCTCCTACCCTTCCAAGCCACCCTTTCTCCCTTTACTCCTGGTAGACTCTCCGGGGCTGATAAGTGTGTATGTGGGAGGTGTGGCTGGAGAACATAAACTCCAATCTTTATTTGGGTGCGGTTTTACCTGCCCAGAAAAAGGAACAAAATCCCAGAGATGCGAGGTGATTTGCTGAGATTACATAGTAAATGTCCCACTGAGTTAGGATGAGAACCCTAGACTCTCCCCAGCTTTGGGAACTCATGCCCGGACATTTCCATCCTTCTCTGCTCCCTTCCCTACTGAGTTAGGTTTATTCTGACCAGCATTCTTTACAGGTTGAGAGGGTGAGGTGCTGGAGTATGGTGGACAACCATGCCTGCCAGAGTGGCTTCAGCCATTCAGGGCCTGTCTGCCTGTCATATAGCCAGATCCCTTCTTGTCAACCACTATAGGTGTCTCAGCCTGCTAACCTCACCTCCCAGGGCCTCAAACTTGAAGCAAAAATCACGTCAAAGATGCAGAGCCTGTCTGGGAGCCCAGTTCTTCTGGCTCTAGCATTTAT
Organism: Onychomys torridus; assembly: GCF_903995425.1. Classification (NCBI taxonomy): domain Eukaryota; kingdom Metazoa; phylum Chordata; class Mammalia; order Rodentia; family Cricetidae; genus Onychomys; species Onychomys torridus. The sequence goes on from NC_050446.1 coordinate 121,296,746, forward strand.
CCCTGGTTATCAGAGCCCGGGTGTCTCCTCTTGCTATAGCCCCACCTTCCAGAGGAGATAAGAGCACCCCGGAGAAAGGTGGCAACTTAGAAGCCCACACTGCCTCAGTGGCAGGGTAGGATGCTGCAAAGGGCCAAGCCTCCCATAGGGACTATGTACCCATATCCAATACTGAGGGTTAGTTTGTGAGCTCAGAGTAGCTGGGGTGGAAGCTGGAGGGCTTGCTCACCTAGGAAACAGCCTATAGTCTGTGGTCCAGTTTGTCTGATGACAGAAGCCAAGATAATGATTGAAGGTGGCTTTGGGTTCCCTGGGCAGCCTCTGGCGCCAATGCCTGGGGGGCTGTGTTGGCGCCTTGCACCGGGGCATTCACTAATGGACTATGGCTGATCCCAGGTCTGATTGGCAGCCAGCCCTGAGGTCCTCAGGGAGATCCTGGAAACTGTGGTCTCCAATCTGGAGACACTGTCCCTTCTGGGAGGCCCCTGGTGGGGGGGATGGGGGGTACTCAATTTGGTTCGAGAAAGGAGTGCTTCTGAACCCCTGGGTGAGAAAGACAGAACATGAATTGAATCTCCCTGTTCCCTGAGTGCCTGGATGGAATATAAGCCTAACTTCCAGAAGGCAAAATGCAGCAAACTGTCAGGATGCAAGCTCTTAGTTCCCCCCTCCTCCTGCCGCTCTGTCCAGCTTCGCTGTGTTGGCTGGTACAACAACACCCACCTCCATGCCAGGGTGTAGTGGGGCCAGTGTTGGTGCTCAAATGGATTTTTAAGTAATACCTTGGGATATGGTGACCCCCGCCCCACAAGACAAGCTAGAACCAGCTTCTCCAGAGGGGAAGAATTAACTCTTCTGGAGGGCTCCCATATGTCTGAGAAAGATATTCCAGGCCTGGGGGGACATCACAAACAATTACACAGATGAACAAATGAAGACGCAGGGAGCCGCTGGGAAGTGAGGCAAGAGGACAGACTCTTGGAGCAATGCACAAGTCCCGCGCTCATCTGCCTGGCAACTGGGACCCACTCAAGGTTTTGAAGAGAAGACAGAAAAGAAGTACCCGGGGTACTGGGGTCTGCCCAGAGTCATGACTGACTCCTAAGGGCATGAGGCAAGGTGACAGAAAAATGAGAAACAGATGTGGTTGACCTTGCTCTAGGACAGTGAGTAGGCAGCCGCTTTGCGCGTTACCCAAATGTTTCTCGCAGTGTCCAAATTTTACTCTTTACTGAAAGAGTGAGAAAAAGGCGCACTGGGAAACTGCTGTAAACCCCGTGCAAATCACCATGGTAACCTGATTAGCAGCTAAATTAAGTTCATGATTAAGAAGAAATAAACAAAAATAACTCTCCTCCTTAGCTGGGGCTACCCACCGGGCCAGTGGCGGCTGAGCAGGATGCTGAGGCCTGGGCTGTCCCCTGCAGGAAAGTTGGGGTGGGAGACTCTAACTTGCCCAACGTGCCACAGGGAAGAGAAGGGTCCACCTTAGCACTGCCTGGGGGTGATGAGGCCCCTGGTGGTCAGGCTCTAGATTGCAGGCTGTGCTCCCACAGGTCAAGGCCATGGTTTCTCTTCAAGGGTCCCATTACTTCCAAAGATGCCCTTTTGTTATCCTGTACCAGTCTTCCCTCTGTGAGATCCACACTTGATCCAGAGTCACTTTTGCTTCTAGAAAGGCTGAGTTCAGCATCGGACACAGATGTAACAGGAGTTTCATGCATTGTGTGGTATAAGAGGTTATGGAAACATAGGCAAGCCAGGGAGGGCTTCCTGGAGAAGGAGGAGATGCTTAGGGAAAAGACAGATATGTGGGTGCTGGACAGTGCTTACTTCTGGTGAACATTTTGTGTCTTTTGCTTGGAGTGAACTAGCAGGCCAACCTGGAAGTAGGTGGTCATGGACCCTAAGGGGATCAGAAGAGAAGAAGTAACGGGAGAAGTGCACAGGAGGAGATGAGCTTCTCATAGTCCCTTTATGGACTTTTTCCCGGCCAAAGCTATTTAGAGCTATGGCTAGAGTCAAAGGGACTTTGAATCTGTGCTGTACCACTTGGTAGCTGCGGCTTCTGGCAGGGGATTTGGTTGATTTCCTTGTCTATGAAATGGAGGCAACCATGATCATAATGCCTATCTCCACATTTACTGAGGAGGACGGAATGAAGTGAGAAATGCTAATTGTATCTCATTCTTTGCATGTAAAAAATCCCCCGAAAGATGCTCACTGATGTTAAGGTAAGTACTTGGGAAAACCTGACTTGAGCTGGTGGAAGATAGAGAGTGGGATGGCCAGGAAGGTCCTGGCTGAGGTCTCCTTCCTGAGTAATTGTTGTAGGCGCACACTGGGTGGATAGCCCCTCCATGCTCTGGCACCCCCATGTGTGTGTTTGGCCTTTGGCTGTACTTCTGGATGCTTCCAACCCATAATTCAGCACCAGTGCCGGAGCTGGTTCACTCCCATGAGATGGGGACCCTCAACAGCCCCAGGAACTTGTAACTTCTCTAGCCCAGGCTGAAGCTTCAGCCTCTTCCTCTTGCTCTTTTCACGGGTGTCTATGGCCTCCCTGCCCATCCTGCTCCCTCCTCATCCCTCCTTCCCAGTGGTACCCTAGTAAATCTTTTGCTTGCTTCCAAGTTGACACAGAAGGTCTCAGAGGGAGAATCCTGCACATGGGTGGTCAAAGCGGGAGAAATGAAACCCAGTGGCTTTTCAGATGCTGGTGGGGATGTTGATGGGATGCTGATGGAATGGCAGTGACAGGAAATGCTGTTTTTTTCTTAAGTCCTGTCCTTAAATGTGGGTCTGTGTGTTCCCCTTTGTGCACAGCCTCCCCCACGCCCTGCCGAGTGTGCATCAGTTGCTGCTTTTTAAGTTTTCTTCTTTTGCACTAACAGAATGCTAGTTCCTGATGGAGGAACAAGAAGTCTTTAGTCTATTCTTACACCTAATCTCACAGATGTCCTCGGGCCCAGTGGAAGTTCCATCCAAGTCACACAAAACCGGGTGCTGTCGGGACCCAGGTCAATTTTGCTTTTGCCTCCTGGTATTTGGAGTTGCACCATGCTAGTTTGTTTGAGCTTTTTTGTCTGTGTCACAGGGACCTCTGTGTCCTCCTTCCCTCTCTTCCCACTGGGTAGTGGCAGCCTTACTTCAGACTTTTTTGCTTGCCCCCTGTCTTTGCTAAGTTCCCTGTGTGGATCTGTTCTGCCAGGGGTCCTCAGGGTCCTGGCACCTTCCCCTCCTGTTCTCAGCCTCCTTCTTCCCTCGGCCCCTCCTCCCCACTGCATGCCTGTCGAGATCAGGGAGGCTGAAAACCCAACCCTTACATCAAAAGGGAGCTTGAAAAATACTTGGAACAAAATCTGCTAACTGTGCATCCTCGCTCTGTGCCGGGACCGATATTAAATCAGGAAATGGCACTGAACAGCCGCGCTAAACACAGAAACAAGGGTTGTCAACACAGAAACCAAAAGCAATCTCTAACAGGCAGAGGTGAAAGGATCTGGCACAAGGCCGGATGGGGGCTGAGACCCAAGAGAGGGTTCCTAGGCTGGATTTGTCTTTACTGTCTCTCCAGCATTTGGAAGGCAAGCAGCTTCCCAGTTCTGCCACCAAGAGACGGAAGAGAATGAAGCATGCTGCTGAAATACTGTTGAGGCCCTTTGTCTTTCCACAAATGTCTATTTAGCACCTACTATGTGCCTCCTTACAGTGACTGAAAAAGATGCCTGCCCATGTGGAGATGGTTTGCTGGCTCCTGGGACAGAGCTCCAGTTCTTTGGTCACTGGAGTGCTGGCCCTTGCAGGCCTCTGCAGTTCTCCAGCTTCTTTGAAACAGCTGCCCCCAGGGGCCCAGGAGAGAGGGCCCTTACTTGGAGGCCTCTTCCTGACAATTCTTGCTTTTGTGTTTGATAAATTTCTGCTTAGCCTTCAAAGCTGCAGGCAAATCTCCCCTCCTCTCTGCAGCCTTCTCTGCCACTACCTCTCCTCCAGCAGTCATTTGCTTGAGCCCTGATGGCACTGTGAATGTACTGTCACCACAACACCTTCCCAGACGCAACGGCAAGGCCTGCAATTTCCTGGATGAAGGAGCCCTCATCTCCCAGCAATGCTTGCAGAATTGACATAAAAATGAAAAACCTTGATAAAAAACCATTGTTGATGGATTGCCGTCCTAACTTCTAGATGGGAAATTAAGTAGGTACAATCTTGTTGGAGGCTAATTTGACAATATTAACATTGATAATACACCTATCTTTCAATCTAGCAATCCCTCTCCTTGCTTGGAAGAGAAATGCTTGCACGTGTGTTAAAGGGAACATATATAAAAGCTGTTGGTTGCAGCAGAGAAGCTTAGGAACGCCTTAAATGCCCCTCAGTATGGGACTTGCTTTTTTAAAAAGAGAAGAAGAAAAAGAAAAATGACAGGGCATCCACTGGGCAGAATGCTACACATACGTAAAAAAGAAAGAAGCAGATGCAGGTATATTGATACGGAGGTTACTGAGTAAAATAATCTAGCTGAGGCTGGAGACATAGATGTTAGAAACAACAATGTTGTATATTTTACCAGGAAACTGGTCTTGTGCATCTATCTTGTATATTTCATCTTAAAATGAAGAAAGGGAAAAAGAGCTAGAGTAGCCACAGCAGTTCCTGCCTGATCAAAGCCTAGGCTTCATTACAGTCCAGCATCAGCATCATTTTGTCAGCCCTTTGCAATGGAAGGGTGCTGTTCACTTCCTCAGTAGCTAGGAGTCGGCTGCCTAGCTGGGAGAGCATCCAGGCAAAGAAGGGGAAATCAAGAAGGCCTGTGGGTTAGGGGAACCGGATCGCCCATTTCTTGGGTTAGTCTTTGGATAATAGGAGGAAGGAATGAGGCTTGATTCTGGAATGAATGCCAACAAGAGGAGGAAGGTATTGGGGCATGCAAGGGAGGTCTGAGGGTTCAGAGATTCTGAACAGTAAGCAAGTCTCTGGGTTTGCCTAGTTTTTTACTTCATTCATTCATTCTCCTGCTCACTCATTCATTTGTTCCATAACTATAATTGAATCTCTCCTGCTATGGGTATTATGTTGGCTACTGGGAACACAGAAACAGCCCCAGGGGCTCCAGGTCATTTCATGTTGTTTCAACAAGTGTGTTTCAATAATCTGTGTTTATAGCACATTTTCTCAAGTGAAAATAATTTGGACTGACTGATCAAACCATACTTGACCTCCCCTGTATTGTTTCCTGAGACCTCTCTTGAACCTGAGGTGACCCTGATCCACCTGGCAGAAGGGATGGGTAGAGAGGCCTGTGGATCTCTTCTGACCCCCAAATCCAGCTACAACCCAAGTCCTCCCAAGACCTGGAAAGATCCACATCCTGCCTTTTCTAAGTCCTTCAGAGGCAAGCAGCCAGGTCATTCTGGGTAGAGGGTGGTGTCGTATGCAAAGACCCATGGCAGAAAACATCTTAGTCAGTGGAGGACTTAAAGGAACTGGCATGCCTGGAGCATTAGTGGAGGAAATAAATACAATTAGAGTCTGGTGGGAGAAGTCACATGCAGCTCGAGAGAGTAGAGCAGTGGAGATAGAATGACCAGTTTCATAGATTAAGACTAACTTAACTAGCTCTGTTGCCCCATGGAAAAGCCAAAGCCTCTGTTGTCTTTTAAGCCATGGCTGAGGGTGGCTTGAATGAGGGGAGATGCCAGATGAAGAACTAGAGAGCTGGCTCCTAAGGTGGAGGGAGACAGCTCTCTAGGAGAGGTGAAAGGCAGGATGTGGTTTCAGGTTCTGTAATGGTGGCCTTGGGTCATGCTCAGGTGTGGTGAGAAGGGAGTGGCACTGGTGAGCCTTCGCCCAGCTGTGGCTTTGAGCAGTGTCAGCCGCTTCTCGTGACCACAAGCCACATCCCCCTTCTTTTCACCCCTTTCTTCTTTCTCCCCCCCTTAGCTTTCTCTGCCCCCTCCTCCTCTTCTCCTTCCCCTTTCCTCCTATCGTCCAAGCCTCTCCCTTCTTATTCTCCTTTTTCTCTCAGATATTTAAGAGATTAATTGATACTAAAGGTCAAACTCAGGACACAGGCAGGACCATCAAAGCCAAGGCTGAGATTCAGAGCCAGCATCAGTGGTCCAGAGGCCAAGGATAAGAGACAGAGTGGGAAGGCTGCAAACCTTCCCTTTTGCTTACAGTTTGCCTTGGTTTCTTGCTGTCCCCACACAATCAGGGAAGAGAAGGAACCCAGGGATTCTTGTGGCATCCACAAAAAGGCAGTCAGACACTTTCCTTAGCATTGGAAGAGGCTCAGCACTGACAAGAGCAGTCGCTAGTCTCTGAGAGAGTTGGAGATCTCCAAGAGACAGCCTCTGGAGAAGACCTGTTCAGGCACCCTGCTCTGGATCCCTGGGGCACTGCCCACTCAGGGTAGAGGAACCTATCCCCCACTGCACAGGATTCTGAAGTAAGAAGTTCTGGTTTATTACGTCTGTGTAAATTGAGATGAATCACTTAACCTCCCAGAGCCTCCCTCTGTCTTTGGGTGAGCTGGTGACGACCTTGCCCATTGCAGGGACCTCTATGGGTGAGGTGATCCAGGAATATGAAGCTCTTAGGACACTGATCCCCAGCTACCTGCCTGCCAATCTGTGAAAAGCAGGATTATACTAATAGCTGCTGCCCATGGGAGATGTGAAAATCAGAATCCAGTGGCAAAGTGGCATTTCAAATTTCAGTGTGGGTGGAAGTGAATGTTAAGAGAAACACCTCTTTCAGGCCATACTGCCCAGTGGGTTATGGAATGTGAGCCTGGTATGTATCCTAAAATTTTCTCTCAGACACACTAAAATAAAGTGAAAAAGAAATTGACATTTCTGTTGTAGTACAGATCCCCGTCCCTCTGCTGTGCACAGCAGGGGTTCTCCATCTTCCCAGGACACAGCATAGTACCAAACCTTTTTGGAAGTGCTGATTTGGATTCTGATGGCGGTTGTAAGGGGCTGGACGAAGTGGAAGTGGTAGGGAGGAAGAGGGGGCAGAAAGACCTCAGCGCCTTAGCCCCCTCGCTTCTTGGAAGCCACAGACTTCCGGAGGTTTGCAGGGAGCTCTGCAACAAGTCTTCCCTTGGGGTCTTGTGAAGGTAACGCAGACTTCAGGGCTTCTTGCAAGAGAAGTGTGGAGAGAAAACACCCGAAGGCAGGCTTCTGTACGTTTTCTTTCCAAATGCTAGTCCCTCCCCAGTAGAACTCGGGCCCCGGGGGCCCCCGAATCCACGGGCTTCTGCTTGGCAACCTCGGATAATTGTAGGACCGCTGCTATCTAGGTGGGATGCGAGGCTGCGAGTTTCCAACCACTACACATAAAGAGCGAGCTGCGGTTCCCCACTCAGTACACACACTGCATACACACGCACACTTCTCCCGTGTGCCATAAATCTCACTCCTACACTCGTAGATCCGCCTGCTCGCTCACTAAGCACCTGCAGCCCTCTGGGAAACCTGGATGAACCGCACACCTCCCCGCTGAACGCAGGTGCCAGGGCGCCGCCCAAGTCTGGAAGCATAGGCAGGAAGGCGGGCTACTGGGTATCTATCAGGGTACCCTGATGGCGTGGCAGAGATGCCACGTCCTGTTCCGCCTCTCGCTCTTCAATGCCTTGGAGAGTAATTTCTTCCCCTAGGACAGGAGTGCCTCGAGGCCCTGGGTCTAGGACCCCTCAGACTCTCTGTATCACTTGCGGTGCAGTTAAAGAATTCCATGATGATGCAGCCGGGTTCGCTTTAGAGTAAAACAATCTCAAAGACGAGTTGAGGCGTTAGAAAGGAACTGTTCGGTATAGGGACTCTAGCCACTGGCAATCCCAGCTTTCCTTAGGCTCGCAGGAGGCTGCCTGGGCCTCCTGCCTCTTTCCCCTTGCGTCTCCGACCCTCTCCACTTTCAACATTCCATCAAGCTCTCAGTTAAAATGCTGTCACAGCCCCCTCTCTATTTGCCCTGTCTTTCAGGGCTGGGGAGCGTCCTTTGTCCCGTCCTGCAGTGATACCCAGGACCGGGAAGAATTGGCATATGGATACCCAGACGACAGTCTGGAGAGAAAGGTCATTAGCCCAGGAGTTCCAGTTCCAAGATCCTGCCGCAGAGCACATTAGGAATTAGAATGGGTGAGCCTGGACCATGAAATGGAATAGACTGTGGGCAAAGGCCTTCACTTGGGGCAACCTTCTTGTCTTACCCTTTCATATAATCTCTCTCTCTCTCTCTCTCTCTCTCTCTCTCTCTCTCTCTCTCTCTCTCTCTCTCTCTCTCTCTCCTCTCCCTCTCTGGAAGGAGGGGCTACCCCGGGACACAAGCAAAGAAACGGGTTGGGGGAGGAGGAGTGAACCCAGGAGCCGCGGAGGTAGCCCCGCTAAAGCCCAGAGGAAGAGAGTGGCTGCAACAGAGATAGTCTGGGGACAAAGAGGAGCAAAACTACCAGGACAAAGGCCGAGTAATCCAAACCCTGGGAGGGCAGCTCATCTACGACTGTTCTGTGGCCGCAAGAGTCCTCTTCAAGGGCCACGTCTTGAGAAGTGGGTTTCAGTCCTCGGTGGTGACCGAGACACTCGGGGAGCAAGCACAGCTCTGCTGTCCTCCGCGGTGCTCCCGGGAGGGTGTACAGGGAGGCGCGCACTCGGGAAGCGCTGGGTCTGATGACTCCGAGGGAGGGAGCTAACGCTGGAGCCCCGTGGGTGTTAAGACAGTCGGGGTGTGGTGGTCGAGGCTGGAATCGCAATTTACAGAGACATGGAACTCTTAAAGCCGAAATGGCCTCAAAACGTCCCATTGCCGAGCTGAGGTCCGAGCGTGCGCTCTCCTCGTGCGACTGCAGCTGGGACCCCTTCAAGGCGGGTGGGTGTCCCTAGCGCCCGTCTTCATCTGCGGGAGGTCGAGGCAAACGGCCCAGGCTCTCTGCCTAGGCGGCTGAATCATTTCTTCCTAGAGCTCACACTTCTCCAAGGGTTTGAGGAGATTTTCTCAGCAGTTTACTGATCTAAACATTTTAGGTCAAATTTTGGTTCAAATACATTCATTTTGTTAAAAATAGGCTCCTGAGACTACTGTCTGCCCCGTCTTTCCTAAGGACTCTAGAGAAAAGGGTTTTTCTTATTTACCGGAGGCAAATTTTTCCTTCTAACTGTTAGAGGGGGAAAAAAATTCTGGCCTGGTTGTCCTTGATGCGGGCCACTGGACCCCTGTGCCCGATGTTGGCCGGCTGGTCCTGCGCGGCCGACAGCCAGGACACACTCACCTAAGCACGCTTTCGGCTGCTTTTCTTTCCGCGTCTTGAAATGGAAATCAGAAAGCGACGCGGGAGGCGGGTCGGGTCTCCGGATCCAGCGAATTCGACATCTACTCGCTTTTGGTATCGATCCGGGTCGGGGTCTCAAGAAAGTCCGATATTTCCTGCCCTTCTGGCCCAGGGTAGGGAGGCTCCGTGGGCGCTCTACAACCCTGTCTGAAAGTCTAATGTGCTGCGTTCCCGCCTCCCGGTCTGCACTCGGGAAACGTTTTTCACCCAGTTGCCCTGGACCCTCGCCACCTGGCATTTTCATTTTAGGACATGATCTTTCCAGCTCAGGACCTTCCCGAGGGGAAGTAGCCCACAAGAACACCCCAAGGCTGGAATTTCAGAAACAGCAACCGGGGAGAACTCGTGGTTGAGTTCGAAGATGGGATCGGAAGACCTATGCCTAGTTCCAGGGGAGACTGCCCTGGGTTCCAGGCGCACACAGCCTGCGTTCAGGCCTGGCTTGGTCGGGTGAATTAGTAAGACCAGCGTGGGTCCGAGGCGCCGTCCAAGCCTCCGAGCACCGAACCAACCAGTTCAGGGCGCCGTTGCGCACTGTGGCCACTTGGGGTCGCACTTTATGTCTGTTTGAACCTCCGTGCAGCCTTCAGAAGCTTGGATCAGCTTAATCCTTACAAAACGTTGAGACAAAAAACAGGGCCGGTTCCTGCACTAGCAGCTCAGAGCAACTCGGTGCACCGACCAGTGTCGGCCTCGGCTCCGAGCCTCGCAGCTCTCAGGTTTCCATACGACTGGCCAGTGAAAGGTATTCAGAGCCTTTGGGCAGACTTTTTCTTGTTTACCTTCTTTAGGAACATTTTGGGGGTGGGGTGGGGGGTTAACGAACTGAGCGGCGAGACCATTGGAGCTCTCTCTGTCTCAGAGCGCAGTCACCGAACCCGCCAGGAGAGGAACGGCGCCTCTTGTCCGGAGGAACCTTCCTAGAGGTTAAGAGTTAAGTCTGAACAGAACTCTTGGAGCCCCAGCCCCGCCCTCCCCCACCACATACATTTGCGCAGACCTCCAGAAACACAGGCTCGCACGACACACATTCACTCGGCCCGCGGCGCCGAGGACATAAGGAGCGTCGCCCACTGGGCGGGGGCCGCTTGGGAACAAAGGGCCGGGGAAGCGTCCTCCCGGCGCTTATTCTGAGCCTACTTGAGGGTGCCACGGGCCAAGGTGGGAGTGCAAAGAGTACTAGGGAGGTGTGAGTGCAGGCAGGGAGGTGGGCACAGCGGCTTGGTCCAGAAGTGGGGCGCACACCGAAGGCGAGTGTGCGGGGACCTCAACTCAGAGGATGTTGGGGGTTGGGCCCAGGCCGGCCGTCCCACTCGGCTCCAGCCCTCCTCCAGGCCTCAGCGGCTTCGGGGATCCTCCGGCCTCGAGTCAGCTGACGCGGGGGGCGGGGGAGCTGTCAGGCACGCCCCGCCCATCGTCGCTGGGCCGCGGGGGCCGTGCAGCCATTGGCCGACACGCCGGGCCGCTTGGGCCCCCGCGCTCCAGTGACATCAGGAAGCGATAAAAGGCAGCGGCGGCGCCAGCTCCTGCACAGCTGCACCGCCGTGCTGCGAGCGGCTGCAAGCAAGAAAGCCCTAGAGCCAAAGAGCTGGAGAGCGAGCGGCGGGCGCTTTGCCCCGCGCCTCCCCTCTGCCCCAACGCGCACCTCGCCTGCTTCACCACCCCGCCCCAGCTCGACACGACTCGGTCCCGGCGCGGCCGCAGCCCCGAGCTCCGGGGCAGCTCAGGCAGCCTCGGGAGGACTCTCCGGCGCGCCGCCGCGTCCCCAGACAAAGGCTTGGCCGGCGGCCCCGGCCCGCAGCGCCCTCGGCTCCCCGCCTCCCCGGCTTGCCGCTCTTCGCCCCCGCGTTTGGCTCGGCGCGTCCCGGCCGGCCGCAAAGTTTCCCCCGCGGCAGCGGCGGCTGAGCCTCGCTTTAGCGATGGCCGCGGAGCTGAGCATGGGGCCAGAGCTGCCCACCAGCCCGCTGGCCATGGAGTACGTCAACGACTTCGACCTTCTCAAGTTCGACGTGAAGAAGGAGCCGCTGGGGCGTGCGGAGCGTCCCGGCCGGCCCTGCACACGCCTGCAGCCCGCTGGCTCGGTGTCGTCCACCCCGCTCAGCACACCGTGCAGCTCGGTGCCTTCTTCCCCCAGCTTCAGTCCGACTGAACAGAAGACTCATCTCGAGGACCTGTACTGGATGGCGAGCAACTACCAGCAGATGAACCCCGAGGCGCTCAACCTGACACCCGAGGACGCCGTGGAGGCGCTCATCGGTTCGCACCCAGTGCCACAGCCGCTGCAGAGCTTCGACGGCTTCCGTAGTGCGCACCACCACCACCACCACCACCACCCTCACCCTCACCACGGGTACCCGGGAACCGGTGTGGCTCACGATGAGCTGGGCCCGCATGCTCACCCGCACCATCACCACCATCACCAAGCATCTCCGCCGCCGTCCAGCGCTGCCAGTCCAGCGCAACAGCTGCCCACCAGCCACCCCGGGCCGGGACCGCACGCAGCGGCCGCAGCGACGGCTGCAGGTGGCAACGGGAGCGTGGAGGACCGCTTCTCAGACGACCAGCTGGTGTCCATGTCGGTGCGTGAGCTGAACCGCCACCTGCGGGGCTTCACCAAGGACGAGGTGATCCGCCTGAAGCAGAAGCGGCGGACCCTGAAGAACCGGGGCTACGCCCAGTCGTGCAGGTATAAACGCGTCCAGCAGAAACATCACCTGGAGAACGAGAAGACGCAGCTCATTCAGCAGGTGGAGCAGCTTAAGCAGGAGGTGTCCCGGCTGGCCCGAGAGAGAGACGCCTACAAGGTCAAGTGCGAGAAACTCGCCAACTCCGGCTTCAGGGAGGCGGGCTCCACCAGCGACAGCCCCTCCTCTCCCGAGTTCTTTCTGTGAGTCGTGGCGGGTCCCGGCCCCCGCCCTTACCCTGGCCCAGACTCCCTGTCCTGTGTCCCTAACCCTGGACTCCTTGTCCCTGCCATGGCCCCGGCCTTGACCTGTTTGACTCGAGAGAGAGGGAGAGAAAGAGGGAGGAAGGACGCGCGGGCCGCGGGCGACGGGCGGGAGCGCGGGTGGGTAGGGAACCTTGGCTCAGAAGAGAGCGGCGCAGGCCAGCGCAGCCTGCTAGACTTGGGCAGAGTGAGAGAGACCCGGGCGGGTGGGAGGTCCCGGAGTTAACTTTTCTCCAATCTGGAAGGCAGCGAGGCATTTTCCAAGGAGTCGCCACGGCCGTCTGGACACTTATGGCTCTGGGAACTTTGTGAGTGCCAGGGCGGCCGATTCGCAGCCCAGAGCTCAGTTCGTCCCAGGAAGAGCAGAGGAGGGGAGCGGAGAGGAGAGGGACTCTGGAGTCCCCGAGGGCGAGAGGCAAGGCTGAGCTAAGGAAGGAAGAACAGACAGATCTGTCTGTCCAGAGTCCGGAGAACACTGGCTCTCAGCCGGAGACGCGGGCCTTAGGACATTCGGCGCGCGAGGAAAAAAAAAAATCTCATCAGTTTTATTGCCTGCTCGATTATATAGAAAAATACGAAAATCTGCATTAAAAATATTAATCCTGCATGCTGGACATGTATGGTAATAATTTCTATTTTGTACCATTTTCTTGTTTAACTTTAGCATGTTGTTGATCATGGATCATAACCCCCTTGTTTCTTTGAGTGAGAAGGGATGCAGTTCCAAAACTCCTGCAGCTGCGAGAGAGCGGAGTTTCAGTCGCCGGCCGGCTTGTAAATTACCCGCCCGGCCAAACCACACTGAGAACGTAGCAGCAAGCTGAGTCTTTGTTTGGGTTCATTATTATGGCATTTTGTTTGTAAGTGAAAATAAAAGAAAGATAGAAAAACAGCCAACTCTTGTCCTGGGGAACCTTTGGAATTTGTCCCCTTTTCCTTCCCACTTTAGTTTTCTGTTTCGTTGGTGTTGAGGGAAAGATTGGAAGGGAGAGACAACAACTGTGGGCGTCCACACCTTGGGTGCAGGAGCGCGTCCTCTACCCGGTCTTCTGGCCAAATTGCCCCCCCCCCCATCTCCCAAGAAGAAAAGAGACCGGCTCCTTGGCTTTGCATCCTAAGGAGTCATCCCAGGGCTGGCTTGGAATCCTCCAGGAAGGCGCTAATTGCAAGTCCCCTCCCCCAGAGCTTAGGGTGAAAGGATTCCCCCCACCTCTTGCTACTTGTCAATGATGAGCTTTCATCGAACCAAATGCCATTCTCAGAATGTACCAGAAACCCACACATTGGCAAGTAATGCTGCAACTTTCAAGTGCGTTCTTTAGACCGATGCATTCTGTGTTTCCCTGCTGTCGGGATAGCAGGGAGAGTTTCTGGAGTGTCCCACTCCCTTCCGTTGTACAGTATAGTCATAGGGGAGGCCTGGGTGTTTTTCTTTATTGTTACTTTCATTTCTGCGGGTCAGTAAAAGGATTTAAGTTGCACTGACAAAAATACCAAAATGAAAGCGTACTTTTTAAAGTTCCCATCTGAATTTGCTGGCGCTGCTGGCTGGATGCTTTTTTGTTTGTTTGTTTTTGAGTTTGTATTAGTTGATAAATTTACAGTAATAACAAGATTGTATGAACCGCATGGTGCTTGCAGTTTTAAATATTGTGGATATTCGTCCTGCATCAGAAACGAGCTTTGGTTTTTACTGATTCAACTGTGTTGAAATCAAACCTGCAGCAACGCAACAGAAATTGTTTTTAATTTCATGTAAAATAAGGGATCAATTTCAACCCCTGCTTATGATATGAAAATATTAAAATCTAGTCTTATTGTAGTTTTAATTCAGACTGGTTTCTGTTTTTTGATTATTAAAATGGTTTCCTATTTTGCTTATTAAAACCATGGAAATGGTGTTTATTTAGAGGACTCTGTGTTTGCATGACTTTGACTCTCTCATTTCTTCAAAAATTTCTCCTGTATATCAAGTTTGGGGCATTTTCTGGCAATGGACCTCAAACCAAGGATGGACAGATCCTTCTCTCCAGCATATGATTGAGTGTGCTGTCTATGAGCCTCAAACGTATTCTCTGCTTTCCACCCAGGTTCAGACCCCAGCCGAGAGAGTCCATCTGTAGGCTGAGGGGGGACATACGTGAAAGAGACATTCAACAGTGCTTTCAGGCTTGGCGGTCAGGATCAGGAGTGGACTGCTAACTGCAACTCTTGCCTTCCTGCCTGGGTGTTTAGGTCTCAACTTCCTTCAGCCAGGCACGGGGCAGCTTAGAACTAGACAGCCAGCTTTGAACTGAGGCTTACCTTCCTTTCTCCAAGGCTGACCAAGCAGGTGACACCTGACACTAGATCTTGGGATGCAGGACCCTCTTGGTAGGAGGCCTCTCCTTGGATTCTTCTTCCTTGGTTAGTATGTTCAGGGTGCACAGTGTCATCAGCTCTCAAAAAATGGCACTGTGTAGAGGAGCTTGGCTGTCAGTGTCTCCTCAAACTGGAGGCTGGAGGGGTTTAGGTGACTCCGTGTAGCGGCTCTAGCAGTAGCCTGAAGATTCCTGACATGGAAGTGGCCCTAGACCTCTTCCCTGTCCCTGGTCCTTTGCAGATCAGTACCTACCTTGTGGCCCACACTCCTGGCAGCCTCCATGGAATCCTGTCTGTGATTTAGATGGTCTTTAGACTAACCTCTCTCTGGCATTGGAGCAGAACACCCAGACCTTAGCGGAGGTCTGCCTTTTGGTGTGGTTAGCTCTCCTGGGAACTTCCAGTTTCCAGAGTAGACTCTGCCTTGAAATTCTTGGTGCTGGAGTTCCTAACATGGAATTTCAGGATCCAGATGGGGAGGTTATAGACTCAAGCAGGAGGACCTGAGTAGGGGGTAGCCTGGAAAAGAAGAGGGGCGTGAAATACAAGGGAACAAACAGATTTTGGCTAGGATCCCTGGGGCTTGGGTTCTTGGCATCTGAGGACAAGTTTGGGGGACCTTAAAATACAAAAACAAAACCAACCAAACAGCAACACGAACAAAAACCAGAGCAAAATAACAGTAACCACAATACACACCTATAGTGCATTGGTGGTGTGATTTCAGCTTGAAGTGATTTCCCAAACCCATTCTGGTTTTCCCAGTGGAAACACAGTCTGGCAAGGAAGGCTCTGGCCTCCATTTGGGAAAAGGCAGCAGAGCCCATTTCTCCCATGTAGGAGGGTGTGATCTATTTGTTAGTTCATATGCAAGTGCCACTACAGGTACAGATTTATCACCTTTAGGAAAACAGGCCTCTGTTAGAGTTAGGGGGGTATCTGAAGAGACTCGGTCGGGATCAGGGACTTCTGGTGGCAGAGGCCTTAAATCTGGTGGTCTGATTCTGTCTAGAATCATTCTAAACAGACTAGCGTCCACTTCGGGCACTGCCTGGATTTTAGGAAAGGTTGTAAATTCCAGAGAATTGTCTTTATTCTGCCTACAGAGACCCTTAGACACACCCAGTGAGGTCACTATCACTGTGCATCCAAAAAAGGACAAGGGGTGCCACCCATTTAGAGCGACCAACTGTGTTTGGCGATGAGTTTCAAGGCATAGCCCTAGTGACACGTTGACGCACCAAGACACGGGGACCCACACCTTGCACTCACACTGAAGTCACCCATTGAATACTAACTCGCCCCAGGCCACAAACGGGGAAAGCTGTGTAGAGTCGGCAGCTCTTTGGAGAACCAGGGCTTGTGGAGTCTCCAGAGAGTGGAGGGCTCTTGAGAGCGGGTTCCTATAGTAGGCAAGTCCTCTACTAGCAGCGGGCCATGCGTACCCGCCAGGATGCCACAAGCCGGGGGAAAATGGGAACTGGATACCCAGGCTTTCCACGGAGCCCCCGGCGGTACTCAGCAACCTTTATCCTTCTTTTCGGTTTTCATTTCTCCCTACTGCTAGAAGGCAGCTCGGGATGGGATCCTCCACTCCCCACCACCCCTGGAAAGTCCTCCCTACACCCAAATCTTCCAGGCTTTCACTGATCTCCCATAGACAAGTTGGCGCCTGCAGACAGAGACGCACCGGAGACTGAACCGCACAGACACCAACACCAGGAAGAATTCTGTGGCCACTCTGTAGGCTCTGAGAATTGGGCTCTATCTCGGGTCGCCTTCTTTGCTGGGGCGGATACGGCCCTACAACTAGCTGAGCGCAGTCAGGTTTCTGCGTCTAGCATCTCACCAGCTTGAAGAACCTGGGACAGCCGCCGCCGCTGCGGCGTCCTTCAGTTCGGCGGGGAGGCGCTCAGGTGCCTGAGGTTCAAGCAAATCGGCTACCTTCTCTACATCTCTGTTCCTCTGTATGTGTGTCTCAGTCTCCCCGCTCCTCTCTCTCTTCCCCTTTCCCCTTTCTTTCTGTCCCTCTAACCCTCCTCCTCACTGCTCCCCGTCCCCATTTTCCATTTCTTTAGCCTTTCTTTCCTAATCTTCTCTTTTGTTTACTCCCCTGCCTTTTATTCCAGGGCAGCCTGAAAGGCTACCCAGAGCTGGTCCTGCGGTGGCGGTCCTAGCCAGGCGGGAGGAATGAGGGATGGAGTGGCGGGTCTGCAGTCTGGGAGTCACCACGTAGTATTCTGCACCTGCGCTGTTTAGGGTCTGGACTTAACTCAGCCCACCCTCCGGTTTCATTTCATCCAGTGTCGCTCGCTGTGGTTGGCTGAGGCCTTCAGGCTGCCACACTGCTGGCCTGCGGCTGTTCAAATCTCCGTGGAAGTGATCTCTGGGGAGGCTGAAGCTGGTTACAGATGCAGTCACTGTCTCTGGGCATTTCTGTGGCAGGACAGCCCCCTTGCCCTTGCCAGTTAGAGGTTCCCACTTCCCTCTTACGCTGTTCAGGGGCCTCTGCACCAAATCTCACAGTGGAAGCTGTCAAGAGCCACACCACACACACCACTAGGCTGACCACTCTGTGACCTGGAGGCACAGTTTCTGCCAGAGGGCCAAAGGCCTACTCAGTCACCCTCCCACCCCCCAGCCTTCAGTTCATCCTTGGTATGGAGGGAGCCAGGAAATGCTGGATTAGAGTTTGGAGATTCTCTTGTATGCTCTCAGATGCAAAACTCCATTGTCATCTGGACCCTTTGATTTCCCGAAAGGAAGACTCTGAACCAGGTTCTTGAATAACTGTTACCATCACCATCTATCTGCACTCTGAAGACTGGGCTTCTCAGCACAGAGAGAGTGGCTCTGGGGTTCAGATTTATAATGCAAGGAACTCTTCTTCCCTGACCAAAATAAAATTCCTCCATCGCACATTCCTGTGGGCAGCATTTGTCCAGCCCCTCAGAGAGTCAGTTCAAAGGAAGTAGCATAGCATCCTGGGAAGACAGTCCTCATAGAGTGCAGGGATGGTCCTGTGGCTTGGGTGTCACCTGTATGTCAGGAGCAGGCACCTTGGGGCCTTTGAAGGCTTCCCTGCTTTAGAAGATAGGGTTTTTCTTTTGTTTGAAGGCTGCTAGTGGAATTTCCTTTTCCCACAGTTCCTGGCCAGGAAGAGCTTCTTTCAGTGGGGAGAGTATATATTCACCAAGATACCCCCCATCAGTTCCTCAGCATCCTATGTACGCCTCCTATCCATCTGAACCCCTTCATCTGTTCAGAACAAATTTCCATGCCTCCCATTTTTAAATTCCTTTCTCCATTGTCCCGTGCATGTTATCCTAACTGGTACATTTAGATAACATCAGAGCTAACTGTTCTCACTTGGAAGAAATTAAATATGTGAGAAAAGTCACAGCTCCGACACACAAAAAAAAAATCACCTAAATTAATAATAAGGGTTTGTTCCGAAGCAGAATTTGATTGCAGCAGCCTCTTGGCATTCTTTGTGAGTGAAGCTACTTTTAAGTAAAACGGCAGCTATTCATTACATATTCTGTTTTATTTTATTTTTTTATATATAAAAATGGATGCTGTCTTTGGGTTGGGGAGGGTATCTGCAGAGGTAGTGGGGGGAGGCCTGGAACTTTCTGGAAGAAGCAAACTATTTTTTTACATGAGACAACCGATAAAGTCCACACATCTGTATTGTGGTGCTTTCATTTTGGAGCTCTGTGCATTCTACCTGGGTTGAGACTTCCTCCTGTGAGTGGATAGGGATGGGTACTTAAGGGGGCCTGTTTGAATAATCTTCTTGAGGGGTGGGCATCGTTCCTGGCTTTATGGTTCCATCAGATCCTGCAGCCCAGGCTGTGCACGGCTCTCACTCAGGTCCCTTGTCTCTTCTGGTCTGTCACCCTCACTCCTGACTGCCAGTTATAGTTCTGCTATTGAGTTCTACCCAGAAGGGGCATGGAAGCACGCTGCCCTGGAGTCAGCTCCACCGGCTCCGAGTGAGTGGAGCAAGGCTGTATTTCCCAATAAGGGGTGGGCCCTCCTCCTGCCTTCCTTTGAACCTGGTACATGGGTTCCTTTCAGTGGATGCAGGACAGGTAGGTCACAGAGATGTGGTCCAACAGTCGGTTTCATCTCTGGGCATTTCACTTAACTTTGTAGTATAAGCTGCTGTTATCCAAGGGCCAGAGGTAGAGGGGACAAGGTCCTGTAGTCATTTCTTGCTTAGAATCACCAGGGGCGAGTCTAGAACAGAAATCCATACCTACCTAGTGATGATATTTATTTTTGTCATCAAACCTTATAAGTCCTGATATAAATTCCTCATCAAAGACGTTCAATGCTGTATAGGTGAGGGAGTCGAAAATAGTTTCCTCCCTAAGCCTGTTTGCACAGGGTGGTAATCGATTTTCTTGCTGGATACTCCATGTTCTTCAGTCACAAGGTTTTCTGCCCAGGTGAAAATGGGAACCACTGACACAGGACAGCACCTTGAAGACAAGGGTGTCAGTGGAAACTGCGGCTGTCACTCATTCTGCTTTTTGGGAGAGGAGAGTGATGGCATGAAGGCTGTGAGACTAGAAGCCGGCATCCTTGTCTTGGAACATCGGTACTATTTATAATTAACAAAGAGCTCTCTTCATTTGCTCCTGACTGAACTTTCCAAAAAATGGATCCTAATGATGGAGCAAGTGTTCCCAGCAGAAGCAGCCTCTAGGTGAGGCGATTTGGGGAGGCTGTTTTGGGTACGATACTGAAGCATCGGATCTCACATAGCTATATTTCTGCTCTTAGGGCTAGTCCCCTAATAAATGCACACGTACATACTCATATTTACATATGCAGAATTTGCATGTATTCATTTGCTATGTATACGTATATATATATATATACTGTCATATTCACTTGTATGTACAGCTCATTACACATGTACCCAAATGCATGTATCCATGCTAGATGCATACATATCTAAATGCTCATGTGCATGCATTTATAGTGTGTATGGCATGTACAGTTATGCATGTACAGCTGTCTGTCTCTATACTCACATCAAAGATGATTGATTACACATGCACACAGGCTCTTGCAAAGTGTTTAGGGCTCCTGTACATCCTCAGAGACTCACACAAACTCACACTTATGTGTATAAGTGAACACTAGCCTTTATGCTCATTCACACACAGGCATTAAGTAACCAGGGAACTGTGGCACCAGTGGGGTTAATGGAGGCCCCAGACTCCCATAAATATTTATAGGAAGCACTCAAGCTCTCAAAGTGGGAGATGAAGCCTCTCCTCTCGAGCCCCTGTAAATCATATGGGCTGCTGTGTGTTACCTGTCAGATCCGGGCTGTTCTCTGCAAAGGCGACACATATGTGCTAGAGCTGCTGTATCCAAGGATCAGAGGTGAAGGGGATAAGGCCTTATGGTCATCTTTTCATAAGAGTCACCAGGAAAAGGGCTAGAACGGAAATCCATACCTACCTAGTGCTGAAATTTAATTTTTGTCACCAAGCCTTATAATCTTTCTATAAATCCCTCATCAAACACATTCCATCCTGTGTAGGTGAGGGGGTCAGAAAGAGCCCTCTTTGGGGTTCAGTTTCCTCTCGAAGTCTCTTTGCAAAGGATGGTCATCCCAGTGCCTCCGTAGGCATCCAACAAACATGTCAGGGTCACTCCTCGATCCTAGGACACTTCTTCAAGAGTCAAGTGAAGCAGCTTAGTGCTGCTGCTGCTGCTGCTGCTGCTGCTGCTGCTACTGCTGCTGCTGAGTGCGGGGCTGCTGAGTGGAGAGGCATTCTGTGACTATTGCAAGACTCCACTGCCCAGTGCAGCATCTCAGGCTGATTGAGGAGGTATGGTCTTGGTAGAAGCTAGATTTGATGCAGTGTGTGGGGACAGTGCTCCAGATTCAAGATTCAAGAGTCACCCACTAGTTTTGTGTCCTAAAGGCCTGCTGGGTGTCAGGATCCCAAGCCACTCAACTGCATTCAATGCAAATTCTGTGCTTGGTTTTGTCACCTGAAACTGATCATTTGCATGCTGGACACTATTCTAGGATTAGAAAAAGCAATGAGCAGAAAGCATCAAATGCCCCCACCACCCCCAGTTTCCAGTCTGATAGGAGAGCAGAGGTGCTCTTCAGGTAGTACATGGAATACCCACATTCAAGAAGGCAGCCTGACCCTTGAAGGCATTCACATAGCAGAGAAAGGGCAGAGAGAGAGCAGTCAAGGAGGGCTTCCTGGAGCTGTTGATGCATGAACAGAGCTCTGAAGTCTGAATAGAAGTTATTCAAGTCACATGTATAGAAGACCACTCTGGATGAGTGCTATCCTATGGTAACAGGAAAGTTTTCTATATTTGTGCCATCTAATAAGGTAGCCACTAGCTACAGGTGGTGATTGAGACTTTGAATGTGGCTCAGGCAACGGAGAATCTGAATATTTCTTTGTGTAGTATATGTGTATGCATGTGTTCACGAATGCTGTGTATGTGTGGCCAGCTAGCCTTGGGACCACTTCTGTATGTCTCAACCTTCCCAGCACTGGGATCACAGAGGCATGCCTCCGTGTCCAGCTTTTATTTGGCTACTGGGGATCAATCTTAGGTCCTGATACTTTTGTAACACACACTTTATCGTCTGAGTCTCCTCTCAACCTGTCCATCTGTCTGTCATCTATCTTCACTACCATCATTTGTCTATTATCCAATCCATGTTCTTTTCCTGTGTTTTCTGAAATACTAAAAAAATACATGGCACTAAAATTTCTTAAATAATGTGTTTGTGTATCATTCTCCTAAATCTCGGCGTACACCATCAGAGGGTGTACTTTCAATACATTCTGGCTTCGGTGTAGAAAAAGGAAGGGGATGGCATCTGATATTTGAAAGCACAGGGTGATCATAGAAGGGTTTTTGAGCTGCATCTTGGGTGTCTTCTGTTCTTTCTCCATCTCTAGCCTCATGGAAAAAATCTTCCCAAGTAAACTGTTCCCCTGTTTTTTTTTCTAAGCCGAGAAGAAAGCCTCTCAGACTCTAATTCCCCTGACAATTCTCTTCAGAAGGAAATAACGTCTAAATTTAAGACTTGTGATTGTATTTCTCCTAAAAGAGGACCCACACCAAAGCAGCAACTCTCCTGTTTTAAGTAATTGCTGGATTGGGGGAGCAGCTCTGTGTTCTACACACTCTGTGAACCTCAGAAAAGAGTCTTCGATGTCCTCTGGTGGAAAGGAGCCTTCCACAGCTCTGTTTCATAGTCAAGGAGGATGTTTTCAGAAGGCAGGACCTGGGTGAAGGGGCGGGGCACAATTGCAGAAGGACGTTTCCTGTGGCCAATAGGACTGGAAATCAGTGAGGCCGGGAGGATGTGGCCAAGCACTGCCGCTTTTCAGCCCCCTCTTTCTGTAAGTATTTGTTCTTTCCATTTCGTGGGAAGGGATAAGAAGTAATTTTGCTATGTCTACTTCACAGCTGGATGGATAGTCGGGGGACTCTTGTCTGCCAGCAGAGCTCTCTAGCACCTGCTATTGCCACAGAGCCATGGGAATGTCTGCTGGTCCTTGTTGTCCCAGATCTTGAGGACAAGCTGATTTCTTTGGGACAAATCTCCTCTCAGATACACCACCCTGGAAGGTCCTTGTTCTGTTGGTCAGTTCGCAAGAGTTTTATAACTCATCTTTTGGGCCCGACCTATCCCATTGAGTCTGCCCAACTTCTTAAAAACAACAACAACAACAACAACAACAACAACAACCAACTAACCAACCAACCAACCAGCCAACCAACCAACCAAACAAACAAACCCCAAAACCAAACAAACAAAAAACAACAACAACTTAGTCCCGAGCCCATCACTTGCTTGCTTACAAACTCAACAACTGATTCATTTGACCTTGCTCCAGAGGGGAGCTGTGCTCCAAACTTTACTTCTCCATCCCAGACTGTACCTTTCTCACTCTTGAGTTGTTAAGCATAGATTCTAATGACATTTGGAGATGACAAGGGACAGAGGCTAGGTGGACAGGCCCGGAGCACCCTACTGCTTGACTCCTGGAGGAGACCCACCTCTGCCTTCCTTTTGGTCTGTCCAAAATCTCTTGAAGTTTATAGCTTCCTGTAGTACAAAAGGTATGTGCCATTTGGATGGTAGGTACCAGGCATCTAAAAGTCTTTCTTTGGCTTCTAGTCTCTAAGAAGGAGGTCCTGCTGTGTCTTCAAGGGCCACTCCTCACTTCTCTGCTTGTATAAAGAAGGGGAGTTCACCAGAATTCCAGTTTTCAAAAAGTAGGGTAGTTCTCCCTGGTGGTCCCTTTCAGCCTTTCATTTTGTCCCATCTCCAGTCCTTTGTGACTCTGTTGACTTATAGAACCTCCCTTTACCAGGAACCCACAGCCGCCACACTATTCTGGGACTCAGGTAGGGGACCTTCACCCTTTATTCTGGTCTTTCGAGGCTTGCCCTTTATTAAAAAAGTCAAATCACTTGGTCAAAGCTGATACAGTTATTGATATGTAATAGTTTATTCTGTGGGTTATGTGCACATGTATGTAAAACTTCCACTTACATTATTAAAAGAATGGTGTAGGCAGCAAAGACATTAAGATATTGATAATGTTTTTTTTTTTTTTTTTTTTTTTTTTTTTTTTTTTTTTTTAAACAGGGTTTCTCTGTGTAGCCCCAGCTGTCCTGGAACTTGTTCTTTAGACAAGGCTGGCCTCCAACTCAGAGACCCACATGTCTCTGCCTCCTGAGTGCTGGGATAAAAGGTGTGCACTACCACCACCTGGCAATATTGATAACTATTAATGAAACCTAGAAAAGAATCATGATGAACCTATCCTGTAAGACTCATCCTATTTAGTCTTTGGAAGATGAGGGCCTGTGAATTCAAAGGTCTGGATCTAACAGACGCCTTCCATGTGCCTGGTATTGTCAAATGGTTGGTATCTCTCCAGTCACTCACACAACCCTCCCAATAACTCTAAGAGCTGGGAAGATATCCCACGTTTTGGATGAGGAAATAGAATTACAGGGATTTGCCCAAAGACAAACAGCTAGTTAGTTGCAGTGATGGTATTCAAACTTGACAGACTGAGTATGGAGTCTGTATCTTTAATTACAATTCCTTTTAAGGCCAAGGGTTGGGTAATGGGTGACTTTGTAACCAGCTAGGAAATGTTTGGAGGCTAATCAATGTGATAATCAATGAGGCCTGACTTTGAGAAGAGCGCCCCCTTCAGGCCACTGTGCATCCTCTTGCATGTACTTAGGGGACACTTGTAAAATATTTATTGACATATTATCTATTAGTTGTGCTTTGAAACCACCTATGAATCCCATTACTTTTAGAGTGTTGTATATGATAGCCTTCAAGACTCTGCAGTCCTGGATCTCCATTCTTCACTCCTCATCTGATGCTCTGGGCAGAATGACTCCAGACCTGTCTGAGTGTGGCTTCCATACTTTCTCCTGAGCTGAGTTTTATTTTATTTTTTTTAAATCTAAAAAGTTCCCTAACATTCACATTTCTTGGTTTTTGAGGTAACTGTCACAAGCAAGCAGTCTAGGAGGAGGACATCTTCCCTTCCTTTTCAGCCTGGCTCGTAACAGGACTTGGACTTTGGAGGAACTCATCTGGTGGAAACAGGTAAGGCAGGCCAGCTTTAATCTAGCCCCTCTACTTGCTGGCTGTGGGGACCGGGGCAGGTCATGCCACCTCTTTGAACTTCAATTGCCTCTTAAGGCAAATGGGGAACATCTTGCCCACATCTGGTTTCTTGAGGGATCTTTTGAGCCACAGCTTTTAAAAAATACCTGGTGTGGGTGCATGTAAGTGAGAGGGTGGGATGAGACTGCTAATGTAGTGTGTGGCGGCTGCTGTGGTCATGGCTGGCACAGTCATGTAAATTCTTGCATCATCCAAGCCATCTCTGCTCTCTTTCAATGTCCAGAGCCAGCCCTGCTGGAGGAGCAGGAGTAAGGAAACGCTGCTGGAAGCAGCTGCAGAGACTGTCCAGCAGGTTTAACTAGTTTTCCTCTGGCCGATCTTGGGTTCAAATAGCACAGAATTTGATTGTGAAGGAAAGCCTGGAAGGCAGTGTGCTACCCCAGCAGGAGTGCTGGAGAAGTGATAACAGACACAGAACACAGAAAGAGCCAAGAGCTCCAGGCCTGAGAGTGAACATGCTCACCCAGAAGGACTTTGTCCAGATGTTCAAACCAGGAGCCTAGACTGAGGGCTTGCCAGTTTTCTCAAGTAGGGACACCCACTTGGCCTTCATGCAAACTTGCCTTTCACCTTGGGAATCATGTTTTAGAGAAAACATCAGAGTCCTTAGATCTCTCCTAACTTGAAGACAGAGTAGCTTGTTTTGGGTGTTTGTGTTTCTGTGAATTGCTGCATGGATGCAGATGTGTGAATGTGCACACCACAAATGAGACTGGGCACATTTGTTCAGAGGCACAGAAAACAGTGCTCTTCAGGGATGAAGGTGGCAGGCTGGGTGGTGGATTGTGTGAAGGTGGGATTCATGGTAACCTTCTTCTCTATCCTCGGAAACCAAGAGGGATGTCAGTAGGTGTCAGTTATGTTAACTTGGCACAGCTAGAGTCATTAGAGAAGAGGGGCCCTCAGTTGAGAAAATGCCTCTATATGGTTGGGTTGTAGGCAGACCTGCAGGGCATTTTCTTAATTAGTCCATTGTGGGTAGGGCCACCAATGGACAGGTGGTCCTAGATTCTATAAGAAAGCAGGCTGAGCAAGCTATGGGAAGCAAGTCAGCAAGCTGTTCCTCCATGGCCTCTGCATCAGCTTCTGCCTCCAGGTTCCTGCCCTGCTGAGTTCCTATCTTGGCTTCCCTCAATGAACTGTGAGTCTGGACATGTAAGCCAAACAAATTCTTTCCTTTTGGTTGTGGTGTTTCATCACAGGAATAGAAACCCTAACTAGAACAGAAATTAATGCCAGGGTCATGGGCTATTGCTGTGATAGACCTGACCACATGTTTCGGGGGAGGATTGTAAAAGGACTTTGGAAATTTGGGTGAGAAAAGCCATTGAGTATTCAAAGCTTGGCGAGTTGTTCTGTGAGGGCTTGGGAGATAAAAATGTTGACAACAGTGAGGACCATGGAGGACTGGCTTGTGAAGTTTCAGAGGGACATTTGAGAGTCCCTTAATTACTCTATTAGGGCCATTTGATATTTTGAGTTAAGAATTTGTGGTTCTGGTCAGCTGGGGCTGAAGAATCAGCTGTGATTAAATGATACCAGAACCACTAATGTGAAACCTTTGCTTTACTGGGCCAACAGATGCTGGTTACCTGGAGCTGAGAAATTAGTGATGATTAAGGAGAGACTAGCATCGCTGTGGAGAAATCTTCTGGGAAGTGTTTCCTCAGGCTCGTTACATGCAAGTTATGTTTCAGAGGCCACCAGAGTTGCACCTCATGCTGGCAGTGGAACTTGGTAGTGTTAAGAGGCACCTAGGTGATGCTGGTTATGAAGTCATGGAGAGCAGCTGAGACTTGACACTGTGTGGCAGGGTTGGAGTCCAGGAGAGGCTGTTAGTGAAAGTGCAGTCCAGTTGCAGCAAGAGACCCCAAAATTTTGGAGATGACTGCCAAAGACAACAGCAGGTATGGAGCGGAGCTGGCTTGAGCCTGGGAGACGAGCTGCATGTGCTGCCGAGGACGGAGACAGATAAATGACTCAAGAACTTTGGAGGATCCCAGAAGATATGAGTGAATCCCAGATAGTGAACATTGAGTTATTTACACTCTTTGAGTCTGATTTTGCTTTATTCAGATTGTGACTGTGTCCTGGTTCTTTTCTCCTGAGGTAAGAAAATATTTAATTTGATTTTTACAGGAGCCTACAGTTGAGAGATTTTTAGCTTCTAAAAGAGATTTTGAGTCTTTAAAGAGACTGAACTTTTAATGCAGTCAAATTTGTAAAGACGGTGGGACTTTTAAAGTTATTATGTTTTTAAGGTGAGATATTGGGGATGAATAAGAAAGAAAAGGTTGGGTTGGGGATTTAGCTCAGTGGTAGAGTGCTTGCCTAGCAAGCACAAGGCCCTGGGTTCAGTCCTCAGCTCTGAAAAAAAAAAAAAAAAAGAAAAAGAAAAAGAAAAGGTTGTGGATTAATAGTGACGTGTTTGTGTGTCAAGTTGATAAGGGGTCAGTTGGACTGGCTAGTTTTATCAATTGGACACAAAATAGAGTCACTGGAGAAGAGGGCACCTCAACTGAGAAAATGTCTCCATAAGATCAGGCTCTAGGCAGGCCTGTAAGGCATTTTCTTAATTAGTGATTGATGGGGGAAGACCCAACCCATTGTAGATGGGGCCATCTGTGGTCAGGTGGTCCTGGGTTCTATAAGAAAGCAGGCTGAGCAAGCCTTGGGAAGCAAGTCTCCATGGTCTCTGCATCAGCTCCTGCATTAGCCTCCAGGTTCAAGTAGGACAGCAGGTATATGGTCCACTCTCCAGCAACCCAGAGTGGAGTGTATGTGTGAGCTAATGAGAATGTATGAATTAGCAAGCTCAGGGAAGGTGGCAGTTTTTCTTCTGGTCATCATTTAAGACACAGAGAATGGGACGAGATGTGCTCAGGGGAGTAATGAGCCTGAGTGAGCCTGGATGGTGCTCCCAGCACAGCGAGTGGGCCAGCAAGTATTCTTGGGATGCAGGAGGACCACTAGGACTAGAAAGAGGAGACCACGTATAGTTCTCGGGGGGCTTTGAATCCAGAGTCAAGTTTGACATTGCCCTGTACTGGTAGAATCTGCTGTCACACTTTGCTGTGTGACCAAGCACATCACAGTGATGCTTGGACCAAGTGGACCAGCCATTGATTTCCTGAGAGATTTGGATTTGGATTCTACAGAGAAGACAAGATTGTGATGGAACGGAGAGCCAGGGATAGATCACTTAGATTTTGAGTCTAAGAGGAGCCAGGGAAAGCATGGAGTAGATATATGGAGGATGCTGAAGAGATTTAGGATGACTGGATGAAGCCAGATATGGATAGAGTGAGTCAGATCATCCCATAAATGACTAAGAACAGAAAAGACAAAAGAAACCCCCAACCAAAAAAAGTGGAAAAAAAAAGCAAAAGCAGGGTCTATAAGTAAGGCTGAACTGAAAGTACTATGCTGATATGAAGTCTAGATTGAGGTGGGCCAGGAACTGACTGTGAGCCCCCTAACAGCCAATGGGAAGGGGGCAAAGAGATCAACTTTTAGGTTCAGAAAGGCAACTTCACTGTGGTCAGGAGAGTCATAAGATTTCTGGGTTGGGGACAGGATTTTTTTTTTTTGGTGTGGGTGGGTAAGATTTTGGGTCAATTTTAAGTCAGATGGGGTGTGGCAAGGGAGTAGTTTACCTGGGAGTCAGGAGATGGGAGCCAACTTCACATGTGACCTTGAAAGGTTGTTTAACCTGTCTGAGTTTTAGTTCAGTCTACTAGAAGGAGGGTGCACTTGCCATCAAGGGCCCTGATGGTGACCCAACAGACAGAGCCTGTGGAAGGACTGGGCACACACAGCTGATCAGTAAGGCTAGCTAGCTTGCTTTCCTCTTGTCCTCCCAAAGCTGACTCACTTTAACTATTATTATTATTATTATTATTATTATTATTATTATTATTATTATTATTTCTCATTTGCCCTCTCCTGCCTTGGGCCAGCTCCTCCTACTGCAGACCAGGGCACAGCCGGGCTGCTGGCAGGGTGCCTGGTGAACTCAGTGGGGACCAGAATGCCCTGCAGTGCTTGTGTCTCCAGATGACCGCCCTGACCCCAAAGACTCTGACAGGCCATGGCCTTCTCTGTTCCTAGCCCCAGAGTGGCTGAGAACCCTGTTCCCTGGCCCAGTCTGTCCTCAGCGTGTGCTTCCCTAGCACTCTTTGTGCCTTCCCACCCCCAAATCCCAGGAATAGATAAATAATTGTCCATGCAATCCGTTGTTTTAACCTCCATCTCTTGGCTAGAACTTGTGTCCTAAGGACACAGAGTGTTGTGCCTGTCCCTGTGGTGTTGGTCTAGAGGTCCAAGTGTATCAGAAGCAATGAAAGAATGGCATGAATGAATGAATTGAATAAAGGTTTATCTAGGGCTGGGGAGATGGTTCAGTAGGTAAAGTCTTTCTGTGAAAGCATGAAGGACCTGAATTCTGACCTCAAGCATTCATGTAAAAAGCCAGGACTGGCAGCAGGTACCTATAACTTTAGTGCTGGAGAATGGAGACAGGTGAATCCTGAGAGCCTGATGACTAACTAACCAGTCTAGCTGAAA
This sequence comes from Onychomys torridus, assembly GCF_903995425.1. Lineage (NCBI taxonomy): Eukaryota > Metazoa > Chordata > Mammalia > Rodentia > Cricetidae > Onychomys > Onychomys torridus. The sequence goes on from NC_050446.1 coordinate 121,325,690, forward strand.
TGGCCAGTACCAGGTTCAGTGAGACACTCATATATATATATGAGTGAAGAGGACATTTCAGTATTAATCTCTGCCCTCTACACAATATATTCACATAGTGGATTTTAACCCTTTGCTACCATACACAGGAGTGCACACACTTGAGAGTACACACACATGCATGTTTGGGCACACACACACATTTGTGTGAAGTCGGAATTAATCTCCATCTTATAGTTAAAAGCCAAGGGTTATGTTGTTGTTTATGAACCATCTATGGTAGTCCATGTTGGCCAGGAGCTGGCCAGGTAGCCGTGGATCTTGAGCTCCTGACTCTTCTGCTCCTTCTTCCCTCTCAAGGGGATTACAGACATATATGACCCTGCCTGGTGTTGTATGGTACTTGGGATCAAACCCAGAGCTTCTTCCATGCTAGGCAAGCTCTCTATCATCTGCCCTATATCCCCACCCTGACACTCAGTTTAAATGAAAAAAAGCATATATGTGTACCTGTTTACACCATCTTCTCTCTTTTCTCTTAGACTCCTCCTGTACTGCTTCCTATACCTCCTCTCAAATTCATGGCCTCTCTTCCTGTAATTTTTATTTCATCTTTTAAAAAATCTCTTTTCTAAGTCAGTCCTCAGGTTTCAGCCATAATATAATTTCCTTAGCAAGTTGGTATCTAAAGTTCTGGATGGGACCAGGCAACCTGGTTCCCACCATCATCATTAGCTCCATTTCTCTAAGGTCTGCTCAGATTTTTTCTCCCTCATATTCACTCATGGGGATGCATTTATTTTCTTTCATGATCGCCATAACCATAAATGTCACCAGTTGTATAATTTGTAGAGAACAGTGCAAAATGCAAATGAATAGCTTCTTACTACAAAATTAATGAGGTCTGGGTGTGGCAGTGCAAATTTGTAATCCTAGCACCCAGGAGGCTGAAGAGGAACACAGAGAGTTCAAGGCTACCTTGGGCTAAATTGTGAGTTCGAGGCCAAACTAAGCTAGATAGTAAGACACTGTTATAAAAAAATAAATTGTGTTAAATTATCAAAGAAATGCTTTTGTATTAACTTGAGACATTCAAGATGGCAGTGGCAAACGTTAAATCTGGCACTGCATTTTAAACCAAGGGGCACTGTGTGGCATCAGGAGCACAGTAGACCTGGCTCTCATTAGCATATTATTTAAATATCAAATGCATGAATGAAAGTAGATACCCCAGTAGAAGTTACATAGCTTTTCTGAGTTCTAGCTTCCTTGTCTTCAAGGTAGGAACATCTTGCTTGCTGCCCAGGCAGGCAATGAGGAGCCTCTGAGCCTGGGGCCACTAGATAAACCATGGGGACATGGCCTGGAACTAGTCAGATCCAGATGGACAGAGGCCAGAGGCCAGCTTTGTATAGGGCAGAGTGAGGCTGGCCTGATAAGGTGGGTGGACTCTGCTCCTTGCAGGCAGCCAGAACACTTCTGATGACATATGTCTTCCTGGCTAGAACCAGGGACTGTGGAGAGTCTGTACCTCTTCTTCCTTCTAAGCCCTGTGAAGCACCAACATGGATCCGGCACCATGTTAGGAACTCTGCATGTTTTATCTGCCTTGTCTTTGACTTTTATGTCAGAAGAATAATGGCTTTTTAAACTTAAAATGCACTAAGGTATTTATGAGTTTGCTTTTTAATATTACGGAAATTGTATACTATAAACACAAAGGTGAAAGAAATCAGGAACCTTGAAACACTTTCACTGCAAAACCTCACGAATGTCACCCCAATTCATGCACCATGTGCCCCCATACATACAACACATATAGACAGCAAATACACAGTGTTCTCAGGACAACCCCCCCCCCCCATCCAATTCTTTCACTTTCCTTTTGAAGAATCGAGGACAAAGGCCAACTGTCCACTCTGAGCCCAGAGATTTGAATGTTTTTGCAGGGAGTTTAAACTGTGTAGTTTGACAAGGCCTAAAGTCACTCAGTCTTACAGCCATCAAAGTTCTCATTTTTTACCTTGAAAGCATCTGTGTTTTGAAACCTGTGGTCAGATGGACACACACACACACACACACACACACACACACACACACACACAATGGGTAAAACTTACATCTGGTGTTATGAAATTCATTTTATGCTTCTCCTTAAACTGTGGTTTTTGAACATCTTGCCTGCACATCCCCTGACCTCCACTTTTGAATGACTGCTAGGTGTTCTGGGCCTTTTCTGATAGTTCAGCAGCAGATGTGCCATGCATGAGACTTCAAAGAAATAGAACATTACTTTGAAGTCTCATGGTAGCTCATGGTGTCCAGGATCCAAGAACTGTGGAGTCTATAGCTGTTTGTGGCCTTCAGGATAATGTGGAGGAGACTCTGAGCTGCAAAAAGAGCTCAGGGCTACATTTGCTATCCTGGCTTTCCCATTGCTACTCCTATCTGCATATTCCTCCTAACACACACAGACATACACTCCAGAACCTCAGAACCCCAGAGTCCCTAATACCAGGAGAGTCTTTCTTGCCACATACCCCACCTGTTGTGAATGTGAACCTGACTTCCAGGTTGTGGAGTGGGTAGGCTGAGACACTCCTCAGCATGTCCAGTGCTGCCGCAGAAGCCTCACATGTTGATACCTGTGGCTGTCTGAGCCCTTCATAGATGAGGAAATTTTGAAGCTCAGACAAGAGCCAGTTGTGAGATCTAGAACCCTTTACTAGGATTCTCTGGGCTATCAATATTGTTGGCCTGGCTGCTTCCACTTTTCCAGCATCCATAGCCCCTCAACAAACACTTTCTGGTACAATCCAACAACCCCAACCATAAAATCAACAGAGCCTTTTCTCAGCATCCCCATAATGGCCTCAGAAAGATGTCCATGTCATAATCCCTAGAGCCTAGAACTGTTTTCGTATTTTGGCTAAAAGGACTTTGCAGCTAGCATTAAAGTCAATGACCTTGAGGAGAGGCAAGTGTCATGCCATCACCAGGGATCTTTCAACTTAAAGCTTTCCCAGCTGTGGTCAGAGCAGGTATAATTAGACAAGCCATGTTTGGAAGCGCAGCACTGCTAACTTTGAAGGTAGAAAGAGGTGGTAGATGCCAAGGAGGTGCCCCTCCCAAGCTGGGAGAGGCAAGGAGCCCCCAGAATGGTGCATGGTGACACCTCAAGATTAGCTGTAAGAGATCCCTATGGACTTTTAACACACAAGTGTGACTGAAATTACAACGCAGACCTGTGGTTTCCCCAGGAAGCTCCATTTATCCACCCACAGGCCCCTCCCCAATTGTGCACACATACATGCACATACAACTATGCTGCTCTCAGCTCAGAGGAGTACCGACAAGGGAAGGCACAGTCCTGGGGAGGAAGGAGAAGAATGCTATGTTAGTTCTATAAATGATAGTCTACTAATTCTGATACTAGTGATAGCAGCACCCCTGCCCTTGGGCATTCGCAGTTAGATGTCTCAGTTCAGTCATTGGAACAAGGCTAGGAGGCAGGTTCGTCTCACTTCACCCATGCTCCATTTACCCATTTTATAGGTAAGGAAGCTAAGACACAGAGAGGTTAAATAATTTGCCCAGGGTCTCACAACTAAGAAGCAGAGCTAGGATTGGACCTAGGCTATCTGGGTCACATTTATCATTTTGGATGCTTTGAGATGCACACAACACACACACACACACACACACACACACACACACACACACACACACACACACCTCTCACCCAGTTCTAACCTAACTAGCCTTCCTTTTTCAGAGTCTCTCCTTCCTTCTCTTCCCCTCCTACCTCCTATTATTATTGCCTAAGGGGTATAAGAGAACCCATGGATGCAGCTCCCTAGGGGTTTCCATTGTTGGGTCTTGTCAAAGCTTTTGGTCATGGAATGCATCAAGAAAAAAAAAGTTGCTAATGTTTTTCATTGAATTTTACATTTTATGAAACTTCCCACACTTCAGCCAGATGATTGGATCGATGTGATGTGTTATTAATTGCACATGGTAAGTCAATGTGTCGGGCTTGGCACCAGGCTTCAGGCTTGTCAGCTCACAGAAGTGAGGACATCTTGGCTTGGTATGAACGTGGACTGCCTCAGGATCTTGCAGGCAGTCCTACTCTTGGGGGGTGTCCCACTAGGTTGGGTAGGCCAGGAACTACTGCAGAGCATTCCCTGTTTTCTGGGAGCTAGCAGCTGGTGTTGCATACCCACGTCCCTACTTGCCTAAGGGGAAGGCTGGGCTGGGCCTCAGGAACCTGTTAGTCTGGTTTGGAAGCTCATTACCAGGCTCTCGGGGAAGGATGGAGACCCAGGGGGGAGGAAAGAGGAAGGGGGGAGGGGAATGGAAGAGATGGGGGAAGGGTCAGTAGGGATGGGGATGAAGAGGGCTGTGAGGGGAAAGCAGGGGACTAGTGCTGGAGGACCTGGGACATCAGGGGCCTTGCCCATGCTCACTCCAGACTCAAAAAGCTCATTCCACTCTTCCTCACCCTTCCCCTCCAGCCTCCAGGGGAAGAATTTAGGACTTAATCGGACCGGAGGGCTTGATGGGGGAAGGAGCAGGCTTTGTGAAGCTCCCCTTAATGTCTGGCTAAACCTGTTTCCAAAGACTCTTTTCTGGCTTTAGTGAGGGGTATTGGGGTTCCCATTAAAGTGCCTTAGAAAGAGATAACAAGATGGGAGGTGTGCTATGGAACACACTCCATGGGCATCCTGAGAAGTGATGGGTATGCTTACCCAGCTGGGTTACCTAGACAGTCTGCCTTCCTATGCACAGGTACTTTGAGGTCAATGGTCAAAATAATTAAAAGGCATTTCCGAGCGTCACTCCAACTCAGGCACCGCCCCCATCTGCCTTCTGACCCATATGACCCTTTCCCCTCTCCCCACCTTCTTCCTTTCCATAGCTCTGTGCTGTGTGGATGGGGCCTAGGGAAGACCCAGGCCCTCTGTACTCACAGACTGTATCTCCAAGTGGCAGCTGAGCCATTTGAAGGTTGAGCAGGTGAGACCAGCGGAGAATCTCCATCCAGTTCCCCAAGCCTGATGCACCTCATCTCAGCCAACTGCTGATAGAGCAGGCTAGTGGCCCCAGCTGCTTGGTTGAAACAGTCAAGGCTCAGAATGAACAGATGATTTGCTCAAAGATCACACGTCAGATCTAGGGAGGTGGTGGGACAGAAACCCAGGCCAGTTTGACTCAAAACTCCACAGCCATCTGCTAGAGCACTTGGGAAGGTATTCCAGGCCAATGAGGAGTGTGTGTGTGTGGGTGTGTGGCTAAGTGTGCACATGTATGAGTGCAGGCTCCTGATAGGTTTCCTAAGAGTTTGATCAAGACATAGGAGGTTGCCAATAGGCAAAGAAGATGCTGGAAGATTTTCTCTGCAAAATGGTAGGACCTAAGAGGCAAAGTGGCTTGGTGCTTGGAGCACGGGTCCCTGTGGAAGGCTGAGTTCGAATCCTGACATAGCCACTTGCTTCTGCATAACTGGGAGCAAGTCTTTTGACCCCCCATGGCTACTTTGTGAGCCATAAAAAGACTTTGTTTATGGAGCTATTATAAGCACTGAGTAAGTGCAGTACTTTGTATAGAGCTGAGCATATGGTAAGGATTGACAATGTCCACTTTTTTTTTTTCTTACTGACATCAAGGCTAGTGTGGAGTATATCAGGAAGCCCCAGGAAAGGAGCTCTCAGACCAGGGTCTAGCCATTCTGGGAGCTTGAGCTGGGCAACCTTCCCCTCCCCCAGTGCCCATTGTCTTTGCCCTAAGCTCCTGAGTGGTGGGAGGAGGGGTAGGGAGGAAAGAGAGGTTCCAAAGGTCACTCATGGGGCCTGACTCTCCCAGGAAGCAAGAGAGGCTGTTGGGCCAACAGCTCCAGGCAGAGAGGGGGTGGCAGAGAGCCTTTGCAGCCTCTGTCTACCGGCAGGGTCCAGTAAGCAAGCTGGCCCTGGGCAGCCTGAAGTTTTCTGCTGCTCCTTGGTGGGCATGAAGTTGGCCTGGGTTGAGTCTCAAGACAGCTAGGCCTTTCCTCCTCCTGCCTATGCAGCTGCCCAGTTGAAAAGATCAAAGAGTCTCAGGAGAAGCACCATGGGCCTCCTCCGAGATGATTTGGTGGGGTGCTGACAGGTACTGTGGTGTCCTCAACTCGCAGGCAGTTCACCCCCCCTCCCCCCAAGTGTGGCTTTGGTTAGTTGTGAAGGAGCTAATTGTGTTAGATACAGAGACTCGCTGTGGCTGACATCCCTAGCAGGCACAGGCTATGGGAAGTAGAGCCCAGAATACTGTAGAGGCTAAAGCAGATGCCTTAATGCTTTGAAACCAGAAGCAAGAAACGGGAAGAAAGAAGCAGTTGTGTCAATAGACACTGGGTGGGAGTTTAGCCTTCTTATGGAGAAAGGGCCTCATGAACACCAAAGTTCCTCAGGTCCAAGAAAAACCACATATAGCCCATTCTTTGCACTCCCTCCCCTCAAGAGTTGAGATCTCAAGAAACAAAGGACGACATAGGGGCTGGTTCACATGGAATTGGGTCTGGGCCTTGGTTGTGTTACTAACTCTGTAATCTTGGCCAAGTGGCATAAACCGTTCCCAAACTCCAGTTTCTCCATTTGTAAAAATGGCTGGAAAGCCTTCACAAGGAGACCTCTGAACAAATGAAAAGAATCCAATATAGCAAAGTGATCAAGGAATTCAACAAAGTAAAGATGGGAGTATGGTGTTCAAAACAGTTCACTTTCTAGGCTCCTCTGAGCACCTGCTTTGGGCCATGCTTTATGTTAGGTATCTTATCACTTGGCCTCTGTCTATTCTCAGGGCCTTATTCACAAATGTTGGTCCCCAACCCCTGTGCCTGTATCCTCATCCCCCTTCTCCCTACTCCTGGCTTACAGAGACCCGAGGGTCCTTTCCTTCACTTTCACATCCTCAGCTGCCACTGGATCTTTAGACTCTGTTTCCCAGCTGGTCAGGCAGCTGGACCTAGACCCAGGAGAGCACAGCTGTCACAGCTTCACCACTGGTTTTTGAAATCAAGCTTCCTATCTTCAGTTTCCAAGCAGCCCCATTCCCAGTGGCTCCTACTCGAACCTAAGACCCACAGTCCCTCCAAATCTGCAGAGTCACACCCACACTCAGCCTAGAGTTGGCTACTTTTACATTCCCCAGCAATCTGCAGAAACTTGGGCCAGGCAACTTCCCCCTTGAAATGTTGACAAGTGCTGCCTCCTAATAAAATAAAAGCCTGTTTTCTATCTTTCTTCCTGCCAAAGGCATCAGGGATGATTGACTGATTTAGAGAAATTAAAACATGTCACACATTTTATAAGCAACTTAACCACCCGTGCAGGAGCCTGGATATTTGACATGAAGATGCTGACTTTAAATGTGGAAATAAATATTTTTCAATACTCAAATCAGTATCAGATATGAAAAAAAATGAATAAGGAGCAAAAATCATTCCTTTTCTCTTAAGTGGCTCTCAGTGCATACTTCTGCAGCTCCAGATCTTTCTGGGTTGTAGCTGTGGTTTAGGACTGGATAAAGACAGAAAAACAAAAACATATATATAGTCAGACACTCAGTTAAGGGGCTGGACAGTCATCATGTCTTGAGATACAACACCAAATCTTGCCACTACTCAGAACCTTCTAGATCTTGCTCACTTCTTCACTCCTATTTTATCCAAGGAGCTCCATATTGTTTACCTCTGAAACATACCTTATTCATCCTGTGTTTGGAATACCATTTCCTCTGGGTCTTCCTGAATGCATGTTCTAGGAGGGTAGAAATCCTTCACTGGTAGATCCCAAGTTCCTAGCCTGATGTCTCACATTCAGTAGGTGCTTGTTAAACATTTGGAAAATGAGTGATCAGTTTGTGAGACTTCTACTTAACCTTCAAAACTTCTATCAAATATCTGCTTCCCTTCACGCCCCCCCTTTTGTTATGTTTGTGCTCTATAGGGTCTGGCACTGTGGTCTCTGCTTCCTTATTGCTTTGTGTTGACTTGATTCACCTTAAAAAAATTATTGCATGTGTGCTGAGCATGTGCCCATGAAGGCCAGAAGAGTTTGCTTGATCCCCTGGAACTGGAGTTACAGATAATTGTGGGCTTCCATGTAGGTGCTGGGAATTGAACCTGGGTCTTCTGGAAGAGCAACCAATGCTCTTAACTATAGGGCCTATTTCTCCAGTTCTCTTTGGTCCACTTTTTACATATCTGCAAAACAAGGGGCATTCTAGACGTTGGAGTCATCAGATCTGGAATATAATCTTTTTTTTTTTTCCTGATCATTCATTCATTCATTCATTCATTCATTCATTCATGTATTCATTTACATATTCAACAGAGAGTTATTGGATCTCTGGCTCCTACATGCCAATCACTGGGAATTAAGTGGTGAGTAAAGGCAGAGTGGCACCTGCTTCTCATGAAATTTCTCACAGGTATGCCACTGCCTTCCTGTGCTTTGAATTCCTCAGCTGTAGTTTCCTTGGGAGCTGATTAAGTCAGGAGGTACTGTGAGGCACCTAGTGCTTGGGAGGTGCTCAGTGTAGACTTTGCCCAGTCCTCAGCTTCTTCTGTGAACTATGAGCTTTGTCTGGGGCTGCCAGAGGTGTCTGCCTTTGGACACAGGAGAGATAGCAGTCAGTGTTTGCTGCCACTGAGGGTGGCAGAGGGGCTCTTTGTGCCTGATTTCTTGTGGCTTTCTCTCTCTCTCTCTCTCTCTCTCTCTCTCTCTCTCTCTCTCTCTCTCTCTCTTACACACACACACACACACACACACACACACACACACTCACACCAAATATGGTGTGGTCAGTTGTGGCCTGGCCTGGCTTAACTACACAGGCCATTCTATCATGCTTTCCTTCTGTGTAGGCCAGCTGTAGAACAATCAGGGGTACCAGAACTCTCAGTTCTATAAGTCCACAGGGTAGTCCCAGGGAAGAGCGCTCAGTATCTGACCCAAGATGGCTGAGGCCCAGAGATGGTATACTTTAATTTTTTAAAGAATTTTATGTGTATTGATATTTTGTCTGCATGTATGTCTGTGTGAGGGTGTTGGATCCTCTGGAACTGGGCTTATAAGCAGTTGTGAGCTGCCATGTGAATGTTGGGAATTGAACTCTGGTCCTTTGGAAGAGCATCCAGTGTTCTTAACCACTGAGCCATTTCCACTTTAGTCAGTTTTGTGAGGAAGTTTGAAGAGATGAGATGGGGTCAGAACTCCAGGATGAAAATGATGTAATGAGGCCCAGATCTAAGACTCGGTAAGAGACGGTGTTTGGGTATGCTGGAATTCTAACTGCCTGTTTGAAATTATTAAGACTTTCGTAATCATTTAGAGTGGCAGAGCTCAGAAAACAGTTAGTATGCTTTGTTTTAAAGGTTGGGACTTCATCAAGGGGAATAGCTTAAAATTAAGTAGAATAATTGAAATTAATTTTTAAAAAGGAGATCAAATACGAACTTATATTGTGACCTCAGGTTCCCACTCACTATTTTGGGGTCATCTGAAAGAATGTGTAGGCAGCTGGGAAGTATTACTGACTTGTGAGGGGGGAAGGCTCCCTTTATGGTAATGGCTGGGCAAAAGGGTGGTGGCCCAGAAGTGGAGAAGGGAAAGATCAGAGAGGGGAAGCCAGGGAACAGCTCCAGGAAGGAGGGAAGAAAAAAGTCCACAGGTCACAGATTGGGACTTAAAGCTGGAGGAAGTCACACGCTGGGATGACCCACCACTGAGCTCCTTCTCAGTGTGTCCATTCCCCGCCTGCCCTGGGGCTTTTCTCCAGTTGCACCGTCCACCTGTTATGCCCAGGAAAAACCCTCAGCTCTCCTGACTGAGCTTTTTCCAGACTCTTCCCTCTGCTGGCAGTCCTCAGCCATTGTCCGTGTCAGATGTGTAGATGCATACCAACTGAGGGTCTTAGGTCTACCCTGCTCACTGGGTACAGTTCGCTGCCCCTGAGTTTGTGTTTTCACTTTTAACTTAAAATGTTTGCTTAGCAGGACCAAGTGCTGAGGGCAAGCCTGTCTCTGCTCTGGCTGTCACTGTGCCCCTGTCCCTGGCAAAAGGACAGGTACAGGTATAGCAACTCAATAACTACCAAGGAATGAATGGATGGCTGCCAGGGGTTGATGCCTTTACCAAGCCTGGCTTCTTAGCCAGCCAAAAACCTTGGCCAGATGAGAACTTTCTAGTGGTCCACAGGAGCTCCTGACTTTGGAATCAATGTGCATTTCCACGGTCAAGTCCAGAGCATTGGGAAATAAGGGCCTGTGTCGTCAGAAGGTGTCCTGGTGACGTGGGTATGCTGCACAACAAACCTCCCACAGCTTGCTGCTGTCTGACTGCATCCCTTTTCAGTCTGCTCCCAGGCTCCGGGGCAGAGATTAGTGAAGGACGGAGGGGACTGCTCCTTTCTGCTCTATAATGTGTAGGGACCTCAGCTGGTACCACTGAGGATGGAGATCCAATTCAAGACACTTATTTGCTCCTTTGTCAGGGCTGGGTTGGCACAAGGCTGGGCTTGCTGGGTTGTCATTTGAAGTAGCACATGTGGCCTCAAGTAGGGATTCTTTCCCTCCCTCCCTCCCTCCCTCCTTTGCTTCTTTCCTCTCTCCCTCCCTTCCCTCCCTCCTTCCTTCCTTCCTTCCTTCCTTCCTTCCTTCCTTCCTTCCTTCCTTTTTTCCTTTCTTTTTATTGACTTTTTAGGTAGAATTTATTTAAAAGCCTGATTCAACTTATAAAAATATTTTTCCTTTTAAATAACTTTGGGAAAATATCTTTTCAGGTCTCTCCATGTTTTTATTTCTGGCACATTAAATTCCCCTCAGTTAAATTTAAAAAGGCATCTTTTCATAGAACAAAAGCAAAAACTGGATGAAAGTAGCAACATATGTCAATTTAGAAAATGATTTGTTTTTCCCCTCAACATAATTTTTATTAATAATTTGGGAATTTCATACAATGCACCCTGATCACACTTGCTTCCCATTCCTTCCAAGTCCATCCTCCCACTCCCCACCCCACAAAAAAAAAAAAAAAAAAAAAGAAAAAACACCAAGTTCAATTTGTGTTGCCCATATACTCCCTGGAGCATGGTCACACCCCCGGTGTCCAGCCCCTTAAAGAAAACTGAGTTCTTTCCACTTGCATTCCTGCCAGGAGCCTTTGACTGTGAAGAGCTATACTTCAGCATCCCAATCACAATTTTTAAGGATTCTCTTCAATAGCTTCCTGCCTGGACTGTTCCTTTTTGTGGTGGGAGGGTGGGAAGAGGTTGCCACAGAAGCCTTCAATGTACCTCATTTTCTCAGGCGTCAATACCACTGCAAAAGAAGTTTCCTTGCCTGTAGCAGCCAGTGGCAGCACGGATCATGGAATCCCACATGGGGAAGGAGGGTTTCTTAGTGGAAGCGTATGCCCCTGAGGGCTCTAGTCTGTAAAGTGGAGGTTGTATGACATAAAGTGTCACTTCTGTATTCTGGTGCTCAGAGATGGCCCAGCTCAAGGAGAAGGACCACAGACTCCAAAGCTCATGGAAGCACTGTTGGAGGACATCAGAACTGCCACCGATGATTTATGCGTGGTCAATCTCTGGGATCAGGCTGGCCCATGATCATGCATACAATGAACAGATGAACAGACCCACTTTCCATTCAACTTTTCCCATTGGTCAAGAACATTCCAATTAGCTATGCAGAAGAGAAAAGAAGTGTGGTGCTTCACAGGCCTGAGTTCGAATCCTAGTTTTATGACTATATCCATGGGATCTTGGATAAGTCACTCAAATCACTTGAATCTAAGTTTCTTACCTCCATAGTAGAGGCAGGTGTAGCTAGTGTTTTCCTGCCTGGCCCATAGTCAGGACAAATCTCTCTCACCCGCCAGGCCCATAGAGGCTCAGACCCAACCAAGTAAACACACAGAAACTTACATTGTTTAGAAACTGTATGGCCGTGGCAGGCTGCTTGTTATCTACTTCTTCTCTCTTAAATTAACCCATTTCTGTTAGTCTATACTTTGCCACATGGCTTGTGGCTTACCAGTGTCTTTACATGTTGCTTTTCATGGCGGCGGCTGGCGGTGTCTCTCTCAAGCCTTCTACTTCCCAGAATTCTCCTCTCTCTTGTCCTGCCTATACTTCCTGCCTGACCACTGGCCAATCAGAACTTTATTTACACAGAGTGATATCCACAGCAGGCAGGAGCGTAATGGCTGCCTGAAACTGTAGTGAGGTTTAGTGAGCTACTGGAGGAAGGCTTGTGGCCTGATGAGAGCCCAATGGTGGCTCTTGCTTGTACTCATCCATGTAGAGAGAGTCAGAGTAAATGCCTCTCAAATTTACAGATTTAGGCCAGTCACAGCTAGAAGGGATTAAGTTTGTGCCCTTGGGTCAGTTGCTAAGTAAGGAGATGGAGATACAGCGAGAACCTAGTCAGTTCTTGGGGCATCCACATCCAGTGGGCAAGGGAGGTGGAAGGAGGCAGCTGGGTGCAGATTATGCTTCTGGAGTAGTGCTTGGTGGGCCACAGCTGTCAGTCTCTAGTAAGCTTCTGGTCTGTTCTTAGTTATTTATATAGATTCGATTAAAATATGACAGCTTATTTATTGACTTCAGAAGAACTAAAGATAGGAAGAGTCATGTGAGCAGGGCAGAATCAAACTTTTAGCTGCCTCCTAATATGACCTGATGCTTATTCAGTACTGTGTTAAGTACTTTCATGCATGAATTTCATTTAATCACACCAATATCTTTATGATGTAGGTCTTTGCATTACCGCCACTTAGTGGCCAGCCACCAAAACTGAGAGAAACAAAATGACTCGACCAGGACCTCATGGTGTGTTAGCTGCCAGAATACTGACATAGCACCCAACTATTTACAATGAAGCAAAATGTCCCAAGGCAGTAGGGAAGCACATTGTGTTCTGTGTGTCTGGAACATCTTAACAGGAGTTCTCATTTGCTTCAGGAGGAACAAGACCTTGAAGACATAGGACTTCCAAATTGTGTTCTCTGGAAGGATGCTGCCTTGGCAGGGGAGAGAAAAAGCTGGTGATGGGACCAAGGGCATCTCATGCTTGCTGAGTGGCAACCCATGGTGTTAGCCAGTTACATCTGTCTAATAGTTCCCTTTAAATGTGGTGCATGCACTTCTTCTCACTAGTGGGGCTGAGACCACAGTGGGCCAGGAATGCTGTTGCAGGCAGGCTTGCAGAAGGTGCACCCTTTAGCACAAAGTCTGGCATCCAACAGAGAGCTCAGACCAGGTAATTCTTAAGCTTTAGGAGTAGGGCTTTCTTGACTGTTTAGTCAAAATGGTTTTCTTGGTCCAGGTCTCTCTCTGCCATGCTAAGGAGTTAGGGGTTATTGTCTTAATGACCATGCAACTTATGTTCATGTTTTCATTTGAAAATTTTAAGAGTGCCCATCATCATGCATAGCTTATAGGATTATTGCAGTTGAATAACGTAGCATGGAGAAGTTGAGCAAGTAGCTCCAGGCCATATGGTAGTGGATGGAGCTGGGATTTGAACCCAGACCTTTAGCTGTGATTCTGCTGACATTGCCCATGGATCTTCCAGAGGAAGACAGCCCTTGGAATGTCTGGCTCACACATATCAATAATGGTGTTTCTGGTCGCCCCCCTCCTGCAGTTCTGCCTCCTTCATCTTTTCCCAGTTGGAAATGAGAAGATAGGATTTCTGGATTGCTGGTGGGCTTACAGAGCCACCTCACACAGGACATCAATTTGATTAACCACGTGTTCCTCTGTGCCAAGAATTAGGTGAGGTCCTGGGAATATAACTATAAGCAAGGCAGGGCAGATGCAGGGAGAGGCCATGGTAGTGCAGAGTGCTGGGCTGTCATAGTCATAGGGAATATGGGTGACCTGTTTGTCTTCCCCCACTTCCAATTGCCTAAGTCTACAATGTCAGGGCTGATGACAGGCTAAAGATTGATATTCACCAGGAATGGCCCCCAGCTAGTGAGTGACAGCCTGGTGGATTTATACCCATGGGACTCAGGTGCATGTTTTGTCTCAAATCTCAGTACAACAGACTTCTGGTTGCCTATAGTGGGAACTTGGCTGGCACACTGAACTTGGGCCTTCTCTGTGCAGTCTACCGGAGAAGAGGGGGAGGGATTCAGAGATGTAAGGCAAACTGGAGGTGTGTCTTTGGGTCTTTGGATTTCTATTGCTGTGACAAGACACCATGGCCAAAAGCAACTTGGGGAGGAAAGGACTTATTTTAGCTTATAGTTCCACATCACAGTCCATCACTGAAGGAAGTGAGGACAGGTCCTTAAACAGGGCAGGGACCTGGAAGAGGAGTTGAGGCAGAAGCCATGGGGGAGTGTTGCTTACTGACTTGCTCCTTCTGGCTCACTTAGTTTGTTTTCTTATATATCCCAGGACTACCTGCCCAGGGATGGCACTGCCCACAATGGGCTACCTTCCCACATCAATCATTAATCAAGAAAATGCCCTGCAGACATATCTATAGGTCAATCCTATGGGGGCATTTTCTTAATTAAGATTCCTTCTTCCCGGATGACCCTAATTTGTGTCAAGTTGACACAAAACAAGCCACATGGGGTCTGTGAGTCAGATATGGGGTCAGAGAAGATCCTCAGAGAACCTAAACTAAGGGCTCAGAGTAAGTGGGAGTTAGCCTGCTGCAGGGCAGAGAAAGATAGAGTGTTCAGGGGATAAGTAAGATCTGGAACCATCCAGAGGTATTTTAGGGCTCAGTACGGTGGGGTGGGATGGGACTGTGATACTGAGGTAGATCGTGGAGGTCACAGAGAATGACTTGTACTCCATCCCAGCGTCTTCAGCAGCAACAGGAGAATTGTAGGTGGGGAAATTTGAGAAAGATTTAGAAGGCAAGATGGTGTCTGCCAGGTTCGGCTGGGCATGCTCTCGGAGCTACTCCTGGGGAGGAAGGAGGAGGATGTGTTGGGCTGATTCCCCTTCAAGGAGCTGCTTCTTGCTGCCAGTCTCCCTCTTGGGAACTATGAAGTTGGGCACTGTGGGTAATTACAGGCTGAAAGAGGCCTAGGGCAGGGAGACTGGGGACGAGTGGGGGGTGGGTGGGGTGCCATGAGCAGGAGCCATCATGCTGGCCTGGCACACGTAGACACCCAAGGTCCCCATAAAGTGGCTCAGAGCAGGCCCTTTTACAGGCATTCAGGGATGGAGCATGACATCACCACAAGCCAATCAGAGACTCCCAGGTCCTATTTTTCTTCTCCAGGGCTTGTTTCTGTGGTTGCTGAGGTAGATTCTTGGTAAAGTGGATGCTTTCTTTTGGAGTTCTTGGACTCAGTGGGTTCTGCAGTCTCTGCACACTGAACCAGGTTCTGAGGCTGCTGCTGCTCTTCCAAGACAGAAGCGCCTCCCAGGCATTTCAAACAGGCTGCCTGGGGTCCCCTTCCAACCACATCCTGTACCAACTTCCAATGAATCAACTTTTCACACAGACCCATTTGAGAAAAACAATCTACATACTTGAAAACTTCATGAACAACAGAGGCTGGAGCTGAAGAGATGTGGATTTAAATTCTCATTTTTCTTCTCATTGTGTCTTTCTTGAACAAATCCTTTTGCTCAGGAGCCTCAGTTTTCCCATCTCTGCAATGGGCCAACAGTACTCACTTTGAAGGTTAGTTGGGAACACCAGGCTTCATGGCTGGGTATTAATACTTGACAATCATGAAGTCAGTATTTTGACTAAGCCATTCTTCCTTACCCCCAATTTAAAGATGTACAAAGACACACAAAGCCTTCCCAGAGCTACTTCCCACACTCTATTTACGGGGTAGATGATCTTAGAGACGGAAATGAGGCCCAGACAGACAGACAGAGGGTCTTGTGAAAGCCGCTCCGGCTAATTAAACTCTGTTTGTAGTTCTTTGGCAAAGCACAATCATTTGTTAGCTCTAATTAAAAGAAACTATAAAACCAATACAGAACCCAACTGAATGTTTGGAAAACAGGGGGTGAGGGATAAACCCTTCCTCATGATGCTGGCAGCCTAGCAAGTGCAGTAAGGACCCAGTTCCTATATGCTGGCCTTGACCAGACACTGCACTGTGCCTGGCTCCCCATTATCATGCTAATGTTTCCTGTGACTTCATCAAACTGATACTGAATTTTACTTTCATTTTCCCCCAGTTTGAGTAAGAATCCAATGGACACCTCTTTGGGCCCACAGAATATGTCTCTTATTTGTCAAATTTCCTCCAGATACATTTACAGCAGCAGGATAGGTAGGTCTCAGGACAGGAACATTTTTGTGGTCTCTGATACATATTTTCTAGTTTACGTTCCATAAAAGCCCTTGCTTCCTTTGCCCCCAGCAGAGTTTTATCGGTCTAGAATTTCTATGCAGCCTTACTAGCATGGATTATCTCTGTTGTCTAGCTTGCTGCATGGTATGTTGCTATTACTTTTTAAATTTTAACTCACTTTATTTGTTAATTAAAATATGTACCTATATATGTACATATGTATGTATCTCTCATGTGTTTCAGTGAGTTCATACTCTGACTTTAACAGTATTTGATGTTTTGGGTGTTATTGAATAAAGCAAGGCTTTTGCTACAAAATGCTAAGAGAACCACAGCTTTGTGTTTGTAAAAGGCAAGCGCATTCTCTGCCCTGCCAGATAGTAATGATTGCCATAAAGTGGGGCTGCCTCCAAAGTTGAAATAAACAAATGATTACAACGCACAATGGAAGCCCAGACTGACCCTGATGAATGAAGTTGCTAATGTGACTTCCTGGGGTGGATGTCAGCCAAGGGCTTCCCCTGTGGCTTAACAGTGGGTCCCAATGACAGCTGTAAATGTGGGGACCAAGGGATGAGGGCAAGGCTGGAGAAGAGCGTATGGGTGTATGTACTGGGGCGTGGGTGGGGAGTGGCTTCTGTAGCAGCCACACTGACTCTGAACACTTAGGGAGAGGGGTTGGCATGGGTTCAGGCAAGAACACTGAGACCATCTGAGGTGGGGCAGTGCAGTGACTAGTTTTTCATTCCTAGCAGGAGCCTAGAACACCTCTCGTGGATCTGTCAGTGTCTCAGTGTTGGGAACAGCCAGACTCAGGTTCCTAGCTTGGCTCCAGCTACTGAGATTTATGGACGCCGTCCTTGTGGGCTAAAGGTTAGCCAGGAGCCTGGGCATGCTCTGTCCCCTTTGCTTGGCCCTCAGTGAGCTCCCCAGGCTAGGGTCCTTCAGCATGGCTCCCTGCTGGTGCTCACAAGGCCTCTTAGATGGCCTTTCCACCTTACTTCTCAGGCTGACCCTGAGGCCAATGGCTTCTAGGCTGCCCTCATTTCTGACCTCAGAGCTCCTGGAACACGTGGGTCTGGATCCTGGGTGAGTAACAGGGAAACTGCTGGTGTCCTCTCTTCTTGTGACATTGAAGGCATCTCTCACTAGAGAATAAGTTCCTTGCTCAGCCACAGGGCTTCCTCATGCTTACAGTACTAGGCTAACTCCTCCTCCTCCAGGAAGCCTTCCTTGACCTCTCCAACTGGCAAAGGATTCTCTCCTTTGCTTTCTCCATGCTAGCTTTTTTTTTTTTTTTTTTTTTTTTTTTTTTTTTTTTTTTTTTTTTTTTTTTTTAAACTGTTCTTACAGCACTTGGTTGGTGCTGGGTCTGTTTTCAGGGTGACTCCCTCCCCAGATACCCAACTCTAGGGCCGCATTTGTATCTCCTTCACCTGACCCTCTTGTGGGATAACCGTATCCCTTGCACTGGCCTGGGACTTTGAGGACTCTCAAGGACCAGCTGCTGAGTGAGTGAGTGAATGATGAAGTATTTCCTTCAACATCCCTGGAAGGCTCCTGATGCAGGTTCTCTTGCTTGGCACAACCTTTCTGTCAAGGCTTGATAGGCAGAATGTCATCATATACATTTGAATAACGACACTGGCTGATACGCATTGGGGTACTAGCCCTGGTGGTCACAAGCAGTGCTGCACGTGATCTTCCCAGCAACACAAGGAGATTGGTACCCCCTTTACCCTCATCTTAGTAGGACAAGTTTGAGGTTTGCTGAGGACAAATGACTTGCCAAGGTTAAATCGTGAGGAGGAACAGAGCTGGAATCTGACCCCAGTTCTGTGTCCTGCCAAAGTTCCTGCCTGGTCACACCGCCCCTCCTCATGGTATCACATCTCCTATTTTGCCCTTTGGACCTTGAGTTCTAAGGAGAAGGGACAGTGTCTTATGTGTCCTGGCATCTCCAGGGGGCAAGCACAGGGCTGGGTACAGGTAGGCGTCAATAAATGCTGATGAAAGAGATGGCTGGATGGACAGACTGCTGGTGTCTGTCCCAGCTATGTTGCAAGTGGGGAGTTTCTGCAGTCCTACAGAACATTGGGAGATGGGGGGTGGGGTTTAACTTGGGGCTGATCTTGTACCCAAGTTGTTCTGGTCATAAAACACAAGGTGTGTCATTGTGGGGACACAGTGAGCAATGTGCCTGCCTGCCAGTGCATCAGATATGTCTTGCCAAACACAGGCAAAATGAAATGTTCTGGGAAGGCAAACAGCCTCCTCCCTCCTGTGCCAGAGAGCAGGATCACTGTGCTCTGTCTACACACAGGTTCCTCCAGTGTCCCTGCTGATGGCCTTGAGAGATAATGTGTCTTGTGTGTGTCCCTGTGAGTGAAGAGCAACTGTTGTGGATGCGTACGTGCTGTAGGGTACCTAGCATCTAGGTGGATTGGCTCATTATCTGTCCAGGGAGCAGGCTCTTAAGAGGAGTTAGATACCCCAGCTCAGGGCTGTAGTGTTCCACCTAACATCAGAGACTGTGATCTGGGATTGGTCCTTCTGCTCTAAGTTCAGCGTGCGGGACCATCTGACTGCACTGTGCGTTGGAGCTTAGATATTGATTGTTACCAAAGTCCAGATGCAAAATGAGACAGCACTCATTTTCACACATATACCATCCAGTGTGCCATTTGGCTTTGCTTACAATGCCACCTTCAATAGATTCAGAGATTCAGTGGCAGCCAGGGGCTCTGTGCACTTGGATTGGCTTTTGTCCTGTATTCAGCCTTTTGTGTGGAGCAGTTATCGAGGGTGTTGATATCCTAAATGGTTACTGGCCTAGAGTGAGTGTTAGCGACATCTGGCTTGATATTCTGACTTCTGCTAATCACTGTGCCTGGGGCAGGTCACTTCACCTGGCTGAACTTCTGCCTCTTTACCTATAGAGAGTCCTGGTGCCTCACAGGTCAACAGAGAGCAGCATGCATGTGGTGTTGCTTAGGGCAGCACATTGCTGGAGTCCCTCGGGGGGAGGGTGGAGATGCCTCTAGACCTGCCATCTGTTCTATCCCCTGATGCCTTGGTATGGTGCTGGCTTGCATCCTTTGACCTTCCACCACTGGCTTTCTCAGCCTCTGGTCCAGGAGCCCTTTCCACAGTGGTAGCTCACTTTCTTCTTGGACCTCCTTGTTAGGTGCTCAGGAACTTCCTTGTTGTGTGCTTTCTCTGCTCCCTGCTCAACTCCCCACCTGTCTGCGACACAGCATCCCTATGGACATTTGATTCCCTTCCTGGGCCTTCATGGGGCCTGTGCTTTTTCTTCTTCCTGTATCTTTTCTTCCCTGTAAGTGTGTGTGGCATGTATTTCTTCAGTGGCCGTATGTATATGTGATTATGTGTGTGGTTTATATGTGTGGTATGTATGGGGTATGTGTGGTGTATGGGTATATAATGGTGGTGTATGTGATCTGTACATGGTAGATATGGTGTGTGTCTATGGTATGTATGCTATATATGTTGTATATGGTATGTGTAATATGTGTGTTTATAATGGAGGTGTGTTTTGTATACACAATTAGTCTAGTGTGTCTGGACTATATAGTGTACATGGTATTTATGTTGCATGTGATATATGAGGTGGGTTTGTTTATAATGGTGGTGTGTGATGTATATGTTGTGTGTATGCTTGTGTAGTGATATGTGTGGTGTATGTTGTGTGTACATGGTGTGTGTAATATATGTATTCGGCATGTGTGGTATTTATATTGTATGTAGCGTATGGGGCATGTGCTTGTAGTGGTGGTGTGTATGATATGTGGTAAGTGTATGGTATATTGTGGAATATTACTTTTACCTATGTAAAGATGTGTTACATTTGTTCATGTTGCAGAATATCACTTTAACTATGTAAAGGTATATTGCATTTGTTTAACTATGTGAAGATGTGTTGTATTTGTTTCACCTTGCCTGCCTAAGGCACCTGATTGGTCTAATAAAAAGCTAAACAGCCAATACTGAGGCAGTGGAGGGCTAAGTGAGGCTGGAGGGCAGAGAGAATAAGTAGGAGGAGGAATCTAGGCTCAAAAAAACAACCAGAGAGAAGAGAGAATGAGAGAGAAAGAAAGGAGACACCCAGGACCAGCCTACCAGGCAGCTGCCAGCCAGCCAGACATGGAGTAGGACACACAGAATGAAAGAAAGGTAAAAAGCCCTGAGGCAAAATGTAGATGAAGAGAAACAGGTTAAGTTATAAGAGCTAGTGGGACAAGCATAAGATAAGGCCGAGCATTCATAACTAATAATAAGTCTCTGTGTTGTGATTTGGGAGCTGGTTGGCAGCCCAAAGGAAGACTGCTAGAATGGTATGCATCTGATGTATGTGGTATGTGTGATACATGGTCTGTGTGTGTATGATATTTGGCCTGTGTGTGTGTGTGTTGTATGCAGTGTGTGTGGTGTGTAGTGTGTAATCTGGTATGTGCAGTACATGTGGTGTGTGTGTTCAATATGAATGGTGTATTTGTGGTGTGTGTGTGCTGGCTCTATGAAGGGAAGTGTGAGTGTGGGGGCTGCATCTGATGTGTGCAGTAGGAGTGCCAGCTAACTGTGGCTGACGTCTGACTGTGTGTCTGCAAACTAGAGCTAGCTGGCTGTTTGAGAGCGGTGGAGTGGGAGGACATGGAGTGTGAAGTTTTGTATCTGATCGTGCCATGTGTGGCAGAGAGAATGTGTGTGTTGTCTTCATCATGAGACTGTGTGGTAGGGTTTGAGAAACTCAGACGAGCCCGTGAGTGGGAAGGCCAGCATCAAGGTGTTGTGTACAAATGTGTGTGTGATACTCTATGTGTGTTTGAAGAGGTGCTTAGTGTCGATGGTGGTGAATGTGCAGGTGTTTCTTCCTAGTACCTGTGGTAGTGACACAGGATGAAGGAGCCTCACTTGATGGCATCCAACCTGTGTGTGTCAGTCTGTGTGTGAGCAGGCCATGATGGAATGTGATGGTAAGTGTGTGTGTGTGTGTGTGTGTATGTGTGTATGTACAGCGGCACTGGTGAGAAGTGCCTAGGGCTAAGGGCCAGGGATCAGCTACTGGTCCTCATTTTGTGCAGCTGGGGCCTCATTTAACTCTGTTCGGAACCTGTCTAGGGCAGGGGCGGGTCTCCTTTGTGTAGTTCCCTCACAAGTGCCTGCCCATTCTCTGTCCCACATGGCCTGTAGCAGATAATCTCCACCATCTCTGAGCAAGAGTTATGCTCAGGGACTGGGAGAGGTGGTCAAAGGGAGAGGGCTGGGCTGGAGGGGGCAGAGAAGGGAAGCACCCCCGCCCCAAGCTGCTTGGGATATGAACTGGACTCAGCTGTTCTTAGCCAGGCTCTCTCCAGTTCTCTCTGCTGCTTCCCAGCAGAGAAGAGGTTGGGAGACACTAAGCAGATGACAATGGTCTCCCTGTCATATTCTGAAATCTGTGGCTATCTTTGTCTTCATCACCAGTGTCCTAATGAATTTTCTTTCTCAAGAAAAAAAAATGTTTGTTGAATGAATTAATGACAAGTGAGACTGTCTGTGGCTGCCTGGGCGGGGGGGGGGGGGGGGGAGGTAAGAGTATCTAAATGTTCTTATTCTACAACAAGTGAGACCAGGTATGTGGCCACACTGTGGAGAGTGTGCATACATGAGTGTGTATATCCACGGGTGTGAAATGTACGAGGCAGAGACAGGTAGCCTCTGCTCCTCTATCCATAGCTACCCCTGGAGCTGAGGTTTCCCAGGCTGGTCATAACCGCTATGGTTTACTCTTCCAGCTGTTTGGGAGGTGGGGTGGGGTCGCTGGGTGTTGGTCTAGGGTTTCTGTTTTCCTGGGAGGGGTACCTCTCCTTTCGGGGGATTTGTACCAGCAGCTAAGCAGATAATTGCTTGTCAGGTTGATTGAAGGCTTTTCAAAATGTCTTCATGAAACACCCTCCCATCCCCCCAAAGAGCAGATTACCTGAGGTGGAAATGTTTCTCCCTCAGCTTTCCCCCCACTTTCTCAAAGTAGTAATTACTGCCCAAGTAGCCCTCCATGGCGTTTCCTGTCCTTTGGAGGCTGAAGCCAGCGGCCAGCCGTTTCCTCTGCTGGGTGAACGACAAGCAGGCCAATTAGGGGAACACCCCACCCCCAGCTTGGCCCTGAGCCCCAAGGGCTCCTGGTGGCCTCCATGGGAGCTGATGGGCTGGGGAGGCCTGACTTCTCCTGTGGGGATGATGGGTAAGGAAACTGAGTGGCTGGCCATTATTAGCAGCCCCTTGGTCTCTTCCAAGTCCTGAGGCTTCATTAGCCCTCTGGTCCCCACACCCTCTTCACTTCTGAGGGAGCTTGGCCCTTCCTCAGCTGTGGCCACACACTATAGAGCACTTCCAGGTTAGCTGCATGGACAGCTTGGAGACAAAGCAAGGATCATGAAACGCTAATCGCCAAAGTGATGGGCTGAGGGCTGCGTGTGCTCACAGCACAGTGCTTTGCCCTTCTCCAAGTTTCCGATGTATTCTTTATAACCTTGACTATAAACTTGGCAAAGTCACTCTACCATCCCACCCTACCCATGCTCGGACGCAGAACCTCCAATAACCTTGTGGTTTTAAAGTCCCCACCCCTTTCTTCTTCCTCTGCCTCCCTCACCCATCTCATTCACTGCCTCTGTCTTCACATCTGCCTTCCCATAAGCATCCTCTCAGTCATAGAGGCCAAACCTGAGTGGGGATATAGTCTAAAGTGAAGGTTTATGAGTTGGGGTAGCTTGGCTTTGGGTGAATGACCTGAAACCACTCTGTGCCTCAGTTTACCCACCTGTGAAATAAGGTTAATAACAGCAGGATCTTCCTAAGGGTGGGACTCTAGCCTGTGCTTAACACAAGTGTAGTGAACAGTTGATAACAGACCTCAGAAGGGGCATGCCTGTTGCAGAGAGAAGAGGGGATGGACAAGGTAACTGAGGCAGGATTGTGTGTTTGGGAATTTTGGGGACCCAATGTGTCTGGAATCAATTCAGTGGTGAAGCGTGGAAGGGAGGCAGTGGGCAGAAGGTGGGGACCACAGTGCTGTGATTAAGACCACTGTCTCTGGATGTGATAGTCAAGTTCTAATCTCAGCCACTTACCAAGTGTTTGACATTGGATGGGGGACTGTCTCTGGAATGTAACAAGGCAGGTCCCCATACTTCCTGCTTTAGGAGACAGTATACTTAGTAAGGAAGCAAGAGAGCTTCTCCATGGGAAAGCGGGCTAAACATGCTCACTACTATTGTCCCATGTGGACATGTTCTGCATGTAGTTGCACATGTATGGGTGGGTGACTCACATGCTCACCTGCAGCCAGCAATTGTTCACATGGCATGCTTGTGTATATATGTAGGTGTGTGGTAGAGCCAGGGCACAGGGAATCTATGGAGGCTTTGGGGAAAAACTGATCTATTCTGGTCAAAGAAGCCCTTCGCTGAGACAGGATACGACCACTGCCACCACCCTAGACAGTGGGGAACAGCATTTATAAGCAAACCCATGTCATTTTCCCATGGAAACATCTTTAGAAAAACCCCTCCCCCATTCTCTCATTTGTACAATGTCGGTGGAGAACCTATTTATATCAGGTTGACGAGCTTCTTAATTCCTATCCTTGTCCTGTCCATGTCTCTATCAGGAAGTCAGATGGCTAAGTAAGAGTTAAAGGGGCCGTGGGTGGTGGCTGCTGGCATCAGTGAGCCTGCTAGAAGTGTTGGAAGCAGAGGAAAGCAGGGCAGGGAAGTTGTCAGTGGCCTTCAGATAAGAGGACATTCGACCTTGACTGAGACCAAGGTCCTCCTCGGGAGGCCCCCAGCGTGCCAATACAGCCCCAGGGGAGGACAAGGAAGTCTCCTTGACTTCAGCAGCCCTGCTCAGCTTGGGCTGGACATGGAGTCTCTCGTTATCTGCTCATGCCACATGCAGGCAAGGCATGCTGGGCACATAAGACTTGGCTGGCCTGCAGGAAGCTGGAAGAGCTTCTGTCCCTTTGGGGTCAGAGGTGACTGGAATTTGGCAGAGCTGAGACTGGCAGCAGGAACCAGACAGACAGAGCTGGTGGTCAAGAAATGACAGAAAGGTGATTTGCGTCACCACTTCCTTATACAAGGCATGTGGCCAGACTGGGTTTTGTAGTGTATGCACTAAAGGTGCATGCAAACATACACAGGCATGTGTGTGTATGCCTATATTAAGTGTTCAGAGGCAAGAATTCAGTTTGTGAGTTGCTCAAGTTTAGCTTCCCGGGAGAAGATGCTCTCGGCACATATGTGAAACAGGGATGTGTGTGTTGTGCAGCCATGTGTGCTTGTGTGTGTAAACATGCATTTGGGTGGGGTTTATGTGAGCCTGTGTGCCAAATACTCATATTAATTTGTAGGAAGGTGTATGAAACACATGTGTATGGATATATAAGGAGCACAATTTCAGTGTGTGTGTGTGTGTGGTATGTCCTGAAAATCTACTTGAGAATCCAGCAGAATGAAGCCACTGAGGGAATGGTTAAAAAGCCATGACCCTGGAAACACCTGGTCCTTCATACATCCTTGGAGTCTTCTGAGAGGGTTTTGTGTTTCTTCCTTGCCAACGAATGTGCTACCTCTTACTGATATACAAGCTCTATACATTCTGTTGGAAATGACTCCCAGCTCAGCCGGGACTATTAATCCAAGTGGGCACCTACAAGGAGTAGCAGTGAGACCATCTCTAGGTGAGAGGGATGGGCAGAGCTTCTCTTCTGCTTGGATGGGTCCCAGGACTGGCAGCTAGCTGATGCCCACTGCAGCCCAGCCCATTGAGTCCTGGCATGGTGGGGGAGGAGAGGCTGCAGGTCAAGTGCAGGGCCCTCTGGTAGGGAAACAGTCTCTGCCTTGAGTATGAGTTGGAAATCCAGGGGCTTTCAGGGTAGGCATGGGCCACAGACCCAGGCCCTCAGCAGGAGGACTTGGAGCAGACCAATCACCCTCATTCCATTTAAGAAAGAGTCTGGACTGAAGATGTGGCTCAGCAAAGTGCTTGCCTAGCATGTGCAAGGCTCTAAGTTCATCCTAGCACCAAAAGAGTTTGTTATTTATCTTTTTTTTTCCTTTTCATCAGTGTGCTCTTTGTTCAGTATGTTTCTAACAATAGACTAAGAGTGTGGCCTACTGCGTGCTTGTATAAAGTTTTATTGGTACACAGCCTCAAATACACCCATGTGTTTATACACTTTCTGCGGCTTCTTTCATGCTAGAGTGATAGAGAGGAGTAGGTGTGACACAGAGTCTAAGGCCTCTTAAGGCCCCAAATATTTACCCTTGGTGCTTTGTAGCAAAACTTTGCTGACTGGACCTATAAGGTCATTTCACTAGAATGAGGATGATAAGTATGATGAAAAGTAAATGCTTAATAATTAGTGAATGAATGAATGACTTAGTTAATTATGGAAGATGATTCTGTTGGAATTTCAGGCAGAGGGACTAGTGTATGCTAAGTCATAGGACCAAGAATCAGTACCAGGTACTCTGGTAATGGAAGACAGAGTATGGAACACACACACACACACACAGATACACACACACACACACACACACACACACACACACACACACAAACACACACACCCGAGATTGGCAGCCCAGCAGAGGCAGTGTTTAGGGACAAAAGACTTCTCTGTAGAGGTGGACTTGAGCCTTCAGACTCACTAGGCATCTAGTGATTAAAGATGGGGAACTGCACTCCAGCATACGTAGAGATGGGAGGCCTGAGTGAAGGTTGGGTGGGCACAACCAACTGCACTGAGACTCAATGTGTACTTGGGGTCAGTGGGCAAACAGGAAGACGGGCATGTTTGAGATCTGCTTTTGTGAGGCCTGGAAGGGATGAGATCTGCTTTTGTGAGGCCTGGAAGGGAGGTTATCAGGGAGTTGGGACTGTCCTGGGAGTGCTGGGGAGTTGCAGAGGGTATCAATGGAGGACCCAGGGGGACCCAGAAAGAGCAGGAAGGCAGGATTCTGGGCATGTAGTCCCAGTGGCAAATGGGACATGTGGTGCCCACCTCCCAGGACGAGGCTAAGGTGACGAGCAAGCTCCATTACATAAAGCCTGATCAGTCAGGTATCTGAAACATAGGACATGTGGTTAAATCTGAACTTAAAAAAAAAACAAACCAAAAACAACAACCATGTTTCACATTAATATGCATGGTGGACACTTCAAAGATGACCTGCTATTTTTCTGAAACCTCACTCTTACTGCCTGCCTATTCCTTTCCTTTGATGAGTCTAGCAACCATTTGTTTAGGGATGCTGGCTGAGCCTGGCTCTTGCTTGGTGACTTCAAGGCCCCAAATGTGTGCCTGTGAAACAAAAATGACAAGGTGTGTGGCTGGATACCAGCAACGTGAGGACCATGGGACCCAATTTTTTTGGTTCATAGGAAAAGAAATGAAGGCTCAGAGAATGGAAGGGCCTAGCTCCAGGCAATCAGCCAGACAGGGGCCTGGAGTTCTGCTTTTCCAGTGGCTACTTGGATGGGGCATGCCCTTGAGGGTGACAGAGCCCTGAGAAGCAGGCCACAGGAGAGCCTCCAAGGCTCCAGAGTGGCTTCTGGAACTTTTGGAGCCACCCAGGTCCCAACAGGAGATGTGTGTATTTTCTTTACCACATCCCTTGCTCCTTCCTTCTGTGCCTCAGTTCATCCAGTCATAAAGTGGGGCTAATTACACCCACCTCACAGCTGAGTTGTGAGGATTAATTAATGTTTGTAAAGGCTTTGTGATCCTTGGATGAAAGACACTCCTTTACATATAAAGGGTCATTATTTTTATTATTATTATACAAGTGCCAAGTATTATTACCTTAATTAGCTTTTCTAGATATCAAAAGCAATTAGACGGATCACTTGCTGAGTGCCACTCTAGAAACCTAAGTCATAGAAACTCATACGATGTTCGTCAGCTCATTTTCTGGCTGGGTGCTGGCATAGGTCACAAGAAAGGGCTGAGATTTGTAGAAGAAATTTGATTTTGACTCTAGTCAAGATTTATTCTTTGTCAAACATTTGCAGGCATTTAAAGTTCCTTGAAAACAGAGGTTTTTTGTTTTTAAATGGAGAAATGTCCTTCCAAGCAGGTGTGTGTGTGTGTGTGTGTGTGTGTGTGTGTGTGTGTGTGTGTGTGTGTATGTGTGTGTGTGTGTGTGTGTGTGTGTGTGTGTGTGTGTGTATGTGTGTGTGTGAGATTGTGGAAGTCATGAGAAATTAGCTTTGTAGACCAACTAGCTTGGGCTGGGGTAGAAATATGCCCTGTGTTCTTTATATGCAGAGGAGATTAGATTTTAGCCTCTGTCCACACTTGATGGTGTTTGCCATGGGTTAGGCCCTCTACTCACTGGCCTATGTTGTTCCCACAATTCCATGCAGTAGACAGGCACTTTTTGATTCTTATTTTATAAATGAGGATACCATAGCACAGAGAGGCGAGATGAAAGCTAGGAAGGGCAAGTAGAGAATACAAATGCAAGTCTGGATTTGATGTCATTCTTCAATTTGGGTTTAACCTGGCCCTTAAGAAGTCAAGAGATCCAGGCAGTGGTGGCACACACCTTTAATCCCAGCACTCAGGAAGCAGAGGCAGGCAGATCTCTGAGTTTCAGGCCAGCCTGGTCTACAGAGTGAGTTTCATGACAGCTGGGGCTACACAGAGAAACCCTGTCTGGAAAACCCAAAGTGGCCTATGAGGGGCAAGAGACTTGTTATTGAAGAGAATGGATGGTACTGTACAGGCCTGACCAGCTTGTGTAGTGCTTGAAGCTGCTAAACCTTCTCAGTCTTTGATTCAACATGGCTTTGCCTCTAGAGGGTCTTTAGAGCTGTCTTAGAACCTTAGGGAGCAAGTAGAGGAGGGAACTGTGTCCTGGATATGCCTATTAAGGCAGGTAGGACAGGCCAGGGCAGAATCAGCGGGGTGAGGCTTCCTCTGTGCTGTCCAGTTAGCTGGGAGGGTGCAGAGCTGGCTGTAATTAACTTTACCAGCGTCCTTAGCAGAGGTGAGAGGACCTTTCCCCCACTTCCCTTTCTACTCAGTCCAGCTTCCTTTGTGGCTACATGGACCCTCCCAAAGCTGTGACCAAGCCAGGGAGTACTAGATTGATTTCCATTTCTAGTGTGTTCTGAATTGGGCTTATCTCAGCTCTATGCATAAACCCTTTTCTTTGTGTGGAACCTCCCTTGGGGGCTGGTTGAGGATAGTGTTGAAGTCAGTGGGTACATTAATTAACAGCTGGAATGTTAAGGACTATGTAGACAGAGGGTACAAATTTTAACAGTGTAAGTAGAGGTTCTTGAATGGATAGGTGAGGTAGTGGATGTGGGTAGATGTTCAGAGATAAGACATGGATGCATGGTTGTATACATGTACAGATTGGGGTGGGATATAGACCACTGAGTAGAAGGGTTGGTATATAGGTTTTAGTGGTTGCTGGAAATTGTAGAAAATACACAGAAACGTTGGAAATTTGGGTGAATGGTTGGCAAATTTGGAGAAGGATAGAAGGGCTGGTAGGTGAAGAGTTGGAGGAAAGAAAGAGATTTATTAAATGTCTGAAGAAGTTGGTGGATGGATGGAGACATTTGGGAGAAAAGTGGAACATGAAAGGTTGCCCAATGGAGTAGAGGTTTCAAAATGAAGGCACTGATTGATGGATGAGGGGACTGGCAGAAACATGAAGGAAATAGTGGTGTTTGAAGGTTCTGAGGAAGTCGAAGGACTTGGTTATAAGGGTGGGAAAATCTGGAAATGAGAGAGTTGGATGGCTAAAAGTGGGGTTGGCAGCTAGGTCTCTAGACAGAGGAAGCATGAGATAAATCATGGCCATTTGATGGATAGACACTTTGATAAGTGGAGGTAGTGAACCGATGTCGACAGGCAGGTCAATGGAGGAGGCAGCAAGTAGGAGTAAGTATTAGCAGGTGTAGAGAGCAGCTGGCAAGAGTTGAAGAGATGCAGAGAGGTAGGCGAAGGCAGCTAGTGGGGGGATAGACAGTTCGAATGAACGATAGAAAGGTTGGCATTGTGGCCTGGCCAACAGCTTGGACAGGGAAGAGCACATGCCCCATGGGTTGTTGTGACCAGCCTCTCCTCACATCTTCCCTCCCACTCCAGAGTCAGGCTCTCCCTAGGCTCATAAATCCCCTGTCCGGCAGGCTTTCTATAATTATCCCAGAACAGTAGCTCAAGAGGTGGGGCAGGCAGGGTCTGAAGAAAGGAGCTGACTCACAGGCAGACGTCTGTCTTTCAGTGGTGTGTGAAATGTGGCCAGTGGCCAGCAAGCCAGGGCTAGCATCCAAGGCTCTTCCTTTCCCACTGGCTGTCTTGAACCCCACTTTGTATGCCCCCAAAGAATATGAGACCCTTCTATTCTGTTTCTGTCCAACTCTTCTTTCCTTTTTTTCTTTTTTGGTGCCTTGCTCATTTTCTCTCCCTCTTGTATCTCCAGGTTACTTCTCCTTTGCTGTCTGCTTCTTCCCTCTCTTTTCTCTACTGTTCTCTGCAGTCTGATCAGTTTTCTCTTCTGCCTCTTCCCCTCTGCCCCTTGCAGTGGGAGCGTATCCTTCTGCAACCATCCCTTCTGTTACCGCGTGTCTTCACACAAAAGCAGCCTAGTTATGATGGGGGTTTTCTCTTGGGCTGTGAATTAAGGGCAGACACTTCCAAGAAAACTTTCTCCACCTCTTATTGATTCACAAATGAAAGCCCATTGAAGCCCACTAGCACAGCGGTTCTCAACCTTCCTAATGCTGTCCTCTAATACAGCTCCTTGTGTTGTGGTGACCCCAACCTTAAAATTATTTTGTTGCTACTTCATAACTGTAATTTTGCTACTGTTATGAATCATAATGTAAATATCTGATGTGCAGGGTATCTGATATGTGATCCCCCAAAGGGGTCATGACTCACTGGTTGAGATCTGCTGCTCTAGCAGGATCTGGAGGGGCAAATTAAAGAGCACCACCCTTCTCTGCAAATGACAGTCACTGTGGGGAGAAGGCCCTTTTCCTGAAATGGGAGAATTGGGAGGGGTAGGTATCAGGGCCAGGAGTCTGGCAGAGACATAGGTGTTAACCTGGTTTTGAGCAAACCATCTCACCTAGCCCAGTTTCCTTCTTAAAACACCATGATAAGTAAGAGGACTTTGGCGTCTGAGAGGGCCCAGCATCCAATTCCAGTGGTAGCACCACCCACTAGCTGTGGTAAGAGTGACTTAGCCCCTCTCACCCCTCCTCTGCTCATCTGTAAAGTAGGCTTTTGTAGAAGACCTTCCCTATGGGGTAGTTGGGGAAATTAAGTAAGGACACTGGACCAAAGTTCTTGTAGCCACCAAGAACTGACCCAGAACAGATGCAAGACACTCAAAATAACGTAAGATAAAGACTTTATTGGGAGGGTTTGGTCCTATGTAATGTGGGGACGGATCAAACAGTCTGTAGGAGTCTGTTGCTTCCATGTTTGGGGCTGAAGTCACCAGAGTATCTGGGAAGGAAAGAAAGCCTGAAGCTAGAGAGTAAAGACAGTGGGAATCTGGGGTGGAACGTGCAAGGTCATGGAGTACTTGTTGGTCTCTTATTCTGCTTAGTTGTGGTGGGTAGCTGTTCCAGCTTTGACCTTGAAGCACTGTCCCTAGTGAGGCAGCAGCTAACTGCCACACGTGCTTTTGACCTGCTCCTGGGGCGTGGCCGAGACGAGACCCTTTAAGACCTGAGATGCACATGTGCTGGCACTCTCTTGGCTCCTCATGGTCCTGGATGCTGGATTGCAGACCAAGTCAGAGTTCTCCAAAGAGCCACTCTGTACTGCACTTTACCTTTCCCGGACCCCACCCGCTTATTTGTTACAACTTAGAGAGTTGTCATATTGGTAGAGGAGCTTTTACTTCTCATCAAGAGATTTCTCCTGTACAAATCAAATTTTTATTAATTTTGTTGGTATCCATAGCTTTTCTTCTCCCACAGAAACAAAAGCACTAGTACCAGGGAGCTTGCAGGCCTGAGGCCCACAGGGAACCTTGTAGACAAGCAAGGAACATATCACCACAGCACAATAGTTCATGTTTATGACTGTGTCATGTGTGTGCATGCACATGTGTGTGTGTGAGTGCATGCATCCCCATCCCTGTCTACTCCAGAGTGTGAAAGAAGTCCGGCTATGCTCTGCAGACATGTGTCTCTGTGGTCTAAGCTGACACTTTGTTGAACTAAGTTGGCTGAGTAAAAAAGCCACCACAACATCCCCATTGGCCAAAGGCCAAAGGCTATTTGGGCCTTCACTATATTTTCACCTATATTGATCCTTATATTTTTTATGAAGGACATTACAAATATATACATCATGTTTTAAAATTTTTTAAAAAACACTTCATTTGCTTTTGTTAACAAACATCATATATATTTATTGCACCCAATGTGATGTTTTGACGGATGTATATATCCTGGGTTGGCTAAATTGAGGTAATTAACATATGCATTATGTCATATACTTGCTTTTTGTGGTAAGAACTCTTAACATATATGCTCCTATCAATTTTCAAGAATGAAATATCTTGTCATTAATCATAGTCATATGTGAGCTTTCCTGAACTTATCTTTTCCCATTTTAATGGCTCAGTATGAATTCTGGACTGAAGTTAGCCTGCTTTTTTCTTATGTACTTTAGAGCTAAATTTAGGCTAACCATTGTATTGCTAAATAAATACTCCATTGTATCTTTTGAGTTCACCAAGTGACTCTAATGCACAGGTGGGCATGACAGCTACTTGTTCATCCATGTTGACAGTGACTAGGCATGGTGGGCTTTACACTGGGCTCATATGAAGTAGGTACTTAACAAATCCCAGGGGCAGAGAGGATCAAGGTCATGTGACTGGGAAATGATGGCTCCTCCATCTGGCCCAAGTACTGTAATGCTATCACATGGCTCCTGCAGAGGACAGGGCAGGGAGTAGGTACAATGGCCAACTTCTTTTGCTTGTGTGTTTGAGCGTGTGTGTGTGTGTGTGTGTGTGTGTGTGTGTGTGTGTGTGTGTCGAGGTATATTTGCATACATGTAGAGCTAAGGGACAATCTTGGTCATCATTCTTCAGGGGCCATTGATCTGGTCTTTTTGAGATAGGAACATTAGGTTAGGCTGGCTAGCTAGCAGGTCCAAAGGATGTGCTTGATTTTACCCCCTCTCTAGTGCTGGGATTTTAAACATAAACCTTGCTTTTTAAAAATTGGTCCTGGGACTGAATTCAGAGCTTCATGTTTTCAAGGCAAATACTTTACATTGTGCTACCTCCTCAGCCTGGAGATAAATGAGCTTTGACCTGTGTCACGAGAAGAAGGGGTCAAAGAGAGAGCTGGGCTTGAGCAGCCTCTTCACAGACTCTGGACCCCTTCTTCTGTTCTGTCTATAGATGCTCTGTAGACAGCACATTTTACCTCTACGAGTGTGCCTGGGGCTGGGGCTAGCCTAACCCACCTCCCAGCGGCCAGGTTGTACTATAGATGGAGATGGGTGAAGACTTATCTTGTGTAGTAGCTGGCCTAACATTAAAAATCTGTGTTCCCTTTGTGTGTCTAGGAAGAGTTTCCCGTGGAGCAGAAATTTCCCATTTAAGGACTGTACTTCCTTCTGTATGAGGTGGGGCCATGTACACAAGTGGAAGTGATTCATCATTTTCTGATCCAGGAGTTTAAGGGGGAAATAGAGCAACATATCTTAACTTGTGGGTCATAACCCCTTTGGGGGTTGCATATCAGATATTTACATTATGATTCATGACAGTAGCAGAATTACAGTTATGAAATAACAATGGAATAATGTTATGGTTGGGGGTCACCACAACACAAGGAACTGTATTAAAGGGTTGCAGCATTAGGAAGGTTGAGAACCACTGTTACAGAGCTTCCTGACTTGTCTGCTCCTCTGTTGAGGGGATGTCAATGGTCAGTGTGCCCTGAAGTCTCATCTTGGCTATGGCAGGGTCTGTACTAGCCTGGGCTCCAGGGGCTGAGTGCAACAGAGTCCCCCCTCACCAGCCAGGTCATCTTGGATTAGGCAGTTACTTGAGAGGAAATAAAATTACACAGCAAGAAACCATCAGAGTTTGCATTACAGTGTCTGGCAATACCCCAGCCCAACAGAACTCAAATAGTGGGACCTGCAATAATACCTGGAACTTGCTAGCAGTGAGTATTCTTCAGGACTACTCTCCAAGATAGTCTGAAAACTCAGACTAAGCCCCAACTATGGGACTTTGACACACTCCCAGGCTCTAACTCAAGTTAGAAATTTCTGTCCCAGCCTAGTCACAGTTTTGTTCATAGCTCCTGAACGGAAATCCAGCCTTGGGCCTTTTATCTGCCTTTCACCGTCTCTCAAAACCACTCTCACGTCCAGTACCACCTTTGCCTCTGAGGCACCTTCTGTAGAAGACAATGGCAATACTTGCTCTAATTTTTTTTTTATTAAAAAAAAATTAGTGTAGGGGTTGGAGAGATGGCTCAGTGCTTATAAGAGCACTTGTTGCTTTTCCAGAGGATCCCAGCACACACACATTGCAGCTTACAATTGTCTGTAACACCTCTCCAGGATGTCTAACACCCCCTTTTGGCTTCCTTTGGGTACCAGGCACACACACATGCTGCACAGACATATAGGCAGACAAAGCACCCATATACAAATAAGTAAACAGACAAATAAATAAATAAAATTTTAATTTGATTTTATGTGTATGACTATTTCATTTGCATGCATGTCTGTGCACCAGTTGGGTACCTTGTACCCACAGAGGCCACAAAGAGGGCACTGGATTCCTCAGAATTGGAGTTACAGATGGTTTGTGAGCCATCATGTTAGTGCTGGGAATAGAACCTGGGTTCTCTGGAAGAACAGCTGGCGTTTCTGTCTACTAAGCCATCTCTGCAGTCCCAACCACTCTAATTCTTGACATGAAGGCAGCCTGAGATGGTTCACTAATTCCACTCCTCCCTGCTTTCCTTTCTCTTGACAGCTACAGAGAAGCATCAACATAAAGAGCCCCAAGAAGCTGTAAAATACGGTTTGGACCAACTGCCCTATGGGTGGGGTTTATTGTCAGCACTGGTTTTTAATGCATTAATAGAGACTCAGAGGGCAGATAAGATGAGGAGGAGGTCTAGGGGTCAAGCCTTCTTCTTCCTACTGCCATCCTTTACATCGTGTCTGCAATCTTCTCACTGCCGTTCCTGTGTGTCCTGGTGATTGGTCTTTTGCAGACAGAACTTTGAATTGTAGCCTCGTTGCCCCCATGATAGAATCACACAGGTGTCCAGCCATCCAGGGATACTTTGCTTGCCATTTTCCTAAATGTACCAAACAGATACATACATTTGATTTATGTCTGTGACTATGAATTCAAGACATCCTACAGAGAGTGAATCAATGAACTAATAAAGTTATTCAGCTCACTGAAATTCTTTAGTGTGACTTTATGTGTCTAGAAATGGCTTGGATTTCTACCAAGGGAGAAAACATTTTCTGCAAAGGATCTGGCACCCTGCTGCAATTTCTGTAGTTGTTTGTAGTGGGTAAACAAATGGCCATGGTACTCCTGGGCTGTGAGGGCATGGTGTGAGTTAGGGCAGTGGTTCTCAAACTGGAATTTGTGTTAGAATCTCTGGTGAGGCTTGTTAAAACACATGTTACTACAACTCACTGCCAGAGTTCTGATTTGGTAAGTCTGGAATTGGACTAAACTATTGTCTTTATAGCAGTTTCCTGCCTGATTCGAATATGGCTGTTCTAGGAACCACTGTAAGCAACACTGGATTAGGGTCACACTAGATACCATAACAACCCTCGTCTGTCAATGGCCTAAGTCTGTGAGAGTGTATTCTTATCCATTAACAGGGGAATGGCTGAATACACGCTGACACGCTGTATGATACTGTATGATACAACAATTGGGAAGAATCAGATGTGAATGGATTGATTCCAAATATCAACAGAGAAAGGTAATTTGTCAAATAATTTATACAGCATGGTCCCATTTTGGCAAAACAAACCCCAACTCAACAACACATTTCTTCAAACCCTGAATCTTATGATGAGAGAAAATTGAACAAAGAGTGTAGACCACACCTGGAATAAAGATGCCATTGGGAGTTAAGGGAGAGCGGCTTATTAACGGTACTCCTGCAGTGCTTAAGAGGGTGAGAGTGATTTTAAAATGCAAGAACTAGGGAAAGTACTTCAGCATCCCACAAAGGGACAGTCTTGAGCCTGCTTTGTTTCTTCCCTACAGGAGATGGGTAACATTTTTTTCTCTATCTATAGGTAAAATAATGTTGGAGGTTAGTAGTTTTGATGAATGAATGAATGAATGAACAAATGACATGTACGCAACTATATCTCTTGTTTCTTGGCACCTGGGCAAGGCCAGATAAACATATCATATAGAAGATTCTACCTGGTGATGCATTGAGTACCCGGCCAGCTACTCCATGCTACTTCATGATGCTCCTGGCCATAGGTGTGTATTACACAGTACAACCTTGTCTTCGTGGGTCCAGGACAAGTAGATCATTCCTGAAACTGGGTGGTCAATGTTTTCAGCACTGATGGACAAGGAAGTGTTATTCTCAGGGGACAGAAGTAAGTAAGACCTAAAGAAACCAGACCAGAACTCAAGTCTCCACACTCACAGGTAGCAAGGGGCATTGGTTCTAGCCTGGGCACTGGAGATATAGTGCCTTCAGGTTGGAGATGAAGACAGCTGACTTCAGATAGGCAAGAACGACTTTAGACTCCATTTAATTGTACTTTTGGGCTGTTACAAGTGGCTTCTGAGTACGAGGGCTTTGGGCTGTGTTGGGGTCTCTGCCAACCCTACATAGCGCCAGGAGTCAGGAAGCCCAGGTTACATTTTACAACAATGCCTGATGTCTACTCAATTATGGTAACTGAAAAGGGAAAACCAGTTTGAGATCCAGCAGCACTCACCCAGGATGGGGTGGGAGGGGGGGGGGGCAGGTTTTTACTGGGAGAGACAATGGAGGGAGAAGAGACAGTTTCTAGGTGGGGGAACTCCCCCAGGAAAAAATCTAGTCCACAGTGCTGGGATAGGAAACCTCTTCATAGGAAACTAATTCAAGAACAATTTGATTTATTACCCCATAGGGAATTGAGAGCATTGGATTAAAAACTCAGATCTTATTTCTATTAAATATGACCATAGGAAGGTTTCCTGCTTAGTTGAAGTATTGACTGATTTTCTCCTTATAACTATTCTATGAAATAGATATTGTTAACATCTATGTTGCCAGTGGGGAAACTGAGGTTCAGAATATTCCATAGCTAGCAAGTATCATTCAGGCTCTGTGCTGGTATTTTCTTTGCTAACATTTTCATGCTTTTCTCCCTTAATGGCTCTAAACTCACCAATCAGTGGATTGATATTAGTCAACTTCCAGCCAAGGAATGGGAATTTTTCTAAGAATTTTAAAGAGTGATGATTTAATACAGAAAATGAGTTAGATAAGTTGGATTTTGGTAAGAGGAGCAGCTGCTACCATCTTTCATCTATTACTTGCTCCCATCCCAGGAGTCCAGGCTGTTCCCAGAAACCTAAATCATGATGATTTATAACTAGTGTGAGTAGACAGGATGCAAGGGACAGAACCACTGTCAGAGATGCCATGGAGGACCAGAAGGAGGAGGAAGCATGGGGGGTTCTCCCTCTAATGGTTCTCATTGATTGACACTACTACTCTTTTCTCTTCTCCTCTCTTCTGTCCCCTCTCTCCATCCCCCTCTTCCTTCTTTCTGCATGTATCACTTGAGTTTGAATGAGAAATATCCCTCATTAGCTCACATATTTGAACACTTGGTGCCCAGTTGGCATTGCTGTTTGGGGAGCTTGCGGACACTTCAAAAGGTGCAGTCTTGCTGGAGGAAGTAGCCACTGGAGGCGGGCTTTGGGATTTCATAGTTCTACCTTACTTCTTATTCTCTGGCTCATCTTAGTGGTTGCAGTGGAACATGTGATCTTATGGCTTCCTGCTCTAGCCGTCAGCTGCAATACCACTCTTGACATTATGGACTCTCTCTCTGGAGCCATAAGCCAAAATAAACTCTCCCACAAGTAGCTTTTGGTCATGATGTTTTATTGTAGCAGCAGAAAATAACTAATACAGCAGCCCATGCTGGATTATCATTCATTCTGTAGACTAGTCTGACCTTGAACTAATGGCAGTCCCCCTGCCTTTTTGGGAACACCAGTGGGCGCCACCGTGCTCAATGCTTTATTCATTTTTGATGGTGATCTCCTTTGCTTTATCATTCTCTCCTTTCTACCTCTGTTGCTCTCCTTTTCCTTATCCCTACATAATTCCCAGTAAATTTCAATCATTTATTAGGTTTCATGTATTCTACTATGTGAAAATAGGAATTCAGTGGTGAATAAAACAGTTTTGACAAACACACACAGTTCTGAACCTTAAGCACTCACTAGTAAGTAGCTCAACGAAAAGCCATAAAGTGTGTCTATAGGAAAGATCTATAACAAAATAGTAGTGAAAAATTTTATATAAAGATTCTTAGAGTGTGCTGGAAGTGGTATTTACAGTGAATTGAAGATGATAGGAAAAGAAAAACAAACACTCGAAAGTTCAGTAGCTCAGGAAGGGAATCATCAGAGAAGCCAAATGTAGCAACAAACTCAAGTGTGTTAAGGACAATCAGCAACTGAGAACACATGGCCCAAAAGTGCAAGGAAAGAAAAGGGGTCTGAGGGCTAACACCACAGGCCGTGGAAGGGTAGCTGAGTCCTTTTAACCTGACTTCCTTGGAACAGTTTTGAAAAGTATACTTTTCTGCAAACCACAACTTACCAAAACCAACTTAAGAAAAAGAAACAACAGCAACTAGATTTATAAGTATTGTCTTGCCATTTCAGGTCAATTTTACAATTATGAATAAGGAACCAGAGGTCCAGAGACAGTATACTGCTTGGAGTCTGCAGCTGGGAAGGAGTGGAGGCACAGCCAGTGCCTGTGAGGATTCTTCTTCCCTTGTGGGGTGGGAGCTACTGGGAAATTCCCCAGAGACGCCTGCTATTGGGTTGCTCAATTAGCAGCACGTTCAATGCACCTCTAGAAGAGGCATTTGGCACCTGAATTTCCCCTGAACATTTCACCATCATCCTCTCCAATTACTGTACATATGGGCAGCCTTGAGCTGCCAGGAGATCTTCCAATGCCGCCCAGAAGAGAGGGGCAGGGTGAGCAGCTGAGCCTCAGCCTGGGGCTCTTTGACTCAGCAGCCTCCCAGCACAGGACTACCCAGAGTATGCCTTTGTCTGTGCATGCAGCCTAGGCCTCCAAGAAGTTTTTCTCTCAAAGCTAGTGTGTTAAATAGCTTGAATCCTAGGATAGCATTATTGGAAGAGGTATGGCCTTTAGGAGATGGTCTTGTCACAGGCCTAAAACAAACAGGGTCAAACAACCATGGACTGGGACTTCCTTAAACTGTAAACCAAAATGAATTTTTTTCTCTTTATAAACTTATTATGCTAGGTAATTTATCATAGTGACAGAAAACTGACTCACATGATAGGCAACTCAGTGGCTAACCTTAACCCAAACAACCTCATGAAGGGGCATCTATCACTTGTGTCTTTCGTGAATCCCTATGACCTTTCTCTTGAGACCCTTACACCCCTTTCCTTCCCTTTTGGGGTTATTATGGGGTTGCCAAAGACAGAATCCTATCCTACGTGGCTAGGGACATGAACCAATGAAGGCCCTTGCTTCATTTGTGACGCATGGAGCATCCCATTCTTTTTGGATTGGCCAAATAGGAGCGAAGTAAGCCTGGGTTTGGGGAGGCCTGCTTATCTCCCTCTGTATCATGAGAGCTCAGGAAAGTGGTGTGTGTGTGTGTGTGTGTGTGTGTGTGTGTGTGTGTGTGTGTGTATGTGTGTGTGTGTGTGTGGACACACAGAGGCAGGTGAAGCTGAGAGAACAGTTGAGACACCTGAGCACACCACTTGAGCTTCTCAGTGCAGCTATGTCTGAGCATGGTCCCCATTTTCCTTCAGGGAAGCCAGCATCATCCCTTTGCTCTTAGCTAGGTTTTGAGTTGGGTTTTGGTGTCTTGAAGACCAGAGTCCTGACGAAGGCCTCCATTTGTCTCGGCTTCCCTCTTTCCTTGTCCCTTGGGAGTGACTCCTCCCCCTGAATGTTCAGCTTGGCTCTGGATATTTTAATGACTGACATAATGATAAAGGGCCATGAAAGAGACTCCACCAAAGTGAGGATTCAATAAAACCTTTCTGCTTGGGGAAGAGACTGGGGAACATTAATGACCACAGCTAACTTTGAGTCAGGAGCCAGTTCGTGTGTTTGAGGAACATGAGGTTATCCCATTCTCACAGCCATTCCACACACAGCTTCTATTATGGCTCCCATTTTACAGATGGGGAGACTGAGGTCATGGAGCTTAAATTAACTGCCTAGGGTCACAGAGTCAGGGAGTGATAAAACGAAGTTATGGACTTAAGAATTGTTATGTTGCTGTCCCTGTTCTGAACCAGTTTACTAACTTGAATCAATCAGTGACTTCTGTCAATGTGGAAATGTTGCTTGGGGAGAGGTGATTTTGGTCCCTTTCCCAAGTTACCTTCAGTATTCTTTGTATAGTTCCTTCAACTTAAAGACCCTAACATAACACAAAAGTAAGTTTGTGTTTTGATGGGGAGAGAAGTGCTTTGAGTTAATAGAAGAAACTGAAACCAAACCAAACCCAACCCAACCCAAACAGCTATTTCTGCAAGAATTATGTCCCCCAACAGAACAGTGCTGCTTTCTCCGCAAGAGGGAGGGCTGTCTGTTGTAGCTCACCTCTTTCTGGAAGCTTAGAGCTAGGTCTCCATCCTTAGGTCTCAGTGCCTTCTCAAGGTTCCCCTTGCACCTCTTTCTCCTGGCAGCTTCACTGTGCAGTGTCTGATACGTCAGTCTGGAGTCATCACAGTCTCTAAGACATTGAAGCTCACAAGGTGAGGCCACTCTCTTACCCTTTCCTTCATCCTTACCCCCCGCCCCAACTTTTCTGTTCTGAAATGACAGCCTCAGAGATTTTGGTGATCTGGATAGAAAGTAACTCGGGAGACACTTTATTTGGGTTCATAGTCATGTGGTTGGCTATTGCCTCTGTGGGTTCTCTGATGATTGCTAGTCATCTCTGTGTGGAAATTGCTTCCAAGAACATTGGTAGCACCTACTATGCCGACTCATAGGTGACAAGGTATGTTGTGACACAAAGGCTCCAGGCCAGAGACTATGTCATGACATGAACATGCTCTTTTGTGCCCTCATGATGGCGGAGAAACCAAGTTTGAAATAAACATAGACAAGTCTCTCAGTCTCTCTCTCTCTCTCTCTCTCTCTCTCTCTCTCTCTCTCTCTCTCTCCCTCCCTCCTTTTCCCTCTCTCTTTCCCTCTCCCTCCCTCCTTCCTTCCCTTCTTCCCTCCCTCCCTCTTTCTCTCTCTTGCATTTTGAATCCTGAATGTAGGTATTTTTATTAGAGAATGATAATCCATAGCCCCTAATAGACTATGATAAATTAAAACAAACAAACTCTTTAGTATCATTTCAAGCTTTGTTTAGTTCTGATTACAGAAAGACTGCCAGCATTTTGGATAGAAGTGTGGAGAAGCCCATACAAGCAGATACAGAATTTTAGCATTTAGAAATAACTGCTGATGGCACTTCACAGCCAGACTTTCTCTCTGCACCTGCTTCCACCAGTGTACTGAGGTGTCTTTAACCAGTCTACTCTAAGAACACATTGAGTCATTTCTAGAATGTTCACAACTACAATGTAACAAATAATTTGATATACATATTTATTTATGTCTATCCTTAGCATAAATTATGAGATATGGAATTAATTGGTTAAAGGATAGGTAAGTACTTTTGAAGATTTTTGCATCCCTGTTAAGAAATTCAGGGGCTGGTGAGATGGCTCAGTGGGCAAAATTGCTTGCTGCTAAGTATCATGACCTGAGTTCAAGCCCCAGGACCCGTGTGGTGGAGAGAAAGAACTGACTCCTAGAGGCTGTCCTCTGACTTCCACATACATGATATGGTATATGGAACCACACACACACAGACAGACAGACACAGAGACACAGACAGAGACATATGCATGCATGCATGCATGCACACATGGGCATGCACATACACAAAATAAAGAGATGTAATAAAAATATAATATAAAATAAATTCAATAAATTCAGAATCTGGAAATACTCAGCACAAGTAGTCAAAACTAAGTATTTTTTTAATCCTATCAAGAAATAGCTATTACTCTTTATTGTATTTGTCAATCTGATAGGTGAAGATGAAATCAGTTGTGGTAGAGTAATTTCAGCACTTGGGAGGCTGATATACAAGGGTCAAAAGTTTGAGGCCATGTATGAGCAAACCAGTCAACAGCCCAGCATGGAAGAGTGAGGGCCTCATAAGCCCCCACTCCTGGCTAAGGAACCATTGACCGTTGATAACTGCTGTGTGTTTGTGGGGGGGGGTGTCAATTTTCTTTAAGGGTGTGGCCACCAGTAGGTGGACCATGCTCCAGTGGATAACCCTACACCTGTGAGTACATGGGCAGCACAAATTGGAATCAGTGGACTATAAAAAAAATCAGCAAGAAGACACAAAGTTGAGGAGGATAGAGGATGAAGGGTAGATCTGGGGGGGTTATGGGGAAGAATGGACAGTGAATATGATCAAAATATTGTATACATGTATAAAGTTCTTCAAAAGTAATATAATTATATATAATGCAAATTATATATAGCAGGTGCAGCCTGCTATCCGGATAGCTTGAAGGGTCCCCAAATCTTTCTGGGTTCTGATCCTTCATGCCAACCCTGCATTCCATAGACTTCTCCTATCATATTGCAACTTGTGTATTAACTTCCTGTAGCTGGTGCATTCAGGCTACTTGTTCCATCCACATGCCCAGCGCCATCTCCTTCACCAAGGAGGAACCCAAAGAATTTTTGTGGAAAGACCAAACAATCTCTGCATTAAAACAATGACATTTTAGGATGAGAGAGGGGAGCACATGACTTGGACGTTTAGGTCTTTCGTTTGGCTCTCTGTCTTTACTCTGAACCTGTTAGCACTGGCTTCAGAATATTCTCATGCCTGGTGGGAGAGCCTTCCATTCCTCCTCAGCCCAGTCACACACCTCTCTCTACTCACTTGCAAGTCCAGAGGCAAAGACATGAAGCTACATGCCTCCATCCACTTAGTCTTTACAAAAGCTGTGTATAATGTCTTTTGGGTGACTGTCACTGCCAAATGTATCTGTTGCTCGGGGCTAAGGTGGTCACCCCAGTTCCCCCCTCCCCCCCACATCTTATTCCTGGAAAATGGTGGGGTGGGTTCCTGCAGCCCTGCAGGGCTACCCTGAGCGGTGGCCCCTTCATAATACCTGCACCCTCCCCTCAAGCAAGTTTCTTGTACTGACTTGCTGAACCTCACCATTGTTCTGGGAGCAGAAATCTCACCCAGAGAGGGTGTTCAGCACCTGGAAAAAGCAGACACACTACCAAGAAATTACCCACAACAAAGAAGCTGCTCCATCCAGCACCTTTCCTAGGATGATACTGTGAATATGCTGTGGCTAAGCAGTTGGGAGGAGATTTCACAAATCAAACAGATTTGGTTTTAATCCTGAGTCACACCTGGTGCTACTTGTATCATTGTGGATGCTACCCTCACCCCTGAGCCTCATCTATGTGCTATGACAGCAACAATGCCACTTAATCAGATTTTACAGTATGGTTCTGATTTAGTTCGAAGCTCCCAAGTGCTTCTGTATCGTGCAGCGATTAGCATACTGCCTGGCACACTGAGCGTTCTCAGCCAGTGATGGGAAATGAATCAAGCATGCCAGTCCAGGCTGGATCCCATGAGACTGTTCCATCGCTGTTTAAGTTCTTAAGTTGTAAATGACAGAAACCTGCTTGTACGAGCTTAAGCTGTCACGTCTGGAAGACTGATTGCAAGTGCTCAGGGCTGTTTCACAGGCTAGAGCAGGAGTTGAGGAGGAAGGAACTGGAAAGCAGTGTGGGAATTATGGGACTCCAGTAGCACTCTCTGTTTTCTCTCCCCCAACTCTGCTTCAGTGTACGCACCTCTACCCTCTCTCTTCCTGCAGATCAGCATTCTCTGCTGCTCTGGTCAGTGTAGGCTGACTTCATGTTCCTCAAGCTCATTGCCATTCTAGTGGTC
This sequence comes from Onychomys torridus, assembly GCF_903995425.1. Classification (NCBI taxonomy): domain Eukaryota; kingdom Metazoa; phylum Chordata; class Mammalia; order Rodentia; family Cricetidae; genus Onychomys; species Onychomys torridus. The sequence goes on from NC_050446.1 coordinate 121,369,331, forward strand.
ACATTAAAGGGAACTGGAATATTTCTCCTTCTTAGAAGAGATGCAATTGACCTGTTTTGAGGTAGGAGGTGATTTCTGATCCATCCAGATGAAACAGAATGGATGGAGTCATACAGTAAAATTATCACTAGCCCTTGGGATTTGGGCTGCCAGGAAGTGAGTGGTGTCAGCCATTGTCAACAAGTGGTTATAGACTTAAGGACAAGGCTTTTCTTCTATCATTTCATATAATGTGATATTAATAAGGAAAGGATTTTATTATATGTCAATAGAGAGAAAATATTAGAATCAGTGTCCCCCACCCCCAGACAGAGTTTCTCTGTAGCTTTGCGCCTTTTTCCTGGAACTCACTTGGTAGCCCAGGCTGGCCTTGAACTCACAGAGATCCTCCTGCCTCTGCCTCCCAGTGCTGGGATTAAAGGCGTACGCCACCACCACTCGGCTAGAATCAGTTTTAGGAATTGGAAACAAACCTTTTTGTAAGCGATCCATAAAAGGGCATGTATGTATGGGGTAATTTTTAAAAAAAATTTATAATTAATTTAATTTTACACATCAGCCGTAGATTCCCCTGTCCTCCCTCCTCCTGCCCCCCCCCCCCAATCCACCCCCCCCACTTCCACCACCTTTTATATGTTGCATTTATTCAGAAGACACAGTGTTAGTAAGGTCGAAGAACTAGATGAGTTCAGTTTAGTGACTACACTGTGTTTGATAAAGTAAACAGGTAGGTAAATATATTTGACAAAGAACAGGAAATGGTCCAGGCTGTACACAGGAGGAAAAAAAGTGGGGCCTGGAAATATGTGACTTAGAGTTTAAGAACTAAGACCTTGTAGAAGGTGTTTCCAGTCTTGGGTTATCCAGTAAGCCATCAAACATGGACCTTGGGCACTCCTACCTCTGACATTCTTCATTTATTGGTTCAGTCAGTTAACATCTATTTTTGATTGCACCAGGGTTACAGTAGTGAACTTGCTTCTATAGGCCTTGTATTATTTTTTTTCCTTTTGGTGTGGTTTTGCAAGAGAAAATAAATGAAATGTTCTTAGAGTCCCACTTAGTCTCAATTTTCCTACAAGCATCATTTTAGGAAAATAACCAGGACTTGAAGAAGGTAGAGTCATTTTCTTGGAAGTTTTGGAGAGCAGACCTGGGTTTCAATCAACTGGAGGTCATGCTTTTCTTGACTCTCCTCCCCAGCACTGTTGGTGCTTAACAGGCAATTACCCTCCCTAGAAGGAGCAGGAAAGATGTTGGGAGGGTTAGCAGCATTTGAACATCTTTACTTGTTGGTCCCAATTAATATAGTCATTATTTGGAGGTTGAGAATACACCAAACCAAGTGTGTTCTTCCATTTGTTGGTGGTAAATAATGTATAATCCCAACAACTGAGGACTCCTTAGTTTTTGATAGTTATGATTGCAAATGTATGTCTTCCAGAAAAATTGATATTTATTTCTTTGGTTGGTATATCTGAATTAGCAGAGCAGATATGACTCTCAATTAGTGGCTGCCAATTATCTCTTATTTGGGAGTTCAATTTAAACAGTCAGTTTGCTTATCCACAAATACCATCTTTTTTTCATTCATTGACTAGTTTTATTTAAAATGTTATAAAGATTTTATTTTGATTTTATATGCCTAAGTGTTTTGCTTGCATGTATGCATGTGTACCACATGTGTGCCTGGTATCCATGGAGATGAAGGTGTCAGAACCTCTGGAACTGAAGTTATAGATGGTTGTGAGCCACCATATGGATGCTGGGACCTGAAACTTACTCTGCAAAAACAGCATGTGCTCCTAACCACAGAACCACCTTGATAGCCAGTTTAAATACTTTAAAATCATGTTTATTTAAATATTTAAGTTTTAAAAAAATGTATAAACTTTATTATAAAAAATATTGCAAATAAATGAAAACATCATAGGTCAAAATTAACCAGACCAAAATTCTATACTACTTACTGAATGTCTATATACTCAGAATGGGCATTTGGAATGGAAGTTGTAAAGCTTCATTTTCAGTATCAAATATATTTTATATATTTTATGTATTTACCCACCATCCAAGTAAAAAAAAAATCCATGACAGAATTAGAACTAGAAAAACAATGAACTTTAAATCTTCTTTCATAAATAAATAAATATTGTACTTACACATGCCACAGCATATGTGTGGATGTCAGTAGAGTTGGTTCTCTCCTACCATGTATGCCCTGGGGATTAAACGGTCATCAGACTTAGTGGCAAGCACATTTGCCTGCCGAGCCATTGTTTTGGCCTTCATTGATTGTCTTCTAAACACCAGGCTTTGATCTGTGCTCCAGGGATACTATAGTGATCAAGAATAGTAACGCGTATGTTCTGGTAGGTATATGTGGTATTCACTGAAGAAATGAATGATCCAGTTGGTGAAATGAGATTACCAAAGCGTTTTAGCTGCCTATGCTGGTCAAAGTTGGATCTCAGAGTGCCTGTGTTAGTTTTTGATTTTCACTTTACACACATTAGGGTCATGTAGGAAGAAGAACCTAATGGAGAACATGCCTCTGTCAGATTAGCTTTTAGGCAGATCAGTGGGAATAGTTTTTACATTAATGATTGATGCGTGAGGGTCCAGCCTACTGGGGACAGTGCCATCACTTGGTGGTGCTGGGAGGTATAAAAAAGGTAGTTGCCCATGAGCCTGGAAAGCAAAGCAATAATTAGTATTCCTCCTTGGCCTCTGCTCCCCTCCCATTCCTGATTCCAGGTTTCTGCCATGAGTTCTTGCCCTGACTTCCCTTCATGATGGACTGTGACCTGGGAAACATAAGCCATGCCAACTTTTTCCTCCCCAACTTGTTTTGGTCATGGTGTTTGTCATAGTAGTAGAAGCCATCACCTGATAAATGGTCTCATCCGGGAAGTGCAGTGATACACACATGTTATTTAAGGGTGATTTTCCTTCTTTTATAGAAAGCTCACATTCAGTATTGAATTTGGTGCTGGTTGGGGCTAATGAGCCAGAAGTGACAGAGTAGAGTCAGGTGGTCTGATACATTTTGGATCTTATTTACACTTAGCCATAAGCAGTCATGTGATAACCAGGATTTAAGGAAGGCTTTGGATCTCTTACGTCACTACTGATGAATATTTCTTACCCATGAACAGAACCTCTCATTTCTGAATACAGTTTGCCATGAAGACATATTGACATTTATTTCAGAAACAATCACAGAGTGAAGAGACTGTCTATAGAATGGGGAAAAATACATGCCAACTACACATTAGGCAGGTGATTAATACCTTGACTATAGAAAGAACTTAAGAAATTAAACACCAAAATTAAAATGATCCAATCAGCAAATGAGCTAATGACCTGAATAGATAGTTCTCAAAGGAAGAAATACAAATGACCAATAAATTCTTAAAATGTTCAACATCTTTAGCTATCAAGAAAATTCAAATAAAAACTGCTTTGAGACTCAATGTCACACTTCCTAATGGCAATCATCAAGGAAACTGATGACAATGAGGATAAGGATGTGGGGGAAAAGGGACTTTTATACAGTAATGATGAAAATGCAAATGGTGCAGCCACTCTGCAAGTCAGTGTGGAGCTTCTTCCAAAAAAACAAAAATAGAACCACTGGATGGCCCAGCTACTCCACTCCTGGCTGTGTACGCCAAGGACGCTAGTCAACAAAACAGAGATACTTGCTCATCCTTGATTGTAATGCACCATTCAAAGTGGATGTAGAGCCATCCTAGATGCCACAAACAGACGAATGGATAATGAAAATGTGGTGTGTACATACAATAGGATTTTATATAGCCATCAAGAAAAGTGGAAGCATGACATTTACAGGATGGTGGATGGAACTGGAAACGATTACTAAGTGAAAAAGGCAAATGCAGAAAGACAAATGATGCTTATTTGTTCTCAGAAATAGAAACAATTCCTAAAATTATATGTGTCTATATTTGTATGTGTGTGTGTGGCTCATGAGGGGGGAGGGACAAACCTTAAATGGAGGGGGAAAGAAAAGGTAGAAGAATAGAAGACTATATTTTAAGGTAAAGCAGAAAGTAGGTCTGTTAGGATGAGGTGGAGCTGGAGTGTGGGGCAGGGCAATTGAAAGAGGAGTGAACTAGAACAGTGTGTGATGACACACACACACATAAGAAAATGCCATGACAACAGTCCACTATTTTGTACACAAATTCAAAACAATAATAATAAGAAAAGAACAATCAGCTCAGAGGAGTCCACCTAGGGAATTACTGAGGAAGGATGTCTGTGGCAAGAAAAGGAAAAGTGGACCCCTCTCAATATGCTTTCAATCATAAATTCTGATTTTCAGTTGAATGGATTTAGGATCCTCTATGTGCATCACTTCCCATCCCTACCTGCATGGTATGGGTGCTCCAATTTCCTGGAAGCTCTGGCCCAGACTTTTCATTGCATCCGGACTCGTTGATAACTAGGCTGTCCTTGTGGTGGGAAGAGGCATCTCCTGTGGTTTTGACTTGCATTTCTCTGATGACTAATGCTGTTACGGATCTCTTCGTGTGTTTATTGGCCACTTGTGTATCTTCTTTGGAGAAAGGCTTATTCTGATCTTCTGTTGATTTTTAATTGAGTTATAGTCTACTGTAAGACACCTTTACAAGTTCTAGTATAGGTTTCTATTCAGGTACATCATCTGCAAATGCTTTCTCCTGTTTTCTGATCATCTTTGCACTTTCTTGATAATGTCTTTTTAAGAGTACAAGTTTTTAATTTTGATGAGGTAAATCTATCTGTACTTTCCTTTTGTTATTGTTTTTTATGTAAATTCTAAGGTACAATTAGCATATATCAGGCAAAGAAGATTCATTTATATTTTTTTATTTTTGTAGTTTTAATCCTTATATTTAAGTCTTTGACCCACTTTTAATTAATGGTACTATATACTCTTTCCCATGTGACCATGCAGTTATCTTAGCATTTTGTTCAAAAGATGATTCTGATTCCATTGAACAGCCTTGCATTCCTTTCCACATGTCAACTGGCCACAGGTGCATGGGTTTAGTTTTCCACTCTACGCTCCAACCTGTTGGTACAATCTGTTCTCCCAATATATGCTGTCTTGATTACTATTATTTTGCAGCTGGTTTTGACACTTAGAAGTATGACTCTAACTTTTCTTAAGGTCTGACTTGGTTATTCTTGGACTGTTGCAATTACATATGAGTTTTAAAAACAGTTTGGATAGAGATCGTGTTGAATTTGTAAACCAGTATTGCTGTCTCAACAAGACTGTCTCTCCATGTACAAGCACAATCCATTTCCTTCATTTTACATCTTCTTTCATTTCTTTTAACATCTTGTAATTTTTTAAGAGTGTAAGTTTTGTACTTCTTTTGGTTTGATTTATTCCTAAACAATTTATAATTTTAAATTCCTTAATGTTTTGGATTCTTTCACAGAAGTGTATAGAAGTAGACTTTTGTGTATATATTGATCTTGTATCCTGTTGCCCTGTTAACTAAATAGTTTGTTATAAATTATAATTTATTTTAGTGGATTCCTGAGCATTTTCCATGCTTAAGATCATGTCATCTAACAAAAGAGGTAGTTCTGTTTCTTTCTGAGATGGGGACCTCTGTTTCTAACTTCCTTGCCTAGGATCTCCAGGACAATGAGGTGAGAGGTGAGGAGAGGCACCCCTGTGGTCCTGATCTCAGGGAGGCATCAGTGGTCCTCCTTGTTCAGTGTTACATTAGGTTTGGGAGGTTAGACGGAGGCACTTTCTTTTATCCTTACTTTTTTTTTTTTTTTTTTTTTTTTAAATCATGAAGGTATGTGGAATTCTGTCAAATGCTTTTTTCCCCCTTGTATCTATTGATTGAGGTGACCATTGTGGCTTTGTGTCTTTTATTCTACTATATTTGCTTTCTTTCTTAAAAAAAACCCTTTTTTTTTTTGAGACAGGGTTTCTCTGTGTTGTTTTGGTGCCCATCATGGATCTCGCTCTGTAGACTAGGCTGGCCTCAAACTCAGAGAGATCTGCCTGGCTCTGCCTCCCAAGTCCTGGGATTAAAGGCGTATACCACCACAGCCTAGCCTATATTTGTTTTCAGTCCATAGATTATTGCATTAATTTACATTCATATGTGTGATTAGTATTAGAGATATGTATTAAGGCACATTTGGAGATGAACTTGGACTCACAGTGTGGGCTGGGTATACAGACTGCGGTGTGGCTCTTTCTGAGGAGGAATCCTCACCTTGGTCTCCCACTGCTCCTCTGGTTCCTTTTTCAGTGCCCACACAGTTCTTTACATCAGTCAAGTCCAAACTTACACCTCCAGTCAGGTAGACGTGTTTCAGGTTAATTAGGGGCCTCAGTCAATTTAGTTCATGGGCTGTAATTACAAGCACCTAAGACCTGCAATTTCTGTTTTAATTAAAATAAACAGTGTGGAGGGGCTGACATCACATCAGGGTAACTGGTGTGCAAGGATTGGTAATTACACTGAAGTAGGGCTTCTTGCTGTGGTCTAGTCTGTTGGGATCCATGGTGGAACCCTGGGCATGGCTGTCCTGGTGAATGCTAATTACCTTGCTGCCAGCCACAGCTAAAACCAGACAGGTTGGTTAGTAGTGGTGATGACATTAGAACATGCTCCTTTCAAGTTAGAACTGAGCTATGACCCATGGGGCATGGTTGTATTTACATATATGAGGTCCCTCTAAATGTATTTAACTGTGACAGGCTTCCATGCACACACGAAATGATAGAAAACAATTTTCATTTTAACTGCTGCTTTTAGGACTCCTCTTGGGGAGGGTGTTACCCGTGTTTAGGTAAATACTAGTTCTTTTGGGAATGTTAACCCGCATCTTGACTGGTTGGCCTTAGAAAGAAAGGAATATGGGAATGAGGTGGAGCAGAGCGGAGGAAGGGGCGAAGGGAGGCAAGTGAAGCGGAGCGGAGTGGGAGGGTCAAGTCTAAGAAAAAGGTGCCATTGACACATGACATGTTGGCCAAGGTGGCTAAAGGAAGTGTTAAAACAATATATTTAATGCATAGTTTAAAACTGTTTGCTTTGTATGATGTCAACACCCCCCACCCCTGGCATTGCAAACTGTCAGTTAAGTTATTAACACACACCCTATGTTCTCTGATAAGTTTTTTTGTATGTGGGGTGCTGATCTAGGCAGGGTTGAAGATATCACACAGAAATGAAAAACTGAGTATAGGGAGCAGGGAACCAGAAGTGGTCCCAGATTATATGTCTCTGGGATCTTTTAGACATCTGGAGGTGAGAGGAAGCTCACCATAGGATAGGAGAGGTAGCCCATAATATTTTAGGAAAATAAATCTTGCTATGGTATTCAGCTGCTTGGAACCTTTCATCAGCTTCCCATTGCTACTGGGGTAAATTATATGCTAATTTAGATATTGTGATTGGCTAAAATATTACCTCCAGAGACATGTGATCCTAATCCCCCCAAACCTGTAAATATTACTTGTGTTTCTCTTTTGAATAAAAAAAAAAGATAATAAGGAGTCTTTGCAGACACAGTTAAGAATTTTGAGATGAGAGATTATCTGGATTGTTTGGGTCAATACTAAATACCGTCACATGTCTTTGTGGAGGGAAATGTTACCACGCAGGGAACAGACAGAAGGGGAGAAGCCATGTGGCACACAGGCAGAGATCAGAGACACACACGGGGCAGGGGAATGGCACTACCCACATCCAAGCTCAAGGAGGCAAAGAATGGGGCTTGCTTTAGGTCCATGGAGGAGTGTGGCTCATCTAACACCATGCTGTTGATTCAGTGAAGATGACCAAGGCATTTTGTCTCTGGACTCAAGAGAACTTCAGTTTCTGTTGTTTTAGAAATTAGCACAGGCAGCTTTACTAGATCTTCAGGCCTGGCCATTGTTCAGTGGGCCTTCATCTCCCATCCAACATATGACAGGCTTCTGGTCTCTTCCAGCCTATAGAGATACAGCCAGCTAATGTCTAGACAAGGAAACTTAATGCAGAGGGTAGCCATGACTCCTTGAGCTGGGCTAAGCTGGTCTCCCAGGAAATATTCTCCTTGGCACTCTTTCAGATACAACCTCAGGCAGAGGTGCCCTGGCTAAGGCAGGGCAAGGCAGGTTTGGTCACAGGTCTCACCCGTGACCATGTACCTTCTTGGACGCAGTGAAATAAATAGGCTTTCCCTGTATAGCATAATGGGGCCAGTCGCTTATCTTCACTATACATGTGCTGTGTGACCTTGCATATTTAACCTTTCTGAGCTACAGTTCTCTAGTCCACAAAGTGGGGCCCATGAAAGTGACTTGCAAAGACTGTCTATATTTTGACATGTGTTCCTGCAGCTCTCCTTCTGTGCTGGAAGCCTTTGCACCTAATGTGATTTACTGTATTTACTTAGGGAATTGAGAAGAGTCAAATGAGACTGTTGGAGCTTTGCTTTTCTTGGGAGCTGTATCTGGCTCATTTACACATTTTTATTCCTAAGAGGAATGTTCAAAGCAGGGAGTTTTGAACCTATAGTAGGCCATTGGGCAGCATGAGGGGCCGAGCATGCACTCAGGCTTGGCCATAACCACGAGATTCCATGTATGCCATGATCAATGGCTTCACAGCTGGGAGGAAGCCTCATCTTTGCAGAAAACTTTGTAGGGTTTCTCAGTATTGTAGCAGATGGGTAAGCTCTGGATGCCTTAGCTAGGACCACAGTGCCTATCTGGGCCTCCCAAGGAAGGAAACAGCCATTAAGTTCTACTAGATGTGTTCACGTGCAAATGCATGTTCACTCATGTCCAGGTCTGTCTTGGGGTTCTCACATTCACACACACAGAGACATACTCTTGTTTAATGTTGCTATTGCTGCTATGTCCATGTATGTTCCTCTTTCTGTAATTGAATAGTTAGAAAAAACAATGAAGAAACAAAGGTTATTGGTCCTCAGTTTCTTCATCTGTGACATGGAGAAGATAAAAGAGCCTTATTTCATACATTTGTAGTGAACATTAAGTGAGCTAAAGAACAAAGACTTGGGGTGCATTATTTCCATAGAGTGGGTGCTCAACCAATATTTGCTCTGTTTCCAAAGGATGCCTTAAGCGTCTCTGGAAATACCCATGATGTCTGCGGAGATTTTTCTTCAAATGTGATTTAAGAAGAAAGGCAATAATCTGTTCAAGTTCTGGAGGAGAGACTCAGCACAGAATGGAGGCCATCCTGGCCCTTCAGTGTCCTCCAGACTCCGCTCTTTGTCTGTTCCACCACTCCAACCTGTAAGTCTGTGCCCAGCTCACTTTTTTCGACGAATGTCTGGGCAGGCCTGCAGGAAGAGCCTCTTGGCACATTGTAGGGCATCCTGCCAGCAGGAGGGACAGAAAGGCCAGTCCTTGATCCTCTCATCCCAGAGAACAGCACAAGCTGCTACAAGCTCACTGAAGGCAGGAGAAGGGAGCGGTCCAGACGCTTATGCGGTTTGTCTGGCCGAACATCTCTCCTGCCTGGGCTGGGCTGTCTGTTCTCTCGGACCGCCTCTGGACCTAAGGGCCCAGGATTGGCCATGTTGAGTGTCTTGTTCCCCCGACTCCACCCATTCTGTCATACTTCTCCCACTCAGCATCAAGCCCCAGTAGCAAGTCCCTTTTACATGCCTGGTCTAAGAGAGATTTCTGATAATTCCACCTCACTGTGTCACTGTGTAGATTAAGTGAGAGACTGCATGAAACACTCCAATTTTGGCACATGATTGGTGCCCCATAAATGTAGCAGTAATTATTGTCATTGTTATTACTGTCATCATCATCATTATCATCATTATTGGCTCCCCAAGGCAGGCTGGGATTAGAACCAGTCACTACCTATGTTACATCAGGCAAACAACATCTCTATGCCTCAGTTTCCTGTTCTGCCCGGTACTGGTTACTCTTTTTGAAGTCTCCTCCCTCCAGCCTCAAAGTCTCCAAAATGCTTTCCAAACACATGCCGAGCAATTTTCATGGCTGCCTCTACTGTGGGAAGCAGTCAAGTGAGCCTTGGTGTCTTCACCAAATGAACTGAGCAAATATACTAATTTGGTCATGGTACAATTAAGAGGTTGGGGAAAAAAAGATTGCCATGCTTGGTGTCATGTCCACAGCACCATGGCTGGTCAAGCCCAGGATTCTATGACGTGCAGAGTGGGGTAGCTGGAAGGGGTGAGCTTTGGGCCAAACACTGTGGGAGTAAAATGAACTCTTGGCCCTCTTGTGTCTTGGTGCACAAAACTCAGCCCTTCAGAGTAGGTCTTTGTTTTCTTTGAACTTCTGGGTTTTCACCTCAGTCTCTTTTTATCTCCCACATCTCTCCCATTTTTATTTTTCATCCAGTTATTATACTTATTTATTCTTAGTTTTTTTTTTATTATATTTGTGTTTTAATTTTACACATCAGCCATGGGTTCCCCTGTCCTCTCCCCTCCTGCCCCTGGCCCCACCTTTCCCCCATCCCCTCCCTTCCATTTCCATCTTCTCCAGGGACAAGACTCCCCTGGGGATTCATTTAAACCTGGTAGATTCAGTACAGGCAGGTCCAGTCCCCTCCTTCCAGGCTGAGCAAAGTGTCCCTGTATAAGCCCAAGGTTCCAAACAGCCAGCTCATGCACTAAAGACAAGTCCCAGTCCCACAGCCTAGATGCCTCCCAAACAGTTCAAGCTATTCAACTGTCTCACTTATCCAGAGGGCCTGATCCAGCTGGGAGCTCCACAGCCTTTGGTTCATAATTCATGTGCTTCCATTCATTTGGCTATTTGTCCCTGTGCTTTTTCCAATCTTGGTCTCAACAATTCACATTCTTACAGTCCCTCCTCTTTCTTGACAATTGGACTCTTGGAGCTCTACCTGGGGCCTGGCTAAGGATCTCTGCATCCATTTCCATCAGTTATTGGATGAGAGTTCCAGCACCACCATTAGGGTGTTTGGCCATCTGATCACCAGACTAGGTCAGATCAGGCTTTCCCTCGACCATTGCCAGCAGTCTACAGTGGATGTATCATTGTGGATTTCTGGGGACCTCTCCAGCACTCTGCCTATTTCTGTTCTCATGGTCTGTTAATCCTTGTTCTCCCTTTCTGTTCTTGATCCAGCTGGGATCTCCTGCTCCCCTAAGCTTTCTTTCACTCAAACCTTGCCCTTCATTACCCACTGTCATCCAGGTTGTTCATGTAGATCTCATCCATTTCTCTGTCACTGGGTGATCCCTGTGTCTTTCCTAGGGTCCCATTTTCTAGGTAGCCTCCCTGGAGTTGTGTAGCAGTCTAGTCATCTTTGTTTTACATCTAGTATCCTCCTATGAGTGAGTACATACCATGTTTGTCCTTCTGAGTATGGGTTACCTCACTCAGGATGATTTTTTCTAGATCCATCCATTTGCCTGCAAACCTCATGATGTCATTGTTTTTCTCTGCTGAATAGTACTCCATTGTGTATATGTACCATATTTTCTTTATCCATTCTTCAGTTGAAGGGCATCTAGGTTGTTTCCACTTTCTGGCTATTACAAACAATGCTGATATGAACATAGCTGAGCAAATGCCCTTGTGGTATGATTGAGCATTCCTTGGGTATATGCCCAAGAGTGCTACAGCTGGGTCTTGGGGGAGATGGATTCCCAATTTTCTAAGGAAGCACCATATTGATTTCCAAAGTGGCTGTACAAACTTGCATTCCCACCAGCAGTGGAGGAGTGTTCCCCTTGCTCCACATCCTCTCCAGCATAAGCTGTCTTCTGTGCTTTTGATCTTATCCATTCTGACAGGTGTAAGGTGGTATCTCAGAGTCATTTTGTGGGCTGAAGAGATGGCTCAGCCATTAAAGGCTAGGCTCACAACCAAAAATATTCTTAGTTTTTGATAGGATCTCCCTGTGCAGCCAAGGCTGGTCTTCAGTTCTGGGTTCTCTTACTGCCAATCTCCAGAGTGAGGGTATTATTGTGTATGCTGTCATGTCTGACTTTCTCCAGTCATCTTAATATGTTTACATCATTTATCCATTCATCCCTCTGTCCCTCCATTCACCCATCTATCCATCATTATCTATTTGCTTATCTACCTTTTGGGGTGTCAGACACTTGCATGCTGTGGTGTGTGATTGGAGGTCAGGTGACAACTTGTGGAAGTTAGTTCTCTCCTTCCACTGTATGGTTTGTGGGATGGAACTCAGGTCATCTGGCTTAGTGGAAGGCACCTTTACCCACCTAGCAATTTCTCCTCCCCTCAGTCCTTCTTTTAAAGGCTGGTGTTTCCCAAAATTTCAGTTTTTGTCATCCATTATTTTCCCTAAGGAGTGTCTTCTGTTTGCAAAGCATATTTTTTCTCTTTAAAAATATTTGAGATTATAATTTAATTACAACATTTCTCCCTTTTCCCTCAAACCTTCCCATATACCCTTTCCTACTCTCAAATTTATAGCTGCTGCTTCTTCTTCTTCTTCTTCTTCTTCTTCTTCTTCTTCTTCTTCTTCTTCTTCTTCTTTTTAAATAAAACAACAACAAAAAACCCCTAATTGTTATTGTATGCTGTTCCTTGGGGAAGGTCAACTCCCCATCTCCAGCCTTCTTCAGGTGCTTACATTTCTTTGTGTAGGACTGAGGTCTTGTGGGCTCCTCTCCACCCAGCTTGTCATATTTGTTGGTGTCATCCTTGTTCGGTTGATTGCAAAGCATCTTCACTGCTCAGTCTGGCCCATTGCCAGACCATCATCTGGAGCCTTGCTTTCTCTTGGACTTCAGATCTAAGCATCTTTAACCACCAAGCCTTTGTCTTTGGATGTGCTAGAGGAAATTCCAGCTCTATGTTCTTCACCCTGACTCATCATTTTCTGTCTTCTATGACTCAGCCATTGTATCACCAATCCACCAAGGTGTCATGGAGTTCTGTGTATCACCCTATAGTCCTTCCTCTCATATTACATCCCCACCTTCCTTCCTTTTTTCCCCTCCCTCCTCCCTCTTGAGTATTTTCAGCATTTACAAAATGCTACGTTAGTCATTGTACTAGTTTTCAGACCACTGAGGTGTTCAATTTTCTCATCATAATCCCCAAATGCCTAAGAATTGCACTCCCCAGTTTCACAGTTGCAAATGATCCAGTATTTACCTAGGGGAAAAAAAAAGACACTTAGCAAAATGTATTGCATACGCCCCAGAATTAATGGATGAGATGGAGAAACTGGCTTGAGGCCAAGCTTCCAAGAACATCCCAAACCACCTGTGTATCTGATTTCTTATCTAAGCTGCAGCTGCTGTTGCTAAAGCTGCCCCTGAATAGTGATGCCAGAAACCAGCTCTATTACAGAGCACCACTGAGATCAGTGCCACCACAGCAGCTCTGGGTTGGCAATTTGACTCACTCCCTTGGTAGCTGGAGGTCTCGGTAGCTTCCTACCCACCAACACCAAGTGAGATCCTAATGCAGCAGTTCTTCACATTGGATACTTCCCAGCTGGTCTGTCTAAGTCATAGAAGGTAGTCACAGCATGTTGGTGAGGGGACCTGGGGAGCATTTGACCTCTGACTTCTGCAGCAGAGACTGGAACGCATTATGCCATATTTTGCCCAGATTTCAAAAGACTACTAAAAAGGTGATAAACGGCTCCACTGAAAATGATTGATTTCTAGTATAGGATTCTAGCCTGCACCCTTCAACATCACCTCCTCATCTCAGCTTGTTCTGTGTCTAGACCAATCCCCATTCTGGCTGCTGGAGCATCTCATCTGAAGCACACTTCTGACATTAGCTGTTCAGTGTTCGTCTCTAGCACCTACTGATCCCAGAACTTCAGCCCCCTAATGTGCTCTTAGCAATCCCCTATCAATTTTCAGTTTCTTGAGAAGAAATAAAGAGACAGCTGTTGGATGGTAATTTACCAGTGACCTTTTGAGAAGGACATGGTATCATTTTTCATAGACTGAACATATAGTCTGAGCAGAGAAAAGGTAGATCCTGTTGGCTTCAGGTACTCAGAGCATAACTATGCTTAGCTTGGGAACAACTGAAGTATTGGATTTTGAATATTTCTTTAGCTGGACTAAAAAAAAAAAATCTCAGCAGTAGGACTTGCATCTCTGGGTTCATGTGCTTTGTCTATGATATGACTCTTTCAAATAGTAATCTGCTGAGAAGGGCCCTGCATGTTTGGGACTGAGCATTTGTCCCCCTGACTCTGTCCCTCTCCCCCTTTCTTGGCACTTCTTGATTTTTTTTAAAGATTTATTTTTTATTTTAAATTCTGCATTTGTGTGTATGTGTCTGTGAATGGGTATGTGACTCATGGAGACTGGAAGAAGGGATCAGATCTTCTGGAGCTAGAGGTCCTCCACATGGGTGCTGGGGGCCAAACTTGAGTCTTTTATAAAAACAGCAAGTATTCTTCATGGCTGAGGCATCTCTCCAGCCCCTCTCTTCTACTTTTTAATTTCCAGATCCAGTCCCAGGCCTCACCCACCACTAGGCCTCACTCCTTTAGGCTGAGGCAGTTGCTTGACAGAACCAGGAGAACATCCAGCCATGGAGAATGAACAGGTGAGGACAGGGATTAGGGCAAAGCTCCTCGCCCAGTGAGCATGGGCCACCCATCCTCTGCAGAACACGGTAAATAATCGTCTCAGGACCAAAGTCATTATTATAGTGTGTGAGCTCATGCTCTGGAACTGCAGAGTCAGAGGAGGGACGTTTCCCAAGAAAACCTCTCCTATGGATCAAAAGCAGAGAATTGGACAGCCCTGTGCAAACTTCACGTCCTGACAGGAGTTACTGGCCTCTGATCGACAGGGAAAGCCTCAACCACTAACTAATCAAGCCAGGCTCTCCAGAATTTACCTCCCCAGCCAGCCCTACCCAATCTTTGGTCCATGATGAATAGTACAGAAAGTACATTACAAACTTTAGCTCCTTCCTGGATGGGGTGGCTTTCTATGGTACCGGGAGGTCCAAGCCAGGTGTGTGTTCCTGCAATGTTCACATAGCCTATGCTTCAGCCTGTGTGTACTTTTCCTCCAATGTGTGTGCTTCTTTCCTCAACCAAGCTTTTGCCTCAATGTCCCCATCTACCTCTGTGATGGCCTTAGACTGTGATGAAAATTTCCCCATCCAGCTAGGCTTCTGCCACTTCCTAAAGCCCTGGCTGTGCTCTTTCAGGTTAGAGGCACCTTGCATGCCAGATACCTTGACACTTCCAAGTGAGATTTAAGTACCACCTCTGCAAATAGCAGCCTGAGAACCTTATCAACACTGACTGTTTATCAAGTGAGATACCAGAGTGCACATAGAGGGCTTCCTCTGTGCCCTGGAGGCAGATGTTCATTGGTGGAGGTTAGCTGAGTTCTAATCTGGGATTGCTTATCTATGGTGGTGCTTTGGCCACATTATCCCAAGAGCCTATGTTCTGCTCTCTGAGATTCAGATATTAGTCAGAGGGGCTGCTGAGATCATTAGATGAGACGATACAGACCAAAGACTCAGCATAGTTCCAGGAATTCAGTGATAACAGTAACATTAATAGCATTTATTATTTGTTTGTATTTTCAAGCAGTCACTTTATTAACAATTAAGGTTTAAGTGTTATAGCTAACTATACTCATGCTAGTGGGCCAATCAAATGGCTATACCCATAAACCCATTAACTATCACTATAAACATCAAAACATTGCACCTCAAGAAGCTTTTAATGTATCTTCCTGATCCAGACCATCTATGTCTTTCATTTCCAACCTCAGGGAGCTACTGGTCTGCTACTACTCTAGACTGTATCCTCTTTGTGGCATGAGTAAATATGCTGCTTCTTTTTCTTGTGGATTACAGATTGTACCATAGTTTGTGTCTGTTGACCAGTTGGTGAGGATTCCAGTTGTCTGTAGTTTTAGAGTACTGCAAGTTTGCTTTAAACATTCACAAATATCTGTCGAAGGGCATCTCTCATTTTCTCAGATAAATATCTAGAAGTGAGATTCTTTTTGTACTAAATATATATGTGTGTATATACTATACATATTTATATGTTTTTATATTCCATGGATTATATAAGTTTATAGGAAACTACCAGACTATTTCCCAGAGTGTTATAGCATTTTACACTCCATATGAGTGCTTATATATGAATGCTTATATATAAGTTCTCACATCTCTTTCAACAGTTGTCTTTAATTTTAGTCATTCTAGCTAACATGCCATGCTATTTCATTTTGTTCCTAACTTGAATTCCCAGTGAATAATAATCTATCATGTGTGTATAGGCTATTTGTGCATCTTCTCTTGAGAAATGTTTTGTTCTTTTCAATAAATATCAAACTGTTTTCTTACCATTGAATTGTAAGAGTTCGTTAATATCATGGGTCCTACTTCAGACATATGTGAACATTGTAACATTCAGACATTGTGAATGCTTTTCTAGAATGGACCTTGTTTTTTTTTTTTTAAACAAAACAAAACAGTATTTCATTTGTTATTTATATGTGCGTGTGGTGTATGTATTGTATGAGCATGTGAGTGTGGTCATGAGTGTGCTACAATTTGAGTGTGGAGACCAGAGGATAACTTTTGGGAATCAGTTCCCTTATTCCACTATGGGTTCTGAGATTGAACGTGGTTTAGCAGGCTTGCATGGCAAATGCTTTTTCTTTTTTTTGTTGAACCATGTCTCTGGCCCTATAGTTTTTTTTTATTTTTTATTTTTTAATGATATTGGTCTCTTTCAAAGAGAGGGCATCTTTACTTCTGATGACATCTAAGATGTCATTTTACGAAATGGACCAAGTTTGAGCACCATGTAAGAATGTTTATTCACTTCAGCATCACAAAGATCTATTTCTTATGGATCCATAGCTTTACATTTTAACGTTAGAGCTGCAATCAATTTCTTGTATTAATTTTTAAGAGTGACATATATAAGTGATATCTTGTCCTTTTTATTGTATAAGATGATGCTGTTGTATGGCTCATGTGTTGTATGAGCTTGTGTCTGTCATTAGGTGATCAGGATTTGCATTGTTTCCAGTTTGGGGTTCCCATGGAGCTGTTCTGGGCATTCATACATGTCTTTGGGTGGATATCTTTCACAATTCCTTGAAATTGTGGCAAAAGTGGAAATTCTCCTTCTATTTATTCTTTTTATGTATGCACATCCAAGCACATTCAAGGTCATTTATAGCAAAGGCCATCCTTGGCTTATCTGAGTACCTGGGCTTATTTGTCTAAAATCATATGGTCATATATGAATGAGCTGATTTCCAGACTTATTTCTCTGTAGCATTGATCAATGTACTAGTATGATACCATATGTGCCTCAATAACTTTATTTTAAGTTCAGAAATCAGGTAGTGTAAGTTCTTAAGGAATTCTTCTATGGTAAAATTGTGTTGTGTATTTTAGGTCCTTTGTGTATATATATATATATATATACATATATATATATATATATATATATATATATATGTATATATATATATATATATTTGTACATTTTAGAACTAGAGTGTTAATTTTTTTTTAAACACTTTTGGATTTTGATTGACATTGCATTGAAACTACAAGTCAGTTAAAGGTAAATGCTATTTTCTGCCAGCCATTGACCCCATTTTGTTAAATTTTCATTTAAGCATTTCATAGTTAAAAGTATATTATTCATAAGAAGTGAAATTTGTTGTGGGGGATGTAGCTCAGCCATGGAGCACTTCCTGGCGGGGGAGAGGAGTGGGCCTGGGTTTCTATCCCAACAATGAAGAAACAGAGGGGGAGGTGAGAAGGAGAGAAGCACTGGAAAGATGGCTCACTGGTCAAGGTGTCCACCACCAACTATGGCCCTGGAACCAACAGAGCTGAAGGAAAGAGCTGACTCCCATGGTTGTTCTCTAACCCTCACCTGTGTGCTGTAGCTGGCACACAGATCCTCACCCAAATGAATGAGTGAATGAATACAATGTAATAAAAGATTTTTTTCAAAAGAAAGAGACTTATAATGGGATTTCCAGTTTCTGTTTCCGGTAGTATGCGACTAGTGTATGATGTATAGAAGTACTGTTGATTTTTTTCCATTTTCGTCTTGTGTTGGTTCTGCAGTGGTTTGGCAGATTCTGTAGAATCTTCTAAGTCTTCATCTATGATATGAGGACAGTGTGAGGGCACCTACATCAGAGGGTGCTGTGACGACAAAACAAAGTAGGACACCTAAAATATTTGTCCTGGTTTCTGCATGTATTAACTGATCTCAATAAATAAATATTGCCATCCTTACTACAGGCAAAATGCATTGATACTGTTAGAAGACTGGATGGGATTAGTCTCTACAAAGAGTAACAACAGAGGTGCAGGATGGGACTTCTGAGATGCTTGGGATGATTTGTGTCTTGAGTTGAGTGTGTGTGGATTGTACAGGTGTGTTTATCTTCTGAGAATTAGGGAGCTGTGCACTTGTGATATCTGCTTGGATTTTTATTTTTATCTTGTATTTGCAACACTCTGTTAAAAAGCAAGCCATGGATGAATTAAATCAACATCCTTTGAGAGCGCCACCTCACCCATTTCATTTAACCCTGTGAGCTAGCTGGTACTATCTCTCCCATTTTATAGAAGATGATGCTGAAGATAATCTCCAAGAGATGGAACTACTGTCTGAGTTCACAGAGTAAGGAAGTCATGATGGCCATTGTCACTCTTAATTCATGTGCCCTTAGTCAACTTTGCACAGCCTGGTATTAGTTTGACTGGAAAGTGCATGAAATTCTCAGGTTCATGCTGGGGGATTTCACCTTCCCCAGGCTTGGTGGGGCTAGTATGGAATGAATAAGCTTGTTTGTGAGTAGAAGAGGCTCAGAGAAGGGCTAGAGAGGGTGTGAGGAGACACAGCTGGCCCATCATTCTTCACTTCCATCCTCCTTACTCAGAGTGGAGCATGCCCCCCTCCCCCCACACTGTATCATTACCCGATCTGGCCTGGTGAGCAGGGCATGGATACAGAGACATTTATTTTTCATTAAAAGAGCCTGATGAGCTCATAGGAGGAGGAACTTGGGAGGCTGGGGGAGTAGCTTCACAAAAAATGCTGACCACTTCAGCCTTACCAACCCCAAACACATGTTTCCAGTAACTTTTGCCACACATCTGAGCCTTGCTGTCTTCATCTGAAACTGATATTCTCACCAACCTTACCGGGACTGTAGGGATGACTGACTGCCTGAGACAATATGGAGAAATGAGTGATAGAAGCCAGAGACCCAGATGTAAATTCCCTGACACTTATTACATAGATTTTGAACTTCATACATCTGTCCTGGCCCCTGATTCAGGATCTGGAAAGTAAGCATGTATTTCCTACCCTTTAGAGTTGTTCTTTGAGGCCAGATTTGTGGAAGCCCAAGAACAGTGAGTGCTCAAGAATATCCCACTGTTTATTGGGGCAGTTGGCTTTTCTCCAATGTCATATCTACAAGACACACATCCCTTAGGAGATGCCTCTGGGCTCTTGAGAGCAACACTTCCTCTTAAAAGTGTCTTTTGTGCACCTGTGCAAACCCATACTACATCTTCATGTCCTTACAATATTTTAGGAAGTGTAGCTAAGGGACTTTTGGGACTACTTTGTGGCAGAGAGTGTCTCTGACTGCACTGGGTGGTTGTTAAATGTCTTCCCCTTGCCTCCACCCCATGATCTCCTCTGTCCAAGATGTAGTCAGCATTGTACTAGAAGCCACACAGGCTGAAGAAGAGGGAGGGGAGGAAGGGTTTCTGCTGGCAGCTAGGGCCTTCCTATCACTTCCTTGTATAATGAAGGCTGTGGCAGTTCTGAGTGTCAGGGCTTGTGGTTTCAAGGGACACTTTGACCTGGCAGCTCTGATGAAGCTATATCTCTAAGCTTATAATTGTGAGAACAGAGTGCCAGGTAGAGGCCAATCCCAGACTCTACCTCTGATTTTCTGATCTTTTCCTTGGTAACACAGGCGGAAGGGCTGAAGGTGGCTGGGTGCACATCAGACCCCTCCTTCTCCCTCCAGTTCTTGTTCTGGGGGCTGGACCCAGGGCGTTATGCATGTCAGGCAAACAGTCTACCACTAAACTACATCCCTCTCTCTGTCATGCTCTTCTCAGCTTTCCTATTAGGGGAGGGAGCCCCGAGTGCTCCCAAGCAGAGAGTCAAGCTGCCAGACACAAGCTTCTCAAAGATAATCCTCTGGCAGCTATGAGGGGAAGGCCCAAAGCAAGGTGAGACCAGAGGCAGAGATGTCAGGATGTTAGAGAGGGATGCCAGGGAGGGAACAGTGAAGATGCTTCCCCATTTGTAAGACCTTTCTGGATTTCATTGTCACAGTCATTGAATGACCCCAAAGACCCTTCATAGGCCAAACACAGATCCTGGTAGCCCCAGGGAGGAAGGTATATATGGCAGAACTAGTCTGTGAATCCTATGAACAGTGATAACATCACTCTTCTCTACCATTTCATGCTTTTCCAGGATCATGTCTTATCCCAGGAACTTCCAAATGAGCCAGAGCAGTGGCAGTCTCATTACTTTAATAAATTCTGCTCAAGGTGCCCAGTTGCACTGGCAGGAAAATGATGAAAATGTTCTACTTTTCAATTTAAGATATTTTAATCAAATCCGGAAGATATACTGATGTCAATATGTCCAACTGGCTTAACCATTGACCTTGTACAAAATTTTTCCAGTCTGTTGGGCTGTTTCTCTATTTGAAACTTTGGAAGGCAGAAATGAAGCTACCCTTCTACTTTAAGCTTTGAGCTCCAAGGCTCTGGCTTCTTCCCCGTTCATTGAGGTACACTTGTATGAATGGCCTTTGTAGTGCCTTGGTGATGGTCCACTGGAGGTACAGGACCTGTTCTTGAAGTCAGTTTCCTACAGACCCAATGGTTGTGTTCATTTTTGTTGACTCAAGAGGGCTCCCATGTCAGGATCCAGGGAAATTTGATAGTTTTCAAATGCAGCAAGAATGAATATTGTGTTTTTAGTCATCATTGGAGAAGAAAAGAGGGAGTCTGGGTGTGTGTGAATAGTTGACTATGAAAACTTGGCCAAGGAGCTGGGTGTGGTTTCCAGTACTCGGAAGCCAAACTTCATCCCTGGGTGTATCTTGATTTTCATTCTGTAACTATTCATTGTGTTTCAGTTTCATGAATTCTTCTTTGAGTTTCCTTTTCCTTCCAGAATCTTCTCTGTGGGCTACATGACCCTCTCCTAGGGCCAACTTCACCTTTGACTTTTATAGTGCTCTCTATCTTTTGGGAGCCTCTTCCAAGTTCTGCAGCTCCTTCAGCTTAGCAAGTCCCGGCCTGAACTGATTCTTTTCCTGCCAAACTTGCTGCTCCTCTGTTCCTGCTTTCAGGAATGACAGCATTAGCCACCTAGTCACCATGGGTAGAAACTGGGAATTATGCTGGGCTCCTCCCGGCCCCCACACCTACCTCATTCAACTAAGCATACCTAGAATCTACCATGCTCTTCCCAATAGCACCTTGTTTAACTTCATGTCCAATTTTCCTCATCTCCTCCTAGATAATTAAAAATAACTTCCCCTATCTGTTTCTCATCTACCAATCTCCTCTTCCAGTTTGAATGTCTCTCTGTTGCTACAATTACTTTGAAAAAGTGTGTGTGTGTGTGTGTGTGTGCGCGCGCGTGCACACACACACACACACACACACACACACACACACACACACATGTATGCACATGAGTACAACATGCAGAGGCCAGACATTTTGGATCTCCCTAAAGCTGGAGTTACAGAAAGTTATGAACCTCCCTGTGTGGGTTCTGGGAATTGAACTCAAGTCCTCTGTAAGAATAGTATACCAATATATACTCTTACCTGCTGAACCATCTCTCCAGTCCCAACAAGTGACTATAACAAACCCTGAATCCAGACATGAAGGTATTACATGAGACTGGATGACTTGTAAATTCAAATTCTCTAGTTTACAAGTTCAGCCCATGAAATCTAACTTTGCTTTTGTTCACAGGCTCTTATCCTGCCCACCCCCATGAATATAGGCAACTTTTTAGCCATAGGACACAACTTGATGTTTCTTGGATGTGCCTTCTTTGATGAAAGTGGTGTGTCTTTCACTCATTCTTCCTGTGGCTTGATTTGTCCAAACTTACAACACTTTTTTGCTTGACTCTGATGACCCATGAGTCCCATTGACTCAACCCTTCTGGCCTGTCCTTTGTCAGGCCTTTCTACTGGCACCAAGTGGCCATTTCACTACTGTTTCCTCACTTAAGTTTATCAGATGTTCTCCAATATCCTTCAGCGATGGCTAAGGCTATTACTGGGTTGTTGAGATGACTAGTGGCCCTTTTTATGAGTGCTGTTGTCTTTGTTGGCTATGTCATATACTCTCCTTAGTTGATGTAAACCATATGCACAAGAGGTTCACATTCTTTTTGCTATTATCATGGTCCCCTTACCTGAGTTTCCTACAGGCAAAAGGTGATAATATGCACAACAGTTAAAGAAGTCACATTGAAGAATTGTAATGATTATGGCAGAAATGGTTCTAGACATGACTGGAAGATAGGCTTTTCTATATGTACTTTATACTGTCCTAAATGTTAATTTGATATAGCCAAAAAGAACTGTCATTCACATTTTTGTACCCATCTTTGTAAGGCTTGTGTTCATGGTCTTTATCAATGACACTCAGCGAGAACCATTGAATGATTGACTAGGAGCTGGTATCCATAGATGACAGGTGATCCAGCCCCACAAGAATGATGCACTGGTATTAAAAAGCTGTCAGGGAACTGGATAGGCTCATTCCTAAATGAGCAGTTTCCAAAATGCCTGTGAATATGAGAATTGGTCCATATGATTCTAGAGGCCAAGATGGCTGCTGTCTGTAATCTGGAAGTCCTGAGGGAAGCCTGGTATAAACCCAGTCAGGGACATGAAGTCTGAGGACCAGGGAGCTGATGGTGTAAATCCCAGTCTAAGAACTGGAGGAGTCTGACATCCCAGATGAATCAAGTAGGCAAGGTGAATTTTTCTTTCCTCCACCTTTTTCTCTATTCACACTCACAAAAGAATTGGCTGGTGGCCACTTCCAGTGGAGACAACACCTAGGAATCCCACAGAATGGTTCCAGGCCATGATGGAGAGAGATGATTCCATGATACTAGAAAGACCTTTCATGTGCACTGAATGACAGCGAACTACCCTGGTCTTACTCCTTCCTGACTCATTGATACATCACTTCACCTCACATGGGCTCATAGGCTTTGTACTATATTTTAAAATTAAATTGATTATTTGACAGGATTCCACCAACACAATTTCCTCAGGCCCCCTATACCCCAGGAACAACCCTGCCCTGGAGGAGATGTTTATGGCTGTTTTGCAATGTTTCTTGGATTTCCAAAGACAGTATTACTCAGGCTACATAGCCTATATTGTATGTTGGACTACATACAAGAAAAAAAACCTTGCAAATTTGGTATCTAACTGTCTGTTTTTAAAGAGTGTGAAAACCAGAGTTCAAACAAACAGACAAAACTCAATGTGCTATGAAAGAAACACACATAAAAGAAACTTAATCAAAACATTCTCCCAAAAGGTGCTGCTATAAAACAATCTAGTTTTACAGCTCTGTGACAGTATGGTTACCCTAATTTTAGAGATGAAGCTCATGCTGCTGGTGAGAGATGTAGGTAAGACTTAAAATCCTGTTACTTTGGCCTCCATATCTGTGTTCTTCGAATTGCCTAATCCTGATGTGGATAAATCAGAAGTCAGTGTAACTATATAGCATCTGTGAGGAGCTTGTGTGGAAACAAGTGGGCATTAAGAAAGTGTGTACATTTAGACACTTGGGGATTTGACCCATGTTAAAGAAGAACTGTGTGAGAGAGAGTAGGCTCACAAGGAGAGGTGGCTTCTAAAAAAACCACTGAAAATAAAAATGAAGGATTGGGTGTGCATGCGAGTGTGTGTGTATGTGTGTGTGTGTGTGTGTGTGTGTGTGTGTGTATGTGTGTGTGATTGTGTGTATATATGAGTATATACATGTATGTGTGGGTACATGTGCATGTGTGTGCATGTGGGGGCCAAAGGATAGTCTTCGGTATTGTTCTTCAGACACTGGACACTGTCTGCCTTTTTTTTTTTTTTAAACAGGGTCTCTCACTAGGCTGGCTGGGCAGTGAGCCCCAGATGTCTATCTGTCTCTGTCTCCCAAGTGCTGGGATTATAAGTGTATGAAGTACCGCAGTTGGCTTTTTTCCCCTTTGAGTTCTGAGGATCACACTCAGGTTCTCATGTCTGTACAGCATATACTTTACTGACTAAGGCATCTGTCTAGTCCCCCAAACGAGGGTTTTATTGTGCTGTTTGAAGATCAATGGTGGGGAAACTGAGGGAGTCCTCAGGAGAGTGCTTGATGATACAATGTTGACAGTTACTGTAGAGAACACCAAGTTGTACAAATCATCAATAGGAAAGGCCTTTAATCTGGAAAGCTGGGAACTGAAAATAGGGTACAATAGAAAGGCAGAAGGTATACCTCGATGATCCTCGTTAATTCAAGTCCCTACTCCACATGAGTTATAGCCCAGGGTCTTGAAGGGACTTGCACAAGTCTTTGCAGAATCTGTCACTTCCATTGAGACTAGACTGGGAGGGAAATGGACTCCAGAGAACTGGGGACAGGCATGTCTTATCTTGATTTTCAAACCAGGGCTTCTAGAGATGTTGGGCTCAAGGCCAGTTTCTGGCAATGAACTAGAAATAGTTGTTTAAATAATGTAGGGTTATGTGCCTTTAGAATGAGGGGGATTAGTTTAGAGGCACAATAGGTCTATTAAGGATGAGTAAGTAAAAAAGTTCCTTGCCCCTCTAAAAAAAAATAATTCCTTAGACTAGTGTATGGGTATTTGCCAGTATTTAGCATCTCCCTACAATTTGTGCTGATTTGGGGGAATTCTTTCCTTTATGTCTCTTGAAAAAAAAATGCTTTCTTCTCTCACTATAAAACTAAAAATAGTACAACATTCCAGTCTTCCTTGCAAAGGGGACATTGGCAGGCATTCCATTCCATCGCAAAGGCAGCCACTCATGGCTTGACATCAGTTCACATATGGCAAAGGAGTAGATCACGGGTGAAGAAGCAACTCTACTGAGTTTCCAGGGGTGGTAGTGACCCCGATATTCCAGAATCTCGTGTTCACAGCTGTCAAGCTGGAGTAGACAGAGTAACTGTCCTTCAAAGGTGTTCACAGCCTAGAAACTGTGAACGTGTCACGTTAGTAGATGCAGCGGCGAAGAATGACAGTGGTAGAGGGAATTAGGTGTCCAACCAGCTCTCTTGAAAGTTGAGAGTTTCTGCTGGGTGGGACTGGAACCAACTTGGAGTTTTATAAGCAAGTAAAAGAGGCAGGAGAATGGAGTGAGAGGAGGGCTCATGATGGTGGAGTCAGGCTCTAAGAGGAGTTATATCACTGACTCTGAAGGTGGAAAAGGAGCCATGAGCCAAGGAATATGCAAGACATCTGGGATTTGGAGAAAGCCAGGAGATGCACTCTCCATAAGGTCCTCCAGAAGGAGCCCAGCCCTGCTGACCCCTTGGTTTTGGCTGTAAAACCTGAGCTGAGAGCTGGAGCTAGGGCCAGGGTAGGAGTGTCTAGGATGCACCAAGGCCTGAATTCAGCCCTCAGCATTGGTAAGGGTTGAAAAATGTGTGCTGAACAAAAATGAATTCACCAGTATTTTTTGTGGGCTTTTTGTTTCATTTTGCTTTGTTTTGGCATCTTTTGTTTTATTAGTCTTTCACTTGTTTGTATTTTAGGTTTTTTTTTTTTTTTTTTTTGTGTGTGTGTTTCTGTTTGTTTTTTGAGAGAGAGGGAGAGAACAAAGTTGGGTGTGGAAGGAGAAAGGAGGTGGGAAGGAATTGGAGGAGGAGAGAAAAACATGATCAAAATACATTGGGTGAACTTTTTTTCAATAAAAAAGAAAAATATGTGTTGAAGGCTATTGGTGAAATTATTAAGGCCACACCACGTAGTTAAAAGGGAGGTTTATTTTGTTGGGTAACTTACAAGTGAACAGATAGGTAACAGGGTCTGGGAAAGGTGTGGCGCAGTCCGGCGGTGTTCTCTGGAGAACTCTGTCACCATCTACCTCCAGCGTCCAGGGTCTAGGAACCAAGAGAGCTGGCCCATCCGGATCTCAGGTCTTTAGGGTCCTCTCTTGGCTCTGCCTTGTAGGCATGACAGTTACCAAAGCCTCAATGGGGGTTGGAACTTCCAGGTCAAAGCTGGAATGGCTACCCACTACAGAAGGCTTGATCTGTAGAACTGTAAGCCAGTGCATATATATCTCTGAAGCCACTAGGTCTGTTACAGTAACAAGAGGAAACGGATACATGTTTCATGTGCTTAGTGGGACAGTTCAACCATTTCATGGATTAACAGTTTTCAAACCACACCAGGGAGAAACCTAGGAGGCCAGTGGGGTATCTCAACAGTCATCAAAAAGAGAAAGAGGACTCCCTTACATCACCATTAGAGCAACAAGACTTTGATCCACCTTGTTTGTTTGTTTTGCTTTTTTGAGATAGGGTGTCTCTGTGTAGCCCAAGCTGGCCTTGAACTCACAGAGATCTTCCTGCCTCTGCCTCCCAATTAAAGGCATATGCCAATGCCATCTTATGATGGTTACTTTGATCCATGATGCAAGATCAGAAGAAAAACGTGTGAAAGCTATTACTGCCACCATAAAGAGAGATATTAATTATGTATCTTTATATCATTATAATAGGAAATAATACCCATTGAGTATATGTGACAGACATTGTGCATAGCGGTTCCTTTAGTCCTCCAAATAACACCAAGTAGGGGAAACTGAGGCTAAGAGAATTTAAGTGATCCAGCCAAGGCCCCACAGCAAAGATGCTATTGAAGTGCAGAGATGGTATTTTGACTTAGGCTGTCTGGTCCTAGAGCTTCAAATCTTAGACAAGGACATCAAATTTTGGATTGGAAGGAAAGAACTGGGATTCAGAAAGCAAACATTTTGAGCATTTGAAGATATTTGGAAAAGAGGCAAAAATCCTACATTTCGACTCAAACCCATTGTGTAGAAGGCTGCAAATAGATCCATATCTGTCACCACACACAAAACTTAAGTCCAAGTGGATCAAAGACCTCAACATAAATCCAGTTACTCTGAACCTGATAGAAGAGAAAGGAGGAAGTAGTCTTGAACACATTGGCACTGGAGATCACTTTCTAAATATAACACCAGAAGCACAGACACTGAGAGAAACAATCAATCAATGGGACCTGTTGAAACTGAGAAGCTTTTGTAGAGCAAAGGACATGGTCAACAAGACAAAGCGACAGCCTACAGAATGGGAAAAGGTCTTCACCAACCTCACATCTGGCAGAGGGCTGATATCCAGAATATATAAAGAACTCAAGAAATTAGACATCAAAATGCCCAACAGTCCAATTAAGAAATGAGCTATAGAACTAAACAGAGAATTCTCAACAGAGGAAGTTCAAATGGTTGAAAGACATTTAAGGAATTGCTCAACATCCCTAATTATCCGGGAAATGCAAATCAAACCGACTCTGAGATACCACCTTACACATGTCAGAGTGGCTAAGATCAAAAACACAGAAGACAGCTTATGCTGGAGAGGATGTGGAGCAAGGGAAACTCTCCTCCACTGCTGGTGGGAATGCAAGCTTGTACAGCCACTTTGGAAATCAATATGGCGCTTCCTTAGAAAATTGGGAATCCATCTCCCCCAAGATCCAGCTGTAGCACTCTTGGGCATATACCCAAGGAATGCTCAATCATACCACAAGGGCATTTGCTCAGCTATGTTCATATCAGCATTGTTTGTAATAGCCAGAACCTGGAAACAACCTTCAACAGAAGAATGGATTAAAAAAAATATGGTACATATACACAATGGAGTACTATTCAGCAGAGAAAAACAATGACATCATGAGGTTTGCAGGCAAATGGATGGATCTAGAAAATATCATCTGAGTGAGGTAACCCAGACTCAGAAGGACAAACATGATATGTACTCACTTATAGGAGGATACTAGATGTAAAACAAAGATGACTAGACTGCTACACAACTCCATAATTGTATAAAAGTACAGATATTTCTAGGGAATCAATCAGGTTATTTGTTGGCTTGTTGTAAAGAGGTATTCCCACTGCCTGGAAGATTACCATGTCCTGGGTGTGTTATAAGACTAAGGTTCTGGGGCTCTGGGAAAAAAAAGCTCTTCATCTGACAGAAGGGATTGCTTCGTGATATTGGGAATGCTCTGTAATTGGAGCAGTCAAGATAAGACCTAGTTTTGGTGCAGAGAAGTTGACTTAAGTCTCCTTGAAGATGCAAGATTCTTCTTTTTAAAATATTCATGTGCATGTGTACTTTTATATGTGTGCACATGTGTGCATATGTTTGAAATTCATAGCACAATGTTGAGGGTCATCCTTAGGAATACTGCCACACACGTCCTTTGAGTCAGGGTCTTTCATTAGCCTCAAGCTCACCAATTAGGTTAGACCAGCTAGCCAGCAAAATCTAGGGTTCCTTCTGCCTTCACCTTCCCAGTGCTGGGATTATAAGCACACACTACCACTTCGCATTTTTATTTGAATTCTAAGGATTAAATCCAGGTCCTCATGCTTGCCAGGCAAGCAGATAACCAGCTGATGCATCTCCTAGTCCTAGATATACAACTCTAAGACCTAAGGGTTATTGAACACAATGCCAACTGGTTCCAAGCATTCATGGTTAACTTTGAGCAGTCAACCCTAACTTTCCTGGAATCACTTGGCTGAGGAAGTCCTTGATTGATAGACTCAGTTTCCTTGTGGGGGAGATTTAGTTTGACCCTAGAGGAAATGAGATATGCAGCAGCTATTTAAGCAACAACTTTCTTGTAAGAACAAGTTTTTTGAGTATTTCAGAGGCGACTGTGTTGGAGCAGGGCTAGCAACTATTCAAAGATCCAAGTGCGAGGGATATTGATAGGTTGGAGCAGCAGATGGAGGTGGAAAACTTGAGTGGGAGAAGAGGG
This sequence comes from Onychomys torridus, assembly GCF_903995425.1. NCBI lineage: Eukaryota > Metazoa > Chordata > Mammalia > Rodentia > Cricetidae > Onychomys > Onychomys torridus. The sequence goes on from NC_050446.1 coordinate 121,398,442, forward strand.
TGGAGTCCAGGACAACACCCAGTTGAGGGCTGGGAGGGTGGAGCAGTCCGTAAGGGGAGTTGCTGGAGCCTGCAGGCTGCAAGAGCATCAGGGCACAAGAAGGCCCACAGGGAAGCACGTCTGGGGAGGAGCTCTGTGGGAAGTGGGTCATAGTCTTGGATGATACCACAGTTGGCTTAGTCAGAAGTGGGTCAGGAGCTGGAGGTCAGACATCAAGACAGGTGGAGTCTTGTAATCCCTATGCACTGGTGACTTAGAGACCAGATGGGCACTGATGTGAGCCTGGCCATGGCATGAAGATGGCCCCTGAGTGGGATATAGCTCTTTGGCTGGGCTAGGGATGCGAGAGAGGAGGGAGAAAAGGAGGGAGAAAGGAAAGAGAAGTAGAGGAAGAGGGAGGAGTAGAAAGATTAAACTTATTTATGAATTCTGCCAGGAGACCCAACACTCCTGCCATCCAGCTCTAGCTACTTGATTCCATATTCACCAGATACAAATGGAAAAGGACAATTCTGGAAGATTATCTCTCTTTCCAGCAAGCTTTCACAAGCCACTGTCTCCCACCTCTTGCCCTGTCTCGTCCTTTTATTCCATCTCATTAATACCATTGTTCTTCTTTCCCATAGAGGAGGCTGTATGAGCCTCAGTTTTATTATCTGGAAAATGAGGTAAATAGAAATGATCATTAGTGTTCAGACAGAGAATGCATATGAAGTCCTTCATTCAAAGTAAGTGCTTAATAGAAGTTCTTATCAAAGAAGGTGATGCTAAGCCAAAAAATGGGGAGTCAGATGCTTTTGTGGGATCAGAAGGCATTGGATAGTACTTTGTGGGGAAGAAGGGAGGGGGCAGAGAGGAGCATAAAAAATGAGCCCAGGTTGTTAGAGCCAGTAGGGAATAGGATGATAGTTTGAAATATGACAATACCAGAGGGTACAAGATAACCCAAACCCACATTACTTAGATATATATGTTCATGATTTTACAGTCTCTGAGTTCTACTCATAGGATGATCTAAAAATGCTGGGCCCAGGATAGAGTAATTTCTTATGTGTACATTTATGCATATTGCAATCACTCATAGAGTCTGGTGAAATGAATTCCATTTCTAGTTTTTTTTTCTTTTTTTCCATTTTTGCATGGTAGAATTTTGTATGGTCTGCTTCCTTTCTCCCTGTATAGCGTCTTTAGATATAAAATAAATAGGTGGGACACCCCCCTATGATGCCAATAGTAAATCATCTTTTCACATCTTATTACATTGGGTGAATGCTGTGTTTCTAATGCCCTTGCATATTCTCAACACTGATTTCTATTCTTTCTAAGCTCCATACTGAATTGCCTTTAGATGCTCTTCCTAATTTGCTGCACCCTTCCAACTTGGTTTTTTATGACATTCCCAGGGGACAGCTTTCACCTGTTTGGTATGGCAGAGGAGATACCATTGTATCTAGGCATTGTTAACCAAGCCATTAGTTGAACTATAACTTCAGATAACTTGAAGAATGGTTCTGATGGTGCAGAGAAAATTGGAATTAAGATAAACCTTTGGACACTAAACTGAAAAGATTTGGCTATGGCCAGATACCTCTAGATAGTCTGGTTTCCAGTGGCCAGTGCTGCTGATAGCTAATACTAACTAAACACGTATTGTTTTCCTGGCACTGTGTTTAACAACTCATTGGCAAACGGGAGACTTGTAAAAATGCATGAAAATTCTTATTTGTCACAACCAGGGCAGTTTTGCTACTGGCCCACAGAAAGTAGAGGTCAGAGTTCCTACTAAATATCCTATAATGCACAGGATGGCCCACAGAATATTTTTTCCTAGACTGTAATATCAATAGTACAGAGGTTGAGAAAATGTGGATTAAACTGTGTGTGTTCTCTCATTTACTCATCAAGCCAATGCTATCAAGCAGGCGTTACTACAACTAAACCCTTTTTATAAACAGGAGACTGAGGATTAGACATGTACAATACACTTTGGTCATGATTACTAGGCTAGAAGATGAAAGAATGCAACTTTGAGTCTAAGTTATGTCAACTCTAAAGCCTATATGCTTTGTCTCTTTATTGGAGGCTGAAAGGTCAGCTGAGCACATGAGACAGGATGAGGAATACGGCCTAGAAACTGAATCTCAGAGAAATCTGAGGGGCTCAGGGCTCCCAATACCCCAGTAATTGCTAAATCTTGCTATCATAGCAAATGAATAAACACACTTAGGTCCTAATCACTGGGGCCAGGGTCTGGGGATGGGACATGTCATTTTATTGAGTTGGGATCTGGTCACAACTGTTATCATTAGTTGAACTGAGCTGGGCAAGCAGGGCTCTGTTCCAGTGACTTTAGCATCAGGGCCAAGACTTTGCTCTTTGGAGGGAGGAGCAGGCTGATGGCTTACAATATATGCTCACAGTGATGCACATCCAGCAGTCACATCTCCTTCTTTGATTTTCAGCTGTAGTTATGTTCAGAATGCCAGTATAGTAGAGAACTATTAATCACGTGACAGAGGCCTGGCCCCAATAATGAGTGAATGAGTAAATCAAATGGCTGAGTAAATGTATCTTTCATGAGACTAAACCTTTGAATACAGTAAAAGAGCTATGTGTGGGTCAGAGGGGCAGACAGGGCTTGGCCAGTCGATGATGCATTGAAGAGGTGAGATGGAGTGAGTCCTAAGGATGGACCAGCAAGGTGGCAGATGGAGGTGCATCTCACAACACAAGCCTCAGAGGATGCAGGGGGGTCGGGCTGTGAGCACCTTGGAAGCTGGACTGATTATTGGACAGCATCATTGGAATGCATTAGCAGCTAGCTTTTAAACTCAGTGGCCTCCAGTTCTAGGGACAGCAGAGCTGGAACTCCTTCTGTGGCATATTCCCTGGGTGGAGGTCAAGGCTGTAGATGGGCTTGGGGGTTCAGTTTATTGTTCTTGAGGTGGGAAAAGTTATCCACAGCTTGGTTTCCTTTTCTAGGTCCCTTCATAGACTAGACTTATTCAGGAAAATTGGCCCCATGAAATCCAGAGAAATCAGCGAAAGTCACATGACTCTGGGATCTATGCTGGTTTTACTTCTTTAGGGAGGAAAGAGGAGAGGGGGTTGAGGGCAGAAAGGGAACTGAAACCCACTGATGGTTTATTTAGGGCTGAGAGACTTTCATGGTCAAAGTGTGGAGGTGTCAGAGTACCCTATCTCCCATCATGGTGTCAGAAATACAGGTCACCAGTGACTGGACATGTGTCTCTGACTTCCTTAAACATCAGGTTACTCATTTGTGACATAGGGATATTTATATATACTTTCTAGATTTGTGATATAGATTTAATGAGACAATGTTCAGATGGTTCATCTAGCAGCTGGCACAAAGTAAGTGCTCACTAAGAGTTTGCTAGGTTACTCTGGGAGGTGGGACTCGTGGTCTCCAGTATGAGGAACTTGAGGTGTGGAAGGGTCATTGTGAAGCAGCCTTGCTCTCATTTCCTCTGACAAGTCTCTGCTGACTTCCAGGCCGAGTCGGGTGCCCTTCTCTCCATGGCCTTGGCCCTGTACTCCCCTCTCAGCTTGGACTGTAACAGTCCGAGTGCCCACTCAGAGGCTCAGATTACATCACACTGGAGCAAGACTCTGGATCCCAAGAATAAAATGTGCTATTCCCAACACCAAACTGCATCCCCACCACATCAGCACATGAAAGAAAGCTGACCGTGTCACTAGTGGAGATGTCATCCAGAACCATCTGATCTATGTGTCTGAGTGGGTTTATTTCTTTTGTGGAATCTCTCTCTCTCTCTCTCTCTCTCTCTCTCTCTCTCTCTCTCTCTCTCTCTCTCTCTCTCCACCTATACATGCTTCTGTTTTCTTTCTTGGAGAAGTAACCACAGCAAACCTAGCCTCTCTTCCCTCTCCTTGACTTCCACTCTCTTCCCATTTCTGAGGAATCCAGTATACTATCTAAAATTCCCAAAGAGAAGGTGAATGTGTTGTGCCATTGGTTTAGAAGGGAAGAGGAATCACTTATATACTTCCTTGGTACAGAAATATCTAAATGACAGTAGGTCCTTGCAAGTTACAGGGAAACAATGGCACGTCTCAGCATAGGGTTCTTAATCTTTCAACAACTGTTCCTTCCAGTTTTCATTCCTAGCTCATCCAGTTCTCCCATCTCTCTCTTGAAGATTGCTAAATAAGGGAGCTCAGCCAACCCCCATGTATGAGCTGATCCTCATCCATTGATGCATTGATTTGTTGACTCATCTTTTCATTCAATGCTTTGAGCTACTCCGCACCAGGTCCTGGTCTTGCAAGATTATACAAAAGGAAACATGTCTCTTCCCTTTTTGGAGGTTGCAGTTTGGAAAAAGTAGTCGTGTAGTCATATCAGTGAATTCACAATGGTAAATTGATATAAATGTTTGGAAATACAAACATATCTAGACTGGATGATAAGGGAGCACATTCCAGCAGAAGTGAAACTGAGGTAGGGCTCTGAAGAATGAACAGGAGGTGGGTAGTGGCCTTTAGTGAGAGAATGCTCCAAACAGAGACCAGCAAGTGTAAATACTTGGGGGAGAATTAGAACTCAAAGAAGGCTATGAACATAGATATTGGAGGCCCACCTGATGTTATATGGGATGGATAGATAGGCAGTGGTGGACTGTATGGGACCTTGTAGGCTCTTCTAAGGATCTGGTTTCTACCCTAAGAAAGGGTGAAAAAAAGAATCTGGATAAGCTGTGGTACGTATATGGTTTACTTTGAAAGTATCATTCTGTTGTTATAGAGAGAAAGAATGAGTAAATGTGAGGAAGACCAGTGATGAGACATGTTGATATCTAGGAAGTTGTACAGATGATCTAGAATCAATGAAACAGTAGAGATGAGGACGTGGCTTGGAGGAAGCCTCAGAAGGAAGTGGAGATTGAGGCAAGAACCATTGTTAATGGAAACTTCTGGAAAGAGGATGACTCCTTAAAAAATATGAAGGATGTTGACAAAGGCTGAAGAATTGGTAGAGGGAGGCAGACGATGACCATGGCCTTGGGCCCAGTGAACTACCAGACCTGTAGGGTACCCACTGCAGAAACCAGTGGGCAGTTATATATGTATGTACTTCTGCTCTGAAGGCTCCTAAGAACCAGTTCTGGACTCATTTGGTGTTTTCTAGTTTAATTAATTAATTTTCAAGTTCATTCAGCCATAGTTAAACCTCACTTTCCCTTTCTTCCACACTAGTTTTTTTGAGTGGAGAATATATCTTGCCAACAAGAGGTGAATGTGGTTCAATTTATCATCACTTTTGAGGAGATTTAATGAGGTGCTAACTTGAAATTAGAGGAAATATACATTACATAGTTTTTTTTTTAAATAATTATTACTAATGTTACTCATTTGTTTATTGACTTATTTGACTAACTTTTACTGGTGATACTGTTTTGGATGCTGAAAACACCCAGAGATTAAGATTGGTAGAGATTCAGCTTTTGTGAAGATTGCATTCTGTTTTTGGACAAACAATGAAATGAATTTGTAAACACAGTAATTCTTGATGATACTAGGGAAGGCCTCTCTGAGAAATGACAGTTGAGGGGGACTTGATAGATAAGCCAACCATGCAGAGACATGATGGGGAATGGAGCCAGCTGTAGGATCAGTCACATGTATTCTCAGGGATGTATTTTGAGGAGTAGAGAAAAGACCAGGATGATGGCTCAGAAAGCCAAGGTAAGAATGACAGGAGTGACAGGCTGTGGAAGACACATGGGCTGAATCAAGTAGGAATTTCTAGATTGTAGAAGATTTTGTTCTACATATATGGAAGTGAATGGTCTACCCTGATATTGTCCCGAGGAAGATTATTTTCACTGTTGGGTGGAAAGCAAATTGTTAGAAGTTGAGGAGAAGCAATAAATGCAGCATGGAGGATGTTGCAGGTGCTCGTGGAAGGAGATCTGAGGGTCACAGTGATTGTGGTCATTATTGGCCTTCAGGTCTTTTTTTTTCTATGGGTTTTAGTGGGTGACAAATACTCCATGCTTCGAGGTACTCTAATTCTGCTATTTTCATCCTAGCTACTACCTTAACTATTTTATAGTTCTAAGACAGATGATTAGACAATCTCTTTCAATTAGTCAATCTATACATTTGATTTCTCTTATCCTTTACTATCATTTTTAATCAATTAAGTTATCAATTGATGAATTATTTGTGTTATCCCTTTAGAAATCCAAGAGAACAGATAGATAGGTATACAAGTGGAATGTCCTTTGGACATGTAGTTGAATCTAACTGGTGTTTAACAGATACCTAAGTTTTAGGACACACTCCTGAAAGTTCACTGATTTTTCAAAGCATGGAAAAAAGCATGCTTTTTAAAGCAGACACACAACACTTATAAATATACTTAAAGTATATTTAAAGTACTAAATAATGATGTGACAGGGATACTGAGAGATGACCATAGAAGGGCTATGATAGATGAGATGCAGCAATAGTAAAGAGCTAACTAAGGCTAGAGTGAAAGGAAAGGCATGGTCAAATACATGCTCCCTAGCTACAGGTAGAAGAAGGTAGACTAAAAAACTGCCGTAATAATTCCAGTGAGCAATGATCAGTCCACAGACTTAGGCCCAGAAGTGGGGTTATAAGGAAGGGGAACAAAATGATGGTTATGTAGACTAGAGGTTGAAGGTTCTGGTGACTGGTTAGAAGGATAAGTCAAGAGTCCAAAGGGAGTTTGGGAACAGTCCAGGGCTTCTGAGTTAAGAGCCTGGAGAGCAGCAATGTAGATTATTGCAGCTACTAAACACCTTACTTGTATGTTTTATAAAGTAAGATGAGAAGAAATTGTAAGTAGCAAAATTTTGCTTCCTTTTCCAACTTCCTTTTTTATCTTTAGTCCTTTAAAACATATCTTTAAAGTTCCTGGCATCAAAAGATGCCAAGAGTATGGAGTCTAGGGCTCCATACTTCTTAAATATGGGCTGGCATGTCACTAACTTTCTGGCCAAGAGACTGTCGTGGGGATGATATTAGATTAGTGTCAGGTCTAGGCCTCTATGTTGTGGTAGGCTGAGACTCTTCTGGAACCCTGTCCTGTGCAGAAGCTATCCCACTGGTCTCGGAGAGGCTACACTGAGCTAAAACATACTTTTTAAGCTGAGGCTATCCTTAAACAGCTGAGTCCCAGATGACTGAAGGGCTGAAGAGCACAGCCAAGGACTGTCCAGCAGAGTTTGGCCTGCATCATTGTGAGCTGCACAAATGGCATTGTCTTAACTTGCTGAACTCATGTGCAGTCTGTTAGAGAGCAAGAGCACCATGGCACAGGGGCTTCTGAAGTAGATGTAAAGCTGACATTGACTCAGAAGTGTGTGCTGTCCTTGTCCTATTACAAAAGCACTCAACTGGACACTGGGGTGCTGACAGAGGGTTGAACTAAAGTAACAAACACTTTGAGGGGGTTAGAGAGATGGCTCGGCATTAAGAGCGCTGTGGCTCTTGCAGAGGATCTGAGTTTGGTTCCCAGAACTACAATGGGTAGATCACAACCACTTATAACTTTAGCTTCAGGGGATCGAATTCCTTCTTGCTTCTGTAGACACACATATACACCACACACACACACACACACACACACACACACACACACACACACGCACACGCACACGCACACGCACACACACACCATACACAATCTTAAATAAAAAACAAGTATCGATTTATTGATTGATATAAAATTCTCAGACTCTTTTGTTTTATGAATTCATCAGTATATATATTTTTGGAATATGCATCTTACTCCTTTGATGACATTAGTCCCCTAGCCTTTATCCCTGTCATGATGGAGTTATGCTGGTTTGCAAAGCATAAGGTAATTAGCACTCTGGGTTGACACAAAACTCTCTTAAAAGTCCCACATTTTGGGAAAAGTGGTCATACTGCAACTCCAGTACTTTGCTGTTTGTACCCACACTCACAGGCTGGCATCAGAAAGCAAGGGAGGCTTTTGAATGGCCTGTTTGGACTGTAAATTCGAGGTGCAGCAGGCTTGATGTCCCAGCCTCTATCCCCAGTTAGCAGGCATAGAAGGGAGACACTGAACTCAGGCCAGCATGATGCTCATACTGAGGCTGTTCCTCTACGTCTGAAGCTGCTGACATGGCTGAGGTATGCACACTGCTGTGCTGTGAGGGGAACGCTGCCCCGAGATGCCCTCCCTAGCAAAGCAGAGCAGACCTCTCTCCATCCCAACAACTTACAAAAGTGAGTTTACACACAAGGACAGGAGAGCAGCAGGGGTCACTTACCACATACATCCTTCTGCATAGAGTAGACTTTGAAGTTGCTAGTGTCCACAGTGGCAGAACTTAGCTCCAGAAGTCAGCCTCAAGAAAGGGATGAACCATGAGAGGGAAAAGGACAGGAATAGAGGACTGACTTCATCTCTTTCAGGAACCTTGTTGATCCTTTGTTGAGAACTCTTTGTTTAAAAAAAAATCCATTTTTCATACATTCAGAATCCCAAGCTGCTGAAAATTCCCTCCTGTGATGAGAAGCATTCACAACAAAACGTGCGGACTGATTTGTCTTTCCCCCAAATCAAAGGCAGTATTCTGAAGAGACTGCGCTTGCCACACAAAGGTGGCAGATGTTTGCCAAGATTATAGCTGCACAAGCATTCTGCACATTCAATCTCGGGCGCATTTCAGTTTTTGAAAAGAGAATCCGTTTTGTGTCATTTCTGGATGCCTGGGAAGCTTCTGGTACCATCAGTGTGCATCCATGGCTCAGGAAGGGTGTGGATGAGGGTGGGTATGCTCACTTGGCCCTCAACACTTTGGATATTCTATAGGGCATTTTCTGAATAGGGTTGGATGTTCACTCCAGCAGGGTTTGTGCATATCAAGCTCATGGATTACCAGCAGGTTAACTATACCCACAAGTTTCTGAGTAACACTGGGCTGAAGCATGCTGTGGGTAGGACAACTGGCAGTCTTTAGCATCCAGGGGTATGAAAAATCCTACCGCCTTATGCATGTTCATACTGTTATGTAATAGATGAGCCGAGATTTTCATTTTTGCAAAACTGAAACTCTGTATTCATCAAACAATTTCCTGCTCTGCCCTCCCCCAGTGCCTTGGTAACCACTTTCCTATTCTCGGTATATGAATTTGTCTACTATGATTATCTCATGTAAGTAAACACATAGAACTTGTTCCATTGTGACTGGCTTATGTCACTTAGCATGATGTTCTCAATGTTCATCCATAGTGTGACCTGTATCAGAATTTCCTTCCTTCTTTAAGGCTGAGGGATATTCCATTTTATGTATAGACTGTCCATTTGCCAGTTGATGGGTACTTGGGTTGCATATGCTTTTTGGCACACATAATGTTGCTTTAAACATCAGTGTGCAAATATTTCTTTAAGCTCTTGCTTTCAATTTTGGCTATATCTATACCTATATAATCTCACCAATAGTTGCTAATTATATTTTAATTCTTTTGAAGAAAAACAACTATTTTTTATGAAGTTACACCTAATTTTACATTCCCACTGACTGAAAAAGGGTCCTCAAAGCTTCATGTGTTGATGAACACTTGTTAATTTGTCTTTTGCATCCTTGGGTGGGCTCATCCAGTTGGGAGTGGAGTTCACTGTACTTTTGATTTGCATTCTCCTAATGATGACCCATGTTCAACATTTCTCATCTCTTGTCAGTCTTTTGCTTCAAATCCTTGTGGAAATGTCCACAGTTTTTCTACCTAAAATGCTTGTTCAGTTGTAGAAATTCTCCATACATTCTGGATATTATACACATGTGATTTTGAACTATTTTGTCCTGCTCTGTAGATTGTCTTTCATTCTTGTTAATAATATTTTTGTTCACTATATATGATGTTGTATTAATATAAACTTAAAAAGGTATTTTAATTTAAAGAAATTATTTTAATTTTTGAGTGACAAATAATTGTACATGTTTATGTACAATTATATACATTTATGGAGTCCAATGTGTTTCTTCAACTGATGTTTCCATGTAATGATCAAATGTGTTCACCCCTGTCACCTTAAATTTTGGGCCCTTTGATTCAGTTTTAAATTTTGATTAATCACATTTATTTCTTTTTCTTTATTTTTCATATGCTTTTTTGTGTTATATCCAGGAAGTCACTGCCACGCCCAGTATTATGAGGCTCCTTCCACCTGTTTTCTTCTAAAAGTTTCTGCTCCTATGTGTGTGTGTCTTCAGCCCATTTTTGTGTTGAATTCTGTATACGGTGTTTGGCACTGTCCTAACTTTACTTTTTCCCAAGTGACTATCCAGATTTCCCAGTGCCAAAGTGGAAGGGCTTGTCCTTTCTTGTGTACCTTTGCCTTTTTTTGTCAAAGACAATTTGATCACACACAGAAGAGTTGACTTTGGTGTTCTTTATTTTACTCCATTGGTTTATATATCTGCCTTTATGCTGACAGCAGAAATCAGGAAATGTTAGGCACCCAAACTTTTCTTTTAAATGATGTTTTGGACTATTCAGTGTCACTTGAGTTACTGTATGAATTAGAATGAAATACTGATGTAATAATAACAATAATTATCTCTATTATTACATTATTGTGTGTACGCTATAAGAGAGGAGGCTGTGCTTGCCCCAGTGAGTATGTGGAAGTCAGAGGACAACTTTTAGGAGTTGGTTCTCGCCTTCCACTGTGGGATCCTGGGATAGAACTCAGGGTGTCAGGTTTTCAAGGCAAACACCTGGCCCTGCTGAGCCATCCCACTGGCCCTAGGATTGCTTTTTCTGCGTGTGCAAAAATACCATTGGGATTTTTGGTAGGGACTGAGTGGATCTGTGGGTGACTTTGGGAGCCGCTGATATTTAATCATGTTTGGCCTTCTGTTCATGTGTGTCCCCTTCAATGTGTCCCACCAGTGTTCTATGGCCTTTGGTATTAGAAAGCTTCTCTCCTTTTTGGCTTCTTCCTGAACATTTTGTTCTATTTAAGTGGAATCATTTTCCTAATTACGTTTTAGATCATTCATTATTAGTACATGGACATGCAGCCGTCTTTTGCTTGTTGATTTTGTATGCTGCAACTTTGCTGAATTTGTTTATTTGGCAATTTAAATGTTTTACTTCTGTTATCTCTTCTAATCTTCACAGTCGCCCAGTAAAGAAGGTACCATTATCATTCTCAAAGATGAGGAAAGTGAGCCTCAGAGGGTTTGGGTAACACGTCCAAGGCCACCTGATTGGAAAGACTCCTAGTCTCGACAGAGTGTCAGCAGGCTTACCCCACATCCATTCTGGCTATGACACACACTCATCATTTTCAGATAAGAAGATTTGTAAGTTTCGGATGAGGTAATCTTGAAAGATGCATAGCAGAAATGAGACAGATGCTCAAAAAGTTAGGAATAATTTTGTTTTTAAGTATATATATACATATAAAATGTTACTGAGCATACACAAATAAAAAGATACACAGCATTCCCAGTAAAAGGAAAGGGGACTTTCATTTAAGGTATATTCTAGCAGCATTCTAATTTTATGGATTATTATTTACTTATTTGTATGTAGTACTGAGGTTTGAACTTTGGGGGTCATTCATGTCAGGCAAGTGCTCTCTACCCCTGAGCTACCTCCACAGTCCTTATTTTATTATGTCACTTTATTTTGAGACAGGTTCTTGCTAAGCCCCCAAGGCTGGCTTAATCTGTTTTTATGTTGTTACTATCAAGGAAGGATACCAAGAGATCCCTTTTGAAGAGATAATCTTTGTATGGGATTAAATGACCTTCCTACAGACATTTCCTTTGCCCTCCTAAATGGAAGAGCCTGCTGTAGGGCTTTGAGGGTTCTTCATGAGAGTAAGAAGCAGGCATCCTTGGAGATCTCAGGAATCAAAAGAGGAAAGCTTGGGATGAGTATGAACTGGTATTAAGAATATGAAAATAAGGTGTGCATGTCTTTACTAAGGAAACTTAGACCTGAGACTTTGAAATCAACCAGGGACTGTGTAGTCTGCTAACACCACACCCACCCTTGGGCACCATACCCATTGCTTTCCATAGCAAACTTTCTGTAACTCCATGAAACCTAGAAATACTTTTCCCTTTCTTCACATGCTCCCTAATGGAGGATATTTCACTTAATTGAGGAAAACAAGGATCAACAGCTACAGAGTGGGCAGCACAGACTCTGGAGTGAGGTCCTTGCTGAGTTCTCACAGACACAAGCATTGCCCTAGGCCACAGTAACAGGAGTCAGATTAGCAGAGGCCTCCAGATCTGAGCTGCGTGTCCCTTCCCTGCTGGATTTTCCTGCAGTGTCTCCAGCTTGCCTCTTTTTTGGCAGAGCCAGGGTGAAGCTGAGCCTCTCTTCATGGTCTCTGCAAGGCTGTACTAGAGAGCAGGGGCCTGCTCTTTCTGGGTCAGGCTTGGCCCCAGACTCTTGCATTTGGTGCTTTTTTAAAGGAAGTCCCCAAGATCCCTGGCTAGAAACCAAGAGGGCGGGAGTCTTCCTCTTTCGAGATAACCATCTCTATTAGTCCAAAGACCCAGGCAACGGGAAAGACTGTGACAGAAAGAACCTTGACATGCCACACACTCATGCTCTGTTCTTGCTTTTTTTTTTTTTTTTTTTTTTTTTTTTACGAAAAGACTGCTTTCCCATGGTTAGGGGAGAAGTCAGACTTTCCTGTTCCTCTTGGGCCAAGCATGAAGCAATTTTCAGCTCTGATGTTGACACTGGGTCAAAGCCTCAGACTGTCTCCCTGGGCAAGGCTCCTTGGACTTCTGGGCTCTGACCTGTCTAATGGACTGCAGCATCAAGAAGCTTGCATGGACTTGGTGAAGGGGGAGCAACTGAGGGGATTAGAGGCGAGGGCTAAGATGCTGGATTCACCGGAATGGGTTTGATCACAGCTTCATGGCTTCAGGGGTGGGGAGCACTGAATAAGTTACTTAACCCTTGAGTCTTGGTATCCACCAGGAAAGCAGAGGATAAAGGATAGGAAAGGCGAAGAAACCTATGTGGAGAGTTGAGCGAAAGGCATGGAGCATGGCATGAACCCCACAGGCGACTCCTTGAGGTTATGAAAGGTTGCTGCTCAGTCTTTGATTTTCAGCGATAAGGGGGTCCTCAGCATGTGCTCTGCTGTTGAGTTACAGTCTCTGCTCTCTTTTCCCTTTTTATTCTGAGTCAAGGTTTCACTAAGTTACTCAGGCCAGCCTTGGCTCACAGGCTAGCCTTGGCTCATTGTGTAGTACAGGCAGGCTTGCTCAGCCTCCTGAATAGCTGAGATTAAGACCCACAGCACCAGGCTCAGCTTGACCCTTTCATTAGAAGAGCCATGCTAATACACGGTGCACATGAGGCAGGACTGGGTAGCTGGAGAGGAGGGCTACAGGTTCAAGTCTTAGCTCCACCCATGACCAGGGAACAGAATGAGCTCTGAAGAATTCACATTCTTGGAGCTTGATTTCTTATCTTGTGCTTTGCTTACATGGTTCTTATGGAAGGCTGCTGGAGGGGAGACGTATTGGTTACTTTGGTACTGCTATAACAAAATATTTAACAGAAACACATTATGTGAGGAAAGATTTATTAGGGGCTTGTGTTATCAAGGGGTCCATCATGGCACGGAAGTATGTTATTTACTAATGTCCTTGCTGCAACCAAATACCTGACAAAACAGCTTGAGGATGGTTCCAGAGTGCAGTCCATCTTGGAAGAAAAGTCATGATGGCAGAAGCCAGAGGTTCCTGGTCCAATAACATCTGCAGTCATGGAGCAGAGAGTGAGGAAGGCTTAGTCATTCCAGGACCCCAATCCTATAGAACAGTGCTGCTCATAGGTAAGGTGGGTCTTCCCACTTTCCTTAACCTAATCTAGATAACCTCTCAGACATGCCCAGAGAGTTCTATGGTGCTTCTAAATCCTACCACATTGATAATGAAGATTCACTATCACAGAAGGCATGGCAGAGTCACGGTGATGGGAGAATGTGGTCATGATGCGCAGTTTGTAGCCAGGATGCTAGAGCCAGGGGCTAGGCTGTAACCTTCAAAGGCTCCTCCTTGTACACTATGTCTGCCAGCTCAGCCACATCACAGAAAGACTCCATGTCCTCCCCAGACAGTGCCACCAGCTTTGGAAACAAGCATTCAAGCCACTAGCCTTCAGGGTCATTTCAGATTCTAGTCCTAGCAGGAGGGTTAGTGAAATAATGGATGCATGTATGTGTCAGCAGCATGGGGGACCTGCAAGAACTGGTTGCATTGTTACAAAGGAACTGAGTTAAGCTACTCAGCGGAAGGTCTGAACCCTCGTGAGTCTGACCACCAGGAAATATGTGAGGGTGGCCAGTCCTCTGGCCTTCTATGTGTTTAGAGAATCAAAAGGAAAATTAAGGTCAGTCTGGCCTTTGTAGCTGGGTCCCTCATTTTTTCACTGGCACAGTGCCAAGCTTATTCTAGGCCTCCAATACATGCTTGTCAAATTTGAGAAAGCTTTGTTAAAGCCAATGCAGATTTGTATGAGCAGGCCTGGCTCTGTGGGCAGGACCCCATGCTTGGAAAAGCCCCAGGCCATCTTGAAACTTTTACTGGTGTCATTTCCATTTTGACCATGCCCTACAAATTATGTAAAAAGGGTCTTGTGTACAGGCAAATAAATGATGGTTGGAAGTGAAGAGGGCCATAATTTCTCTCTTAAAATTCTCCGGTGTTTCCCCATCACACCCAGGAGAAAGCCTAAGCCCCTTCATGTGACTCACTGGTGCCACCTGATCTACCCCAGGCTGTTCTGCTGATCTTGGGGGGAGTGCATCCCTGTCTTCTAGACCTTCAGCCATCCAGACCAGTACCTTTAACAGGCCCTTCTACTCACTTCCTGAGTCATGGCTGGCTCTATCTGCATTCCTAAGTAAGCCCCCCCTGACCACTGCCCATCCACTCTGTTTTCTTAGCCTACTTTATGCTCTGTACAGTGTTTTCTGACAGGAGCTTGTTAGCTTATTCACCAATAGGCTAGAATAGATGAAGACAAGTCTCCTTCCTTGCTTTCTTCCCAAAGCATCATACGACTCTTGGCATATACTAGGTGCTCAATAAATATTTGTTGACCGAAGAATAGGTTTGTCAGTACTAAGGATTTGATCTCTCAGGACCCTCTCCAGTAGCTCTTGCACAGTTGGTCCCACATATCAATGGAGATGAGGAAGCTCATGCAATTCAGAGCCCTGCAGATGAGCAAGGTGTCCACCATTCTCATAGTTTCTTAGTGACAAAGACTATAGGGGCCCAGAGTCCAGTGTTAGGTCCTTGCATTGGAATCCACTGTGCAGCTGGAAATATAGAGAGGTCTAGAAGATGGTATGACTCAAGAGATAAGCAAAAAAAAAAAAAAGAAAGAAAGAAAAGAAAAGAAAAAAGAGATACACAGTAATACAGTAATAGAAGGTATGGGTTGATGAGAGGCCATGTGTCTCAATGCTTCACTTTATAGGAAAGCATATGAGAGAGAGAGAGAGAGAGAGAGAGAGAGAGAGAGAGAGAGAGAGAGAGAGAGACTCATTCTGTATCAAAAACCAAAACCAAGTTGAACCAATGAAATAAAAAGAAAAAATGATAAAGCAAGGATCAGAGCTACATATAAATATTGTATTAAATGTATTTATATGTTTTAATATTTATAAAGTATTTGGGACATGAAGACATTGCTATATAAACATTCAAACATTAAGAAAGAACATCTCAAGCTCTTTTGCCATTTCAGGAAATGTACAAGTCCCTGATCCTTTCATCTGCTCTTCTGAGCCTGTTGGTGAGGGAGTGATGATTTATCCCCATTTTACAGATGAGAACATTGAGGCTCAAGCTGGAGACTGGCAATGCTGGAATGTAGCTCCAGTCTGACTGACTTGGGCTAGGTTCTTGGCTGCTGTTTTGGGTGACAGTTAGGGGCAGAGATGGCTTGGCATCTCTGGGCTCTTGCTGAGTGCCAGGCCCTGGCCTGGTCTGAGTGGGAAAGGTGGGTTGACTCATATTCACTCTTCTGGGAAGGTGCCTTACTCATGGCTCCTTCATGCGGCAAGCATCCTTTCCATCCCCTCCTCCCTCTAGACTCTGTGCTGGATGTTACAGACAGGCAGACGAAGTGAAGTGTTTCCTGGGTGTTAGGGCAACAGGGTCCCTGGTTGAAAGGGTTGTTGGAGAATGACACACATATTCAAGAGCCCATAAGCCCCTTTTCTCCTGTGTGCTGGCCATCCCTATCTAAATGGGTACAGCTTGCCTGGGAGATCTTAAGTGGCTGAGATCTTAGACATACGAGAAAAGACAGAAAAGACTGAATAATCCCAGCAACTGGGTAGCCTGCTTGGCTCGTCCATCAAGGCCTCCAAAATAATGGCTATGACAGAAAACTATGTGATCTTTGGTTGTGTCTGAGAGCCCAGCTACCAATGGATCAGCTGACCTACAAGGAGACTCTGCAGATGCTGTCTCTGGTTCCCTAAGAACTTTCTACAACCATTTCAGATCCAGCTCTGCTGCTACTGCTGGCTTGACTGACCTGAAACCTCCAAGTCTGTCTGCTCCTGGCAACTCCTCCCCACACCCTGTGGGTAGCACCCAAACAAGCCTCTTGGGATTTAAGGTGGGTTGATCGAGGTGAGTATTTCCTCTTCACTTCTTAGCAGATGCCCAACCCTAATGACACCCATTGACCTCACTCACCTATGCACATCTACTTTTCTTTTATGGGTAGGTACATTCATCTAGCAAATATTCAATGAATTCCTACTGTGGGATAGGCGCTGCACTGGGCTCTAAGGATATAGTTATAAATAAATCAGTCATGGCTTCCACCACCAATGTGCCCACACTAGAGAGGCCAGCATAAAGAAAGCAATGAGGAAAAATACTTACATATTTTAAAAGGTGCACAGAGAGAAAGAACCCAGTGATAGGAAATCAGAGCTGACTCATGTTGGCTCATTATTTGAGGGATTTTGTGAGGCTGTTGTCCAATATGGACATTATAAAAAAACTAAGTAGTATAGATTTATCATTAAATATGTTCTATTAAAATTGAAATGTATCATTGTTTATTTTATGACTACTTTTACATTTGAGGTTCTGTACCATGGATACAACATAATAATGGGTGGCCATATTACACTTTGTGGCTTCATATTGTGAGCTTGGCGTTGATCATGGTGGGAACATTATTCTGTGAGAATTGACAAACACAATAGATCGGGGCTCTTATTTTTCTGAGAACTGGCTGGTAACATTTACCAGCTCACGACTGTGATATGAAAGAGGACACAGAGGATTTGCCTTCAGGTAGATTAGTCATGGAGAACTCTCTAAGTGCGTGGTGGGGGATACGTTTGCCAAGGCTATGATGGGAAGGAGGTATTGTAACCATGACTATGGAGTTTCTGGCAGAGAAGACAAATGAGAGCCAAATCTCTGTCCAAATGGAATGGGAAACAACATGGCTACTTGTGGGTACCTGGGCCTATGGCATCATGAGTGAAGGGATACACTTAAGCTGGGAAAGCAGGTAGAGGGCAGATCATGCGGTGATATTTGGGCTGTATGAAGGAAGTTGCACAGTACTGAGTTAAACCTGGAAGCCACAGAGGATGGAGCTGGTCCCTCTAGAACTTGCCATAGGTTCCTGCTGTAGTAAGTAGTAGTGTCTACCTGTAGAAGGACCACACTGTCTGACTATGTGCATTCCATATCTGTTCTCACTGTGCCCATAGCTTTCTCTAGAACTGCATGGGAGATGGGAAGCAGGAAATTAATTCCCAGGGAAACCTGCAGCCATGAGGCCACAGAAATGGTGGAAAGTTCCAGCCTCCTTTTCTTCAGATGGAATATTCTGGACTGCCCCTGTAGCCTTCCTAGAGGTATGTTCAAACCTGCTTTCCTTATAGTCATGACCTTGGCAATGTCTTCATATGTTAGCATGTTAGCTATTCTGTCTTCCTGATCTCTCTTACTCCTTCACTTATGCTTCCTGGGGTCGCCTCCCAAACCAACTCTTAGCTCAGGATCTGTTCTTGAAGGAACTCATATTAAGACTAGGGTCATGCAAGGGTAAAGCAAGCACAGTGAGTGGGCAAGTGGAGATGAGGGGTGGGCTCAATGGGGCTATCCCTCTCTGTCTCTGTCTCTCTGTCTGTTGGTCTCTCTCTCTCTCTCTCTCTCTCTCTCTCTCTCTCTCTCTCAACACACACACACACACACACACACACAGACAGAGAGACAGAGAGAGACAGAGACAGAGAGAGAGAGACAGAGATAGAGAGAGGTGCGGGGAGGGAGAGGGAGAGAGAGAGGATGCTTTTGGTTCTGTCTTCAGGGATTCCTTACTTGGTGTCCTGTAATCTTTATTGGTTGTGGACAGCCTAGTTTCTTTCCTGATGTCTATGTGCCAGCCAGGAGGAAAATCGTGCCCAGAATCTCTGTGGGGATCTCTCTAGAGGCCTCACTCTGTTGAGATGTTTGGTTGCCACCCCATCTTGGTGACCTGGCCCAGGCTCTGGGTGCTCATTTTCCTATGATGGCCCCTCCCCTGGCCTGTCTCCTCCTGTCCTATTATCATGTTTTGTTGAAGTCAGACACCTAAGTCTGGTAGTCTGGTGAGCTCTCCTGAGCTGAGTATCCTACATGGTGACACAGCTGTTCTCCAGTACTGGTCATGTGTCTACACAGATTTACACTCGTAAGGCTGTTGTCATGGAAACTGACTCCACCTGTCCCATCCTGGTCAAATAGGATCCTTAGCATGGCCTTCCTCAGTGTTTCCAGTTAAGTCCAGTATCTGGCAGGCTCAGTGACTGCAGTGAGAGATGAGGCTGAGTCTCTACACAGGGCAGCCAGCCAAGGGCACCTGTGTGTTCGTGGAGGCAGTTCCACGTACCCTGGCTCAGTTCTTACCTGCTTGCTTCCTACTTTGGGTCCCTTTCTTAATTCCCTTCCACTTTGCATACCCCAGTGCAGGCTGCCCTTGGGGGAAACTGTTGGAGGGGCAGTGGGCTCTCTTCCTTTCAGGACAGTTGTCCCTGACTCCTTGCATGTGGGACTGCCTGCCCTCCCTCTCTCTCCCCTAGGGGCCTGGCTCCCTTCCTCACCCTCAGCCCCTCCTGCTCTTCCCTTCTGAAGCTCCTCAGAACATTCAACATTCTGACTCATCCTCTGACTCAGGTGGAGTTTATTTCTGTTCCCACGTACTGCTCCCGGGTGGGCTGGAGATCACAGCTGTCACCTTTGTTCGTGTGTGGGAGTGTGGTATATATGTGCCTATGTGTATGTGTGCATGAACGGATGCTTGTGTATGCCTAGTGATGCATGCATATACACATGCCTATACATGTGTGTGTCTGAGTGTTCCTCCCCCAGGCAGCTGGGAAGGAGAACTCTTCTGCCCCTTTCCCATCCTGAATGTCACCCCCAAGTCCCTCAGGAGCAGACATGCATCCTTCAAGGTCCTTGGTGACTTAGGCTCTGGGGAAACTCCTGATTTCCCCAAGATGATTGTTTTATCCAAGGTAAATTTTTGGAAAAAAAAAATGTCCAACTTAATAGTCTATTCTATAAACCCTTACTCTGGACTCTCCTCACTGTAGACCTAGACCTAGAGGCAACCAAGGAGCTAAGGCCAATTCTTCATTTCATACTTTGGGTTGAAGAGAGATCCAAATTTGTTAATAACCAGACTCAAAAATCACCCAGCAAGGAAGCAGCCATGTTAGATTTGAGTAATTGTTTCGTGTCCCCAGCCAAAATGCTACCAGCCTTCTCTATTCTCTCTCCTTGCCCTCTCCAGCAGGACCCTCAGAGTCTGTGCTGGTCAGCTTGGTGGCCATCAGCCACATGAGGCTACTGAGTCCTTGAACTGTGGCTGTTGTGCTCTGAGTGTGAAACACACTGGATTTTAAAGACTTAGTACAATGCAATGTAAAGCAAATTATTAGCAACTACTTGAAATTTGTTATATGTGCTAGTCATTTTTGTTATTGTTCCTGTTTTTCGTAAATATGACGTGAACCAAAGTTATCTAGGAAGAAGAAACTTCACCCGAGGAATGTATCCATCAGATTGGCTTGTGGGTATGTCTAGGGGGACATTTTTAAAATTAATGATTGATGCGGGAAGGCCCAGCCCATTGTGGATGGTGCCAGCCCTAGGCATGTGGGCCTGAGGTACATAAGAAAGCAGGCCAGTAAACAGCTTTCCTCCGTGGCTCCTGTCTCTGCTCCTTCTTGAGTCCTGGCCCTGACTCCTCTCAGTGATGTACCATGAAATGGAAGTGTAAGCCAAAAAAATTCCTTTCCTCCCCAAATTGCTTTTGGCCAGTGTTTTATCACAGAATCAAAATAGTCATTATATATTTAAGTGATTTACCAATGCGTTTAAAGTTTAGATATATTGCATTCAATAAAATATATTTAAAAATAAAATTCACCCATTTCTTTTTATTTCTCATAGTATGGCTACTAGAAAAATTTAAATAATATAAGAGGCCCTGTGTTTTGAAAAATTTTCACAGGTAGTGACTAGGCAATGCCTACCCTCTCCTTCTAAGGATGCAATAACAAACCAAAGTTTGATTCCACTAAAATTTCTTCTGGGGAACCACTGAGTTTATTGAGGTAACTTATGGAGCATGGGAGAGGGGTTCGTGGTAGGATCATGGGTGACTCCAAAGCAGCCCTACGAGGATGATAGCTTTACCACAGATACATTGATAGAACCCCCTTCTCTAGCCTGCATACTCTAGGCCCTCCCTGAGACCCTGAGGCCACACACAATTAGGGTAAAACTACATTCAAATGATTGGGAGGTTTGGCTGGGTACCCAGGTGAGGGTCCAAGGACCCTCTTCACAGAACCCAATCAACAAGCCAAGCTGGGATGATCCTTTGCAAACGGGCATAACCGCACACATGAAGATGGTGGCTGTTTGGCCCAGAGCACAGTCTTGTATGAAACTCTCCTTGTTTTCTCTCCCTGTCCCCTCCTTTCCTTTCTCCAGTGCATCTCTCCCTTCTCTTCTCCTTTTCTGTCCTCTCTTTCCTCCCATCTCCTCTTCTTCATCCTCCTTCCATCTCCCCTCTCCCACTCTTTTTCTTTTCTCTTATTGATCATATAGGGGATCAAAACTAAATGCCAGGCATTCCTCTACCATGGAGACATGCCCTCAGCTTCCACCACTTGTTTTCACAAATGAAGTTCTTGGAACATAAATTCCCTCGATTGTATGATGTAAATGGGTGATTTTGTTCTATAGTAGCAGCATTGTGCTGGAGACTCTAGGATCCTCAGAGTCTAAAATTTGTATTTTCTTGTTCTTTACAAGCAGTATTTGTTGACCTTCTCCCAGACCACCAGTTACACTGAGCTTCAGGATATAATGGCCTTCCCCCAGAATACATATTTAAGATTTCTCAAGCCAAATGAATGAAGTTAATTGGACTTCTAGGCAGAGGGACCAATGTATGTCAAATCATGTGGTCAAGGCACAACAGTCATTGCTCTGGATGGCCCTAGACATGCCATGCCATCCTCTTTCTTGGTACCTGGTCTCCTTGTCTTCAGGCCTCTTCCATCTCCTCCATTCTGCCACTGTCAAGCATAACAAAGCATTGACCACCCCTGATATCTTCAGCAGCCTGGCCATTGTCACTAGGAGGAAGACACAGTGGAGCACAGCCTTCTTTCCTTCTGGCATTACTTCACATGGCCCACACGGGCTTTCCTTGCCAGCACAGTGGGCCCGCTCCCATGGCACCACCCACTCTGTTCATTGTGCCTCTCCCCACACCTTTTCTGCAAGGCAAACGTCCACCTTCTAGGCTTTACTCCAACATTTTCTTCTTGAAGGACACAACCATGGTGCTTTGCCAGTTTAAGAGTTTCTTTTAAATAACTGTTACCATAAGATAAGTGACTGGAGGTAGCAGGTCCCCACAACACGTTATGTCTTTCTTCATTGTAGTGCTAATGATTTAAAGTTGATCCCAACCCTGGGGGGGAACCTCTCTCTCTCTCTCTCTCTCTCTCTCTCTCTCTCTCTCTCTCTTTTTTTTTTTTGAGACAGGATCTCACTATGTAGTCTTGGCTGGCCTGGAGGTGGATATGTAGACCAGGCCGGCCTTAAACTCAGAGATACCGAGTGCTGGGATTATCTTGTACTTACTATGGCCATCCCCTCAAGCTTTCTATACGTGCTGTCTTTGTAATGTTTTCAAAGCAGCTTTACACCCATTTGACAGACAAGGACGCTAAGACTCAGAGGTGTGCTATGGAAATGAGAAATGGTCCAGAACTTTGCATTTAGGGTAGTGGGATGCTGTGGTCGAAAGTCTTCATGGAGCTCTCCTTGAGGAGCTACATCCTGTCCTCTAACATCTAGGTTTTCCAGCTCCATTCTAGGTCCTAGAATTTTCTTGCCCAGTCTTATTGAGGCCTCAGTGTATCCATAGCAAAGGGAGTCAAGACCACTCCAGAGGCCTCTCTGTGGCTGTTCATCAAGTCCCTATCTCTGAAGGCCTAAGGCACCAAGTCCTATATAAATCAGTGGTTCTCAACCTGTGGGATTCAACTCCTTTGAGGTCCAAACTGCCCTTTCACAGGGGTCACATATCAGATATTTACATTACATAACATTATCAAAATTTTGTATCAATGGCAAAATCATAGTTACAAAATAGCTGCAAAAAATAATTTTATGGTTGGGTGGTCACCACAACACGAGGAGCTATATTAAAGGGTTGTGGCATTGGGAAGGTTGAGAACCACTGGTATAAGTGAACTCTGCTTATATTTAGATCTCACTATAATATATATATATATAAGGGAAGTCCTCCACAGTTACCCAGACTGGGGTAGATCCTGGCCTTATAGAACCCAGTCTTTACCTTCTATTACTTTTAACACCATAAACAAACTGGGTCCTGTATCATTTGTTTCCCTTGCTGAACCACAAATATCACAAGGGCAGGAACTTCGTTTGCTGTATTTTCCAAGCTTTTCTCAATGCCTGGTACTTACTAGATGCTTGACGACTTTCTGAATGGGTAAGTGAGGCTTGTCTTGACATCTTTATCTGGAGGATAACAAGGAAGTAGAAAGCCGTGTGGGCTTCTGTCCTTGAGCCCGCCTCTCCTCGTGTGACTTAGTATTGAGGACGCTGGTGTATGTTAAATAAGAGACAGCGAGGGGCTGGAGAGATGGCTCAATGGTTAAGAGAATGGGCTGCTCTTGCCCAGGACCTGAGTTAAGTTTCTAGTACCCATGTGAGGTAGTGTGAATCACCTGGAACTTCATGGGGAATCTGATGTCTCTGGCCTGTGTACCTGCATCCATATGCATACATCCTCTCTCCCCACACATATGTATAGACACACACACACACACACACACACACACACACAGATAAATTTTGCTGGGTACACCTTTAAGCCCATCACTTGGGAGGAATAGGCAGGCAGATCTCTGTGTGAATTCCAGGCTAGCCAGCAATACATAGAGAGATTCTATCTCAAAAGCCAACAAAAATAAAGGCCATGGGAGAGTGATAATCTCTTTCTGGTCTGGGGCTGGGGAGATGGCTCAGCAGGTAAGAGCACTTGCTAGGCAAGTATAAGACCTGAGTTCAAATCCCTAGAACTCATGTAAAAAAACTGAGTGTAGTCACACCTATAACCCCAGTGCTATGGGTAGAGGGGGGTGAAGAGGGTGGGGGCAGAGTCACAAGGATTGCTAGGGATGTGCTGGCTACCAGTATAACTCTAGATTTAGTGAGAGACCCTGCCTGAAGTAAACAAGATGGAGGAGTGATAGAGCAGGTCACCTGGCATCGTTCTTTTGTCCCCCCCCCCTCTCTCACATACACACACACACACACACACACACACACACACACACACACACACACCTCCCTCTCTTCCCCAGCTTCTATCCTATGGGGCCTGTAGCTGATGACAGCTGAGAGACAGGTCCTCTGTCTGAGTCCAAGCAGACAGGCTTGTGGTCTGGACAGGGAGTGGCAGAGACTCCTCACCCTGACCCCACCCCAGGGAGTGAGGGAAGTGGGCCAATCAGTCATATGCAAGACGGCTCTTTGGAGTCTGATCACTAATCAGAGCCCAAGGGCTCCCCCAGGCTCTTTCTCCTGCTACCTCCATGGGTGTAGCTTGAGAATTTCAGTTTCTATCTGCTTCAAGGAAGGCAGTGGCAGGTGAGGCCTGCAGCGATTAGATGTCTTATGTCTGCCCTGCCCATCCTCTACACATCTTAGGGCTTGGCTGTTGGGTGGGAGGGTCCACCTGCTGTAGGACCCCTGGGAATCAACCCTAAGGGTATACCTGGGTACATGGTGAGCAACTCCTTCTTGTTTTGCCTGGGCCTGTCTAGTTTTAAAAACTCAAAGTCCCACTTCCCAGAAACTCCCTTAAACAGTCCCAGGCAAGCCGAGATGGCTGGTCCTTTACCTGGCTTGCACTTGAGTGATTAGTTTTAGTACTAAATGTAGCTTCTTTGGCTGCTGGCCACCCTCATCAGCATTTCAGTATGAGGCTGCTGCTCCCCCCAGCCCTTGCATGTGTATGTGTGATACGCATGGCATGCATGTTCCCTTGTGTGTGTGCGCGTGTGCATGCGAAAGTGATGTCAGATGTCTTCTTTGATTGCTCTCCACTTTATTAACCAGGCAGAGCCATTTGCTGAACCAAGAGATCACTGACTTGGCTAGTCTAACTAGTTAGCTTGCCCTGGAGGATTCCTTGGCTCTGCCTCCTGAGGGCTAGGATTGCAGGTAGTCCACCACCATACCTCTCTGGCTTATATGTAGATGTCAGAGATTCAGACCCTGTGCTTTAGGCTTGCACAGCAAATAGTTGCTTTATACACTATGCCATCTCTCCTGCCCCTGCAGCTTCTTTTTATGGTCTGGGCTTATGATTGGCTGCAGCCATCTCAGTGGGTTGAATTTGACCTGGCCATAGGGGACTTGTAGTTAACTCTTTAAGGCCCAGTGTTAAAGATGATGGAGGTTCTGTGAAGATCTGTGAAGTGGGAGGATCCATCTGATGTACATCCACTGTGATGGTGCTGTGTTGAGTTAGCCTTGACCTGGTCATGTATCCATATACAGTGTCATATACATATGAGCTAGACCAGAGTGTATAAGTGGGAACAGAATGTAAGGCATATTTGTAATTTAAGATTCCTCATAGTTAGATTAACAGAGAAATGGGTACAGTTAATCTTAATAATATATTTAGAGGCCAGGGAGATGGCTCAGTTGGTAAAATGCTTGCCATGTAAGTGTGAGTTTGGATCCCCAGCACCCACATAAAAAGCTGGGCACAGGTTGGAGAGATGGCTCAGCTACTTGCTGCTCAAGCTTGAGGACCTGAGTTTGGATCCCCCAGAACCTGCAGCACAAGTACCCAGAGCCCCTGCATAAGACAGGAGGCTCACTGGCCAGCTAGCAAGCACATGCAGGGGCAAAGACACACACACACACACACACACACACACACACACACACACACACTCAGATACACACACACACACACACTCAGATGCACAGACACACACAAACACACAGCCATACAAACACATGCACTCAGACACATGCACTCAGACACACACACACACACACACACACACACACACACACACACACATACACACACACATACAGAGTGCGCGCATCAGGTGCAGTTGTGTGTCCCTATAATCTTGATGGGGAAGTGGAGACCGGAGGTCTCTGCAGCTCACTGGCCATCGATGCCGAGTAGTTGCACTCCAGGTTCAATGGCTGGTGGTGCTGCATCGGATGGCAAGGGTGACAGGTCTGTTCCTTGACAGGTGTATAAAGTCTCAGCTGGTCTATTCCAATGGGACGCTTGGAGTTCTTGCAGGTGAAGAAGAAGATGCACTTGTGTATTGCCATGCCAGGTACTGGCCTGGCGTGATGCCAGAGCCATGTGAAAATGGTGTGTCATTTGAAGAAAAGGTAATAGTGTCGCATTCTTCTGTGCGATCCTGATCCCTAGGAGGAAAGAAAGCCCATGAACATGTGTGGGCTCTCTCTTACACTAACTGAGAGAAGGACTTGAGTTGTAGTCTTTGCTGGCTAGACTCCCAGGGCAGCAACCCTCAAATAGTCCTTGAAGAGGCTTTTTTGGGGGGCTTGTATGACCTTTGACACTCCTTTTTCCACCCTGGAGGAGCAGTTTATGGACTACATTCTGGGCCTGGTTTAATCAGAAAATCTGGCCAGTCCTAATTCTTCTTATTTTTTTAGATTAATTTTTAAGGTAATGGATTACATTATGACATTTTAATGCATGCATGTCATTATGTTTTCATTCATTCCCCTACCCACTACTGTCCCAGGTGCTCTCTACCCACTCTGGTTGGTTTTCTTCCTTCCTACCCTTGGACAATCCCTCCACCCCACCTGCTTTTGTATTACGGTCCAGTGCTTCTTAAGGATTGACTTGGTTCTGGGTGTGGTTGTACACGCCTATAATCCTTACACTCCCGGAGGTGGTGGCAGCAGGGTCATTGAGTTTGAAGCCAGCTTAGGCTAAGTAGTGAGAGTCTGTCCAAGAAACAACACCAAGTCGTCTTTGGATGTCCACAAATAAGGTTTTTGTTTTTTGTTTGGTTGAGACAGGGCCTTCTGTAGCCTCAAATTCTTACATAGATAAGGATGACTTTGAACTCCTGATCCCTTGTCTCCACTCCTGGGGTTCTGAGATTACAGGTATGTGGCACCAAAGATGTCTTATGCAGTACTGGAGATAGAACTCAGGGCCTGTATGTGCTAGGCAAGTGCTTTTTCATCTGAGTTACATTACCAGTCCGTGTGCTTCGTGAGTACAGTTCTTCAGAGGTTCCCTGAAAAAATTCTTTGCACTTCATATAAAGCACCTTCATGAACAACAATAGTTTTGATGGGGCATTGTGGCCCAACCTATAATCACAGAGGAAGCTGAGGCAAGATGATTATAAGTTTAATTTGAATACTGGGATATATCCTGAAACCTCAGCCAAACAAAACAGGCCAGATTGCTCAATCTGGTAGTGTGCTAGCTTAGCATGTTAGTACCCTAAGGTTTGGGGATTGCCTTCCAGGATTGTGGGGAGAAATCACAAACCTAAGTCCCAATCTGTGCTTCAGAATGTCTTCAGCAATGATGAAAAAGAAGCTATTAAATATTACAAGGACTTACAGTATCTGGAACAAGTGGTGGGGTATAAGAGGTACAGAGACTTTGAAAAATGCTGGGGAAGTTCCTTAAAGAGTTAAATATGTAGCCAGTCTATGATCCAGTCAGTGTTTCTATTTCTTGATATTTATCTGAGTGAAATGAAAACACACATCTACAAGAAAATCTTCTACAAAAATATTCATACCAGTTTTAATCACAATAGCCTAAAACTGGAAACAGCTAAAACATTCATTAACAAGAGAATGGGTAAAATTCTATGGTCTATTTATACAGTGGGATACATCACTGCAACAAAAATAAACAGGTTAGCAATACACACAATGTGAGCAAAACTAAAAGAAAATCATGCTGGGCCATAAAAACCAGATGCAAAAGTTTTCATTGGTTTGCTTCCAGCCACACCAAGTCCTAGGATAGGTAAAAGTGAGGATCCAAGGCAGCTTCCTGGTGTGTGTGTGTGTGTGTGTGTGTGTGTGTGTGTGTGTGTGTGTGTGTGTAGTTGCTGGGCAAGGGTGTAAGCAAATGTTCTGGGTGATAGGAAAGTTCTACCTTTCTGCCAAAGATTTCTCTTTAAAACCTGTGCTTTTTATGGTATATAAATTATATGAAAAATGGAGAGAAGCCAGACAAAGGAACAAATAGTTCTCAAGACACTGAAAGATCTGGTGAAGATTCACTCAGTTTCAGTGGTGGTGGGGCCCAGACAATGAGCCAGCCTCAGTTTCTCATGCAAAGGTGGCACCTGTAAACTCATGTATGAGATGAGGTAGACTGGGAGACTCCTGAGGGTGGGGACAGGGGCTTATTCATCACAGCGCTCCTGAAGCCCAGGGTGGGGATGGCCCTAAGCAGATGCAAGGGAATTATTCATTCTATAAACAAATGATGACTCTTGACTGAGTTACCCATGGGTGGTCTTGAACCATGTTCACAGCAGTGAGAGAGAAAGCAGATGATAGTATTTTCATAGTAGAGAATGCTAAGGGTTAGGGTTAGGCCCTCTCCCTCCCTTCCCCATCCCTTCCCTTATTTCCTTTTTATTTGTTTTCTTCCTTTCTTCTTTCTCCTCCCACTTATCTTCCTTTCTCCCTCCCTCCCTCCCTCCCTCCTTCTTCCCTCCCTCCCCCCTCCCTCCCTCCCTCCGTCCTTCCCCACATCACAGGAATAACTTCAGGTGGGGCCTTCTGATTACCCAGTCCTTAGGACACAGTGTCTGTGGACCTATGAGTTTTTCAGAAATCTATGACCAAGATCAGATCTGAAGAAGTAAAGACAACTTCAAAGTGTAAGAAAGAACTTTAGTCAAATGTATGAGGGACATTATATTTTGTCAAGTTCAGTTCAACCATCATTATACAGGAGTCATGCACGGTGTGGGCTAAGGGCATATTTAAATGTGATTTAATGATGTAATGCTGAGGGGACACCCCAAAAGGGAAAGGGGCAGAGGATTCTTAAGAAACTGGGAGGAAGCTCAGGAAGAGAATAGTATGTAGTTATGAGGACCCGTGTTTCGTGTGTCATATATGAAAAGAATTACTGTAGTACTATGTAGGTGACTGTATCCATTGTGATAGGCAGGAAAATGGTGCTTTAAAGACATCCAGGCACTAATTTTGTGAACTTGCATACTGAAAATCCTTTGCAGGCATGACTAAGGTTACGGACATTGAGACGAGAAAATTAGCTTGAATTGTTTAGGAGGGCTCACTCTGATCATAGAAGTCGTTAAAATTAGAGAACAGCAATGGTCTGAACATCTTTGACCAGAGTAGTAGGATGGATGCTTAGAAGGTGGAGGAAGTAGCCATGAGCCAAATAATGTGGTGACTCTTTTATTTTTAAAAGATATATTTATCTTTGTTTAATGCATATGAGTTTTGCTTGCATGTAGGCATGTGCACCTTGTGTGTGCTGTACACAAGGAGCCCCTAGAATTAGAGATACAAATGGTTATGAGCTGCCATGTGGGCATTGAGAACCAAACCTAGGTCCTCTGGAAGAGCAGTGTGTGTTTTTAAGTGTTAGCCATCTCTCCAGACTCCATCCATGTAGTAATTCTTGGAAGCTGGAAAAATCAAGAACGAGAATGGTTTCCTCCCCAGAGCTTCTGGGCTGGAGGTCAGCCCTACAGACCCATTGGTGACAGACTCAGGAGACACACGGGACACACACCAAACTTTTAAATTGGAGCTATGAGAAATCCATGTTACTTTATCCCCTATCCAAACAGTTCTTTTGTATTCCAGCCATAGCAAATTAGCATACCCTGGGTGGATCCACACAGTAGTCAGAGTTTTTGAAAAGCTTGCTCTGCTGTGCGGTGTATACTACAGTGTCCTTTGTTTGCATGACTTGCATATTTATTTTATTTTTATTTTTTTAGTGTATGCGTGGTGTATTCATGTGTATGTGTTTGCATGTGTGCATATGCATGTGTGTATGTATGTGTGTGTGTGCATGCACGTGGAAGTCAGAAGTTGATGTTGGGTGTCTTCCTGCATTGCTTTCCTTATTGTTTTGAAACAGTATCTCTCTCTGAGCCGGGAATGCACCGGTACAGCAAAACTAGCTGATCAGTAAGCTCCAAGGATCCTCCTGTCTCTGCCTCCACAGTGCTGGGATGATAGGAGCGTGCCTCCATGCCTGTCATTTCATGTGCTTGTTGGGTATCTGAACTCAGGGCATCATACTCACAGAACAAGCCCTTTACCTCCTGAGCCATCCCTCCAACCTCTGACTTGCTGAATTTTTATAACTCCACAAAGTGGGCACTATCATCCCTGTTTTATAGTATGAATCTAAGAGAGGTTGAGGGAAAGGCCAGAGATGACAGAGCAGATGAGAAATAGATGAGAGGTCTGAATTAATTTCACCTATTATGATATATGGAGAGATACTCATATCTAGAGTAAAAATTGTTTATTTGTGTGTGCACGTGTGTGTGTGTGTGTGTGTGTGTGTGTGTGTGTGTGTGTGTGTATGAATTCCCGTGGGTGAGTAGAAGTGTTCATGTGCCTCAGAGTGTATGTGGATGTTAGAGGACCATTTTGGGCATTGTTTTTCACATTTCTACCTTGTTTGAGGCAGGGTATCTTTGTTGTCTTTCTGATGTAAGTGCCAACGCCAGGCTGGATAGCCTGTGAGCTTCTAGGATTCTTCGTCCCCTTCCCTCATTTTGTTGTAGAAATCCTGTGGTTATAGGCACAAGCAGCCACACCCAGATTTATGTGAGTTCTGGGGATTCGAACTCAGGTCCTCCTGCTTGTCTGAAAAATACTTTAAGCATTAAGCCATCTCCCCGCCCTGGAGTCAAAATTCTTACTTTCCTGTCTCAGATCCAGGGATGACTATGGATAAAGTCTACGTCTCTGAAACTCATACGGAAGTGATACCTGTGAAAGACTAGACTGTGACAGCTTTTTAGGGCAGCATGCTTTAGGACTCGAGACATCGTCTTCCCCTCATAAATTGTCTAAAGGACATAGGCTTTAGAGCTTAGAGCAGCATCTCTCCGCACATAACCAATTACAGAACTAATTGGGAACTGTTTTTATCTGTTCATTAAGGTAGATATAATTAAAGCAACATTCTGTTCAGCCGCTTGGAGTGTGGGCTTTAAAGTAATAATTACTACTTTTGTCTCTCTCTGAGACTCTTTAATTTGTCCTGGCTCTGCCACAGCCTCTCTCAAACTCTTTTGTTTTCCATTAGGAAGGCTTCCACTCCTTGGTCCAGCATCCTTACCTTTTAGGCATCCCCCAGTTGTCCTCTTAAGAATCCCCTCCTCAGAGAGGCCCCTTGGATTGGCCAGACTGGAGGAAGCCCCTGGTGTCCATTCCCACACGCTGAGGGTTGAACTTGACATGTCCCTTACAGGCTCCCATCAGGAGGCACTGTTTTGGGGCGGGGGTTGCTGAACTTTTCAGAGTTGGGATCTTGCTGGAAGAAGTGTGTTTCTGGGGGTGGCTCTGGAAAAATGATATCCATCTCTGCACCCTGCCATGTCTTCTGCATCCAGACAATCTCGCCACTTCCTGTTTGTTTTCCGGAAGTGACTAGCCACCACAAGCTCCTGCTTCTACTCTAGCCAGCTGTGCCTTTCCCATCATGGTGGACTATACCCTCTACCACCCCAAATAAACATCCCCCAAGTTGCTTCCGTTAGGGGTACTAGCACAGTGAGGACAATACATGAGTGACACAGCCTGGTCCCTTTCTTTTGTGGGTCTCATTGCACTCACTCTCACTAGTGAATTTCCCACTGAAGTCGTGGCCTCTTGCCTGAGCCTTTTCCACATGTCACCCAAGCGCCCCAAACAACGTCTGCACATGAACATCAACAGACTGATGAGTGATACTGCTGGGCTTTGGTTGTGCTGACACTGTTGGATTCCACACCTGCACTCATGTGCAGAATGCTTCCTTTGACCCCCACTTTCGATTTGCTTCTCCCATTCTGCATCTGTGCACAAGCATACAGGTACACTGAGGTGTGGGCACTGGTGTCCACATGTGCACATGCACACAGACTGAGTGACATCTTCTCTAGTATCCTTCTGTTCTTGAAGCTACTTCCCCTAGGCTCTCATTACACAGCTTCTGCATTGGTCTATAGAGTGGGGAAAGGGATTTCCATGCTACCTCTGAACAAAGGTGCAATGCCCCTTGGATCAGCCCACTTCTCAGGGTTCCTGTGCTGCACCTAGAGTATGCCAATGACTAGCACCTGGAGGGAAACTTCCTTTGCACAGAAACTCACTCTCTGGAGCTCTGTTCTTGCCACCCCCCCCCCCCCCCCCCCCCCCCCCCCCCCCCGCCTTGAGCTTAGGCCAAGACTTTTTCTTCCCCTCTCTGTCTCACTTCTTCTATTGTACCCCCAATTGTACGTTGGAGGTTCTCTCTGTCCAGGACTACTGTGCAGTCAGCACAAGGCTATTAGCATGAGGCTAGGGCTCAGTTCTAAAGGGGGGCCTTGACTCTGGATCATGGCCTTCTGGAGCAACTCCAGGTGGCTTATTGCACAATAAGCTGTGAAATCTATGAGTTGGAGTGGAAAACCTTTGACCTTGGAATCTGGGCTTTTGGAATCAGAGTTAGCCAGTGGTGGTTTGCTCTGGTGTCTCTGTTCCCAGCCTGTCTCTGCTCCTCCTCCTCCTACTGGTTCATGTCCTCTATCAACTTTTGCCCTGAACCCTGCCCCTTCCCAGTTTCTATGGTCTGCTCCACCTACTGCCCAGACCAATGGAAGAGCAGAAGAGGCCTGTGTGAGGGAGGGGATGGGGTGGAAAAGCTTTCACACCTCAAGGCAACATTGCAGCAATCAGGAGCTCCAGGCAGCGGTTCCCCAAACTTCAGTTGATCACTTGGCTTTCTGTCTCCTTGAGATGCTAGGGTGTTCAGAGAGTATCCAGGTCTTTCTGTCTGCTGACCCTCCAGCTTGCCTCCTTATATTTACCCCATTTCTTCCAGGCCCTTTTTTCCAAACCACCACTATCCTCTGCCCCACCCCAGCAGCTCTGTGCCTCTATTCTCCTACCAACAGAATTTGGAGTCTACAGACCATGATTTAGTACTTGGTTCTTTGACCTCCAACCTATGACTTTACCTCTTTACACTTCCATTTCCTCTTCTCTGAAATGGGCTTCCTAGTCCTTTCTTCCAAAGTGGTAAGGAGAGCAAAGAAAGGCATGGCCCTCACTTGCACACATTTTCTGAGCACTAACAGTCTGATGGGCGTTGAGCTGGATCCTGGGATGACAGTAATGATTAACCACTCCCTTACAGACTCTCACGGCGACCCAGCGACCCTTTGAGGTATGGATTATTGAACCCATTGTACAGTTGAGAAACATGAGCAGAGGCTGCACAGAGTTATGGAAGGGAACAGGTGCTGCTGGGCCTAGCTTTGAACCATGGGTACATGTTTCCTTTTTCATTGTACAAATTGCCCATGAAGCTCCAGGTGATACGACAGCTGTAAACGGAAGATGTGGATCTTTTGCAAAGGAGTTCTATAGGACCATGGCATCTGGCACTTAGTAGGTATTCATTTAGAAGTCATCCAGGAGACTGTGAGGTGCAAGAAGGCATGGGAGAAGAAAAAGCCAACATGAGCATTGCAGACAAGGGTCCTGTATGTACCTGGGGGCAGGGGGCTGGATCAGTTGGCAAAGTGCCTGCTGAACAAGCAGAAAGGCTGAGCATGAGCTGCAGCGTCCATATAAAAAGCTGGCAGTGACAGCCTGTGTTTATAATCCCAGAGCTGAGAAGATGGAGTCAGGGGGACTGTTGGAGCTTGGGGGCCAGACAGTCTAGCCAACTTGGAGAGCTCCTTGTCTAATGAGAGACTCTGTCTCAAAAAAAAAAAAAAAAAAAAAAAAAGGTGTGGCTTACTTGAAGAAAACACTGGATGCTGACCTCTGCCTTCCACAGTCATGTGTACCCTTACATATACCCCCCCCACGCCTATAAACATATACACACACCCTGAGTCTAGCTGGAAGGCGCCACATACTTAAATGGAGACAGACTACTTTCATAGAATACACTGAGATACCCCTAACACATACACAGAGCCAGGAATTCCACCGGTACTGGAAGGTCCTGAAAAGCAAGCAGATAGGGTATAGTGATGGCCACTGAAGGCACTGGGCTGGGGTGAGGATCTCCTGAGTGGAACAGACAGCAAAGGACTGTTTCAGATTGTACCACCCAGAATTCTGGAGGATGAACCTTTCTGACCTCTGTTTGTAATGACCAGGCCTTTCACCAGTCCCCATACTGAGCAATAGCAAGGAACCCTCTGGATGCTGTGGGCACTGACCATGCCAGCTCCTTGCAAGCCCCAGAATTCAATGAATCTTGATCTGTGACTTGAACTGGGGCACAGAGGCCATTTCCCTGCAGCTGGAGGAGGGCTGAAAAACATACAGTGTGTTCTCCCTCTCCGAGCATTTAAAAAGCAGTAATAAATAGATGAGAGCCTGGGAGGTGTGATTGATTTGTTTTATGAATCACAGAAGAGGCCATAACTCATGGGAGATTAAGGTTGAAGTAAGTTGTACTGCTCTTGCATTACATGTGGAGATTAATGACTTATCACATAAGACCCCACCGTTAACCTGGCTCACCCACAGGGAGTTTAATAGCAGAGCCATACAGGCTGGCTTGTAGTAGGTGAGCCAATGCTGCCTGTATGTGCCCCTGATTCTCACCAAAGGGGCCTGTTTGGAGTTAGAAGAGTTTGAGAAGCTGGAATGGGGTCTCTTGGGAGAGGGAATGGAAATTTTCAAGGATTCCAATGGACTTTTCAATGGGGGCTGAAGGATGATTCTGCTTCTGTTATGAACTTAGCACTACCTGAATGTGCCAAGTCCTGTGCCCATGGCTCCAAGTGGTTCTCAACCTTCCTAAGGCTTCGACTCTTTAATTCAGCTCCTCATGTTGTGGTGATCCCCAACCATAGAATTATTTTTGTTGATACTTCATAACTGTAATTTTGCTACTGTTATGAATCATAATGTAAATATCTGATATGCAGGGTATCTGATATGTTACCTCTGTGAAAGGGTCATTTTACCCCTAAAGGAGTCATAACCCATAGGTTGAGAACCACTTCTTTATAGCTTCTCACTGAACTCTCACAGTGACCCTTTGACTTATGGCTTATTGAACCCATTGTACAGTTGGGTTCATGGGAAACATAGGCAAAGGCTGCACAGAGTTATGGAAGGGAACAGGTGCTGCGGGGCCTGGCTTTGAACCCTGGGTACATGTTCCCTTCTTCATTATACTTACTGCCCTGAAGCTCCAGGTGATACGACAGCTGTAAACGGAAGATGTGGATCCTTTGCAAGGGAGTTCTACAGGACCATGGCATCTGGCACTTAGTAGGTATTCATTTAGAAGTCACCCAGGAGACTGTGAGGTGCAAGAAGGCATGGGAGAAGAAAAAGCCAACACAAGCATTGCAGACAAGGGTCCTGTATCTACCTGCGGAACCATCCCTAGGGTTTCAATTAGTTGGTTAGGAGGAATATATTCAGGGTGGGGAAGGAGTTAGAATCTAGACTTAGCCATGTTGCAAAGTCTCAGGCTGAGAGTGCCAGATGATATGATGATGAGGGATTCAGAATTAATCAAGGGAATTCAGGCTAACAACTATAGCAGCAGACTCAATCCCTTCTCCCCCGTGGTGGCAGCTGGCTCTGAATGGGGCTGAAGTTACTTGTGTTGCTGGTAGACTTAGTACTCAGTGGGGCCACAGGAAGCCCTTGACATTCCTTGCCTTGGCCCACTTACCAAACTTTATATCTCAGGTTCTTCTTCTGCTCCCATGGCCCTCATTTTGCCTGAATTGTTAGAATATGGAGTCACAGTCCCTGTTGCTGGCACATGTCCAGGTGGAACCCTGAACTTGATGTCCACCTGCTTTCTGGTTTTTGCATCCACAGAGAAGACCTTAGCTTTTTATGACTCCTCACCTTTACCAGAGTTCTTTATGTTGATTGGAAACCTGCCTTCTGGAATCAACCTAGATGAATACCCTGAAACTGGAGTCCTTGGACCCCAGCAGGAAAGATGGGAACCCCCTTACAATTTGACTGCTTGACTTCAGGAACATTTAAGATTTCATCACCTTCTTATAGTGAGAGCCAGACGTTTTACATTTATTGCATAGATGCTAAATACTGGGCCATGTTCTTCTCGCTTCCCACATGAGGTGATCCTCCCATCAACTATACCAATCCCTCAACTCACACTTGGGTTCCCCTCTCTTCCTCGCATGCTTTTTTTCTGCAGAACACTAACATGGTTCCTGCTCCCTCCACTACCACACACAGCCTTTGTTGACCCAGACTCTTGCTATGTAGTTTCTGCTCAGACTCCTGAGCACTGGTATACACTATTATACCTTGTTTGTAGTATCCTTATTCATTCTTCCTGCTTCTCTCTCTTTCCTCT
Organism: Onychomys torridus; assembly: GCF_903995425.1. Classification (NCBI taxonomy): domain Eukaryota; kingdom Metazoa; phylum Chordata; class Mammalia; order Rodentia; family Cricetidae; genus Onychomys; species Onychomys torridus. The sequence goes on from NC_050446.1 coordinate 121,434,697, forward strand.
TAGTGAAAACAAATACACATGGCAAGGATTTTTTCCTGATGTATTTACTGTTCTGTCTTTGGCTCTAAATAGCACCTGACACACAGTAGGTGCTAAGTAACAGCAGTGGAATTGATCAGTGAGTTCATATGAGCCTTCAGAGATCTGGGCCTTCTACCCTGGAGCTCCTGCTCTGTCCTAGTCTAACTCGTGGACTCTGATCTCTGGGCAACTCACCAGGGGCTCATTGGCCCCTGACTTGGCTGCTCAACTTTGCCCCCTGGATTCTGTCTTGGCCTCTGGCCCAGACTTTCCAGGAAATCTAAACCCAGCTATCCCTGGTCTTGACTTTGTTACTCCCGTCTTATCTCTGGAACCTCACGGGACTCTTCCCCTTGGTGGGGCCCTAGTCATACTGAATGCCTAGTCTTAGTGGATCTGAAGTGAGTCCTGAGACCATTCAGCGGGTCTTCTGTTGGACAGTCAGTCAACAAATACATGGCTGCACAGCCGGATTATCTAGGCTTCTGATGGACTTTAGTTCTCCAGGGAAGTGATGGGCTGTGGGTAATGGCCTGGGAGCTTGATAGAATCCTGTCTTTAACAGAAGTTGTATGATGCAAGCTGGGTGTGGCAAACTCTTTACAGTTAACAGGGTCAGGACTCACCTCAGATCCATCACCTTATTTGGGTGCAGGAGCCCCTGTGACTGTGGCACCTGTGTATGAAATTCTAAGCTGAAAGTAAGGACTGGAAACAGGGTTTCCATTCCTCAGGCCTGCTGTTCTCCAACTGGGATACCTCTGAGATGTGACTGACACTGGGGGACACATCCCGATCCTCTAATTATGGGTCTTCCCTTGGCTGGGTTTCCTTGCAGGTCACCACTAAGCACAAACCCATCACTTCTTCCTGTAATGCTTTCAAGAGGTAGTAATGTTTTTTTTTTTTTGTGTGTGTGTGTGTGTGTGAGTGTGTGTGTGTGTGTGTGTGTGTGTGTGAGAGAGAGAGAGAGAGAGAGAGAGAGAGAGAGAGAGAGAGAGAGAGAGAAACCACATTTGATGCACATGATTCAAATTTCCTGGCCAATAGTCTTAAAACATACCAAAGTCAAGGAAGGCATTAGCCCAAAGGAGTTTAAAGAAAGAGACAAGATTATTAAATACAATGCATGACCCAGGATGGGACCTTGAACCAGGAAGAACAAAGTTTATAAAAGACTTTAATTAATGCAATTGACAAAACTTGAGTATGTGCTTTGTATAGGTGGAGTGGCATTGTAACAGCATTAAATAAATATAGTGATTTTGATAATTATGCTGTGACTGTATTAAAGAAGGTCCCTGTTCCTAGGACATGAACATCAAAACATTTAGTGGTAAAGATGTGTGATGTCTCTTACTTTCTTTCTCATTTCTTTATAATCATCAGAGTCTGGTGTGAAGGGAGCAGGGGAATGATAAAGTCAAACAAACTGGGCAAAATGTAGCAATTGGGGAACCTGGATAAACATATACAGGAGCAGCTTGCATTGTGACTGCCATAATGCTTTCAATTCAGAATTACCTGAGAATGAACTTTGGTCTTGGGGCCTGCTTAGAGGAACCCAGCCTAAGAGGCCCTGAGACTCAGTTTCCTCTGTTGTTAAAAGTAGATCATGTTTTTACTCTGCCAGGCTGCTGTGAAGATTATGGCTGCAAACATCTGAGCAAAGCTTGGTGCAGAGCGGGCTTGCAAGTCCTGCATTCTGGGACACAGGCTCTGGGATGCCCCAGATTGCTAGTCACACACTGCAGGGCCTCAGAGGAGCATGTTGCAGACTCCGTGTTATCTCTCTCCCAGCCAATGCCCTGCTCTCTCCCTCCCTGGCTCTGCTTTTCTTTTTACCCAGTCTGCAGCTGTGGTCAGTGATTTTTGTAGATTAAAAGAAAACCCGGGGGCGGGGGAGAGTTTCCTGGGGAGATCAAAGAGTCAGCCTAACATAAAAGAAATCTTATAAAACTATATATATTAGGGACAAAACAAAACAAAAGCCCCCAGCCCGGGAGCATGACCCATATGTCAGAGCCAATAAGTCCAAGTGCCTGCGATCTGCTCTATAGAGTTGCCAACCCGGGCAGGAATGCTGCTCTGTCTACACAGCCAGCCGCATAAAAGGGAGATTTTTATGGAGTTTGGCATAAGGATGAGGCAGGATTCCTAAGTCCAAGGTTTTCTAGGAACTTATGTGCTTTCTTTCACCTCTACTTTAAAAAAAAGTGGTTTATGGAGTTCTAATTTACATGACGAAATACACAGATTTAATGTATAGAATTTGATGAGTTTGCACAGAGGACCAAGCCCCATCAAGGTAATGCATACACCCGCCATCTCCAAAATTTTCTTGTATTTTGTCATGCCCTCCCCATTTCTTTGTGTGATAGGAACAATTAAGATGAGATTTTTCCTCTAAAATGTTTAAGTGCAGAGTACTGTATTTTGTTGTTGTTGTTGTTTTGTTTTTTATTTTTTGTTTTTTGTTTTTTTTCGAGACAGGGTTTCTCTGTGTAGCTCTGGAGCCTGTCCTGGAACTTGCTCTGTAGACCAGGCTGGCCTCAAACTCAACAGAGAGCCGCCTCCCTCTGCCTCCTGAGGGCTGGGATTAAAGGCGTGCACCACCACAGCCCAGCTCAGAGTACTGTATTGTTAACCACATAAGCAGTGCTGTACCCCCCTACCCCCACCCCCGTTCACTAGAGATGGGTCTGTCGTTTTGCATACCTGAAACCTTTAACCCTGTTCTCCCCTCCCGTCCCCTCCCCTCCTCAGCCTCTGGCAACTACCATTCTACTTTCTACATCTTTAAGTTTGACTATTTTAAATCTATCATGTAAGTGGAACTAGGCACATACATCTGTTCTGTGACTCTCTTGTTTCACTCAGCGTAATACTTCGGTCAGGCTTAGGTTTACTCCAAATAGTAGGTTTCCCTCCCCCTTTAAAGACAGAGTAAGACTCCACTATATAGACGATGGCTTTCTCAAGACCGCATGCAAAGATCCTTCCTGATTTGTATGAGACTTGGAGGGGCTAACAGGCAAGCAGTGGTCCTACATCCTAGATTCTTCTATGTGAGCATCAAATACTGTTACTAGCCTCTTTGGTTTAGGTTTCTATAGATTAGAAAATAACTCTTAATCCTTCTTCCTGCACCTCATAGGCTAGCTTTCAGATGCCTGGGCTGGACATTTGTGGAGGGGACAGTGTTTGCTGTCCTTTGACCGTCAGCCCACTATTTAACCTCCTAATAGTCTATGCCTGGGTCTAAGACCCCAGGTAGAACAGAACTTGGGAGGCTGAGGCAGGAGGATACAGAGTCTTGGATGGGGTGAGATTGTCTTAAAAACAAAACAAAACAATAAACAAATATGACCCTAAGTAGATGCTATTAGACTCTCCCCTGAATGAGGACAACTTGTTTGAAGGGACACCCAAGAGTGAGTGCTTTTGGTGAGGACAGAATCTTCTTTAACCCATGGCAAATACGAGGGTTAAATAAGAGCCCAGTATCACCTACCAGGGCAGAGTGCAAAGGTAGGAAGGCTAAAATGAGAGACACTTAAAGGCTAGCATCATAATTAGTCTCCATCCCATGTGGGTAGAGTCTTCTTCATGGGATTAACATCCTTCTAAGAAGACCCAGGAGGGCATTGCCCATCTCTGTCCTCAGTCACATGAGTACAACCAGAAGATGACTTCCAGTAACCAAGAAGCATAGGTCATCAGACACCAGATCCACGAGGTCCTCGATGTTGGACTTCTCAGGCTCCAGGACTGAGAGAAGTGAATGTATTTGCTTAAGTAACTCAGTCTAGGGGGCTTCGTTACCGCAATGTAGAATGAGCGAGCTAACCATTCTAGTAGAAGTTGAAACATGGTCATCCTGAGGAGGCAAAGGGATTTCCAAAGCTTTGTAAGTCCCATTTCTTATTTTGTTAGTGGTCTCTGAGTCAATAGGTAGCTGTTCTCCCATTGCAGTTATGACTGGTCTGTCCTGGGCTTTCCTGATTTCTTAGCCTTCTTTTCATCTGTCCTGGCACCCTCTTTCTGGGATCTGCACTCAATGGCTTCTCTAGCCTGGGTGTTTCCCAAGGGTGGGAACTGTCTCAGTCATCCAAGTCATCCTGACCTCCAGCACTGGGTGTGACGTATCATTGGTACCCAATGAATATCTGATGAATGAAAATGAGGCAGCGATCACAGACAAGACATGGTTGCTTCATCCATACAGACAAGATGATGGGCTGGGACCTGCTATAATTTCACTGAAGTGCAGATACAGCTAAATGTCCCACAGGCAATGAGGACATCTAGCATGATTTAGTTAATTTTATTTGTGGTGGCAATTAGAATAATGATGATAGTAAAATTTCTCACCCCCAAATATTCTGAATTGGGTTGCCAGAAGAGCTGGATATTTGCCAGTTTCCCGTTTTACTTCAGCTAAAGTGTTGATTCCCCAATGTGCTGGGTCAGAGGGAGCTTCAACCAGTCAGGAGGCAAGTCTCTTCTTCATTTGGATGGTGGATTAGCTGGGGGACTGTAAGAGGAACATGAAACTGAGTTCTTTTATCATCCAGGCATCTGCTGTTTGTGTAGTTTTGCATAACCCTATAATCTCAGGGTTCACACCTGTGAAATGGGAGTAACTACCGACCACATCACATCACTCACACTGTTAAGGAATTACAGGGAAGATTCAGAGTCTGGAAGCTCAGGCAGATGGGAGAGAGGGATAATTCAGCAAACACTTCACTCTACAATGCCTGTATCTGGGCAGGACTCAGCTCAAGACCCACCTTACAGACAGAACATACACTCTGCACATGGGTAACACAGTGTACTCTTGGCTCCTACAGCCCCTGGCCTGTGTAGGTCCTGGCATAGTCTCTGGAGCCCTGTCGTAGCCGATGGCAAAATAGCTCTTTGGACATAGCGTCCTGCCACATGTAAATGAAGCTGCCAGTGCATGTTAGTCACAGGAAATAGAAAATGATAGCTTTTGGGGAGGTGGCAGCTAAATGGTAGATGCAAAGTGTACAGACTTTGGACACTTGGTGCACAGACTTCGGACATTTGATGGAAACATGTACTTTTCTTGTAAGAATCCAAACTTGTGGGTCCACTAAACCACAAGAAAAAGGAGTATACTTTCTGACCATGTTCCAGGTAGGGAATGCACAGAGTGGCAGGGGCCCAAGTCAGGGCCAGCAAGGGATCTGTGCATCTTCCCTACTGGGACCAAGGGACTTTCCAGCAGGGAACATTCCAATACACAACCATTCCTAAGAATGGGTAGGGATGGGGGTGGGGCAGCCCTTCATCCCATAGGGAAACAGTGGGGAGTGAAGATTAAGACATCTCTGAAGCACCATGTGATCTAAACCAGTTTACCTGGGCTCTGGGAGCCTCAGCCTGTCTACTTTGGCACAGGATACTTAGCTGCATTCCCTGTAAAGTGGAAGGAAAAAAAAAAACACAACAAACAAACAACCCAGAAAGTAGAGGTTATAAGGTTCTTTGGTTACACAAATTATCATATGATAGCATTTAATTATTTATAATATGTTTTGAGATCTTGGGATGAAAGCTGTGCAGGCCGCCACAGCTTATTAACTGGTTGTCAGGGACCTTTGTTCGCTTAATAATGGTAATTACTACATTAATTTGATACAATGGTGAGAGGACTAGAGGCCTTCCTCCCCTGCTTCCTCTTCACATACTTCCTAGATAGACCTCCTCAACTTCACACCAGGGTGGAAATGTGTGCTCACCTCTTCTGAGCCCTGGTTTTATGCCCTGTGTGCCAGAGGCTGTAACAACGCATTGTGGGTGAAGGTTTCGCAGGCTTTTAAGGGCAGATGAGGCTGATCTCTGCAGTCCCTGTGTATCAATCATAAACTCTAATTAGACTGTAAATGTCCCTTTATCCCTCTCCTCTCCAAGCTTGTTGCAGGTCACATGGCTTGTATGTAAATCTCAGTCCCTGGAGCAGTTTGATGGCTGTGGTGACCGTTGGTAGTAACTCAGACTCCCCATAAATGGAAAATAAAAACAACAACCCATTACTGATGATGGTAGGTCCGCAACCTGCACACAGTGCCTCGTAAACGTGAGTGATGGCTCTTGTGCTTGGCTGAGGACAGGCCTAGGGATGGGGCACCAGGTGGAGGGGAGGGAGGGGAGATTTGCGACCTGCAATTTCCAGGTTGTGTCTCTGCTCTCTACAGGTGCCAGAGAACTTCAACCTGTTCTGCCTGGGCAAGCAGGAAGTGACTTGTCCCAGGCCTCTGTCTCCACCCGTGGGCAGGACTTCATGCTGCTGCCCTCTGGAAAGCTGATGTGTATGCTAGAGATTATCAGGCTACTGTGTTCTGGTGCCCCTCTAGTGTTGGTGGGCCACCACTATTGAAGGAGGTGGTGTGAAGGAGCAGAATGGCAGTACTGTGTATGAATGAGGAGAGGTTGAATTGCTTGCCTTAACTATGGCTGCATCTAGGACCTGGCTTATTTCCTTAGTTTGTCTCAGCATCTAGAGCTGGGGTATGCATATAGTAGTTTTTCAAGAAAGAATTTTGGTTTTGAATGGGGAATTGGATTCAAATTCAAATGGAACAAAGTCTTGGTTTGGGGTCTGCTCTGGATCCCAGGTCTACTGTTGACTGGCTATGGCAAAGGGAACTCAGAGTGGCCTGGGAATCATAATCCTTCTCTCCAGTGTCCTGAGTGCTGGGAGTATCAGGAGGTTCCACCATGGCAGGCTTAGAAGATGCTATTCATTGTGTGTGTGTGTGTGTGTGTGTGTGTATGATTGTATATGTGTTTATGTTTGTGTGCATGTGTGCACAGGCATATGGAGGCCAGAGAGTAATGTTGGATGTCTTCCTCAAACACCTTTCACCTCATTTTTGGAGGTAGGGTCTCTCACTGAATCTAGAGCTAATTTGGCTAGACTGGCTGACCAGTAAGTCCTATGGATTTTGTCTCTGCCTCCTCCTGGGACGATAGGCACATGTTGGGTTTGTCTTTTTTGCATAGGTTCTGAGGATTGAAATCAGGTACCTCTCTTACAGGACAAGCACTTTCACAACCAAGATATGTTCCTAGCTCAAAAGATGCTAATTTTAAAGGAAAATGGTTTGAGTAGAAATGAAGAAGGAAGTGTCTCCAAGTGGCTTTCATGGGTGTGAGGGGTTCCCAAAACTTTGTGAACTGCTGTTTAACCCCATTTGCTGAATTATGAGGCATTAAGAGTATGGGTATTTAATCTAACTATAGTATTTAGAGGTGGGCCTTGGAGTGTGGTTAAAATTAAGCCAAGCAATTCAGCAGGATCCCTCATGGTGGCATCCTGTTGGCTTTGTAAAAAAGGGGACAGAGACCAGATAGACACATGTGCATGGGTATGCCTCCTGTCATCTGCTAGATGATGCTATGCACTACTTCAAAGTTGGCAAGAAGGCCTTACCTCTCCAGGATTGTGACTCCAATCCAACCTCTCTTCTGTATAAATCACCTGGCTACAGCATTATATACTAGGGACAGAGTGCAGGTCAACTTATACCCTCCTAAGTCCTGGGGCTGGGTTCAAGTCAGGTTATTGTTCCACCAACTCTTCTTTTTCTTTCATGGAGGAGTTTGTGATCAGCCCAGCTAACTGGAGGATTGGTCCTCTGTGGGCTCTAGTGGTGAAAAAGAGGCAGGTTGTCTCTGGGAAGACTCATAAAGATTCAGGAGACTGAAGCCCAGTAGGATCCAGGTCATTGGCTGGAGAGGCAGTGGAGTAGGGTCAGCTCTCTTTCCTCCCCATCTCCCATGTGACTTCATGCTCACTACTGTGAGTCCCCAGTACCTGGAAAATTCCAATGATCATTTTGCATCTTCTTTAGTTCTTCCCATTTTATTCCAAACATCAGGCAAGAGTTAGAAACACTGACCAATTTGTGAGCGTGTCTCTTGGTCCTGTGCACACGGGTTTCTCTGACTCACACAGCTCCTGGCCCATGTTCACTGAAGCAGTGATTCCTTGTCTGCCCAGTTCCTTGCATAAGTCATAGTGGGGTTCAGACATGATCACTCCCACAGTGAACCAGGCTTTCGCCACAGCAAGACCCCAGCAGATGACTCCTACACACCTCTGTAGGAGAAGGTGGATTGTACCTGGAAAGCTAATTCAAATAGTTTTTTTCTTAATTATATTAATTTAATATTTATTATCATTATTATTATCATCATCATCATCATCATCATCATTTATTGGGGACTTGTAATAGCACATATGTGGCAGTCACAATTTTGAGAGCATTTAAGCTCCTCAGAAAACCCATTCTTGTCTACACATCTATGGTGGTCCGCTCACACACACATTTTTCCCCCATTTTAGGATTAGAAAGAGACAGAGGTCCCACCCCTCCACTTGCTCTGATCAATTGTCAAAGATAGGGTTATAGTTAGGGCTAATTCATTTGCTTCTTTATCCTTATGGGAGGTTCATCATGTAATTAAGGATATGATTTTGGAGTCAGCCAACCTCTATGTTCCATTCACAGCTCTGCCATTATGAAGTGGGTTTCTGGTCAAGTGATTTACACTCTCTGAACTTCAGGCTCAGTTGGTAGTCATGCCACCTTTAACAATGGAACCATTGTTAGGAGTGAATAAGAGAGCCCGGTAAGTGATGTGCTCAATGTTGTCAAGTTTATATGTTTACTCTGTTGATGCTAATGTATTGTTCACCCAATGATGGTTTGGTAATATCCAAACCAAAAGAAAAAAATTCTAGAAGTCCTCAGATTCACCACCAACAATAGTAAGTGAGAGACGAGGCAGTCAGTGTTTAACTTCCTGAAGATGTCAAGGCACAGTGCACTCTGGCTCTTTTCATTCTCATACTCCAGGGACATGGAGTAGAGCTGTGGGCTATGGGTCCAGCAGAAGGGTTGGACAAAGCAGAGGATTATTTGAGCAGGTAAGAGCAGCAGAGGGTGGTAACATTAACATGGACACGGGCAGAAATTTCAGAGAGCAGAAACTGAGGTGGTAGCATGCAGATAAAGTTGAGAATATCTTCTGGGAGCTTGCAATGATTCTTAGCTTCTGGCATGAATGTGGTCTGTGACCCATTCATAAGACTCGAGACCATGAGGAAGATAGACAAGGTGACCAGGAAGTACAGATGCACAGAAAGGGAAGTTCAGGAGCTGCAGCATGAAAGCAAAGAAACCTAGCACAGTCTGGTACCACTCCCCTCAGCAATTATGAAGAACTCCCTATTACCAAGCAAGATGTAGGTGTGATCTCATCAAGTCCCCAGAGCAAGACACTGAAATAGATATTTTTAAAGAAGTTGTGGCTCTTGGAGGTGAGGTAATGCCTGGTCACCAATTGGTGAAGTCTGAGCTGGGCACAAGACACAGGAGCTATGTGGCTCTCAGACACGGGGAACTCTGGGTTTCAATTCACCTTGCCTAGATATTGACCAAAGAACAACCTCCAGGATTCCCCTACATTCTACTCCCCAAGGGCATACCTCACTTCTCTTAAGGCAGGAGGTGAGACCCCAAAGTAGCCACCCTTAAAGGGAAGACAGGAATGTAAGAAGGAAGTGAAAGAAGACCATTTCTGTCTCCTCCCTTTGGGGTGACTTTATTGTCTCTTTTAGTGTTGTACAAAGTTGGCATCCATTCAGACTTCTTGGGCATGTATTTCCCTAAAAGACTCATACCACCTATAATATTATGTCTCCTATAGGTGTGTTTTTAATGTTCTCTTTGCACATAGCATCAGTCGAGGCTCAGATGTCTGGGGTCTAGTCTTCTGAAAACTGAGGGATGAAAGAGTTTGTCTGATTTTCAGCTCTCTGAGCTGCATTTTAGACAGCGTGGAATATTCTAAGGACTAGTTCTCTAGTTCAGTAAATCAATGAGGAAGGACCATAATCTTGAGACTATTCCAACAGTGAAATAAAGCCACAGGCCCAGGAGGAAGAAGGAGTAGTATTCTAGTATTCAGTCTTCCCCAGCTTAGGGATGCAAAAGCCCTGTCAGGTAGATGGGTGCCTGGTTTTGAAAGTTATTTTCTTACGCAGGTCTTTGAAGGCACTTTAATGGATGACTCTGGCGAAGGAGTCCTTCTTATAGTCCCTCCTCCAGGCAAGATGAAGGCCAAGCAAGTTTTCACTGGGTGATGAGGAGAAGGGCAAAGACTTATTTTTAGAACCAACTTGGACAACTTCCCCTCTTTGTTGTTTTGAATGTTCAGACACATCTTCCTCTACCCTTTAAACTTCTGTTTTCCATCTTCAGCTGGAAGTGGTGAGGCCCCAAACTGAAAGCAGTGGCACTGAGCAGTGAGGCTGACATGTTTTCAATGGAAACTTCAATCTTAAAGTAACCATTGTGAGGCCAATATCCAGTCGCATATTCAACAATGGTGGGTCGCTGCTTTGTTTTAAATGCCAGGACTGGTTAGTGAAGATCAGCTGCCTCTGATAGCTCAGGATGGCAAAGACCGATGATGGTGAGAATGTGCAGTCAAAATATCCCAAAGTGAAGACTTAAAACCAGGGATTATGGACTGTTACAGTTACACTGAAATGAAGAACCAATCCAACTGGGAAGGTGGTTATGCCAGCTTCATGAATTTAGTGTAAGTGCCAACAACTGTGTAATCTGGAGGTCCCATATGATTTAGCCCAGTTTTCATAGTGTACCGTAAGTTTAGTTACTGAAGGAAATTCTCCATGAAAAGGGCTACTCTATAAGCTCCCATATTCAGATCCTCCCCTATAGGCTCCCCAAAGTTCCTTCTATTTCTTTCTCAGTTTCAACTATCAATGCCACACATGTTCCTTGCTCTCAGGTTTCTCTCCCTCCCTCTCTCCAATCCCCACTCCTTTCTCTCTCTCTTTCACACACACACACACACACACACACACACACACACACACACACACACTTCCCAAATATCACCAGCATCTCAGTCTTTGTTAGACAGATTAGACAGATACACTGATCTTTGCATCTCATGAGTATCCTTATTTCCTGGATGTTGCCTGCTAGAGAAGTGAGGAGAGATGTGATGCTCAATCTTGATTGTATTGAGAAATGCCTGGGAGATTAGGAAAGCACAGCTTTGGGAGTGTTTGTGAGGGCATTTCCAGAGGACCAACTAAGGCAGAAAGACCTGTCCTGCATGTGGGAATCCCCATAGGCTGGGGGTTGGGGTAGGAAGGCTGCAATGGAATAAAAAGGACTCAAAGTGGAAAGCTCAGTCTTGCAAGCATTCCGCTGGCTGCTGTGAAGTGAGCTGGTTGATCACCCCCCCCGTCCCACTGCAAAGGCTAGAAACTTCAGAAACTGTGATCCAAAATAAGTCTTTCTTTCACTAAGTTGTTTAACTCAAGTATTTTGTTACCACACACATATACAAAATGAATCACAAGAGAAGATCCTGAAATATATTCTATGATTTTTTTTTTTTAAATTCCTATGGCAGTAAAATGGGGCCAATGACAAGTACTCTGGACATGACTCAGAGAATAAAGGCATCTATTGAATGTGGTGATATTGTGCCCCCCAATATATTGTGTACCTTAATAAAGTTTATTCATTCTACAATTGAAGGTTTGTTGTTTGAGGATTTTATTAATGTACTTGTGTGTGTAAATACATGTACATGTGCCGTCTGTGTGTGAGTACTCATGGAGTTCAGCAGAGGCCATTGGTCCTCTGGAACTGGGGTTATAAGTTGGTTGTGAGCTTCTTAACTTGGATGCTGGGAACCCAGTTCCGATCCTATGGGAGAGCAGCAAGAGCTATCAACCACTGAGCCGTTACTCTAGGCTGCAGATTTTCACTGGGACATGAAACTAAGACAGAATCAGATTTGTGTTTTAAGAGGATGGCTCTGATGACTTGTAAGGAGGGTGAGTTAGATGAAGTGAGAGATTGGTAGCTAGAAAACCAGATGGGAAACTGTCGCAAAAGCCTTGGCTGTAAGAGCTGAACTGGTGTACTGATGGACATGAGAAGGAGGGGAAAACTGTCACAGCTACGCCAAACGGATCAGGCAAGGAAAGGGCTTCACAGACTTGCCAGTGTCCTCCTCTTTGTCACAGTGGTGTGAAAGAAGGCACCAGGCCCATATTTCCAGACACCTTCTGCCTCAGTTCCTGGTCTGTGTGCGTAGAAGGTTGATTGCACCTGTAATTAATGCCACAGACATGGACCTATGGACTCACAGCAGGCATCTGGGTGGGGCTTCCCATTTCTAGCCTTCCCGCCTACACAGATCTCATCTCCCAGGACCAAGTTGGCAGCACTGACCTCTTTCTCAACCAGTGCCTCCTCCCTGTATGGTTTGAAATCTAGGTGGAGGCAGTGGGGACATCTTCCCCAAGCTGCATCCCACATTCTGTTCTGAACAGAACAGGACTCTGAGAAGGAGACTTGGGTTCAAGAGTAAATCTCACAAGGCTTGATAGGCTTCCTCCCCTATGGAGCCTGTCTCCTCATTACCAAATGGGAAAGTGTTTCCACTAAGAGGCTCTGAGGATTATAGACTGGTCCATATAGGATGCTCACTCAATGCTTGGTTCATGGTGTGTGCTGCTTTTACCCTAATTTGCCTTCATTGAAGTTTGATGGACTGGGAACTGTTGGGACCATTATTTTTTAGTTGAGGACACTGATGCTCAGACAGGTTGACCTCTACTGTTCATGCATATGTGCACACATGTTCAAGCACACACACACACATATATACTGTACATACAACAGCACACAAACAGACACATACATAGGCAGCAGATCTTTTGGAAACCAAAGCCAGTGTGGTCTCTATTCATTACATCACCTGGGCCTGCAGCTCCAGCAGTAGGTACCTTTCCATCCGAGAGAGCTAAGAATCTGGGAGTTCAGAATGGGACATCTCCACCTCATGCCAGCCAGTCCCAGCCATGTGCCAAGCCTTGGAGCACCTCTATACTCCCTCCTACACTAATGATATTTAGTCTCACCACCTGGCAGGGTGTTCCATGGCCTAATTACTGTTTAGAAACTTCTGAAGGTGGAAAACACGAGGCTAAGTGTTTAATGGTTAAAAGATTCACGTCAAGTCCAGAGAGGAGGGGGGTCCTGGGGTGTTGCTGGGGCTGGGCAGGGTGGAGAAACTAAGGAATCAGACCGCAACAGGTGTATTATGTCATAGGAGGGCAGGGCTGGGGCATGGGATCTGGTAGTGCCTGCTCAGGCCGAAGTCAAGTCTCTTAGATCCACCTGGGTCACACAGCCTGTTGTTATCAGCAGAATCCTTTGGAAGAAGATCCTAGTTCCCCATTATATTATAATGCACAAATACAGCCCTCTATTGATTGTGTCCTTATGGGGGACAGGAACATGGGCCATGAATTTTTTCTCACTGAGATAGGTTCTTGGCTCTCTTTGGTATCTCTTACAAAGGATAATGGCTTGTTTAAGGATGCACAGCTATGAAAAGCAGGCTGGAACCAGCTCTAGCTCCTTGTCCTGGGTTCTTCAACTTCAAGGGATCACCATTCATGTTTTCATTCATTTTGAATGAAATTCGGAAGAACAAAATCAACCATATTTAGAGTCATAGCAAAATATGACTTTTAGAACCCCAAGCCTTATACCTATTCCTTCTAACTAATCTGAACCACGACACACACTTTACTAAGGGAGAAATTGTGGGCATACCTAGAAAATATTAAGACATTGGTGTCCTTCTGGAAGATTCTTCAGTCTTAGTTTAGAAGGCTCTTTACTCTAGACTTAGGAATTAATCACTCTGTTAACTGTTTTACCAGGTGGGGTGCTCACCACCTACTAAGGTTCTGGGTGGCATAGTATTGTGTCTCAGAAAATTCCACCTGAGCAAAGGGGCAGGCAGTGCATAGCCTCTACCCTCAAGCTATGTGGAGAGAGTAGGAGGTAAGAAAAAGTACGAGCATTTAATGGCAGCATCCTGGTGGGTGTCCATGGGGGCACACCTGTGATGCTGATGACTAGATGGTGATAATGGGCCATTTCTCTAATTGGCAGTAATGACACCATTTGGCCTGAGCAGCCACCTCCCGCTTTCTCTGCTGCCACACCTCACTGGATCTTGGCTCTGAATGGCGACATCTGACAGGCCAGTATCCCGGCACATGACACCAATGCTAGCTGGTCCGGGGAGCTGGAGCAGAGGGTGTGCCTGGGTTCCAGGTCCTTCCAGACATAGACTGCAGTTCTGGTCTGCTTGGTCTTAGTTACCAAGAGAGTCTGTCTTCTTTCAAAATGGGGCTGTCACTTTCTAAGGGCAGAAGCTTCCCCTGATCCATTTGTGATTAGAAATTGCTTCTCACTGGGATTTGAAATGACTTCCAAGAGCCAGCAGCTGACTGCCAGCCAAGCCACAGGACAGAAGAGGGGACATCCCCCTTCAAGGGGACCGAGATGTACAGAGCCAAAGACAGAGGGAGTCGCAGAGAGCCAGACTTAAATATGGAAGAAAGAATAAGAAAATAAAGTCAGGACAGAGAGAGAAAGAATCAGGAAAACAGTGTGGAGAGATGGCTCAGTTGGTGAGATGTGTGCTGTGCAAGCTTGGGAACCTGACTAATCTGTCTGAAAAGCTGGCCAATGGCAGTGTCGGGAGCTGGGTAGCAGGGAGGGGGAATCAGATAGAAGCCTGGAGCTCACTGCTCGGCTAGCCAGGCTGAACTGATAAGCTTTTGGATTCAGTGAGACACATTTTCTGAAAACTTAGGTGGATAGTAATGGAGGAAGATACCCAAAGTGGACCTTTGACTTCCACATGTACACTCACATAGCTACATGCCACATGTACATATATCCACACACAAGCACATACATATGCCACATACACATATGCATGCACATATGCACACACGTACACACACACACACACACACACACACACACACACACACACACACACACAGCTGTAAGGTGTAGATGCTCCTAGTTGGTCAATAGAGCTGCTCTGGGTTGTGGGTTGGCAAGTTCCTTAGACACTCTGGAGGACACTCAAAAGAATGCCAGGGTCACCTTTCCCAGAGCGCTGAGCCCCGCACACGATGTGTAGTTAGCTTGGCACTGGCTGAGTGAGACCTCTGGCCACAGTAAGACTTGGAGCCTCTGCAGGCTCCCAGAGGGGTAGGGGCCAGAGAAAGGAACAGCATGCTGGATGTGGATATGTGTTCCATGGGAAAATACTGTCAGTGAGAATAGCATTTTCTGAACACTGTGCTCTGCTTCTGACTGCTACTTCATTTCATAACTCCAATTGACTTTTATCAAGCCCATTTTACAGATGAGTAAATTGAAGGCCACCTACAGTCATGCTGATGTGTGTTGGGTGGGACAGGCGGGTATGTGGTGCAGTTGACACCTTTTTGAGACACAAAATCAGGGAAATGGTTTCTCCTTTGCTGGGGACTCAACACTCTGAACCCACTAGCCCAGCAGATTTAGGTCTGCCGTGTGGCCCTGGACGTCTGGTGGAAGGGGTGAGATGGAAGGGGATGAATACCTGTAGCCTGCTATGGGGAGCAGGGGACAGCTGGCACAAAGCCCTGTCCTCTTCCTGCTGCTCACTGTCCTTTTACCAGGGCTGAGCATGAGGCAGATGCAAGGCCATGGGACCACATACGTGACTCTGCCTTGCCTCAGGTGATTGGATGCATTGACAAATGCCTTAAAGAAAGTAAAGTGGGATTGTAAGACAGAAAAAATAGTGGCTGAGGGGGTGGGGACATGGAGGTGGGCTAGGGAATGTGTCTCGAAGTAGGTAGCCTTTGATAGGAAGTTGACAGACAGGAGGCAGGCCTGCTTACACTGGGGGTGGGGTGGGGTGGGATGGGGGAATGCAGGTACAGAAGGTGCCAAGTGCAAAGGGCCTGAGGCAGGAAAGAGCTAGGTGCTCATAGACTAGGAAGGAGGGAGGCTGTTGCTTCCGCCAGCTGTTCTCAGGGACCTAGAAGGACATAGCATGTGCACCAGAGGCTGCTTGCCTTTGGAGCCTTGCTGAAAGTGGAGGCAGCCCCCTGCCTTGTTTCTAGTTTCCCAATGACTGCTTCTGTCCACGCCTTTCACGTGTCTCCCTTCACCACTGCATTCCCAGCATGCCCCACAGCTGAACTCAAGGAGCCGAAGGCCTCTTTCCGGACATGAGTTGTTACTCAACCTTGAGGTCAAATCTTTCCCCAGACAGAAGTCTATTGGTCTCTGATGTGGTATGCCCAGGGACCCATGGCACCTCTTTGACCCAAACTCACAGATTGGGCAAGGCCAAATTGGGATTGAGCAAATATATCCATTCATTCATTCATTCATTCATTCATTCATTCATTCATTCATCCTTTGATAGCTGTATCACCATATATAGAAGAAAGAATAACAAGAAGAAAACAGTCACAAGTTATTTCTTTTTATTTTTGGTGCTGGGTGTTGAACTTAGGGCCTTGTTCATTTTAAGCAGGGACTTGACTACAGACCTGTATTACCAGGCCAGCAAGGGTTGCTCTTTGGGACAGCACTTCATGGGGTCCTATGGCTGATGCAAGGTTCTTAGGAGGAGTTCATCCAGGAGTTAGCTAATGGAAAGGCTCCTGGGACAAAAGAGAACTCCAGGTTCTCCTTGTGCAAAGACCCTGTGGTGAGAGGGAATATGGAATATTTGTGGAATATATGAACTTAGGGGTGTTAGTATGTTGAAGAATCGGGCTAGGATGTCCTCAAGCCTGAAGGGTCCAGAATCTGTGATAATAACCACAAAGTCTTTGTGTCTCAGGGTTTCTATTGCTGTGAAGAGACACCATGACCATGGCAACTCTTACGAGGAAAACATTGGATTGAGGATGGCCCACTTACAGTGTCAGAGGTTCAGTTCATTATCATCATGGTGGGGAACATGGCAGCAGGCAGGCAGACATGGTTCTGGAGCTGAGAGTTCTACAACTTGCAGGCAACAGGAAGTGGTCTGCATTGCTGGGAGTAGCTTCAGCATAGGAGACCTCAAAGCCCACCCCCATGGTGACACACTTCCTCCAACAAGGTCACACCTACTCCAACAAAGCCACACCTCCTAATAGTGCCACTATTGGGGGCCATTTTCTTTCAAACCACCAAAGGGGTGTTAGTAAAGACAGGTGTATATTGAAGAATCTGGCTAGGATGTCTTCAAGCCTGAAGGGTCCAGAATCTGTGATGATGCACCACAAAGTTCTTGTTAGAGAGTCAGGTGTCTCTGAGGTTAAACTGTGGTGGGGAAGGAAAGAAGCTAAAAGAGATGTGACTAACTTTGACTATTACTTGAGGAAGAAGCCTTGGGGCTCCAGACAGGAGTGCTGGCAGAGCCAGTGCATAAAGTCACTCTCAGGAAGTCTTTTGAACTGTTTGTCTGTGTCTTAAATGAACCTGAGAATGAAGGAAGAAACATAAGAGGCAAGGCCGGGTGGAGATCTAGAATCCATTGAACATGGAACCACAAGCTTCATGACTTTGAGTCAGACCTTAACCCCTGTGACCTTCATTTCTGCCTCTGTCAAGTGGGGTTGTAATGCCTACTTCATGGGTTGTCTGTAAGCGGCAAGTGTCAGCAACTCTGTGGCTGTGGGTTAAATCCATTCCAGTGGCTACTTTCAATAAATACAGGGTCATGGCAGATTCTGAGAGGAACATCTGGTTGAAGATGAAGACTAGAGAGGAATACCAGGCTGGATAGGGAGACAAGAGAGGAGTACCTGGCTGGAGATGGAGAATAGAGAGAAACATCTGGTTGAAGATGGATACCAGAGAGGAACACCTGGCTGGAGATGGAGACTAGGTGCAAATTTATTTTCCTGGTTGTTATTGCTGCCCACAGGGTAAATATTAGTAAGGTTAATGTGGGGCATTTGAGAGAATCACCTCTTCCCTAGAAGCTTCAGATGTGTTGGAAGAACTTACTCACAACAGAGCACCTCCACTCATTAGAGCTACCTTGGGGACCAGTTGTCTGTATTTACTTTGAGTTATGGTATATGTTCTGAGCATTAAGCTGTTGTCCACTTGTTTTTTGTTTTGTATTGTTTTTTCCTCTATATAACAGTCCTGGCTGTCCTGGAACTCACTCTGTAGACCAGGCTGGTCTCAAACTCACAGAGATCTGCCTGCTTCTGTCTCCTGAGTGCTGGGATTAAAGGCATGTGCTACCGCAGCCTGGTCTGTAGTCTGCTTGTTAATTTGATTTGCTCTCTCCTAATCAGGTGGGTCCACCCTCCCCTTAGCCTGTGTTAAGGAAATGTCTAGAATCATTTTGAACTCATATTCTCTCTCTCTCTCTCTCTCTCTCTCTCTCTCTCTCTCTCTCTCTGCAGACAGGTCTCATTTTGTAACCCATGGTGGCCTAAATTTGCTAGGTGGTCCAGGCTGGCTTCAAACTCCTGGTAATGTCCTCCCTCAGCTCCTGAGTACTATGCTACAAGTGGGAACCACCACATGTGGCTGCTACCTTCACCTGGGCTCTCAATGGCAGGTGGTCCTGATGTGAGGTGCATATGGAAGTATGTGCTCAACTGGTCCAGGAAGTTAAGATGTGGTTAAGATGACTGATGTGTGCTTTCTTCCAAGTGGCTTTGGCTTCTCTACTTTCCCATCCAGGTAGTCTAGCTGAACTAAAACAAATTAGAAAGTGTAATAACAGAAAGAGAGCCAGTAGAGCAAGAATGTAGCCTGACTGCAACACAGCCAAATTAGCTGTCTGTTGCTATGGGCAACAGCGGCCCAAGCATTAGTGCCTTTGGCCATCTTCTTTGGCTTGGAAGATTTCCTGCTGCTCTCCCTTGGCCTCTTATGCTCAGTTCCACTTACTTTTGAACCCTCTCTAAGGCATGGGTCATTCTGAACCCCCTTTAGGCCAAATAGCTCTAATATGGGCATTTCATTGGCTTAAACAAGTCATGTGCCCAAAGCCCAGTGTTTTGGATGAGGGGACCACACATTGGTTTATTTTCTGAGTAGGGCATCCTTGAGGGCCACTGCTAGGGCAATCCATCTTAACAGCTAATTCAAAGATGTGTGACTTCAGTTCTGTCCATTCGTAACTTGGCAGTGATGAAGATTCTGGCAATGACATGAACATGGACTTCGAAGCCTGACATCCAGTGCTCATTACTGGATGGCAACTTAACTAATACATTCATCAAATGAATCTTTACAGGGGTTGTTTGATGCCACTCCTGGTTCAATGCCACCCTCCCTGGCTTACAGATGAGGAAGCTGAGCTCCAGGAAGGTAAAGGGAGTCTGGTGGCTGGCATTTTTCTTGAAGTCACAGAAGCATGGCTTCCATCTTTCTGTCACAGCCGAGAGATCTTTGGATGAACTGACACTGAAACTGGTTCTTAGATTCACTGCCATGGAAGCTGCTTTCACAGGAAGGCAGCTTGATGAAGTGAGCAGCAGTGAATCACAGACACGAGGGTACTGTTTTTCTTCATCCTCACAGGGGTTTGGCTCTTTCCAAGTTCCCTTGGCAAGCAGGACTCTGGCTCAGCCAAAACCTGGGGCTCTGGCCCAATAGTGATGGCCTTCGGGTCAGGCCAGGCCTCCTACAATTCTGTCCAAATCAGAGTCCCAGCCCAGTGTGCCCTTCCCCCTCCTCTGTTTCTCTCTGCCTTTGCAGAAAGGACCAAACTGGTGCAAAGCAGCTCTATGATGGTCACAAATGGAAGCAAGATGGCCCAGGGCATGGCTTACTGGAGCTCTGTCAGAGCAGCAACTCCCTGGGTGCCAAGAAACCCAAGCCTCTGGAGCCATGATGGCAGGGTCCATCCTCAGGCATGCTGTCAGGAAGAAGCCTTGACTGGAGAGGAGCCAGCAGGGAGATGGCCAGCCTCATTTCTTTAAGCTTCCAGAGGCTAGTCTGGGAGAGAAAAAGGTTTCAGACTGATAGAGGTTGGAACAGACTTGGGCAATTAGATTTTTTTTCTTGCAAACTTCTCTAATGTGTACTGTTTGGATATGGAACCACCAAGCCATTCAGACAAGCTGAGCTGCTGGTGTTCAGAGTGTGTGGTTCTCTTAGAGTATATGAAAAGAAGTCCGTGTGAAGCATTCCTGCCGGAACTCAAGCTCCATGATGACTGGGACTCCACTGCCTCCTTCCTCACTTCCCTAGAGTCCAGCTAAGGAGGATCGTGTGCTTAGAGAGTAAAGCCAGAGTAAGAGCCAAATACTGGACATCCACACAAGTCCCTCCTTCCTGTCCCTTGGATTTTTAGCGTCCACTCACAATTCAGGGGTTTAAAGGCTTGGTACCCAGCTTGGTGTTATTTTCAGAAGGTTGAGCCTTTAATAGGTGGAGACTAGTGTGTGTGTGTGTGTGTGTGTGTGTGTGTGTGTGTGTGTGTGTGTGTAGGGAGATATTGAGGTAACAGAAGGTGTCTTAGTTACTTTACTACTGCTATGAGAAAAGACCATGACCAACCAGGGTTACTTTGGGCTTCTGGTTCCAGGAGGCTGGACTCCATAATGTGGGTACAGCAGGTGGCAGACATGGCAACAGGAGCTGGAAACTGGCAGCTGAGATCTGAAAGCTCACATTCTGAACTGCAAGCAGGGAACAGAGAATTGACACTCTCTTTACAAGTTGATTTTGCTCTGCTGTTTGTGGCGGTAATGGGAAGCAAACACATTTTCTTTCTGCAGCCATTCTTCATTTCTCTCTTTTCCTCCTCTCTCTTTCTCCTTTCCTTTTTTTTCTTTCTTTCCAAGTAGACATTCTGATAGGTTCTAGGGAATAGTGAAACAAAGCAGGTCTTTGGCTGCTAATAAGTGAATTGATTACACTTTTTGATTGCAGATTTGTTTCTGTCCTGAAATCTAGCCGGGGTCTAAAAAACACGGGAGTTAGGCAAGATGAAGATGAGTGTGCAGAGGCAATAGGAAGGAATGTTCCAGAGAGATCCAGAAGAATATGCGAAGGCCTCAGGGCCAAAAGGATCCAGGTGCTCAGGAAGCTGGGGCTAAGGTAGCCACTGACATATTTTAAGCAAAGGAAGAAACATGGCTGTATTTGATTGGACAACATGGCTACTAACTCCTAGGTAGGAGAATTGAATTTTTTTTTTTTTTTTTTAACGAACACTCAGAGCAGGTCCATCAAGAAGAGTGTGGTGGTCCACTCTTGGAAAGTCAGCTCCCTTTGTTAGGCCTCAGTTTCCCCAATTTCTGATTGGCAGATGAATGTTTCCCTTCAACCTTGTATGTTCCTTTGACTCCACTTCATTTCCTGTGCTGTCTTTCAGCTGAGCAGTTGGACTCAGAGAGAAGGAAGTCTGTACATTTCAACCTTCCTTTTAGGCACTTGACTCGAACAACTAGGAAGTGAGTTCTGACGACTTATGGACCCCTACCTGGAAATATCTAGAGGGGTGTGGAGACAACCCATTCTGTTGGGATGGCTGTGCAGAGTGTGTGTCACACCTAAACCATGTGCTGCAGACTCTTCTGGGCTTCAGCCTCCAATATTGCTTACAAACACTGGAAAAAATGAGAGCCAGCTTTGAAGTCCACAACTTGGCATCTATTAGAGTTACAGTGATTCATAGCATTGGAGATTAAGTGGCCTTCAGGGAGTAAGTGGAGCCTCGAAGAAACCAAATGGGAAATGCCACTCTAAGACTCTCTGATAGGTGCAAAAACAAGCCCTGGAACAATCCACCCAGAATAAAAACTCGTGTGGGAACCCTGGCCTTATTTTTCTTATGAGCATTTGTGTAATTGGTACACCCATGTGATAACCCAAGATCTGGCAAAGAAATGCACATAGTTGTGGTTGACTCTGGATGGGGTGACTGTTGTTGAGGGGGGGCTCCTGTCTGCTCAGTAATATTCTGATATTTTAGGAGGAAGTATGTATTTATGTACTTCAAAATAAATTAAAGGGAATTAAAATAAGTCACATCTCTTGTTGGTACTCAGGAAAACACTGCAAGATTCACTACTGTCTAAGACTCATGGAAGGGGCCTAATGTCATTTTCTATTGTGAGTTTCCATGCTTGATAGTCTTGGCTTTCTTTTGTTTTCCTTTGTGTTTGTGACAAGGTCTCACTCTGTAGCCCTGGCTAGCCTGGAACTCCTGCATTTGCCTCCCAAGTGCTGAGATCAAAGGTATGTGGCCACATACCTGGCTGCATATTGAGTAATGAGAATATATTTATATATTCATGGTGAGATTTGAAAGAGGTGTGTGTGTGTGTGTGTGTGTGTGTGTGTGTGTGTGTAGGGGATAGTTCTTCCAATTTAGCTCTTCTCCAAAGGAGCAGAGTGGCCTAGAACTCTTCAGGAGCCCATGTGACTAAAGGGAGCTTGAGGTGAGTCACTAACCCAAGGAAGAAGAGCCAGCGAGGGCTCTATCACGTGATGTCAGAACACAGCACACTGGTTTATTTTGCAACCCAGGCAGGTCCTTTAGCCACAGCCTTCTGGCCTGCCCCACAGGCTGGGGGAGTCAGTGCCAACCCCCTTTCCTTGAATGACTCACGCTCCTTCCCGCAATCATTGGGGGAGGATGTGGAGAAGTTGGTCTCCCAGGCAGAGGTATAGTTCTGCCCAGGGGCTCTGCCAGGCTGGTTGCCCTGAAGGCTACAGGGCATCAAAAGTCTTCAGAGAAGTTCCCAGATGGCGGTTACTGCTGTGTGTGTGGATATTGCAACCATGGACATCTGCCCCAGACTATTGAAATCAGTGCCTCTGTGGTGTGTGGAGATGATAAAGAGGAAGAGTTTAGGAGTGTTCCATCAAACCTGGGGTGCCAATGTTGCCTGGGTACTTTGTTCAAATGTCACAGTTGCCCCCAAGTCATGGCTTGCTGACCCCATTTCGCAGATGCTTGAAACTGAGCCTCTGCCAGGTAAGCGACTTATCCAAGTTCTCAGACCTACACTAGCAAGTGGCAGAGGAGGCATTTCTAACCAGGTGTGGCTGAAGCCAAAGCCAACGTGATTTTCATCACCAGCTGGTTGCTTCCATTGGTCAAAAAGCCTGCTCCTTGGAGGCCACTTCTTGGACATTCTTGGGTTTGCAGGCGGCAGGGGAAGGCATGGCAAATAGACAAAGAGGTCCTCTAGATTGCCACCTGGGACAATAGAGGAGCTTTTCATGGGGTACCAGATTCTGAACCTTATAGTCTAATGTTCTTCAGTCCTCACAGCAACTGATGAATTGATTACCTGTTTTACAGATGGTCAAACTCAGGGCTTGGAGACAAATCACAGCCAGAAAGAAGAAGAAAGAATAAAATCCACTTCTCTCTGTTTCTAAATTCTGCCCATTTACATCCCCACGTGTGGAAGGCCTGAATCTTGATCCTGCCCCGCACCCCCCCCCCCACCTTTTTGAGATGCTGACGATCAAACCCAGGGCCTTGCATATGTTAAACAAGCACTGTATCCCCAAGAGACATGTCACCAGCCCTCTTTCTTTCCAAGGCCTACTCTTGCCTGGTAGGAAAGCTCTTATTCAAGCTTCAAAATCCCATGAAGCATCACCTCCTCAATGAATTCTTCTTCAGCTCTGTGGTAAAAACTTCTGACCAATATCTCCAGGGCTCCATGACCACATGGAATGCTATTGAAAAATATTTCCTGCTTGTCTTCTCAAGAGACTTTGAGTATCCTGCTCATCCGCAGATACCAGAAGCTAATGCAGTAGCACATAGCAGCTTTATAGACCCATAGATCCGGATTTCAATCCAAACAGTGTTGGGTGATGTTGGAACAATCACATTCTTCCTTGTGGCTGCATCTGTGAAATGGAAATTCTGACAACTACTTCACAGCTCTTGTCTAGTTTAGTGAAATATTTACATGAAGTGCTTAGCACAGTGCCCAAGGCACAGGACACATCACCACCATCAACCCTCTCCTCTAGCCTAGGCATGGATTTGTAGGTGACTGGATGAAAAAGGATGGTTGTCCCACTCCATCAATGTGGACCTGAGGATGGACACTCCTCGTGCATTAGTGGAGGTGACTACCCTGACATTTACACATGCAAAAAAGATAGGGTGAGCTGAAATGAACATGTGCAGTATTGCAGAGAGACAAACATTTCTTAAAGGTTTAGTTTTAATTTTGATCAAGGTGATTAAAATGAGTTACACCAACCATGTCCCAAAGAAAGACATGTTATCAATGCACAGTATTGATGAGATTAGACCAAAAATCATGCACAGAAATGCTACTTAGGATTGTTGTTGCAAGTGGTCCTCTGAGCAAACCATTTGCTAACTTCATCACCTCAGCATGGGTCCATCAGCAGTGGACCTGCAGACTGGTGATACTCCTTTACCTTAGAGAAAAAGGGGTGGAGACTACAGGGCTCAAGCACTCCTCGATCTTTGTATATACAATTCTGTCCTAGTTGCAAGCAGCCTAGCAGCCTGGGGTCTTGGGTGGTGCTATAGGATATGGACTGAGGGAGGTTAATTGAGAAAGGCTCCTGCAATATGGCCGCTGGGAAGCCATTATCCACACTGGGTGAAAACTTCCTAGTGTAATTGCTTTGGAGTCACTCACATTCTTACCAGGAACCATTTACCCATGCTCTCTAATAAGCTCACTGCCCTCTTAGGGTGAACTTTGGTGGAACTGTACTTTGGTTTGTTGCTGGGACCTTCTGAGGAATAGGGCTGATGTTGTTTGTCTCCCCGAGAACAGGAATTCTAGCAAGAAGACCCATCCAAGTTCTTACAGACTGTGGGACAATATGATAATCCATCATGCCATCCTGATATTCACGCTGGGAAAGTAATCTTGAAGAAGAGAGTAGCTGAAAGCAGAACAAGCAGAGGCATCAACCACATCAATAGCTAGAATGTCAGGAACCTGGATAATTCTGGAAGTACCATTTATAGGGGCAGGGGAAATCAAACTGTGGGACATCAATGTAATCATGAGTGATGTCAGTCTTTATAGGTTATCTGGGAAACAGACTAGGAACTGGAGTTTGCTCTGTGAAGGAAAGAGTGTCAAATCTGTGCAAAGAGAAACACCAGTAAATACCGAAGTTCAAAGGCAAAATGGAAAGGTCGAAGGAGGTGGAGGCTGTGGATTGCCTATGATGCTATTTGTGCTGAATCACCAAGCTATCCTGCCTATGATGCTATTTGTGCTGAATCACCAAGCTATCCTGTATGCAACCTGGAGTGGCCTCCGACTCTGGGATTTCATGCCTAGAGTCTTATCTACCAGGCTGTTCATATTTTGTAACTCCTGAAGGGGGAACTCACCAGCAATTCCCTAAACACAGCTCCCGTGCTGGCTTCAAGATACAAATGCCTGTAATTGCTTCTTGTCTGGCTCCAGGAAGCTGGAAGACCTGCACCAGGGGTTTCCTGGAGGCCAGAGTACTCTGGTCTCCACTGGAAGGTTCCCTACAAGCATTCTGCAGTGTTGGTCAGCAGGAGCTGATCCTCTCAGGTGCTCCTGAAAGTACTTTCCACAAAGGCAAAGAGGCCTGCACCTGAGGGAAGCTGCATTAAGCTTAATGGGGCTGACGGGAGCCCGGCTAAGTTAGGAAATCTGACTTCACAGGGAATCAAGCACTTTGGCCCATAGGATCTTTTCTAACTTGGGAGAAGATGAAGTTGTAGATGGAACAATTTCTCTTCAGCGGGCCCCTTAAAGCAGGGCAGAAAAGGTGTGGCTCTCCAGTCACTTTCTCAGAAATCCTGTGAGTGTGGCTGAAGCCTGACCCTCAGCTTAGGCTCCTGCTCTCTGCCTCCACTCTGCCGCTGCTCCCCACAAGTATCCCTGCTTCTGTCTGGCTGTTGTGAACAGGCCTGGAGACTTGCTAGTCAACACCCAAGCCAGCTTCAGAATCACACTCTCACAGCCTGGATAATGTGAGTCACCAAGGATTTGGCTCTCATGATTTTGGCTTATTGCCATTCATTCATTCATTTATTCATCTGGTCCTCAGTTTTTTAGCACCACCTTTTTCTCTGCCAGACATTGTTTTAAGTGCTGACAGTCTGACAGAACCATGGGGGCTTCAGCGAACAGTAAAAAGTTGAGAAAATAGCATTTTCATCAGCTCCGTGGAAGCAGTTGACTGGGTGTTCTTTTGAGATCCAGGACAATGAGTGGGGCTGATCTTTGTTCCATTGGGGTGGCCATTAGCAGTGACTTCCTGAGAAGTCTCAGGTCAGCAAAGTTGGGGATGAGGAGAGAAAGCTAGTGATGCAGAGCTGGGGAATGTTCTAGGCAGAGCGACTGGCTGAGCAGAGAGGCCAAGATAGCAGGGGCTGGCCTTGTTCTTGGGTCCCAGACACCTTGTATCTTCCCACCTTTTCTCCCCATTTCTATTCCCTGGAATCTCTGCCCCCTGCGCTCTCTCTCCCCCAATCTTCACCTTAACGATCAAGACAGGTTCTCTCACTAAGCCCGGAACTCACCATTTTGGCTAGACTGACTAGTCACCATCCCCTTAGGATTTACCTGTCTCTGTCCCTCGGTGCTGGGCTTACAGGTGCGTGCTGCGGTACCCAGATTTTTATGTGAGTGTTGGAGATTCAGACTCAGGACTTCATGTTTGTCCAGCAAACACTTTAAGTACTAAGCCATCTGCCCGTGCCTGTTTTATCCCTCTATTTCTCCTACCTGCTTCAGCTGGTCAGTGTTCATTGTATTTTGGTTTCTGATTTCCTTGATTTGTGTTTGGGCCCATCTTTTCCTTCCCTCCTCTTCGTCACTGTCTTAGCTCCTTCATCATGTCTCATTCTGAACCATCTTTTCTCAGTCTTGGTCCCCCAGTGACTCTTTGCCCACCCCCTTTCTCTTTCCCTGTCTCCACCTCATTTTGGCCCCGGCTCCTCCTTTTCACTCCTCTGCCTGATGGCTCTTCTATTCCCAAGCAGAGGCCCCCTGGATGCTCATCTGATCGATGTGAATCCTGACAGCCAGTGCCTTTAACTCACTCCCACAGCACATCTCTGGGAGTGGTGAGCTGGTGGTGTTTTGTCTGAATTCAAGAAAGGCAGGGGTTCTTAAACAAACATGCTTTCTCAGGAAACTTAGCGATTGTGCTTCTCCATTGATCCATCCCGATTGTGAGCATGTGCAAAGCTCCCCAAAGCCTCCTGGGGGAATCAGAATGAGCTGGCTAAGCTGGGTGCGGAGGGAGGAGGGAGAAGGGAGTGGAGATTGGCTCAGGCAGGGCCTGGCCAGAGCCTGTGCGCCAAGGACCTGAATAAAGTGGATTATTTGTAGGAAGCAGAAAGAACATTTCCTGCTGGGTGAATCAGAACATGCTTCCTGATGCCAGGTGTCACCTTTGTAAAGCCTTTCTGACCACCATTCTATCCCAAAAGGGCAGGGCCAGGTCATCCCTTCTCACCATCTTGCCATGAGTGGGTATCTGGCCCAGAACCTGGGACTCTTTAGCTCTTCTTCACAGGATTATGTGTTGAGACACAGCCATTCAGGGGTTTTCACTGTGGCACCCATACATACTTCCATCCTGTCTGGTCTAGCCAGTTTCCAGTTCCATCAGTGGTTTTCAACCTTCCTAACACTGACCCTTTAATATAGCTCCTTATATTGTGGTGACCCCCAACCATAAAATTATTTTCGTTGCTACTTCATAACTGTAATTTTGCTACTGTTATGAATTGTAGTTTAAATATCTATGTTTCTAATGGTCTTAGGTGACCCCCATGAAAAAGTGGTTCATTGCCAAAGGGGTTGTGAATTATTGAATTATTAAGAATTATTAGGAATTATTGAGTTAGTGGCTCATAATTGGGGGTCATATAAATAGTCACTTAGTAGGTAACAGGCTTTGATAGTGTGACCCACTTTCTTCATTTTCAAAACCAAGGTGTCTACAGATATTGGTGAGGATCTGGGGAAAGCCAACCTTATTTCCTATTGGATGGAGTGTAAACTTACGGAGACACTATGGAAATCAATATAGAAAGTTTCTCAAAAGAACTACGAGTAAAAATGTCATATGACCCAACTATACCACTCCTGGGCATTTATACTCAGACTGTAAGCCTCACTACACACACAGGCTTATTGCTGTATTATTAATGGTAGCTAGGAAACAGAGCCAGCCTAGATGTCCATCAACTGATAAATGGATTAGTAGAATGTGGTACAAATACACAATGGTATTTTTTCAGTCATAATAAATTAAATCATGACATTTTCAGAAAAATTATGGAACTGGCCTTTTTTTTTTCTCCCTATTTTTAGACAGTGTCTCTGTAGCCGTGGGTGGCCTGGACCTCTTTCTGTAGACCAGGCTGGTCTTGAACTCACAGAGATCTATTTCCTTTGCCTCCCAGGATCACAGGCATGCACCACCACATCTGGCAAAATTGAAAATTTTTATATTAAGCAAAATACTCAGATTCAGAAATGTCATATTTTCCTTCATAGGCAGATCCTAGACTCTGTGTGTGTGTGAATAACATTAAACTGGAAAGGAGACTATGAGACATGAAAAATGAGTATTAATGTGGGCCTAGGAAAGGAGAAAAAGGAAAAAGAGAGAGGGTGACAGAGTATGTGTGACATGAAAGCAGAAACAGGAAGACCAGTAAGAGAAGTCAGGGCAGTGCAGGAGTCGAGAACCAACAAGAACAAATTATGTATGGTGATTCCATAATGAAATTCATTATTTGGTCAATTAAAAAACTCAGTACTTTAAAAATAGTTAAATAGAATGAAATAAAGGTGTCTGAATTGATGTACATAAAGTTCTTGGAACATTGCAGTGAATACTCAGTCATGTATTACTATTGCTACAATCTGTAATTGTTATTAATATTTGTCACTGTTATTATAATGGTCATTACCTTTATCCTCCTGGAAATCTTCAGGCTTGGGAACCTTGTACTTAATTGGTCATAGAATCTTAGCTGTCTTAGGGTTCTGTTGCTGTGATAAAATGCCATGACCAAAAGCAACCTGGGAAGGAAAGGCTTATTTCATCTTATACTTCCAGGTTATGTTCCATCACTGAGGGAAGCCAAGGCAGGAACTCAATCAGGGCAGGAACCAGGAGCCAGAAGCTGAGGCAGAGCCGGTGGAGGAACAGTGCTTACTGGCTTGCTCCTCATGGCTTGCTCAGCCTACTTTGTTAGTCAGGCTCATCTGCCCAGGGCTGACGCCACCCATAGTGGGCTGGGCCTTCTTACAGAAATCAATCAAGAAAGGGCCCTACAGACTTGCCTATAGGCAATCTGATGGAGGCATTTTCTCAATTGAGATTTTTCTTCCCAGGTTAATGCTAGGCTTGTGTTAAGTCACCAGAAACCCACTGGCACAGCAGCTTACTGAATTATGCAGGGATTGGGGATGATAGTATTCGGTGCAAAGGGTTATCTGTAACGCATAGAGACTGAAAGACAATCTCCTCAAAGTCTTCTTTCCCAGCCTCAGCTTTTGTGTAACGATATTTGAAGAAATCAGGGATGGCTTGGCTGTCATGATGATCAAGAAAAATGGCGGCTACCCCTCTTGTCGGCTGTGTCTGAAGAGCCCTTCTGGTGCGAGGGTGCTTTCCTGCCTTCAGGCTGGCTTAGTAGTTTCTCCTGCCTGGCACTCTCATACCTGACTCCTGGACTCCAAAGGCCCCTGGGAAGATCAGGTAGCCCCTCTTTTTTGCTATCACTCTGCCATAGCGCTGGCTCAGCCCCAGCATTTCCCACGGGGTTTCAGGACATTTAATTGCCTCGATTCTGGAATATTGTACCACTTTGTTCTGAGCAGCCTCTTTAGTGCAAACCGGGAGTTCTTACCATGTACTTAATGCTTGCTATGGCTTGAACATCCCCCACCAGAATTCGTGTTGAAATGTAATCCCTTTTATTGTAAGGTATTAAGAGGGTGGGAACTTAATCTCACTATGGGATTTGGAGGTGGAACCTTTTGGAGGTAATTAAGGTTAAGTGAAGCCTCAAGGGTGAGACCTAATCCAATGAGACTTTTTAGAAGAGAGACCTGAGCTATGGTGGTCTACCTTGAGTGTGACATCATTGTGCTGCTACCTTAGGACTGCTGAGTCCCCACTAGAAAGAAGGGTTGCCGCCATCTGATCTTAATCTTTAACTTCCCACCGTTAAAAGCATGAGCTGAGAAAAAATTTATTCTTTATAAATTACTCAGTCGGTGTTATTCAATTATAACAAGAGAAACCGGACCAAGAGCTAAACTGCAAAGATGCAGTGAACTAGTGCGTGCTTGGCCTTACCCTCAGGAATTCTTCAAGGAAAATACCATGCACAGGACCAGACTTTCCCGTACAGTAATTGTGAGCCTTATACTAAAGTATGGTGAAGTAGGCTTACCCTTGCTCTTGGTGAGTTTATTATTTTAATTGTTAGCCTGCATCAGAGGTTATTGGAATTTTTCCCCCTTGGACAGTTTATCACTTGTAAATTATTTGTCACATCCTGCAATTCTATCCAGATCCTTAACTTTCTAATCATGCATCTTTTATGGGGTCTCCTTTAAAGAAGCACCATAATTACGTGCCAAGGGTCCCAGTAAATTTTATCAGGTCATAAAATATATACTTTAATTATTTGGAAGGGGAAGAAAGGCAAATGTTCTCTCTGCAAGGCTCATGATCGATAACCTGGGTCTCATGGTGGTCCAGGCAGGCTTTGGTGTCCCTGGTCTTGCCTCCCTCCTTGAAATCACAGCTACCTGCCCCAGGTTCTGTCTGCACATAACAGCTCACCCAGTATCTGGGTGCATCTCTGGACACTTCTCAGCACACATCTTTTAAGTTGTTTTCCTCCACATAGCCAGCTCAAGAGACCTTGTTGAGGATGCACTCATTTCACCTTATTATGGACAAATAAATATAGACCCCAAGAGTGGATATAGATCAATTTGCCTTAGCTTTCCTAGCTCTATGGTGAGGTGTTCTGGTTCGTTTTCCCTTCTATGCCATAATTGCTATTAAGTGCGCAAACAGAACTTCATGAGGTTAGCAGGGATTTTTATTCCCAAAAGGCCGAAAGTGGAACCACTAAGGCATGGTATCAGAACCTTACACGTGACATTTAATTCATTTGGTTATTCATGCCACACCCTAGTGTAAGATGGCAAACAAGGCAGACACACCCTTGCTCCTCTGGGGTTCACTTTGGTCTCTTTTGGGAGAAAAGAGTCTGTCATATCATCAGATAGAATATAGATAAACATAGATAATTGCTAAGAATAAGGGGTCAATGCTGCAATGAATGGCCCCACAATTCTTAGTATATGCACAGAATTAGACCCACTGAGCAATAAAAAACAAAAGAAGACACAAATTTAAGAGGCAAGTGGGGAGATAGGGATGGATCTGGCAGGAGTCTGGGGAGAAGTGGGAGTGAATATGACCAAACCACATTAAGGCACCTATGGAAATCTCAAAGCACTAATAAAAATATTATATTAAAAATAAGAGGTCCAGGGATCTCCAAAATTGAAAAACAGGGACTTTTAATGAGTTGAGAATGTCACAGAAGGCCGTCTTAGGGAAGCATGACCTTGGAGACCCAAGATCTGAAGGATAAGTATGGTAAAGGAAGGTGTGTCAGGTAGCTGGAGCAGTACATGCGGTGGGCCAGTGGTGAGAAGGTGAGGAAGTAATTCTGCCTGTGGGAGGCAGAATGAATGTACCAGGCTAAGGCCTTAGCCTAGAAGTGTGGATGCTGAAGATAGAGTTCAGATAAATAAAGGACTTTTCTCATGGCAATGTACAGTCATGCTCAAAGCAAGAGGAGGGGGCAGTGATGGGGTTCATGAGAGCCCTATCTGTCAAGAGAGCTCTTCATCTAAGCCCAGAGAGGAAGATGGGATGATGACTAATTCCCACTCACTCCTGTTCTTAGCTTCTATGTCATTTCCTTGGAGAACCCTTCTCTGACCCCCAGCTGGACTAACTACCCCACCAATGGCTCCCCACCCTCCACTTCCTTTTTCGCAATAGACAGCACTATTTCTGCCTTGTCTTACTTCATGTCTCTTCCCCCTGCTCGCAGTCAGTGACCCCCATGTGGACAAAGGCTCCATGCCTGACCTAAGACCTGGCACATGGTTGACAAATGAGATGTTGAGCTGAATGAGCAATGAAAGATCCAACCTGCAGGTCCCGGATGAGATGGCATGTGGGGGACATCTTTCCTCCAGGTTCTTTTCCTTATTATCCCCACTCAGGCCTTCTTCTCACTCACTTGCTCACTTCCTCTTTTTTTTTTTTTTTGCCCTAGAGCTGAACTCTTCTGGACTCCTTGCTTGGGGGCCTCTTAATCGGAAAGAATTGATGGACAGACGAGGACACTGCGAAGCTCAGGATCCAATGCACAGATTTCCATGGAAAGGGCTGTGATATCCATGGTTGTTACATAGATGTGCTGCTGTGTTTCGAGAAGGAAAAGACTCAGTCATGATTGAGTATTAGGAAGATGATGAAGAACCCTCCATGTCACCTTCTCAGAGTGACTCATCGTGTTTCAAGGCTTGCTTCTGATTGTCTCAGGGGGAACACTTTTTAGTGAACCCTGTGGTCACTGAGTTGGTGAAATCTCCAGCAACATTTTCTGAAAATTATATTTATGCCATGAACTTTCAAGTTGACATTAATGGCAACTGGCATTTACTCTAGGAACTTTCCTGAATCTTTATATCAGGGTCCTGCCAGTCCAAAGCCTGTTCTGTAAAGAAAGCTTTATTGAAATACACATGTGACAATTTGATTGTGTGTGGCCTTGCTGACTTTCTTGCTATCATAGACGGCAGAGTTGAGCAGCAGTGATTGAGATGTTATGGTCTTGAAAGCCTAAGATATTTATTATTATCTAACCCCTTAGAAGTAAGACTTCCTCATGTCCCCTTTATGTTCATGACATGCACACACTGGCTGAAGGAAAATGATCCCCCGTTTACAGATAATTAGACTGGGCTGAGGGACAAGTAGTTTTCTCACAGTGTCATGGATGGACTCAAAGTCAGAGAGTAGCTCGACAACACGTTTGATCTTGCATGGTGTGCTCTTGAAGGCATCACTGTCAGTCTGAGCTCCAGACAGGATCCAGCATGCAGGAAGCAGAAGGCTCTGGCAGTGTCCCCTGAGGTAAGTATTCTAGATTGTCATTGCATGAAGATGCTCACGAGGGGGTACCTGAAAACCAACCCCATCATTTGCTCTACTCCCCAGTCTTGGAGCAGGGTTCAAAAGGGGCATACAAGGTCCCATGAATCCAAGCTGGTGGAGTTCACACAGGGCTGATGACACTCTACCAAGAGGGTTCACCATATGCATGGCCAGTTGCACTTGGTTCCCCACCATAGGACTCTCTCTCCAATCTGTGTTTGTCCTTCCTCATACATGGTAGCTAAGTTTCAAGAGTAAGAATTTTAAGAGACAGGATGTACAACTTGAATTTAAGACCTGGGACTTGCAAACTTGCACAAGGGTACTTTTGCTGTGTTCAGAAGTCATAAAGCTGTTGTGATTCAAAGGAGGAGATAGCAATTACATCTTTCAAAGGAAGAAAAGCCAAGAATATGGGGCCATGAGTTTAGTAGTCAACAGTCACTATTCACCATCATCTCAGGGGTCCCTCGAGCCAACATTCTGATATGGTATCTGTGATAATTTACTAGTAGTCACTAGACGATTGGAAATGATGATAGATACCAGACAATGAATGCAAACAACAATCCCATCCAAACCAAGCATATAATCACTCTGGCCCTGGGGCAATGATTACTACTTCTCTAATATCCTAAGTCCACCTGAAAGGTTACATTAAGATCATTATAGTCTATTGAAATATAGAAAGTACTTGGGAAACTCTTGAAAAATTGTTTACAAATAAAGAATTATCTTTTTCTTAAATGTGAAATTTCCATTCCCCCCACATGGAAATTATTTTAAATAAAACCTTTGCTCTTCCCAGTGTTCTAGTTTGCTGTATAGCACCTGTGTGCTCTGACACAGAGCACCTCTGTGGGCTACTAGCTGTGGCCCGCTCTGGTTCCATCTTTGTTGAAGCTTTGCTCCATGCCTGGCACTGTTCTAGACTCATGGTCTAGACCTCTAGGTGCTTGTGACTGATTATGCAAGTTGATCAGCCCAATTGGTCAGCTGAGTGATAAATGCCACAGTGGCAGAAGTAAAAGGCAGGCAATGCAGGATGCCTCAAAAGTAAGAAAGTAGGGGAAATTAAGGGATGGTTTCACAAGGGGAGGCAACATTGGTTCATTATTTTATTTCCTGGTATGTGTTAGTCACCTTAGTAACATCTTCTCTGTATTACCTCTTTAGGAAATACAGAGGTTATTAGAAATACAGAGGTGGTTAGGAAATGTGCTGCTAGGTAAGCTTGATGTCTGTCCCTACACAGATGTTGAAACATGGACTAAGAGAGATGAAGTGACTCATGTCAAAGCTCACATGACCAACAAGCAGCAGGAACAGAGTAAGTTCCATGGGCAGTATGGGGAAGGCTGAGTAGAAACCTTTAAATATCAAAAAGACTGGAAGATGTTGGAGTAAGGGCAAGGAGGTGGAATGGGCCTGGATAAGCCTGGGATGCAGCTGGCTACCTGGGGTGCAGTCGATCATTGCTGAAAGGGAACCACATAAGGCTCAGAGTTTGGGCATGGGGGATTTGAGTGTTGAAGCAAGGAAAAGGATAGAATCTTAGATTCTAACACAAGCCACTTGGAGCCCGGACTGGTTCTATTTGGGGAGAGACCCAGGGGCCATTACTTCAACCCAGAAGTTGTCTAGGAATGCCTAATCAGGCTCCACCTCACACCCAATGGAATTGGAACCCACTTCTTAACTGCTCCAAAACTTCCTCTGCATATGCAAGTCTGGGAATTTCTCTCTCAATGTACTGCAGTTCACAAAGTATAATGTTCTAGTCTTTCAAATTTAAAGCTTTCCACCAATACTTCCCAGGTTTCCGAACCTGAGATAGCCTACAAAGGATGGGAGGGAAGATCAGGGGTCACTCACATCAACAACTGAAGCCCATCTGTTCGATTTCACTTTCCAACTTGTTCTAGTAACTATGTTAGCCTTGCTCCTATGCTATGGAACCAGACTCAACCCTGGTTCCCCCTCATCTTCCTTCACAAATTCAAAGCCAATCAGGTATGAGCTTGTAGGCCAGTGGACGGCACCATGGATCACTTTGGCCTCATACAATGAAGCCTCTGTGTAAGTACAAGCATGCAAGAGAAGAGGTGAATAGATTACTACCCTATCTAGCTCATAGAGTCCCTGTGCCTGAATGAGAGGGTGACATTAAGAGACTTTCTCTGACAGAAACAGGGATTTGGAAAATCATATTCTCTGTTGCGCTGGAGATGCCTAGTGGTGGAAATGGGACAGATAGTGGGGATATAGAGGTTCCAGTTGCAGAGATATTGGATTTTGTGATTTTCTCCTGGACCTCAGTTAAAGGGGTCCTCAGTGAGCTCTGGAAGTCAGAAATCTGGCTAGAGTCACAATTGCTTGGACATGTCTCTTTGTCTTTATTCCCTTTGGAAGGTATTACACAGCTATCTTATCTTCATGCCAGTCTGTGCTTGCCTCTAGAAGGAGGTGGGCAGGGCTGCCATCTGACCTACAGAAGCATTTTGCCTAGGGGTGGGAGATGATCCATGAGTGCTTTAGAATTAGAATAAAGGGAACCAGTTGGGTCCAAGGATACAAGAAACAGGGAAAGCAACACAACTTTCCAGCTGTTTTCTTGACCAAATACACCTGGGTATAACTGGGACCCTCTTGAATTCTCAACTTTTATACCTCTGCCAGGGTTGTGCTGTTTTTCCCTTTCAGGACTGGGTGAGGACTGGATGAGGGTTAGAGAAACTGCTGGGTGCAAGGACCCAGCTCATGGCAGCTTACCCACAGAGCCCTGATCCCTAACTCAGACTTCAAACTGGGCCAGCTGCCCTGCCTTATTGGAAGCTATCATCTGGAGGGACTGGTTTCAGTTCACAAGTCACCCTTGCCCAGACTCCTCCCTATCATGTAGGGAAGTGACCATCCTCACGTGCCTGACAAGATGCGTGTGATGATGGCGTGCCTCCGGCAACCAGACAGTTCTTGCAAAACATTTGATCCCCACATCACTGCAGAGGGGTGGAAGACAGGGAAGAAGCAGGCAGCTCCTGCCTATAATGGACTATAAGGCTCTGTCTGTAATGGACTATATAAGGCTATGCTTCTTTTGTGCCTTTGGCCATTTAGATGAAGATGGGCTCTGGTGGATTCTAGGATTTTGCCCTGAACCCTTTCCTTATTTTCCTTTTGTGGCCCTCCTTCTCATCCATTCATTTCTGCTTTGTCCTTGCTTTTCTTGTAATAATGAACTTCTGTGTATCCCTTCTTGAGCTTTCTCCCACAGATGGTCACCTTCAGAGGACAGGGTGGGTCTAAATGCCAGTAGGCTTAGGAGGTGGACATGTTTGTTCAGGGCATCTGAGGACACAGGCAGTTTCCCTAAGATAGCTACATGTGGTAGAGGTCCCTGAACCTCCAGAGACAGGAAGAGAGAGGCAGTGGCTTCTGTGGAAGGTTCAGGAGCAGAAAAGTGAGCACACCAAGTCCCCACTCCACCTTCCCTTGGCCAGACAGATACCCTCTAGTTTTGCTGCTTAGCTCAGAGGTGTTTCCCCTGAGAATCTGAGTTTCTTGATATCCCAAGGTCTTTGGTCTTAGCAGTAGTGATGAGTAACTTTTTCCCGTTGGCAGCAAGGACTCTGCTGTCCTTTGAAAGGAGCATGAGTAATGGGTGCACTTCTGCTTTGCGGTCCTGCTTTGCCTCTCAGTCACACCCAGGATGTCACCACATTTCTCATGGTGCCCATATGTGTGTGCACTCTCCTGCACACCCACCAATGTGTACATATTTATTTTCTCTCATACCCACACTTACAGGCTCCAGGTGTTCTTGGCTCCACACACTCCAGAGGACAACACATCACAGTGTGGTTCATGCTTCTCTCTATTAGGGCATTTTATTACCTGAGCTCCCAGGTGTTTGCAGACCTAACACTGGCAATGACTGAGTGGGCTTTTTGGTGACATGTCCATAAAATCTCATAAATCGTCTCTATGCAATGTTGCATGCACATTTTTATTTCCCTCAATAAATATACACATTCTTACTTCCTAATGGCTCTAGTGCTGGCTGGGTGCCCAGCAAAGGGGTCCACTTACTATGCATTTGTCCAGCATGCATAGTGGCATAGGATAGGAATGGGGGATTCTCCATTGGTTGATTGAGCACCTAAGACGTCTTGGGGGACCTGTGATAATAAAAACTTGATTTGGGTGAAACATTGGGGGTCATCTTGTTCAGCTACAAATTATGCTTCCCCCTTAGTGAACCACTTAGCAGTTTATTTATCCAGTTATTGGAGTTGGATTCTTTTTACTTACCTATTAGGCAAGGGACTACTGTTCAGTTCCTTACTTTTGGATTTGAAAAGTGAAGCTCAGAAAAATTAAATGATATTAAAGGGAAGGTCTGGGTCTCTGCATTTAGACAATGCCTTGGGTCATCTTGATGCAGGTGGTTAAGGCCGCACTTTGAGAATGAACGTCATCTGTGGTTATGACTTGGCCCACAGGGCACAAACTGTATTTCCTCCTTGCTTAAAAAAATGTCTTGGGAGTGATGACTCCGAAGAAGGGAAGAGCAATCTGAAGAGTGAACATTTGGTGCTTCCAGGGTTGGTGGAATTTAGAGCTATCAGCTTTGGAGCTGAGCCTCCAGAAAGGATGTCTGGGTTTGGGTCATCTGCTTTCCTCAAAGCCAGCACACTCTCCCCTACTCCTGGCATTGCTCTACTTTGGATACAACTCCACCTATTCCTCTTTTAAGATGACCATCCTTTGACTATGCATACAGATTTACCCCTTACAAATTCTTTCAAAACATCACCAAGGCCCCCAGCAATGCCAGGTATAGGATGCTCTCATCTCACGCTGCAGAATGGGAAGCAGTGCTATTAAGGTTAAGCGTTGCTTCTACTAAGTGGCCGACTCCAGACTGTGAACCCAGCTCTCCAGTGTCGAGTCGAGCTTGCTTTCTACTCCCAGTATTGTCTGAACACTGTTGCCTGCTGGCAAAGAGGTGCTGGGCTGGGAGCTTCCTCAGGGGCCCAGTGCCACACAAGTTAGGAACCCCAGGACTGTAGCGAGTATCTCCTTGTATGAGAAACCACTGAATGGAGAGGGGAAAAGGGAAGTGAGGGTTTCAAGTGGGGATGGAAGGGTCCCTCCTCCAGCATTCTGTGCTGTTAATGAATGCTGACTGCATAACATGTCAGAAGTGGAAGGGTGAAATGTAAATCAAGCTCCTCACCCCCACTGTGCAGCATAGTTCTATGTCAACTTGATACAAGCTAGAGTCACTAGACAGGAGGGCGCCTCAATTGAGAAAGTGTTTCCACAAGAGCAGGCTGTAGGCAAGCCTATAAGGGCATTTTCTTAATTAGTGATTGATGAGGGAGAGCTCAGCCCACTGTGTGGAGGGCACCCCTGAGTTAGTGGTCCTGGGTTCATAAGAAAGTAGGCTGAGCAAGCCAATGGGGGAAAGCCTGTAAGCAGCACCCTTCCGTGGCCTCTGAATCAGTTTCTGCCTCCAGGTTCCTGCCCTGCTTGAATTCCTGTCCTGACTTCCTTCAATGATGGACTATAATGTGGAAGTGTAAGCCAAACACGCCCTTTCCTCCCCAACTTGTTTTTGGTCATGGCCTTTTATCATAGCCATAATAACCCTAACTAAGACATACCCTGAGGACTTCTAGAGTTAAAAATTCAAATAAAATAGAATACAAGGAGGTATATAGTATTCATCTTTGCTTTGGTATGATTTTCTGGCATGTCCCATATGAAGGAGCTATCAATGTATTTTATAAAGGTTGCAGAAGAGAACGGGTGATAGGATAGCTTCATGCATTCCCGTACTTTGTCTCTCTGTCTCTCTCCAAAACTCATGCCACCAGTGAGGGAAGATGGGGTGAAGAATGGCCACAAAGTTAGATGACAGTGCAGGTGTGCACAGCTAATTACACACAAATTCTGTATTCATCTGTGATGCTATCAGTATCTAGGGACAAACACTGATGCTGTCTGGGTTCTGCTGACCCTCCCAGGGACAGCCTTGACCTCTTTCCTCCTGTGACTTCCCCTTTCCTGTTAGCCTTGCTCCCTACTTCTGAGCTTGTACTTTCAGGGGAAGGAGACAGAACCCTGAAGTCTCTTAGAGTCTGTTCTGTCATCTGCAGGTCTGCATCATATCAACCAAGTGGCCATCGGTGGCAGCAAAGGAGGCTTTATATGGGCTGAGTAATGTGTGCAATGACTTCCCAAGCATGAGCTGCCCACTGTGACTGCTTGGTGCTCTGCCTGTCAAGAGGAGTGATCAGCACTGAGTCTCACCGTGGCATTATTCCACCCCAGCAGTTCACAAGAGAGACTTTTCTTTTTGCTCACTGTAGAAGATACTTCTTCTGGATGTAGATTTGTCTTCTAGGCCAGATCCATCATGAGTTCCCTAAAGTTCTTATTCACTGTCAGCATTCTGCATAACATCACTTTTGAGCAAGGAAGTCATTTGGTGGCAAATGAAGAACAGCAGTGGGCTTGTGGCCACTAGGCTCATCAACTCTCAGTATTTCCTATTGCCTTAAAGCAGATGGCCTGGAGGAATTCTAGAAAAGACCTTTGAAGACCTTATGCCACCAGCTGGATGGTAGCACTTTATGGGGCTATAGGTTTCCCTCATGACATAGAAAATGCATGAAGTAAATCAGCAATGTTTTTCATCACATCCAGGTTGCTCAGATCCATTTACAATTGCTTCAATTATCTGAAATTAAAAAAAATATTCCCCCCCCCCACTAATAACTTTATGTTCTCTGCTCTAGAACATTTAGCCCTTATGGTTTGAGCAAGTAATATTCCACCAACAAGTTCATGTTTTTGAACACTTAGTCCCTAGCTGGTGGACATAGGGCATCATAGTGTGAAACTTCAGGGTCATAGATAGGCCTTCTTTCTTATCCCGCCCACCTCCCTGCTTCTGGCTGATGCTGTAAGTTCTTGCCACCAAGGACAAGCATCCTCCAACAATGATGCCTTCTCTATCGTGATGGTTGGAATTCCTTGTACTAGACCTCTCTAGGACAATAGAACTGATAAAATCAATATATATATATATATATATACAACATAGGAAATTTATTGGATTGGTTTACACAATATAGGCTGATCCAAAATGGCTGTCTACACATTGGAGAGATTGAGAATTTGGTAGCTTATGAGTCCATGAGGCTACATACCCCAGACATCCTAAGTTGGCACCAAAGTCCTAGAGAGCCATTGGTCTTCAGTCCACCTTAGAAATTTGAAGCAGTAGTAGCAACAGAAGAGTAGATGCACTTATATCTACTTTTTTTTCACCAATGGCCGCTTGGTTGATATGATGTAGACCTGCAGATGACAGAACAGACTCTAAAAGACTTCAGGGTTCTATCTCCTTCCCCTGAAAGTACAAGCTCAGAAGTAGGGAGCTAGATGTAGGCAAAACAGTAGGCAAAAACAACAGGGCTTTACCTTGAACCTCCTTGTTTCTGTGCTGCTCCAGGAAGGTGTTACCTATTCTGAGAGAGACTCTTCTCTTCTTAGTTAATCCTTCCCCACAGTCCACCTGGGGGTGTGACTTCTACTTCCACATCCACTCAAGATGACAGCCAACATTAATCATCAGATCCCCGAACCTTGAGTCAAACTAAATCTCTTTACTCGTAAGTTGTTTCTGTGAGGTGTTTTGTCACAGTGACAATAAAGGTAATAAATATGGAGCTTAATGGAGATGTGTTCCCCACAAAAAGCACAGTGATGGGTCAATCAGGTGGAGTCTGGAACTAACTCAGCCTCTCTGGCCTCTGTATGCACTCATAATCTGACAAAGCAGTTAGCTATGCTGGCTGAGGTGAGTTAGCCAGAATACCCAGGAGAAATGGAGGTGCTACTACAGCTGGGGATAAAATGAATGATGCCTGGGATATGATCTTTCCTGGGGGCTGCTCCCAGTACTCCAAAGTCTTAAGATAAAAGGGAGAATTTCAGCCACTCAATACAGGTAGAACAGCTAATGGGTCAGGCCCCCTAGGGATGATGCTTTGTCATTAGGTGAGAGACAATGATGAACTAGGCTGCTCAAGGTACTCATGGCAAAAGGAGCAAGGACAGTGGGCATGATTATAACCACCAGTCACAGCCACATGACCAGTGGCAGAAGTATATATATTATAAATATCATGAGCTTTTCTTCTTTAGTTTCACATATTATATTTGTGTTAATGAAGACTTTCCCCATACTCCTATTATAAATCTGGATTAAGTTATAGGCTAGCAACAGTGTGACTTAGTGAGAACACCAGACATCATCCAGATATGACAAGAGTAATTTTTGGGACTATGTCCTTTTGAGGTGGTAGATGGTAAGCCTTCTTTTTAATTGCATGAGGGGAAGTGACATTAACTGTGACTTAATTATTGCCAATATTAGAATGTGGTTTGAAAAGTTGTTTCTATGGCAGCACTGTTCATATGGGCACAGTAAGGAAACAGCTTTGATGCTCATTAGCAGATGAGTGGATAGGGATGACATGGTGCATATGACATGGTGCTCCTCATATGTTGTTCAGTCATAAAGAGGAATGAAGTTTTCTCTTACAGGGAATTGGCAAAACTGAAGACCATCATGGTAAATGCAATAAGCCAAACTCAGACACATCACATTTTCTCTTATATGCAGAATTTAGATTTAAATATGGATTATTTATGAAATGAAAGGAGAAAGAGGATTATGGGGGCTGAGGAACTTAATGAGAAGAAGAAGAATGGGAAAAGAAGATAAAGGATAGGAATAAAGACAAGTATTGGAACTGGAGAGATGGTTCAGATGTTAAGAGCATTTGCTGCTATTACAGAAGACCTGGGTTCGGTTCCTAGCACTAACATGATGGCTCAAAGCTGTCTGTAACTCTAGTTCCAAAGGATTCTATACACTCTACTATACTCCACAGGCACCTAAATGCACGCAGTACATATATAGACAAGTAGGTATGTACACATATGTTAAAACAAATAAGCCTAAAATAAAGAAAAAGTATTCCATATTCCCTCTGATCTGTGGAATTTAGACTTTAAAAAACTGACATTAAAGTAGAAGGTAGACTATCTAAGGGGATGAGGGAAGCAGGGGATCAGCAGGCTGAAGGATGGTAGGCATGGAAACAGGATGAAGAATGAAAAACAAGGAAGGATGATAGTGTGGATATCAGCAAAGTACAGTAATATGCATATATGAACAACCATATAAAAATTATTATTTTGTATAATTACTTTAAAATTAGTAAAATATGAGGAAACTGAAAACAAGATTGTGTGTGAATGTTAAGCTGAGCCAGTGGTGGGTTGTATTTTGAACCATGACAATTTACCTAAGCTAGAACTCTGTTACCAAATTGTCTTGTTTGATGGTTCTAGGTTAGGTTGACCATAAGGGAAATTTGTCTAAGATGTGTAATGTGGAAGTGAAGTAGCTTCCACACCACTCTGATGGCCAGTGGTTCATCACAGAGTCAGGAGGGTCCCAGGTCCTGCTGTGGCCCCTGTAAATCCTGATGAGCAGATGCACTCTTCCAAATTCTGTTCACTTTCTCTGAGTTGTGGTCATGTGTATGTGAAGGTCTGTGACAAAGAGTGTCAACTTCTGATGTTCT
This sequence comes from Onychomys torridus, assembly GCF_903995425.1. NCBI lineage: Eukaryota > Metazoa > Chordata > Mammalia > Rodentia > Cricetidae > Onychomys > Onychomys torridus. Next base: position 121,477,559 of record NC_050446.1, read on the forward strand.
TTGATGATGAAATGGATGATGGGTAGAAGATATGAGTAATTAAATTCCTTCTTATTCCTTACTTGACATCCACTTTGACTTTTCTACTGCTAACCTTACTGCCTTCAGATCCCAACACAGATATAGAGTAAAAAACCTTCCATACACTTTCCTCCAACTCCCACAATTGTATAAGGTCCAATTTTTTACTGAACTTGAGGGCCACAACCTATGCCCCAATCCATGTTAGGCCAGCCATCCTCAATAAGCCAATCAAAAGACAAAATTAATAGTAGAAAGCAGAATAAAAGAAGTCTTACTCCATGTGGCCACACTGGGGTGGGGGAGAGAGAGCAGTGACTTCTCCAAGTTAGTCTTCTGGATCCAGAAGAGAGAGTAAAGTTTAAACAGAGAACTTGTATAAGCACAACTAAGCAGTCCTGGTCAAAGTGTGGTCCCACCCACTGTTGACCCATCCCTGCCAGGGCTTTCGTCTGACCTTAGATGGTGGCTTAACATGTTAGAACTTTGTGAAATCTCCTTCTGGGAGATAGATCTCCATGCTGGCTGATGCCTTTTCCTTCTCCTAGCATGAGATTCCTGGGGGAAATTCCCATTTCTGTGGGGGTTCATTGTTTTGCTAGTTTGGTAGATCAAGAAACACAAGTGTTTCTTTAGAATATGTTAATTTCTGCCAAGCCAGTCCCATAATCACTGGAATAACCCCCTAATTCCAAATATTATAGAGTTCTGCTTAATTGACAGGTAATGCATCTAGAAATTAGTTTATGATAGAGAAATGATGGATTTATTAATGACATGGGAAGTATCTTCTAGAGGTTTAGGATATGTTAGTGGATGGGAAAAATGCACATTTATTCTGAAATTATTTACTAAAATAATACTTATTGATTATTTGATACCAATGCCAAGCACAATGAAGATTAATTTAATACACCCAGCAATCCTACCCATTGTGGACAGTAAGGGACTGGTTTGGAGACCAGCCCTTGATCATCACATTGCTCCAGGGATCTCCCAGTTCTCTGATCTTTTTACCTTTGAAGTGATTCATGGCTTTGCAGATTCTCCAACAACAACCCCTTTCTTAGGGTCCCATGCTCCTTAGCCCTTCCTCTCAGAAGCAAAATCAAATTGCCTCCTTTGAAATATGGTACAATGTGATTCCTTTGGCTTTCACACCAGTCTGTGAGGTACAGCTCATTATTCTCATTTTACCAATGCAGAAAGTGAAGTCCACAGAGGCTTAGTAATTTACTCAAAGTCCCAGAGTAAAATTTAAATTCAGCCCACCTGATTTTTGGTAGGCTTCATTTGCCTTTCTCGTGTTGTGGGTCAATCAATTCTTCAGCAAGGGGAAGAGACCTTTATAGAATCCTTGAAAGTCTATAAGAAAGGCCCAGCTGCAGCCTGCGGTCCTCTGAGATTAACAGTCATTAATGTCTTAATCAGAGCAACCACTATTACCCAGAAGAGACCTCTCAGAGCTCTTTTGATAACCCTTCACAGAAGGAAGGGATGGGGAGGGTCTTCACCCAAGATTCTAACCACTCACTATCTCCCATTCATTTCTCACCTAGCTGTATTTAATTCTTCCCCAGCTCCATGTGGACTCTCATTGCTAGAGTACAGAGAAGTAGAAGGTTAACTGAAAAGTAGTTTCCATTTTTGTGGCTCTGGGGAGGTGGTTATTCACACTGAGGTGAGACTTGGTGCTGATAAGGGTGTTTGGAGATGACCTATGTTCCTACAAGTAACCCCTCACCCACGCCTCTGCTGGACTTGGGTGGAACCCTTTCTCTGGTGTGTCAGTGACCTATCTAGGGTGGGTAGATGTTTGTATTCTCTTCCCAGGAGAAAGTCAATTCGATAGCCCTCTGCCCGGGTGCATACAGCACTAAAGATGTGTTGGGAGCCCAACCCGTGTTGCTGACCATGGGCTGATAGCAATAATGGAATGGCAATAATGATGGTGCTCAAGCATGAGGAAGGCTGCAGAGCAGGACATAGGTTCTTGCCCATGTGTGATGGTGGACACTGTCAGCAGAGTTGACCCCTGGAAGACCTGGTTGTCCCAGTGTCCTTCTGTTGTATAAGAATTCCAGCTGTGGAAGGCATTTTGCCCACTGTTTGGGTTCGGGCTGTTTCTCTGCTAAAGAAGAGGAGATATACACCATACACCAGACTGTATTCTGAAATCTTGGTTGAAATGATGGAGCTAGAGTCTCAGGTATTGTCTATGCTCCTCTTTGACTTCTCTGGAACACATAGATCCTGTTATGTAAGGACATCTGAGATGATGTTGCATAAAATAGTCTGTACCGTGAGCTTTTTAAACATTCTCATTTTTAATCTTCCAACTTTTTTACAAACCTTCAAGGATTTTTTTAAATGTGATCTTTATTGGCTGAATACTTAGTGGATAAATATCTAATAGCTAAATAGTATACTTATGGACAAAGAAGAAATTAACCCTTTTGTCATCAATTGTGACTTATTGATGTTTGTTTTATTCTGTTTGTTTTATTAATAACAACAGTATTTTTTGATACCTTTCCTGGAACTCACTCTGTAGCCCAGAGTGGTCTCAAACTTGCAGGGACCCACCTGCTTCTGCCTCCCAAGTGCTGGGATTACAGGCGTGTACCACCACCGCCCAGCCAACAGTATTTTTAAAGATTTATTTTATTTTGTATTTATGTATATGGGTATATAAGGTTATATGCATATATGCCACTTAAGTGCAAGTGTTTCTGGAACTGGTGTTACAGACAGTTGTGAGCTGCCATGTGGATACAGGGACTCAAACTGAGGTCCTCTGTTGGAGCAATGAGTTCTCTGCTGAGTCAATCCAGCCCATTAAACAAAATATATAATCATTTTGTTCTGCTAGATTTTGAAGGGAATATTAATTATTATTTTAAATGTATAATATATTTTGTCATTCTATATATTTGTATACATTATAATTTTGTATGGTATTTTTGAAGCTGAAATGCATACAATTCAAATATACTCATATTCATGCATATTATGTTACTAATGACATTCAGGGAGATCTTCAAATGGAAGAATTATAGGTAGGGCAATTCACATCACCACATAGTGAAGAGGTGGTACTTTCATTTTATGGTCTTCATCTGGTAGAAAAAGGTTATAGTTTGTCAGTGTGTATCCTTCACAGGTTATAAACAGATGTTTTCTGTCTGAAAAATAGATACAGGAGGAGCTGGAGAGAGCACTCAGCATTAAGAGAATATGCTGCTTTTCCAGGGGACCAGTCCTTTAAATATGCTATTATTGAAAACCATATTTATTTTTTATTGGGCCTAGTCAATATTTAGTATATTTTTAGTTGATTGTTCAGGGGGTGTTTAAGGTAAGTGATACATTGCAAATAAATATTTATAACTTTATTTTCTCTTTTTTAACAATTTCACCTTATATTCTTATTTTATTGCTTTGATGGAAGCTTCCAGAGCAACCATTATTTGTAAGTGTACAGGACATTCCTGTCTTCCTCCTTTCAGCAGCATGATGCTTATATATTGCCATTAAGCATAAAACTGCCTCTCAGTTTTGAGACAGTTTAATCATGCTGGATTAGATCAGAACTTTCCATTCTTCACATCCTATGATTTTTAGAGGAATGGATGTCAAACTTAGCAAGTAATTCTTTATATGTAGCAAGATGATTTATTTAATTTAACTTATACATATTCTATACCTCCTAGCATTAATTTCTTTATTAATTGTTGTAAATAAACTGTGTGTTTGGTGTTTTGTTGAATCAATTTTTCTCACGTGCTTCTAGAGTTTCTGCAGCAATCTAATGAAGCAAGATTGGTTTATAGTCCTGGTATTAATATTGTACATGCATACTGGTACAAAGGAAAGGAAACAAACTGTTTGTAGTGATCTTGTGTGTGTTGTATGGCATAGAAATGGGTTCCTTTCACTGTTCTTTCCTAAAATTTTATATGCATTTTTAAATGGCAAGAGTGAACATTGCATCAGTTTTCTATTGCTCTGCCTTTTGCACAAAAACACCATAGGTAAAATAGCCATCCTATTCACCCATTATTCTGAAGGGCACAGATTTAGGTTGGCCTTAGCAGGGTGTTTCCTCTGTTGGTCTTGACCAAAGGTACTCATTGTAACATAGTCAGTTATGAGTTCACAGGGCACTAGATAAACTGAGGGACCTCAGATGAGATGAAATGACTGTTTTAGTAATTGTTTTTTGTTTTTTGTTTTAAATGGAAGAAGCAGGGAAGTCTTATAGCAAAGAACACACATAGGGCTGGGGAAAACTGTTGCAGACTTTACAATCATCTGCAAATATGTGTTACAATTAAAAGTAGAAAATGCATTGTAAAAAGAAAAAAGAGTGGGGCTGGGGATGGAGACATCAGTGGTTGGGTGGCTAAGAGTACTTGCTACTCTTTTAGAGGACTTGATTTCCCAGCACCCACATCACATGGTTCACAGTCACCCATAATTCCAGTTCTAGAGAATCTAAACTCTCTTCTGGACTTCACAGACATCTACACACACACGGTGCATATACATATATTTAGACAGACAGACATACACATAAATCATAAATAAGTCTTAAAAGTAGATAATACAAGGTGTTGAAAGGCTATGGCAATATACTCTTTTATGTATTACTGAGAGACTTATACTTTTATTATAATAAAAATGATTTAATATTATATTTGGCTAGTGGTGAAACATGAATAAACTTTGACCTAATTTTCTATAAGCTGGCACTTATACTAAGGAAATATGAATTATGTGGGAGGATTTTTATGCATGCAATTATTTGTATGTGAAAAACTAGATCACAGTCTGAATGTCAACTATTAGAAAAATTAATGTCAGCAGATAGCATCTCCATAGGATGAAGTGTTTTTATCTTAGATTATGAAATTAAGCCTTAAAAGTTGATTCATTATGATCACAGTTTAAAAAGAAATAAATTTGTGTGTGTGTGTGTGTGTGTATGTGTGTGTGTGTGTGTGTGTGTGTGTGTGTGTGTGTGTGTGTGAGAGAGAGAGAGAGAGAGAGAGAGAGAGAGAGAGAGAGAGAGAGAGAGAGAGAGAGATGGTACATGTGTGGAGGTCAGAGAACAACTGCCATGTGAGTCCTGGGAATAAACTTAGGTTATCAGGTTTGTTGGCAATCCCCTTCCCTCTGCCCCGTGAGTCATCTTGCTGCCTCCATTGGCCTACTTTTGGACAATGATATATGAATTATTATGCAGGTTCATATAATATGTGCACATTCAGATTTTATATTTAAAACTGGAAAAATATGTTGACATAGTACTGTCAATTGTTTCTGAGTGGTGATTGGGTTACTGGCTAGTTTCACGCTATTGTGGTTACTAGGGCTGTGTACATCATATAGGACCCCTGAACAATTATGCACAAGACAGGGTAGACCTTAACTCCTGTCTCATGTTTCCATGAGTTCTGTGCTTGGTTTCTTGAGGGATTTCATTATCATTGTAGCATCAGATGATGACATCCTGCTTCTAGAATTCTATGGTCTATCTTGTCTCTTTACTTCCTTTTGCATCTCAGTCCTGCATTCTGGCTAATGTATGATTACAGTCCATTATTCTTTATTTCCACCACCAACCCTCCCCCCTGTTAATCTGGAACATAAACCTGTTGTTTATAACAGATTTCTACTAAGTGTCTATAGATCATAGAGATAGGATGTTGTGATACACAATAGACAATAAAGACATCCTACATCAGACCAAAGATATTGAAGATTTTATTGTTTCAGTCATGGTTCCCATTGATAGTCTTGTGAAGTCTCCAGGCCAATTCCAAGAATGATGCATACATTGAGACACATGGGATTATAATGAGAATTAATTATGATGAAAAAAGGTCAAATACTTTAAAACAATAACATTTTTAAGTGACACATATGCTACATTGTTAATAATACCTTTAATAACATGACAGAGTGGCTTCTCAGAAATTGAATGTGATATCCAAATAGCAATAAGTACAGATGTTTTGAGATCTATGTAGCTACTGAAAATGGTTTGAAAGTTTCTGTGATTACCAAGTTGTAAAACTTGTCATGGATTATTACATTCATAGTTGGAGAAAATGCTCATATTTTCTTTGTGGTTGATGAAGACAAGCGTGTGATTGTTTTCCAAATCACAGTAAAGAACCTCCTGAGTTCTGGCTATGGGTCACTAAAACCAGTGGGCTTGTGTTGTGGAATATTAGTTTAAGATGTGTTACATTTGTTTATGCTGTGGAATATTTTTTGTTTAGTGATGCAAAGATGCGCCACATTCTTTTATGTTGCATTTATTTAACTCTGTGAAGCTGTGTTACTTTGCCTGCCTAAAACACCTGATTGATCTAATTAAGAGCAGAAGAGCCAATAACTAGGCAGGAGAGAGAAATATGTGGGACTTGTGGGCAGAGAGAATAAATAGGAGGAGATATGTAGGGAAGGGAAAGAGTGAGAAAAGGAGAAGGCGAGGAAGGCATCAGGGGCCAGCCACCCAGCCACAGAGCTAGCCACAGAGTAAGAAGGAAAGAAAGAAATATAGAATGAAGAACGGCAAAATGTAGTTAAAGAGAAACTGGGTAATTTAGTTAGAAAAGCTGGCTAGAAAAGAGCCAATCTAAGTTGGGCATTCATAAATAAGAATACGTTTCAATGTATTTATTTGGAAATAAATAGAAAGAGTAAACAAACAAACAAACAAAAACCCAACTACAGGCTTGAGCCAAGAACCCTTGGCTATAGCAGCATTCCTTCCTTCTAGGTCAACTTGGGTTTCCTGCCTCTGGGTATCACTCTTAGGCAATGTCATGCCACATTGAGCCCAACTCTCTTACCTTACACCTTTCTCCTTTGCCTTTCCCACCTATCCCCATTTGTTCTGGGAAAGTTAATTTGTCTCACCTTGTTAGCTTGAATGATTTTGCAACCTCTGGTTCCTAATTTTAACATTAGCTCCCTTCTTATCTTTTCAACATTCCCAACAGTGTGGTTCTATTCCAAAGGACTACTCATCTATTCCTCTTGAATTTTAATAGCCAACATCTAACATCCCCTGAGTATTTCCCATTTACCAGGCATTATTTTGAGAAGGGCATTATGGTTCCTTAAGTCACACAGCTAGAAGGCTATAGAACCCAGGCTCTCAGCCAATCTGCGCTTTGGAACATGCAGGAGAAATGAAACTAAGATTGGTCTTTTTATTGCATTAATCAGAATATTTGTTATTTTCTATTACCATAACCAAAATACCTGCCAGAAGCCATCTAAATGGGGAAGAGTTCATTTCTGCTGATGATTTCAGAGAGTTTTTAGTTGATCATAACAGGGAAGGTATGTCATGAACACAACATGGTCTTCTGAGCTTTGATGTACAGCTGTTCATGTAGTGGTAGAAAGGAAACTGAGAGGATGGACAGGGACCAGGAACAAATCTAGCCTTCAAAGTCCTGTCCTTTCTTAATTGGCTTCTGATAGTCCAGCCTTATCCCCTAAAGCTTCCCCAGTTTTCAAAACCACACCACAAGCTAGGGAATGAGCACACAACCATCTTTAGATGGTAATTATTTCTGAATATTTGTTTGCTTGGCCAATGGACAAATATTCCATGGAGCTTGCTGGCTTTCACTATCTTTTCTGCCCAGTCTCTTGATTATTGGGGAACCTCTAGGAGAAAGCCAATGTATAACACAAGAAAGGCAGGGACACAGATTTCGAGAGGCAGAGATGGAATATGTTTGAACAGATCCTGGGTCTTAGCTGTTCTAAATCTGGGTGGAGCTTGCACTGGCACTCTGCTTCACTGAACACCATGCTCTCTTCCCACAGGCACTTTTAGGCTGAAGCTAGTAGCTTCATTTGGCTTTGCATCCCATTTAAGGAAGGGAGGTACACATCATTAGCAAGGCATTGTCAGTATTAGGAAGGACTCACCATTCTCCCCAGCCCTTTTTCAAGAGCTATCCCATTCTGCTGCTAGAACTAATGAGAACAGACTCAGAAGTGGTTTTAGGGAATGATTGAAGGTCATTACTGTAATTCACACCTCCTCTGTGCTTTGGGTCACCCAATAACACACACCTTCCCTTGTGTTGCTGGGGTAGTCAGATGCATACATACTTCCTATCTTAGCCACATGTTTTAGAACAAATCTTTTGTTGCCCATGAAAGCTTATTTGTAGACTGTGTCTCTGTATTTCCAAGTTACTAGATTTGCATGCCTGAAGGCAGAGGTCTTCCATGGATCTTCTTGAACTGTACCAGGGGAGGCCAGATGCCTTATGATCATCTTAGACTTCCAGTGCTTGGTGGATCATGATATTGGAAGGGAGGGGCCTTTCATCTTAATTTGCATTAAAATCTTTATTCTTGTTCATTTATCATGTATGTTATGTGTTGTTGTAGAATATTAATGTAAGATGTGTTACATTTGTTTATGCTGTGGAACATTTGTTTAATGTTGCAAAGATGTGTTGCATTCTTTTATGTTGTATTTGTTTAACTCTGTGAAGCTGTGTTACTTTGCCTGTCTAAAATACCTGATTGATCGAATAAAGAGTTGAACAGCCAATAGCAAGGCAGGAGAAAGGATAGGTGAGGCTGGCAGGTATAGAGAATAAATAGAAGAAGTGAGAGAAGGCGGAGGACTCAAGGAACGAGCCACACAGCCAGCTATGGAGTAAGAGTGATGGTAACATATACAGAAGTAAAAAAATATAAAAGCCTAGGGGCAAAAGGTAGATGGGGCAATTTAAGTTAAGGGAAGCTGGCTAGAAATAAGCCAAATTAAGGCTGGAGATTTATAAGTAATTATAAGCCACTATGTGTGTGTGTGTGTGTGTGTGTGTGTGTGTGTGTGTGTGTGTCTGTGTGTGTCTGTGTGTGTGTGTGAGATTGGGGGGACAGTCCCCCCTTCCAAAATGAGTAAAGTGTCAAAAAGTAAAAAACAAACCAACAACGATATGTATTATGTTGGTATGGTGCAAGCACAGTAGTATGCATGCATGGACAGATGTGCACGCCCGTGAGCATGCATGCAGAAGCCAGAAGAGGACATTGTTTTCCTCCATCATTCTGGCCTTATTGTTTTCAGACAAAGGGTCTCACAGAACTGGAAGCTTCCTATTTCAAATAGGTTGGCTGGCCAGTGAGTCTCCAGGATCCTCCTATCTTCACCCTCCTGTTCTGGGGTTTTCAGGCACCTATAGTCATGCCCCACTTTTTACTTGAGTATTGCAGGTTCAAGCTCAGGTCCTCATGCTTGTAAAGCAATTGATTTTTTCCTCCACGGAGCCATCTCTCTAGCCTTCCTTGTTTTACATTTTAAAGTCAGCCTCTTATTCCTACACCCAAAATTCTGGCCATAACTTACTTTACTCTATTAGCAATTGTCTCCCATCTTTTGTTGTAAAATGCATTTTGTACTAATTCTTTCAGTCTTGAAGTTAGTCTCCTTGTCAACAAATGCTGTTTTCCTCTAAGGAGCCTGACTTCATCTTATTTATCTTGGGTCACCTGCATAGGAGACCACAGTCATGTGTAAACTCAACCCCAGACTGTGGCTTACCACTGACAGTGGGATATGAAACATCAAACTTGAGTGTATTTGGGAAGTGGTGGGTAATACAAAGCAGAGGGCAAGGGTGGTTGCTTTATTCAGTATGCTCCTTCAAAATGAAAGAAATTTGACTCAATCCATCAAAGCAAGACAGGCAACATTTGTCTTCGATAACAGAACATTCAGGTCTGGTTGGATCTAGGTAGTCCAATAATTTGATCAGCATCCCTCCCCCTCCTGATCCATTGCCATCAGGGTGAACTTGTTTTACTTGGTGGCAATGAATGATGCCTCACAGTTCTAGGCTTGCTCAGTCCAGCATTGTGACCCCAGTAAGACAAAAGATAAAAGGAAAATAAAAGACACTTCCTTTTCTCCCAAATGATCATCTTTTTTAGCATCTGTAGAACAGATGGACCCAAGTATTGGGCTTAAATTTTGGATCAGTGATGGAATGCTATAGGATAGGAAATGGAGGTAAAGACTTATTTAGGGAAGTTCAAGGTAGTAAGTGGTTCATGGCAATGTGGACAGCCAGGATGCTTAGGTGGGGCCAGAAGATGAGCAAAGAACCAGTGAGGGTGAGCCTGAGGTGGTTGTGATGCCAGCGAGAAGTGGCTGGGGCTGGTGACTGTGAGAGACAGGGTCACATCCTATATTTTGCTTCAGATTGCCCTGATTCCAAGACCACAAATCCAGCTCCTTTGGGAGAGATGCATGATTTCCTGTGGTTCTTGCCTTTCAGGGCAGAGCAGACTACAAATTTGTCTCAGAAGATGTTCATCACTGGTGCCTGAGTCAGCAAGCTCCCCACGCCTGTGGAGGCAGATCACATGGCAGCTTGGAAATGTACCTATGCCTGTTAGAAAAAAAAAAAAATCAGAGCAAAACAAGTGTCCACCCCCCCACCCTCCCCCCGATGGCAGGAAGTGTGGTCAGCTTCCTCGGAGCACCAGGGAGGTGAAAGCAGGATGAGGGGTCATTGGCTTTCACTAATGAACGGGCACAAAAACTGCTGATTTAAAGGAGAATAATAATAATAATAAAAGCACCCCGGGGGACATTTTATTGCACTTAGAGAATGTCCAATTTCATCCTTCATATAAAAAAGGAGAAAAAAGGGAATGTTTTGCTTTTCATAAAAGTCAATAGATTAATATGAAAAGAAAAAGTTCCCAGCCAAGAATGAAGCCACTGTTGTGTGGATGTGGATGTCTGAGCTGACTCCTCCAGCTTCATGTGAGCACTTGTGTTTGGCTTGCAGATCCCTTGTTCTGTAAAACCTATTTCAGGAACACTTTGAAATGACTGCCCAGTGATGGCAGCCTCATTTGGGATGTATTATAATGTCATTAGGAGGGGCTATATCACTTGGTATAATGTCAGACACATTGTAGCCTGTGGTTTTACGATGTGGACAAATATCACACTCAGGAATAAGATGGCTTTGAACAAATCAATTCCATCTGGGTTCTGCCATAAATACAGTTTTCCCTTCTGCTGTGTTTGTATGGGGGTGGTGGTGTGTATCACCCTCATACAGCCCCATGACTTTCTGTACTGCAGGGTCTTTCTCTTCTGCATTTATTTCTTCTTCAGTTCCTACCCCACCTTGGGGGAGACAAGGAGTTGGTGGAGGGAGAAAGGAAGAGGAGGAAGTAGAGGAGGAGAGGAAAAAGACTCTGATAGTTTAATAAGACCTCTCCCCCGCCCTAAAAAAAAACTTGTAGAATGTAGAAGGCAAGCAGGGAGGGAGTGGTACTGGCTTTATCACACACGTACCTACCGTGTGGTGGATGTTTTCACACATCTTGCCTCTCTACCATTGTAACAAGACTGTGTAGTGTATGGGCATCACACAGCTATTTACAAAGAAATGCAGAGATGTGACGTGGTCCATGACCAGATCTTGCTGGAAGCCGATCAGTTTCTAAGGAGGGGTTGGGTTCTGTGGTTTCTTCCAGGTATATTTTGAACTCTATGCTCTCTCACATCACTATCCTTTAGTATCTGTCTGTCTATAAATGAACTATGCACAGAAGAGGAGAGAGTGGGAAGTGGGGTTATCAGCTGTGTTTGGTTAGAAACATGGTCATTGTTAAGTCAGATAGAAACATGATGTAACCCTTTTGGAGAAGGATTTGACAATTTCTTAATGAAGTTGAATATCTGCTTACTTTATGACCCTTTGATATCATAAAAAGACTGTAACAACAATGTTCACAGTAGCTTCTGTATAATAGGCAAAAACCAGGGGAAAATTCAAATGCTCATTTAAAGATGAAGAAAATAAACAAATTATGGTATGTGTACAATATAGAATACTATACAACAGTTAAAAAAAAGTAAGCCAATCAACATGCCATGACCTGGATAAAGTTTTAAAATACTGTATTTAGTAAAGACTAATAACAGAAAATTATAATGTACAATTCCAGTTATATGCATTTCAAAAAGAGAGGAAAGTAAAATAAAGATGAAATCACTTATTGTTAAAGTTTACCCCTGGAACAGGAGGTAAATTATTTCCATAAATGATATGGAGCAGGAAATGCAGTATTCATTTGCACCTAAATAAGAATTCATTTTGTTATGCATTAAAGGTCTATTATTTATAGAATAAAGCAGATAACGGAAAAATTCAACAGAAAGAAGCAATCCAACATGTTGCTTCCAACACTTAAAAAATTGGTTTGTGTATTCATTTCAATCCCATGGAAAGGATAGTAAGTTAGTCCACAAAGGTAGGTGCTGCACTCTGATGGTAGATACTAGATTTTCAGAGACAATAACAAGAAGGTAATTTGACTGGTATATCTCCAGAACTTAACATAGAAAATGAAGTGCCATTATCTTCCCTTGGTAAGCCATAAAATGCATCTCCTACAAGCTCCCTGTCCATTTCTTCATCCTTCTCTTCTTCCAAAATGAATGCTCATGGTGCATTTGTATTTCACTAAGTGTGAAGGCAGTGTATGGATTTTGGGTGACTAGAAAGAAGAAGGCCTGCCTCTCTTGTATCATCAGAGTCCAATGAACTACCTAGCATGTCATTTACTGTATTATTTTCAGAAGGGATCTTGTGGGTCAACCCATAAATTGGCATGACAACCTGTTTAGTTTTGCAAAAAACAACCAAAATGAGTATTCATTTATTTGAATGAGATATGTATCAAAGCCACACAAACAATGCTAAGATGCCACCCTGGAGGGATACTGTCAAGGAGTTGATTTCATTACCTGGAATGGCTCTTCTAGGTGCTGTATAGATTGGATGGGTTTCTGTGGGATTTTCCCACCCACATTATTTTCTCCCATGATTTTAGTATAGCCTAAGAGAACAGTTCTCAAGTCAGTTGAGGCTGTACAGAGAGAAAACCTAAGTAGGTGAAATATTTACTGTCCATGTTTGCTTCTGTGGCTGTGACAAAATGCCTAAGGCAAGCAACTTTAAGAGGATTTGTTTTGGTTGGTGGTTTCTGCTCATGTCTGGCTAGCTCCAAGGCTTTGAAGCCTGAGTTGAGACTGAACACCATGACAGCAAGAACAAGTGGTAGAGGAGGCTACTGAAAGGAAGGGAGGGAGAGAAGGGGGCCCAGTGATTATACTGCTTTAAATGAGGCCCGACCTCCTAAAGTTTCCACTCACTTTCAAATGACCATTATTAAGCTATGAATCCATCAGTGCATTAATGAGGGCAGAGCTTTTGTGATTCAGTCATCTCCCAAAGCCCCACCTCTGAGTGCTGCCACACTGGGGACCAGCCTTCAGCATGGGAGCTTTTGGGAAGTAGTTAAGAGCCAGACACAATGATGCTTTCTCCTTGATTCTTATTGCTCTTACTCCTCAAGGACTTTGCTCTTCCTTTGGTGTGATGTCTGAAGGCCTCCTGTGCCTTCCTGCTTCCCCTGTGGATGGAACGAGTGACCCTGATGTTTAGCTAATGGCATCTTATTTTATCCTGGAGGTTGCTCTGAATAGTTAATGGGAGCATGTTGCCTGGGTCAGGGTGAGTAGAACAGTCATAGCCTGATGGCAAAAATACAGACAATTGTTGGATTAAACTCCAGTCTAGTCCTTTGCCCTGTGGACCAAATGCATGTTTCCACTTAACTAGTTGAACACAGTGAGAATGCAGTTGATACCACTCTCTGGTGGAGTGGAAGCTGTCTGGGCTGACAGAAGACAACAGACAGAAGGTAGCACTCACTTCAGGAACACAGCCTGATTATTGGTGCAGGGTTTGGGCCTAGTAATAGGAATTTGGTTGGAATTACTTACTTGTACTCATGGTTACCTGGATCAAAACTTACACCCTCTGTCTGCATGACAGGAAGTCATATGCAGTGGGTAATAGAAACCTTTCTTTGTATCAAGTCTGCAATTGCTACTAATTAATTCACGAAATGTGTGGATGGTAGAGCTATTAAAAATGGAAGCCCTCAGACCAACCCACAGTGTTCCTTATAAAATAGGTTGTTTTCCTCACTTAAAACTGTAATTTGCTGAGCTTTAAACAGGGTCTAAATGTTATTTTCCATGTACTCTGGTCATTCTTTGCTTACTTAGTAAATTCAAAGAATATTTATTCAGCAACTGCCATGTGCCACGCAATAGGAACAAAGAAGTGGAGAAACTTCCTATTGATACAGGACTTAGAGTCCACAGGCTGAGACATCTGGCAAAGAAATGGAATACAGTGTCAGTGATGAGCTGTATTACTAATGAGAAATAAGACATGTCTATTAGGTAGTGGAGAAAATGAGAATATAGTGTGGTTATAGTTAGAAGATATGGGGTGGACTTTTAAAACAGGAAATATTGAGCCTGGGGCATTAATAAAGTAAGGGAGGAGGTTGCATGACTTTCTGGAGGAAGAGTAGTGTTCTAGTGTGCTTGTCCATTGGTGTGATTAAATACCTATTAGCAACTAATAGCAAGGCTGTTAGCAACTTACAGGAGGGAAGGTATCTCAGTTAGGATTTCTGTTGCTGTGACAAAACACCAGGACCAAAAGCACCTTGGGGAGAAAAGAGTTTATTTGGCTTTCACTTCCATATTCCTGTTCATTGTTGAAGAAAGTCAGGACAGGAAATCAAACAGGGCAGGAACCTGGAGGTGGGAGCTGATGTAGAGGACATGGAGGAGTGCTGCTTACTGGCTTGCTTTCCCTGGCTTGCTGGGCCTGCTTTCTTATAGAATCCTGGACCACCAGCCCAGGGATGGCACCACCCACAATGGGCTGGGCCCTCTTCCATTGGCCATTAATTGAGAAAATGCCTTACAGCTGGATCTCATGGAGGCATTTCTCAACTGAGGCTCCTTTCTCTCTGATGACTCTAGATTGTGTCAAGTTAACACAGAAAACCAGCCAGTACAAAGGGTTTATGTGGACTAAACTCCCAGGTCACAGTCTATCACTGAAGGAAGTCAGGACAGGAACTCAAACAGAAACCATGGAGGAACACACTGCTTACTGGCTTTCTCTCTGCTAGCATTTTTATACAGCCCAGGCCTATCTGCCCAGGGATGGTGCCGCCCACTCACAGTTGGCTGAACCTTCTTACACCGATCATCAATCAAAACAATTTACTACAGACGTGGTCACAAGACAATCTGATCTGGGTAATTCCTCAGATGACTTTAGCTTGTGTCAAGTTAACAATAAAAACCAATTCTACCTGAAATATCTCTGTGTATACCTAGTAGACTTAACTAACATGGCTACAAGTATGATTATCCTAGATGACTAATTATTAATATCTTTTTAATTATCCATTATAATTTAAAATGAGCTATACAAACATAATACCTTAAACATGAGTAGAAATATGCACACAGTATAACAAAATTAACTTTAAGTTTGTACCAATAGACTAAAGTTTATACCAATGTAAAACATTTAAATGAGTTGTTGCTTTTCAAACCGGCAGGCTGCTGCTAACTTGAGAAAGACAACTAGGAAGCTGTTTTTAGCTCCATTTTAGAATCTTTTTTCTCAGGTTTTAGGTGGAAATTCTTGCCAACACGTTACGTTGGACGCCATTTGTAGTTAGAGTTTTCCTGCCTGGCCTAGTCAGGACAAATCTCTCTTACCCGCCAGTCCCACAGTCTCTCAGACCCAACCAAGAAAGCACACAGAAACTTACATTGTTTACAAACTGTATGGCTGTGGCAGGCTTCTTGTTATCTACTTCTTCTATCTTAAATTAACCCATTTTTGTTAGTCTATACTTTGCCACATGGCTCGTGGCTTACCAGTGTCTTTACATGTTGCTTTTCATGGTGGCGGCTGGCGGTGTCTCTCTCCAGCCTTCTACTTCCCAGAATTCTCTACTCTCTTGTCCCGCCTATACTTCCTGCCTGGCCACTGGCCAATCAGAACTTTATTTACACAGAGCAATATCCACAGCAACCAATTGATATAAGTCACATGCTAGGACCTTGTCAAGTCTTTGATCAGTGTGGTATGTTTTAGCGATGGCTTGGTTGTAGGGGTAGCAAGATGGGTGCTGACATCAAATATTACCTTCTGTGTAAGAGAACCCTTTGTGTAGAAGGTCCTTGGGTCCAGGACATTGCAAGAAGCCTCAGGGCCTGTTCAGCAGCCCACACAACCCCTATTTTATGTTGTTTTTTTTTAAAATTTCTTTCCCAGTCATAACTGTCTGTCATGAAATCTCAAAATCTCACTGGCTTTATTATGTAGGAATGCAAGCTCTTACAGGTCATTTTGTCTAGTGTGACATATCCAAATTTACATATACGCCCAATAGAACACGGCCCTTTTGTAAGGGGTACATTTTCTTTCAAAGGCAACAAGGATTAGAGAGGAAAATGTTATTAGTGAAACAACATATGTTTACATCTCATGCATGCTGGTGGTGTTGGTACTAGTGGTGCTGGTGGTGCTGTTGTTGTTGTTGTTGGTGGTGGTGGTGGTGGTGGTGGTGGTGGGGTGTGTGTGTGTGTGTGTGTGTGTGTGTGTGTGTGTGTGTTCATGTGCATATCTGGGATGGACTAGTAGTTGAACCTATGATAGCATACTGTGGTAAGAGGGTGGGGAAATCAGTATCACAGACAAGAATCATCCAGGTCTGGGATATGGCTCTGCAGAGGTATAATTGCTTAGCATACATAAGGCTCTGGGTTACAGCCACAGCAGCAGAGGGAAAAAATGAAATAAAAGAATCAAGTCTAGATGAGAGCAACACAACAATGGGCAGACAGGAAGGTGGAGCACAGATCTGAGGCCAGACAGAGCCCCTCTCTTCCTTTCTTCTCATGTATTGAAGTGTAGCGATATTGTGTTCCCCAAAATATTGTGCACCCTGATAAACTTATCTGGGGTCAGAGAACAGAACAGCCACTAGATATAGAGGCCAGAAAATGGTGGTACACACACCTTTAATCCTAGCATTCCAGAGGTAGAGATCTGCCTGGATTTATGTGAGTTCAAGGCCACACTGGAAACAGCCAGGTGTGGTAACAAGAGCCTTTAATCCCAGGAAATAGTGGCAGAAAGCAGAAAGGTATTTAAGGCGTAAGGACCAGGAACTAGAGATGGTTAAGCTTTCAGGCTTTCAAGAAGCAGTTGAGCTGAGATTCATTTGGATATGAGGACTCAGAGGCTTCCAGTCTGAGGAAACAGGATCAGCTGAGGAATTGGTGAGGTGAGGTGGCTGTGGCTTGTTCTGCTTCTCTGATCTTCCAGCATTCACCCCAATAACTGGCACCAGGCTTGTTCTTATTGGTAAGATCATTTAAGATTCATGCTATATTGAAGAGGGCCTGCAGGATCTGGGGGTCCGATGGTGTCTCACTTGTGAGGCTCAGATGCACAGCTATGGGAGTTGGAAGGCTGCAGAAGTCCTTATAGAAGGGCGCATACACAGCCAAAGAGCCACAGTTATAAATGCTACCATTGGTAAGTTCTTTGTTGGTGGAGAATGACCAGCAAAAGTACCATGCCTGGGAAGGCAACCCATCACAGTGTCACATAGGCACACTCTCCTTGTTCCAGCAAGTCTACAAGAAAGGTTACCTAAAGAGATACTTTATGTGACATACACACAGGAGTTTTTATGATAAGAGATTACTAGAAACAATCTCGGAGCTCATAATTGGGAGCTGGTTCAACTTTCAAATATGGATACATTTACAGTCAACTGTAACTGAAGCCACTGAGAAGAAAGCAGACACTGTTCAGACTGATTTGAAACAATAGCCAAGCTGCTGCTGTCGGGAGGACAGACAGAGGGCTGCAATGTGTCTACAGCAGGCTTTGTCCACTGTCTTAGAACAACGTCTTCATGTGGAAGGGGAAGGCACGGTGGCTATTAGTCAGGCTGTGTCTCACCCCTGTGGCACGTCACTCCTGTCCTGGGTGTCCTGGCACCCTGGGATCTTTTGTGGGTGGTCTTTTAACACAGCAGGGCTCCATCACTGCTCCAGCTCCTCCAGGCCTGGCCCTTGCCAGGCTGGGAAGCTCTCACTCGCAGGAAGAGCTGTCTTGTGAGGAGTGTCTGTCTAACCCCAAAGGCAGCCCTGAACAGCTCTAAGCAGATCTCTCATGTGGACAGAGCCCAGTTAGGCCATTGCTTGGATGTGCAGATTCTCCATCGGGTCTTTTTCCAGATTCTGATAGCTCTAAAGTTAAAAAACAAACAAAACAAAACAAAACAACAAAAAAAAAACCTTTCCATGCTTTTAAAAGGGGTTATGTTCAAAGAGCATGCTCAGCCAACTGAGGCAGTGCTGTTAACCTTTCCCAGATCTCTGAGAGCTGAAGCCCCTCCTCTGTCTGTGTCTTCTTGGCTGCATTCTTGGTTTCTGCCTGAAGTTCTGGCAAGTTAGGGGATAGCTCTGGTTCACAGATTTTAAAGAATTGTTTCCTGTTTGTGCCCTATGTCTTGATTTGTTATTGTTTCATTTGTTTTTACCACAAAGCTTAAGCTTCAGAAAACCAAGTGGGTAAGCACTCATGAGTCTAGAAACAATTCTGGAGTAATCAAGACTTGCTGTGGACCTGCAGAGGCAATGAGAAGGGAGATGGTCTAGCTGGAGCTCTTGGGGATACTGAGTGCTTTGTCCAAATGAGCGCCTACTTAGCAGTGAGGATATAAATGGAAATAACTTCTTCTAGCAACTTATTGGGTCTTTCTCCACTTAGGAATATTGATTTCTCTCCTCTTAACCTAGAATGGTTCAGAATGGATGAATTTCTCTGAGTCTGGGCAGGAGGCAGGAGGGTGTGGTGCCCCTTGGGCGGGATGGATGACTTTGCAGGAGGGGATTTTAGGGAACAATTGCTGTCCTCTTGGGATGGGTTGATGATGTCAAAGCTTGAAGACACCATAAAAACCTGGCCAGGTTTATCCATGGGAGGAGGGAGGTACACAACAGCCTCATCAAGCCACTTACTTTTAATGAGATACAAAATTGTGTCTGTTTCACAATTATGATGTGTATCAGATTAATTATATGTATGGTGGCATGTTCAACTGAGAACACGAAAATTGGAACGGAGGTTTTCATCCTGTGCGTTTCACCTGCTTTCTGTGACACGTTTTGTTTCCCCTGTGTATCTTTCCCACACAGAAGTTTCTAGAACTTTAGGCTGCTTATGATCCTGGCAGACACTCAGCATCTCCTGGCTTTTGAAATAACTAGGGAACACTGGAACCCCATGACTTGAGGGCTAAGGGGATGGCACAAATAAGAAGCCCTGATAAAAATACTGTGGGGTTTGATAGCCCACACAAACATGCCTGGCTTCAATTTGCTGGGATTTTCTCATTTGTTAAATGACACACACACAGATCTCATAAAAATTCTGTGGTTAAAGGTCTCTAGAAAAGTATTAGAAAAGCAAGTTCAGAATCATTGCTGCGTTTGTAACTAATTATGGGGAATGATATTGACCCTGTGACTTGGAGCTGATGTGCTGATAGAGCCGGGAGGCCTTGGCGTATGTCACTTTCTGACGCCTTGGAACTTAAGAAGGGAGGGAGAACACCGCAGCAGAGCACTGCACTGCTGCATAAGGGACTTTGTGAGGGTTCCAAGGCCATGCAGGTTCTTCTTCAGGAAAAAGCAGACAGCGTGAGAGGGCACTTTTGAGCAGGAAGGTCGGGTGTCTACCACATCCTGGGCCTTGCTCCTCTTACTGGATCACAGATGAAGGTGATCCCTCACTTCTGGAGGCAACTTCTCACTGCTAGTACCACCCACTGACTCCCAAGATGCTCTGTAAGTCTGAATCCTGGTTGATGGTGACTGCCCTCTGTTTATGAACTGATGCACGGGCAGAGATATGATTCAAGGAAAAAGACAGTTTCCTGAGATGTCATCCAGTCATTTTTCTTTCTTCTTCTTCTTTTTTTTTTTTTTTTTAGATAGGGTCTTATGAAGTCCAGGGTGGCCTTGAAACTAAGTAGCCAAGTATGTCCTTGAACTTGGGATCCTCCTGCTCCCACCTCCTGAGTGGCAGGATTCCAGGCATGTAACACCAAATCCAGTTTTATGTGGTGCTGAGGAGAGAGTCCAGAGTTTCGTGCATGCCAGGCAAGCAAGCACTTCACCAGCTGAGCTAAGTCTTCCAGCCCTTCTCTGGTCATTCTTCACGGGAGCTTCTGTGTGCCTCTCCAAACACCAAGAGCCTAGGAAACATAGTCAGACCTAATCATACCCCTGGCAACTTTGCAGTTTAGTGAGTTAGGCAAGCAAAACAGCATAGAACACAATGGCAGAGGTCCCTTAGGGGCACATGGAGTAAATGCTGTCTTTGGTAGTCCTGATTTTGTCCAGGTAATGATGGTTGAAATATCAAGAGAAAGGCACCAGGTGGACATGATCGAGAGATACTATTTTTTTGTTAAGGGCTTGGGTGGCAAAAGGCAAGGAGGCTTGAAATTGCAGATGGTTCTGGGGGCCCTGAAGACTCATCTCACAGAAATGGGCTTCTGATGGTGTGTCTGAATCATTCTATCTAATCTAATTTAATTTAGTAAATGCCTTTTGAGTCACATCCAGAGCTCTGTCCAGGAACCTGGTGTTCTCCGTGAGGATGGAAGCAAATGAAGACCAATGTGTAAGGCTTGGGCTTTGTCCAGATGAAGTTTTGAGTCTAGGAGAGGCAAAGGCATGCAGATACTTGTCTGAGACACAGGGCGGTGGTGTGACAGGGAGACATGGGAAGGTATTGTTGGAACTGGAGGAGAGACCATACACTGGACTGGCCACCCAGGAAGGCTTCTCATTGAAAGTTGAATTAGAACTGACCCTAGAGGGCTAGAAGGTGGAAGGAGGCCTCATAAGTGGGCAGAGTAAAGGCAGGGAAAGCTAGACACATGAAATGATTCAAGCACAGATGTGTTTTCCATTCAAAATAGGAGTGAACAAATAAGATCATGAACCAGTTCCCTGGTGTGGTTGCGGAGAGGTAGACAGAGATGTCTGGGGATCCTGTTCTTCCCCCAAACACAGACACCATTTCAGTTCTTCCCAGAGGGTTCTGATGTCTTGTGGATAGGTGGGGAAGTGTACCTGTGCCCGGCAGGAGGCAATGGCAGGCTTTGGGTGTGGGCATGTGTGCTTTTGAATCATGCATGCGTCTCTGTGTTGCTCTGCCTCCTCACAGAACGTGCTTTCTTGCTCTTGGCTTCATGCTATTTTTCTTCTTCCAGAAGGGCAGTTGTGAGAATCAACAAGATGTTATTTGTCACATGGATAACATCATTTCTGGCAAGAAGTAGTTGGGGGTAAATTTGTGTTTTGTTCCTCTCTTTGGTTGAGGAAACTAAAGTGACTGAATATACAGTTCCTCATCCCAAGAAGGCATGGCAAGGGAGGCCCTTTGTTGTCCTGGAGTGAATTGTCAAACACAAGGAGGACCTTAGATTGTGTCCCCCTCCTCCCATCTTAGACAGAACCCAGATGTCTCCTAAACTACCCCTTACTCCTGGGCTTCGAAACCTTTTGTGTCCAGTAACGTCACCTTCATAGCATGAAGTATAAACTTGGTCTCATAAGGCTGTGCAGTATATGACCTGCACAGCTGTCTAGGGGAGACCTAAGGATTTCCGGGAGGTTGTTTTAAGATGCGGGGTAACTCTGATGGATGCTGATGGACAAAGCTCTCAGGAACTCACACCTAGTACGTGAAATACCAGCCAACGAAGACACGCATGGGAGGAGTGTCCGCTCAGAACTCAAAAGGTGTGGATCCACTCCAGTGAGTTTTACATCCCGCTTGGTGAAGCTCAAGGAACCAGGCAACCGTGCTTGGCCATGCCTTGGCTAGCTGTGTGTAGGGTGTCACCTTCATACTGCACAGTGTGAACTTGGTCTTTTAAGGCTATGCAGTATGTGAGCTGTACAGCTGTCTAGTAGGAGGCCTAAGGATTTCCATGGAGTTGTTTTAAGAAATAGGATGCTGGCAAACAGATGATGCAGTTAGACAAAAGGCCCGTGATATAAAGTTACTTTTGGGAATTTCTCTTTAAAGACTGAGAGAGCAAGGGCTCTGTTTGACCACCCCTTTTTTACAGTGGGGAGTCTTGGTTGCATTGTAAGCATT
This sequence comes from Onychomys torridus, assembly GCF_903995425.1. Classification (NCBI taxonomy): domain Eukaryota; kingdom Metazoa; phylum Chordata; class Mammalia; order Rodentia; family Cricetidae; genus Onychomys; species Onychomys torridus. The sequence goes on from NC_050446.1 coordinate 121,499,746, forward strand.
TGGCAGCGTTGGCACTGTGCCCCAAGGTCAGTGAGCTGAGTGAGAAGATGTACCCCTTCCAGAAGTAGGGCAGGGTTGGCAGAGGGGGTTCTGGCTAGCCTAGTGTTTTTGAAAGGACATCCTTAAAGAAATCTGTCTTCTGGTACAGGCAGAGCCTGAGGCCTGCCTCCAGAGGCACTTAGGGACCCTGCTAAGCCAAGGAAGGCATCAGGAGCACAGATGTATTTAGGGCTACCTGGCATTTACCCTGCGAGATACCAATGGAGGCCAGCCTGGCCTAGAGCTCAAGCCTAGGGCCCTGGTCTGTTCTCCAAGGCCAAGGGGAGGCTTTCAAGTATCCACTTCCCCCTTTTTTCTGCTGAGTTATAGGAAATGGAGAGAGGAGCCCCTGGGACCAGGATGGCAGAGAATGAAATAGCCTGTGAGGAAAAAGAAAGCAAAGGATGGCACAGGAACCACCCTCACCTCTTCTTGGAGTGTCCTGCTGGGGGTGCCTCTTAGGAGCCCACAGGAGCCCAGTCTGTTCTCAGCCAGGCCTGTGGTCAGTCTGCCAGACTAGGGTGCCTAAGATCTGTCCATAAGTTTGTTCCCTTATCCCAGGATTCCCCCTGGAAAGGCAGAGGTGAGGCAGCCCTGCCTGGAACACTTTCAGGCAGCCATGACTTCAGTGCCTGTCCCTAAAATAAATGTACCACAGACAAGACAATGTGGTCAGGGGTTTGGGAGTTACTGTAAACACCAGCCAGCCAGGGCTTCCTATTTCTGTGCCTGTGCCTCCCTGGGGACAGACACTGGCCAGCCCCTTCCCAGCCTACTCTTGTCTCTCCACCTCTTCCCAGGAAAAGTCTGGGCCTGGATAGTCCTCATCTAGTGACCCAGGTCCCACATATTTTGGAGGGAGTTTCATGAAGGACCTCATTTCTAACTCCAAGCTGGACTCAGATGAGGTTCTGACTGTCTCTAGGGAAGAGAGTATTTACATCTTCTTCGGGTGCACAGCAAAGCCTCAAAAGATGGGAAATACCAGAATAGTGACTTTGTGCACTTCCCATAGAGTGGGTACGGTTCTAGCCTTCCCATGCTAATCCTGTATCACCCTTCCCATAGAAAGGTTATAGAACTTACCCCCTACACATTCTAGAAATGAGAACAGCAAAACCACAACAAAAAGATACACCTGTTGGTAAGTCACAAGTCAAACCCAGCAGCAGACCTGTGTTCCCAATCCTTAGTCCCCAGTGGGAAGATAGCATCACTCCATTTCTGTGTTCTGTGATACAAGGATATGCAAGTGCAAAGATTCAAGATCAAGGGCTAGTGAGGTAGATGGGTGATTGTGACTATCCATCAAGGGCTCCTGTGGTGGTTTGAATAAAAATGACCCCAATAGGCTCACAGGGAGTGGCATTATTAGGATTTGTGGCCTTGTTGGAGTAGGTGTGGGCTTTTTGGAGGAAGTGTATTACTATAGGTGGGCTTTGAGGTTTCAGAAGTTTAAGCTAGGATGATTCTTTCTCTCTTCCTGCTGCTTGCTGATCCAGATGTAGAACTCTGGGCTCCTTCTTCAGCATCATGTCTGCCTATGTGCTGACATGATGGCAATGGACTAAACCTCTAAGCTGAATAGCCAGTCCCAAATAAATGCTTTCCTTTATACGAGTTGCTATGGTCATGGTGTCTTTTCATAGCAATAGAAATTGTAACTAAGACACTTTCTCAGCTTTTCTTTCTGCCCTGGAGTTACCCCAACACCCACCCAAGAGGCACTATGGTGGTGCGTCCTTAGAGCTTTGGTTCTGAACCCTCTTTTTACTCCCAGCCACACTTAGCAGGTGCTGCAATATCAAACCCCCATAACTGTGTCCTAGGAGAGCAAGCCATGTATCCAGAGGTCCCTGGGTATAGGGATCCCTGCAGGCCAGTTCCCAAAGGCTCCCAGTGTCTCTCCCTCAAAGTTTGTGAGCTCTGGAATGGGAATGTGGGTAAGCACGTAGAGCATTCTGGTCTACCCAGGAGATGAATTTGTATTCCATCATATTCAATAGGTCTTTGGTAAAAAGGAAAATTATGAGAATCAGGCATTTCCCTCTGAAGACAGAGTAGCAGATAGGGTGATAGATAAAGAGAGAAAAGATGGTGGTCTGAATAGACCACACAGGAAAAAGCCAAATATTGTGTCATTTCTCTCAAATCACTGGGCTGTGGTTAAGTTAGACTCACTGCTCCTTCCTTCTCCCCTGAGATGGTCAAAAAGACAGTGTTGGGTGGCAGACTGCTACTTTCTGTAGGAAAGCAGATTTTGGTAGCTCATTTAGTTTAACTTTTGGCCTTGGCTACTAAGATCTTCAAAACTTAAACATACGCTGATTATAAAACCTGTCTCAAAGATGTTTCTACTTAGTTCCTCCTCCACATAGCAGTTCATGACTTTATTAGGGTTAGCCTACAATTTTTATTTAACTTTATTATAGGGCACCTGGGTTATAAGGCAGATAGCACAAATTTTATGAGTGCCTGGTATATGCCAAGTACCACAATATTTAAGCTCATCACTACTCACCATTATTTATGTCTAAAGTTTGGTGAGCACTTCCAAATACTAAAGTGCCATCCTTAGTGTTGTAGGTACCATGGTGGGAAGGGTAGGAATGAATAGTGGGGGAGTGAGGCATTAAACAACTGTGAACGTATGTACAGCTCTACATAGTATGTACCACACACGCTAACCTCACACAGCCCTCAGACAAGTTACATATTACCACACACACTCACATAGTGGGGCCAGATCGTGCTATGACAAACAGAGACAGTGACATGGGATAAGGAGTGAGATAGTGTTTTGGTGGGATCAGGGAGGTGAGGCTTTTCTATAGGGCTACCAGATGTTAGTGACTTTCCAGTTGCTATGATGAAGTCATTTGCATCAGTGACTTCCAAGAAGAAAGATTTGTTTTGACTCATGGTTTTGGAGAGTTTGGTCCATGCTCTCTTGGCTTTGTGCACATGGCTGATCATCATGGATGAAGTGTATGTAGAAGAAAGAGGCTATTCACATCACAGCAGACAGGAAGCAGAGGGCAAGCAAGCCCCAGAGGACTGTATCACTGAATTCAATGTACTGCCTCTAGGGATCTACTCCCTCATTTGGGCTCTACCTCCTGCAGTTTTCACAACCTCCCCAAATAGTGGCATCAGGTGGAGACCAAGCATTCAACATATAGGCCCATATTTATTCATATTTAAACTCATGATACTGGGGATATCTGTTGGATGAGCTGGTACGAGCTGAGTCAGAAGCAAAGAACACAGTCTGAGAGGAAAGGCAGGCCATGCTTCAGACCTTGACAGCAGCATGTGGGGTAGGATTCCCAGCATCAGGGGCTTTGCTAAAACCAAGTTTTTAATAGAGGAGGAGTTTGCAGTTCAGTCCTAGGTCCATGTGTTGTCCTTTGAAGGAGATGCCACTGTGATTATGTATGAAGAGTTCAGACATGCCTGACTTTGCATTCTGGCTCTTTCCCTGACAGTTCCAGTTCCCAGGGTGGACCCGAATACATTGCTACCTCTGTGTTCATTGATAACTCATCTGTAAAAATGGGGTAAAACTGTCCCTGGTCTTCCTGGATTATTTTGAGGTCAGAGATGTCTCATCCCACATTAGAGCAACTCTAAGCTGTTCTTCTTGCCCACTGCTTCCTCTCTTCCTTCCAAGGAGACAAGATCCTGGACTTCTGGGTAGGCAGTAAATAGGAGAGACCGTGTGGATGTCTGTGGTCTGTGCTGTTGCCAGAAACCATGTGGAAGTCCATAACCTATGTTCCTGCTGACTGTAAAGGGCAAGGAAGTCTCTTTGGCAGTGGTATTGATGAATGCAGACTCACAGTTGAGAAAAAGAAATGTGAATGGCTTCTGTGACAACCCCTACCCCCACCCTACCCAACCCCACCCCCAAAAAGTACAAGTATTCTACCTAGACAGAAAGCCATTGAAAAAAAACTCTTAAAAATTGTGATAAAAATGATGAAGTGTAGCTCTCCATAATTGATGGCTTCTGGTGTGGGTGTGGGTGAGGAAAGACTCAGTTTTCTTTAAGGAGCTGGTCACAGAGAATTTGACCATGCTGCAATGAGTCTATGGGAAACACAAATTGGACTTTCCCCGTTATTCCTTTTTTTTTTTTTTTTTTTTTGGAGGGGGGCATCACAAGGGTATAGGGCAGACCTGGAAAGACTGAGAAGTGAGCGTGTCCAGATTCATAAAGTAAACTTCCCAAATAACAAACAAAAATATATGTAAAAACAAACAAGAGTTCAAGTTCCTCAAGGCTTTGTCCATTTCATGCTCCAGGGAGACATACTGTGTGCAGCAGCCAAGGGTGATTTGGCATGCTGGGACAGCAGCTTTACTTTGTCCTTGGGAGCTCTCTGCTACTGGAGCTTGCTAGCACTCAGAGGTGGTGTGAGGGGCCACAAAGCAGGCCTTTGCTCTAAAAATGACACTAGCAAAAACCCAAGCCCCATTCTGCACCCCCCAGTGCCAGCTGTCAAGGCTCCAGGAGAAGCATAGAATACACCCAGAGCTGGGGCTCTGTCCCAGAATTGCAGTGTGGGTCCCTGCGTGAGGCTGTCTGCACTTAAACAGAGGATGCTTTTCTTTAGAACAAAAGATGCAGTGGCTTCCTTGCTGTCTACAGTGCTGGCTCACTCACAGATGTCTTTGGTATATCAAGAGACCCAAGAAAGACACTTTGCACCCCAAGGTTGAAGGGAGGACGAAATCAAAGAGTCACTCTCTGAGAGTTGTCTGTCTTCCTTCTACACTGTGGCTACTCCCTCCAGCTGTTTGGCTCTGCTCCCTCCCTCTGATGCAAAAGAGGTAAATGCTCTTCGGTATTCCTCTCCTCTGATTATTGCATCACCCTGGGGGTCTCCTCAAATTTTTGTAAATGCCCCACCCCTAGTAAATTATCCTCTGTTATCTCCATCGCTTGGACCATTGGTTTCCTTCTAGGATCCTTACTGAGAAAACCTAAGATCCAGCTGCCTTCTAGAACCCTCACTAATATAACCATATTCCAAATTAATACTATAAGGTCATTAGCATGGCCTGGTCACCGCAGAGCTGTAATCCCAGCAATTTAGGAGGCTGAGGTGGCAGGATGGGGTGAGGTGGGGTGGGGAGGGATGGGGGCTGGGGTGGTGGTGGTGGTGGTGGTGGTGGTGGTGCAATTTTAAGTTTGGGCACACAGTGAGTATGAAGCAAGCCCTGGCAATTTGGTGAGACGCTGACCCAGTATCAAAAGTGAAAAGAGGGGTAGAATGATAGCTCATTAGGAAGATGATTGCCTAGCCCACCTAAGGCCCTAGATTCAATTTTTAATACCACACAAAACAAGCATCTAATGAAACAAAAACGTTGGAGATATTGAGTCTCATGGAATACTATCAATAACCTGAGAACCTATTCTTAGGAGCCAAACAATTCCTTATTTTATTTTTTTGTTTATTTGTTTATTTGGGTTTTTTTTTGAGACAGGATTTATCTGTGTAATAGCCCTAGCTGTCCTAGAACTAGCTCTGTAGACCAGGCTGGCCTCGACCTCACAGAGATATGCCTGCCTCTGCCTCCTGAGTGCTGGAATTAAAGGTATGTGTCATCACTGCTCAGCTTCAAACAATTCTTTCATAAAGAATATTCAGAGCCATAAAGATTTATTGATAAAGATGCTCACTGTATGATTAGTCAAAAGCAACAGAGTGATAGCAACAGAAATAAAGACAGCTGGTCAAAGAAATCCTGCCAGACTATAGTGAAGTAGGTAAGCACAGGTTCTCTGGTTTCATTGATGTTCAGGATTCAACAAACTGCTTAGACCTGCATTGTCTTAGGGACCAGTTCTCCCCATAGACACTGCATAGATAGGCATAATGAGAAAGCATTCATATGCATGAACTTCTGTAGGTTGATCGCTTCTTCAAAATTCCCATGCAGAACTTTGGGTGACATTCGAAAGTACTCATGGTGGAGGGTGTGGTGTCATATGCTTCTTATCCCTGCACTCAAAAGACAGAGGCAGGAGGGTCTCCATGAGATCAAGGCCATCTTGCTCTACATAGTGAGTTCCATGCCATCCAGGGCTGCATAGTGAGTGAGACCCTTTCCCCAAAACAAAACAAGGACAAAGAGAATTTGCATATGTAATAATTCCATGATTTAAACACGAAAGACACTTGCTAAATGAAGTCTTCCTTTCTAGGTGGTCTATTTTTTCTTTCTTGTTTTCCAGTTGTGTAGAGCTGATCATTAACAAACTCCACCCCCCAAGTAGATAAAAGTCAGTAACAAGAGTGTTCCCCTTCCTGTCCCACACCCAGATATCTTTTTTGAAACAAACACAGACTATTAGTGACCTGAGCTCAGTGCTCAACCTAAAATAGTACAGAAGAGGCATGAACCCCAAGCCAAGAGTTTCTTCTCATGCTCCATCCTTCCAATAAAACAACAGTAAGCATTCTGAGTCACTGCAGAACTATGTGCATATACCAGCAGATCCAAGTTCCCCTCAAATAATCCAATACTGATTTTATGTGGTGGTATTGTGTTCCCTAAAATATTGTGCATGCTAATAAACTTACCTGGGGTCAGAGAACAGGACAGCCACAATATTCAACATAGAGGATAGGCAGTGGTAGCACACGCCTTTAATCCTAGCATTCCAGAGGCAGAAATCCCTCTGGATCTCTGAGTTCAAGGCCACATTGGAAACAGCCAAGAATGGTGACACACACCTTTAATCCCAAGAAGTGAGCCTTTAATCCCATGGAGTGATGGCAGAAAGTAGAAAGATATATAAGGCATGAAGACCAGAAACTAGAAGCATTTGGCTGGTTAAGCTTTTAGGCTTTGGAGCAGCAGTTCAGCTGAGTTTCATGTGGATGAGGACTGAGAGGCTTCCAGTCTGAGGAAACAGGATCAGCTGAGAAGTTGGCCAGGTGAGGTGAAGTAGCTGTGGCTTGTTCTGCTTCTCTGATCTTCTAGCATTCGCCCCAATAACTGGCCTCAGGTTTGTTTTTATTAGTAAGACCTGTTAAGATTCCTGCTACAACTTTAAAATCGGAAAATTAAAATATGCATGTATTAAGATGCAGGCAGTTTTATTGTCAGCCTTTTGAGGGGCAGCCTTGGGTCACACTCATGGCTGTCCTCAGCCACCTTAGAAGGTTAGGGAGTTTAGATCATTACTGGGAGGGGGGACTTACAGCTGTTGGTCTGTGATGTCAGTTTGGGGATAGGCCCTGCGATATTGCATTTCTCACTCTTCCCCAGGCTTCCATCCAGATACCTACGTTTCCTTGACTCTTTGGCAAAGTACATTTAGTTTCCTTATGCTCCCTCTCCACCTCCTTCTTGCCTCATCCCCAACTTCTTTAGAATTTAGGGCAATTGCACAAAAACAGGGAACCATGGGGTTCAACACTCATATTGAGTAATAACACAGAAGATCATAAAGTTAACTGGAAGCTGCGTCGCTCGGTGCAGTTTCCTATTTACTGAACTCATGTGACTTTTGGATAAATCACTTTTGTTCTCACGTGAATGGGCATGTGTGCCAGAAAAGAATTCTACTACCTAGCTGGACCCCACCCCAATAATGCTCTTGAGTTTCCATTTGCTCTAGGTGCAGAAAAGAGAATACTGAGTTGCATTTGGTCAAAGTGCTCAAGGACATGTCCCAGACTCTTCTATTCCTGAAAACAGTAGAAACATAACAGGGACTTTTTATTGGCATTAAGAACCAGCAGCCACGGACTGATGTGGAGGGCTGAGGAATGCCTTGGATGCACAGGGTGGGATGGCAGCACCAGCCTGGCCTGCAGTCCTGTGCTTGACACAATGTCAAGAGTCATCTTCAGACTCATGCAACCCATGTTTTGTTTTTTTTTTTTTTTTTTGAGCACACACATGGCACAGGTTCAAGGACAGAAGGACTGGGTAGGAACTCTCAGTTTTATTGAACAGCTAGGTGGGCTTGAGAATGCCCTTGTTTTGGTTCATTCTTCTGCTCTGTGGGTCTGATCTTCCTTTCTACTGTGGATGGTGGTCCTGTGGATGTCACTGCACTAAAGCACTGTAAGACACCAGGAGGTTGGGGACGTGCACAGAACATTTTGAGCCCAGGGATTGTTGGGTGATCTGTGAAACTGATCACTTAATTATGATCTTTACTTAATTATTTAATAAACAGGAAACATCCATAGTCTTCCTTATGTGCCACATAATGAGTTCTACCTGCACAGTGAGAGAGATGTAACTACTGTCTTCAATTTATAGGTGAGAAATCTACGGAAAGTGGAAATAACTTGCCCCAGGTCATTCAAATGGCCAATGTCAAGGCCAGGATCTATACTCAGGAAGTCTGGCTCTAGAGTTCACACCCCTCACCATTATGCCACGACGTTTCTTCTTTGCCTGTGATATTTCACACTGTAAAGGAGAAAAGGTGAGAGTTGGGACAGACTAGGTGTGGCTCTTAGACCCGCCTCTTTATTGTGTGGTCTTGGCATGGTTCATCAACTCTGAGCCCTGATGTCTTTATCTATAACATGGGAATACAAAATGCCCATGTCATACCCTCCCACAGAGGTTCAGTGGAGGCATGATGTGGTCTTCACAGACACAGAGAATTGCATGGAGAATGTGAGTTAAATTGTATGCTGGGCTTTACTGAAGCTAAACCTTAGCACTTATTTTGTTTCTGGTTGATGTCAGATGTCCCCACCCTCAGCTGTCCTTTTTTCTGAGTGACAGCCAGTAGTGACACTTTTTCCAAAGTGGGAAGGGCTCTGCATATACACTCCCAGAAACTGGGGTGTTTGCCTTACAGATTGGGGACTGTAGGCTCTTGTTCACACATCCTGGCTGATTCAACCATTAGTTTTTCAGTCCCAAGGCGTTAGTTCTCAGACTCACATTTCCTTTTGGCTCCAAACAGCAAATGTGATCCCACACTTTTCTATTTCTCAAACTTTGCCAGCTAATTTTAGGGTTGAGGAAAGTTTCTGATGAGCCTCCTGCCCACGTAGGGTTAAAGTTACCAGTGGCCTCTGCCTCTGGGAACAGTAGCAATCACTTCCCGAAGCTTGGTGTGGGCAGGAGCAGGGCCAGGCCAGCGGGCAGCAGCTGGGCATAACATTTCCAAGACGATGGGAGCCTTGCCTCAATAGTCCAGACCCACAGTCCATGTTTTCACAGAAAAGGCATTGCCTCTAATTCAGCATGGCCTGATGCTATTCGGCTTTTCATGTCATTTTGGCTCTAGAAAGGCCCAACATTTACTACTGCAAGAAAAACTCTGACCATAAAGTCTGTCTTACCAGAGGCCCCTTTCAAGGATAAATGCTGACAGATGATTTTGGCAATAAGGAAAGAGACCAGCCACAGTTCTTTACTCTCTACTAAAGACATCACAAACCACATATTGATTTTTGAAAGAAAAGAACTAGGAAGAAGCATGGACCAATTAAGAATAAAACTAATAGTTTATTACCCTCTGATCTTTCAAGCAAGTAGCAGTAGAAACACACTTGCCTCTTCTACCCCTTTAGAGACATAATAACCAGGCAACTATATACATAACCTCATATTAAAACCCAAGTTAGAGCCATTTGCTCAGATTTCTTCACTGGGTTGTAAAGACTGGCCCCTCCTCACAGCTCTCTGATTTTGCAAACGTTTCTTCTCTTTTCTGAATGGTTGTTAGACAAAAAATGGTTCCTGTCTCCTCTCTTATTAGAGGCCCTAAGAAAGGCCATGTTCCTTCTTGCTCGTTGACAAGTGGGTGAATGAGATCTTGACAGTCAATTCATTCACCAGCATTCTCTATCTACCTCCATGGAGCAGACAGACTGTGTCTGCTACTTTTTGTAATAGATGGTGATCAGTGTTATAGAGAATATTGAGCAGAAAAGGGGGCATGGAGGAATTGCTAGGACAGTCACTCTAAAATATTGAGGGTTTGTATGTGTTGGATCTGGAGAGGTTTATGAACCCATTAAAATAACTCCTCATCTTACTTTGAAGGTATCCTAGTTAGGGTTTCTATTGCTGTGAAGAGACACTATGACATGGTCTGTCTCACTGGATGTGGCTTGAGCATCTATGAGACCTCAAAGCCTGCCTCCACAGTCATATACTTCCTCCAACAAGGCCACATCCATTTCAACAAGGCCACACCCACTCCAACAAGGCCACACCCCCAATAGTGCCACTTCCTTTGGAAGCCATTTTCTTTCTAACCACCACAGAAGGCACAGAGGCAGAAATGTGATCTCAAAGTTGTCTTGACTTGAATGTATATCAACACTGGAGACACCTGCATGGAGTGGAGTTGTGGCTGTGCAAACTGATTGTATTTTGTTAGAATTCGAGAACTTTTGTCCAACTGAGCTTATAACACTGGGGGTGGGGGAACCTAACAATATTCTTTGGAGTGGTATTTCCTGCTATGGATATCTTTCTTTGTCTGGTGGCTGAAAGAACCAATGAGAAAGGAGTTGGGCTCATCATAATTTTGATGCATTGAACTTCTGCCTGCTTATCAGATCTTGAAATCTCATCACAGCCTTTTAAAATACAATTCTATAAAGATATAGTATCAGACAAGTAATAACTTAACACTCAAAACTTAACCATCTATCTACCCAGCCTCACACCATCAAGTGTTTTTCAGCTCTGCTTGAAATTTCTGATGAACCCTACCTTGCATGTGCCCATATGTTCGTACTTTTAAAATTCCTAAGTAGCTATAATGCACACCAAGAGCTGAGACTCAAGGCTCCAGAAGAGAAGGGACAATATCTCTTTTATTTGTTTCCCCATTTCCAGTGTCTTGGTAGGTCTGGCCATGAAGGAGTGCTCAGTAAATGTTGACAGACTTTTAATTATACACACATCAAACATTTAGTATACATTGTCACGTTTTTTTCAACTGCCAGTGAACATTGATGTGTGCTTTCTACAAAAAACCACTGGGTACTATATTTCAAAATACTATTTATCACTGGACTATAGGCTGAAATGAGGCTAGGATATGTCTTACTTTATCTTTCTAAGCATGTTCTCTTCAAGAACTATATCCTATCTGTTGCCACCTAAGGTATCTGGGATGCTCCCAACTAGGAAAAGATTCTTGACCATACAGAAAGAAAACATGGCGCTCTTTAATTGGGGGAAGATGTAAGTAATTATGATGAGATTCCATGTAACCCTTCATGTACCACATCTGGCTCTCTTTCACTTAGTACTAAAGCTTTGGACATTGCTTTAAGACTCTGACCAGTGACTGGCAGACTCATCTCCCTGTGCTTTTTCCTCTGGTCCTCCTGCCTCTGCAACCCCTTGTCTATACTGTACTAACACCTATCCTCCTGTTTCTGTGACTGTGAACTCAGAACACTTGGAGGTTCACCTTTCCCATGTTATGGGCCCAGCTGCCACAGTTTCCCTGACCCACAAGATTGCCTAGCTGATGTGGCAGGGGTTTATGTCACTTGACTCCAATTTAACTGCCCTAAGCCCCTTCCTTATATTGCCAAGAGATTTCCTAACAGATATGTAACCCAGTGATTCAGGCAATTATTCACGTATTCCCCCACATCATTAGTTTTATGGAACACTGCCAGGGGGCATATTTTTCTTCCCTAGGACTCTTGAGAATAAAGGAAATAGAACTCCTACCATGAAGTCATATTAAGGAGTTTATTTCTCAGAAAATATCCCAATAGCACTTTTATGAAACCTTTCTTGGACTACATTTAGGGAAGGAATTATTTATATTGCACCTGCTGCCATGGGGATCACTGTGTAGACCTCTTGTCTTCTGGAACATGGATTAAAAATATTTTTGATATCATCTCCTGACCACAAAGGAGTGCCTATTGTTACTACAACAAAGACATGGTCCATGCTGGAGTTTGGCTTTAGGTCGGATGACTATAATTCAATCACCCAAGTTATGATGTCTGGGGGGGGAAAGGGTATTGTTATTAGTTGTATTGGGTAACAGATGTAACCCAGGACAACCTCCATTTGGACTTAGTGTTCTAAGACCCACATAATGAAATTTCCCTGCATGCATCAGAGTAGAAACAGAAAGAATTCGGTTAAATTTGATAAAATATAAATATTATATTGAAAACAATAGCTTTGTCTCCTGAGCTGAAGAACAAAGGATAAGGAGGTGCATCAGGTAGTTTCTGATATAATACAACTGTGTAACAACCATTCCCAAACTCAGCATGTTAAAATGAAACTATCCTAGCTTATCCATCTGTAAAACAGGTAGTCTAGTCTGGGTTTGAATCCAAACTAAAGGTTAGGTATAATTCTGTGTCATGTATCATCTCTTTCTCCATGGACCAGGGGTAGAATAGGAGGTGATTTTCTTATGGGGAGAGCATGAGCAGAAACACATGAGTGGAAACAAGGGTTGTTTCCTAACATCAAGGCTTGGATCTGGCCTGCATTCCTTCTAACCATATTCTCTTGGTAAGGGAAAATCCTCTGGACAAGACTAAATTGTGCTTGGGCTACAGAGGGATATAAGCCCAAGGCACACAGACAGAGAGGGTATATTCATAGATGAAGGGGCAAGACTTGGTAAAAAAAAAAATAATATGAATGATGGCAGGGAACACTGGGACAAAGAGGTTTGCTCTTCCTCACTCCAGTCCTCTAGGTTAGGGCAGCACTGGCTGAACTTATTCAACCATTTGCAGCCAAGGTAGTGAAGCAGAGACCCGGGGACTTCTCTATCTGGAAGAGGCAGATTGCTGTTCTCATGATCTCACCACATAGTGGGTGATGAGAATTGAGCTTTCTCTGATGGAGATGTAATGTCCAAAGGGGAAAGGAGAGGAGAGGAAGATACTGACAGATTCAGGGTAGTCACCCCACACTTGTAAACAGGTGCACAGATGGGGAACTCTCTCAATTGACAATCAGATTCATTATGTATTGTCCCCACAGGATGGGGAAGTAAGGGAATGGACAGAGGAACTGCAAGTTCATAAGCCTATTCTGATCCCATCTGAGGAGAGAAAAGAGAAACCCTTTCCTGTGGGGTCAAGAGGAATTCCAATGGGCCACGCATGGGTCTACAGAGCGCCACCCGGTGGACATCTTGAGTATTGCTGTTAAGAACTAAACCAGTGGTTCTCTTTGTCTTTCCCTTTAGACTAGAGATGCTGTGGGCTTAGTGGCCACCTTCATTCAGTCTCTTCCTGCAAATGTACCCCTCCTCTGCCCACAATGTTAGGCCTTCATCCTTTTCTACCTGCTGTCAGAACCCAGCATGGCTTCCTCTCAGGTAGGTGCCTGTGTACAGAGAGCTTGCTAATCAGAAACACTAATCATGCTGATTATGTCTAGTTCAATAATGGATCACCCCTCCCTGGGAATCTCCTGTTTAACATTTAAACCAATTATAAGGCTCTGGGGAAATGGCTTAGATTGAGGTGGAGGCTCAGAGAAAGGCAGGCTAAAGAGAAGCACTTGGGGCAAGGAGTTTCAGCGCCAAGCCTATTGTACCCTATGATGAGGGCCCTTTTTCCTGCTCAAGAGTAGCTTTGGTCCATGGTGTCAATCAAACAGATGAATGGCTTAAAGTTTGCAGAGGAGCCTGAAGAATGACCCAGAGTCACCAGAACCTATAGATTTTTTACCATGCACTACGGCGTTGGTCTAAAATATTTCCCAAAGGCTTGTGTAATGAAGATTTAATCTCTAGGATGTCACTATTGGAAGATGGCACAATGTCTAATAGGAGTTCTTCAGGTCATTGGCAGACCTTGGAAGAGATTGTGGGACCCCACCCTTTTTCTTCTCTGTTTCTTGACCATGGGGTGAGATATTCTGGGCCACCACATTCCCCCACTGTGACATACTATTAGACCACAAACCTGAAATAAGGGAACCAGATTGTCATGAATTGAAATCTACAAACTGTAAGCTGAAATAGATCTTTTATCTGTAGAAGTTAATTTTCTCAGATATTTCTTAAAGGAACAGAAAGCTCACCAACACACATCTGTCTCTTTCTCTCCTTCCTTGCCTTCATCCTTCAACTTTAAACCCATCTTCTCTAATGTGGGCTCTTTTCCTAGCTGGCCTACCTGACTGTAGTGTCTAACCCACACAGAGGGCAATAAGAGTTGCATTTTCTGTTTTTTATTATTTATATAACTAAAAAAATGCTAGACAGTATACAAAAATAGAAAGATATGATAACTAACACCCATGTTTTTGTCATCTCAAATCAATGAGTGCTAACTTTCTTTTATAGGTCCATCCTTTGATAACATAAAATAGAGAAAAAAAGCACACATAATTGTACAGGTCTTAGACTTTCACCAAATGATCCTATTCACATGACTGACACTACAAAAAGAAACAGAACCTTGCCAACCTCTTTTTGCCCCCTTTCTGTTTTCAGGTTATCCTGTTATTTACTTTTGAATTTCATGCAAATGCATTCATTCAGTGTGTGCTTTATTTATTTTGAGTCTTTTAAGAAAAACAATTTAAAAGATAAATGCAGTATGCCTATGTTCTAATTTTTCAAATCCCTTTCCTTTGTTAAAGGAAGCCACACATCCTCAGTGTGAAAGCACACACGGTTCATGTCATGACAGGCTTGCACATGTGAACAACTTTGAACGTGTTTCTTTTCTTTTCTTCTTTCTTTTTTTTTTAACTCTTTCACAACTGAGACTTTATTGGTTGAGTACACAGACATTTCAATTCTTAAAACATGGACCCAAACTCTAAAAGTCATACATTGTGTTCACGTACCCAAAAGAGCCATGTGTTGTTTCTCCTTGAACTTATTCCTAAGCTTGGCAAGTTCTCCCTAAGTCCTCACATAACAATCAAATGCTCACTGACTTACAATTTTATGCCACATACAGTACATATTCAAAATTTTAATCTTTCACAGCACATGATCACAATTGTTAAGAAAATGGACTGCCATGACCAGAGACAGTTCTGACAGGGCAAGGACGGAGGAGTGTTTTTTTTTTTTTTTTTTTTTTTTTTTTTTTTTTTTTTTAGGATACAGTTCTACTAGAAACATGAGACCAGAAATAATTGAAAATATTCCAGACACAAATGCACGACCAAGACTCTGAATTACCATATAGTATGCTTTGTGTTGTAGGATATAAAACTAGCCCCCTCTACGGAATGTTATGGTGACCCCAGAGGCAGTCACAGCCTCTCCTGATTCAGCATCCTGCTATTTTCTGGTTGTACCAAAAAATAAACAACCAGCAAGTGATTTAACCTCTTAAAAAATCATTTACACTTAAAAAATGGGATGAGGTGGGACTTCCACCTTTTAAAAATGTTTCTAGAGCTACTAAAAAACTCGCATTTACAAAATAGTTGATAAAAATATTCCTCTGGATTGTACAAGAAGGGAGTCGGGGACACTGACAGACGCGATGGATGTTAGTCGGACTTGGCTTCTTTCTCTTCTACTTCAGAGGCTGGACTCCGGTTCTCAGTCTCTCCGTTTTCTGCAGGCACATCTGTGGTTTGCTGGTCCGCCACCTCAGCCTGTTTGCCCTTTGCTCCCCTCTTCCCTTTGCTTTGCACTTTTTTGTCATCTACACAAATGTTTTTACAATCCAAGGTTCTGCCACTTGCTTATTTTACAGACTGAGTACTCTAAGCCACACAGACAGCGTTTTTGACTCATTTTCCTCCTTCTTTTTCCAAAATGCTATTTCCTGGAAGTAGGGACAATGGTTGGACCTGTCTCTACATTCAGTGAATCTGACACAGTAACCAATTTTTTAAGAGATGTTTAAGAAATCAATGAATGGATCAGTGGACAAAAGTCCTTTTTGTTGTGGAGAACCATAGTCCCTCTGCTGCTGGCTCCCTTCTGGGAAGTGATGCTCCACTTTGCTTTTTATCTTCCTAACTGCTTTATCAATCCATCTATAAAGCATTCGTCTGTTATCAACAAGCCCAGTGTGGGAATCTGACAGAAAGAAGTGTCCCTTCAGAAGTCACTGCCCCTGTGACTTAGCTCCCAATGGGCCTTTTGGGAAAGGAGGAGGGGCAATAGCATTTTTCCTAGAGTTTCCTTTATTACCTACTGAGACTTACCTCGTGATCTCAGGCTGGAGGTCACAACATCAAATTCACATCTTAACAAATAAGTAAGCCAGTTAACCTGCAAGTTTGCCATCCCCAGGGTTGCTGTGGAATCCTATCAGTTCTTCTAGTTCTCCGGGTGTGAGATCAGGACCAGAAGGAGGGACGTTGGCTATTGTCATTGTGAAACAACATGTCATGCTGTATTGGCTGGAAAAAAGCAGCCTGAACCAGTCTCTAGCCTTACTAATGACAATTCAAAGATTCTGCAGCCTTATCTTCCCTCAGGATTTAGGTTCTTTGTAATTAGAGGTTTTGTGTGTGTGTGTGTGTGTGTGTGTGTGTGTGTGTGTGTGTGTGTGTGTATGTGTGTGTAGAAAACAGAGATCAACTTTGGTGGTCCTTTCCTAGGAGCCATTCACCTTGTGTTTGGAGTCAGGGTCTCTGATTGGCTTGGAACTTGCTGAGGAGGATAGCATGACTGGCCAGTAAGCCCAGGGATTCACTTGTCTCTTCCTCCCCAGTGCTGAGGTTACAGTGAGACACGATACTTGCATGGGTGCTGGGGCCCAAACTCAGATCTTCATACGTGCATGGGATACTTTACTGTCTGAGCCATCTTCTTGTTGTCAGACTTCACTAAGTGTTGTCTCTGTTCCTATGTCATATAATGAAATAACACTTACTTTAGATTTTGTAGGGATCTTGGCTATTGTCACTGACTAACTATATGACCTAGAGTTTGGATTACTCTAGTCCCAGGATCCTTAACTGCACTGTGGACAGAATGCTTATGGATTTGTTGGGAGAATTAAACAATCATTGGTAAAAGATATGTAAACAGCACTTATGACCATTTTCTACTTGTGCATACAGGTGGACAGAGGGCCAGAAAGAAATACAATAGATGTGCAAAGTACATAGGTGTGTGCATGCATACGTGCGCGCGCGCGCACACACACACACACACACACACACACACACACACAGTGCTTTTTAGTATCTAGTGTTCTTTTTGAACATATTTATTTATTTATTGCTTATGAGACAGGATGCCACTATAATTAGAAAAGAGCATATTGTTTCTCTGCCTTCTTTAGTTCTCAGCTCAGCTTTGCTTCACCAACTAAATTTCACTTTAACATCCTACTAATTTTTCACCTTTTTTCTCTCTCTGAAGCCATGCCTTCTTTCAGTTTACTAAGAAACATTTATATGCATATATAAATTTAATAATTTATTAACTTAATTAAGGGACTGTATCTCAAGGTCTGCATCATCAAATGACTTTATCATCATCACATATCATTGAGTGCACTTAAGTAGGTGATATAATCTTACAGGGCCACCATTACTTATGAAGTCAGTCACTAACTGAACTGTTATTGTCAGACACATGACATTGTATGCACATGTCTACTTTCTTCCAGCTCTTAAAAATACATTCACAAGCTTTCCTTTTTTGTGTGTGTATTTTAAGCAAAGTGTCGTCAGACAAAACGTGGCCCTTTCATTAATTTTATAAATAATGTTTTACTCTAACAGGGTCACATTCATTCACGTGTAGTCTATGTTAACTTGCTTTTACATTGCACAGACTGTATGACCAGCAAAACCTAAATATTACTACCTGGACTTTTATGGAAAATCATTGTCTCCATTCCTTTATTCTCCTATGTTTGGTTGTTAAATGAAGGAAGACACCAGATCAAATCCTGGCATCGAAAGGACAGGTGGCAGGAAGTCCCATCTCTAGCTGAGGGACTATTTGGTGGCTGGTAGCTGTGGGGAGAAGGAGAGTTCCTCTTTAATGGTGTGGGTCCTGGTAGGGCAACACTCCAGGTGAGGGCCACACACCAAGGAGAATAGAGATGGTGTGAGCTGGATTCAATGACAAGAAAAAAGAAAGGAGTAACAAAGTTGGGTGTGTGGAATGGTGGAGGGTAGGTCTGGGAGGATTTGGAGAGGGGGTGAGTATGATCAAACTATAATGGATATAATTCTCAAAGAATTAATAAAAATATCAAAAACAATTTCCAAAGCCCTTGTTTGACACCGCAGGGCCACAGAGTCCACTGTCTCTGTAGGTATTGCTCAATCCATACCTACCCTTACATCAGAACAGGAGCTAATGTGTTTGAGTACTCATGGGAAACACCGACCATGTTCATGCTGGGTGTTCAAGGAAAGGTTTATTAAGAAATTATCTTGAGGAACTCCAAAAAGGGGTGGTACAGTACCCCAAGTGTCCCATAAAGAAGTTCCATCTGCCCTCAACCTGAAGGGTCTGGTGAGGAGATGAGTTATTAGACCCCAGATGGAATCACGAGGAATGCCTTACAAGTGCTGTGGCTTTTAATGGAGGGGTTCACCAAACTGCAATGACCAGGAGGGAGGAAGTCAGAATAACACACACCTCTGTTAACACATCTCTGCTGTTCTGGAATGTCTTCCTGTGTCCCCCCAGCTGCTGAGTTAGGCTAGAACTAGAGGGCAAGGATCTCTTACTGTAGCCTACACAAGCCTGTCTCCTTTACTGTCCCCAATACAAGCTGTAAGTGGGACAGGATGGGGAAAAGAAAAAAGGCACCCAATGCTTGGAGTTCCTGTTGGCAGGTTCTTGTTCAGAATTGTCCCACAGAGCTAAGATGTCCCTTGTCTACTGTCTAATATGCCTCAGGAGGCGGCTGAGTTCTGGAAATGTGGCTTTGGACCTAGGAACTGAGTCTTTAATTTTATCCCATTTTAATTCAATGTAAAATACCCACATATAGGCAGTGCCTACCATATTGGAAATACAACTATGTGTGGATTTCCATCTTCCTTCATGTATTGACTAATGTGTATTTTGCTGGGTGGTCTTTTAGATCCTTTTAGAATGGCTGTGTGGACTCCGAGAACCGCAGAATCCTCTTGTTAGCCTTTCTTTTCGACAGCCACTGTTGCTTCTGAGCTCAGGTCATGATTTTGAATGTGCATAATCTCAGGGCTGACACAGAATTAATACCTATTGCTTGATTTTCACACTAAGACATTAATTACTATTTGTTTTACATTTGCATTCACAGGTATCTGTGGAGAAAAATTAGCATACTTTGTTGTTAGGCTATTATTAAAATGACAGTTGGGAAAATATTTGAAAAATATTGTCTTTCTTCCTGCTTCCCTTTTTGGCATTGCCATTATTATTTTTCCTATCTTCTCTGTAAGTTGTATTTGTTGTACAATTTTGAAATTCTGAATAAGAAGTGGAGAGCTTTTTGGAACATGGATACTGAAGACAAAATCAAAACTGTTAGAGCCGGGGTTTCCTACTGGCTTTGCATTTGTGTATAAACACGCTAACTGGTCCAGCCATTCCAGCTGGTGAATAAGAGGTGCTACAGCCTACGGAAAAAAAAAAAATCTTTTGTGGCTTCAACCCCTGTGTGTGGAGTTTATCTGCACGAACTGTATTTAGTTGGGTTCTCTCTTCAGTTGAGACCTGCTTGCTTATGCCTGTGCTGAGAAGATGAAGGAAAAGGAAAACCATCATCTTTTCTTGCCCTCAAAGTAGAGTCAGACACCCAATATTCATTGGCACCACTGAGTGCCCGAAGGAGCTGAAATGGGTCACTTTATCCCCTTAGTCAAGAAGATGGAATTCACACTATTGTGTCTTGTTCCGCTGGAGAATCATTCCGACTTGATAGGTAGTCACAGTTACATGCCTCGTTTTGTCATCTCCTTCCCTGCTTCACAGATCCAGTGAGATGTGACTACATTGTCATGCTACTGTACTCCCACAGTCCAGTCCTGGATGGGCAGAATCCTGGAGTCCAAATAGTCACGAGCCCTGCTGAGTGGCTTCCTGGCTTCTGAGTGTCTGTGAACTAGTTAAGAAAGGCAGTCTTTCTGAAAAAGGAGGAGCTTTCTTTGTCATTAATATCAGTAAACTTTGTGTCTATCACACCTCTGTGCCACCAGTACAAGGTACCCGTGGTTCTTTGGGGCACTCATATTCTGGGTTGGTAGAATATATGGAGTGCTTTATTGACTGACTCATGGTTCATTCAACAACCATTTGTTAGACCTTCTATGTGCAAGGTCCCAAGTCAGGCATTTGAAGCAGAACAAGATAAGCTCCTGATTCTTGAAATGACCAAATTCTTCCTCTGCTATTCATGAATCTCGGGCTAGGTTTTACTGCTTTCAGAGTTGAGGACATCTGCCTTCCTGCCTCTCAGGAGGTTCAGACCAGACATCTGGATTTTGAATTTGCATTTTGTACAATCCACAGATGTTGGAGGAAAGTCCGGAAAATATGAAGCAGGGAGCACACATACACACAGACACAGACATAGACACACACAGAGGCACACAGACACATATATACACACACCACATACAACACACACACCGACACACAGACACCGACACACAGACACAGACACAGACACACACACACACACACACACACACACACACACACACACACACACTACTAGACAACTAGAAGGTACTCTTCAGTAGGGAACATACCTGTTTACCCTAGTTCTACCTAGCTCCTGGGCCTCTCCTGTTTTCCATCAAGATTTTCCTATCAAGTGAGGCATATGCCTATGCTTCCAGAACTCAGGAGGCCAAGGCAGGAAGATTGTGAGTTCTAGGCCAGTGTGGGCTGCATAGCAAAATGAACAAAACAACCCAAAACTTCTGATTTTTCTCATCTCCATCTATGAGCTTAATCATAGACTGGCTCTTTACAAGCCTGAAGTTTGTGTAAGAAAATACATGTATTTCATATGGAAGCAGACATACCCATAATTATGAATTAAACTGTAAGTTTTACCTTCTTACCAGAAAAATCTTTTTGGAAAGAAACCAGCTTCACATGGCTGTGCAAATTCTTATTTTTGGGGGGCATTTTTATTTGTGTAACAGTATATTATCTTTGGCGAAATGAGCAGTGAGACTCAGTGGGTAAGGGTGCTTGCCACCAAGCCTGATGACCTGAGTTCAATCCCCAGAACCTAAGAATCAACTCCAGCAAGCTGTCTTTTCACCTTCATGTGTATCCTGTGGACCATATGTGCACATGCACATATCACATACATGAAAGAAATAAATGTACCAAAGTTAAAATAAAACAAAAGCAGCATTAACAGTCACAATTGATTGAAGCTTTACTTTACAAATCTGTGCAAGGAGTTTTTATGCTTTATTTTATTTAATATTTGTGGAAAGTTCTAGAAGTTATCCTTCTTTCCATTTTTCCAGTTGATGTGACAGAGGCTTAGATACTTAAATGATGGCATTTCTAATTTTCAAAATGCCCATTCATTTTGGGGTGTGAACTCCACTATTTCCTTATAGTTGATTTCTGTGTAACTTCCGGGCTCCTTCCTGGACAATGCTGTTCCCTGACCTTTTCTCAAATCTCAGTTACCCTTGTCACAATACCCATGATTTTAGTGTTCTACAGATGCCCAACCCCCCCACTGCCTGCTTTTCTGGAATAGCCTTCCTGTTGATGTACAGGGTGTGAATCTGACCTCTAGGGACCAGTCCCTTCTTAGCCATCAATGTCACCTGATGTGTCTTTGGGCAGCAACATGTAAAGGGCAATAAGATCAGGTTGTGGTGACAATGTGACAAGGTGTCAGCACCTATGGCCATACCTGGGTTGTGACAAGCACCTGGGCAAACGTTCCTAGTGACCCCTGGCTGGTGACTGACAAACAGCATCAGCCATCAGAACAGCAGGCCCAAACCAGGAGGACATGTTAAAGTCAGCTGTAAGAAAGGCCCCCAGGGTGTCCTGTCATGGAGGGCCCCAGGGACCCCACCAGAGGGGAAACTTTCATAGGCAGAGGCAGTGAAAAGCAGGGTTGTTCTTACAGGGCAAGAGCTGAGGGAATGCTAACTGCTGTCCTGCCCTCTTTGGGCCAAGACCTCTCAGGACACTTTGAGATTTGTGGGCAGTATGTCTCTAATTTTTGAAGGTCCAGTCCTATGTCATCAATAGTGTTTTACAATACATGCACACCTCTAATTACATAGGCGTCATGTAGAGTTGCACTCAACAGCCACCATATGCACTTTTTGCAGATATTTAATGACAACATTTATTTCCACTGTACCTTTGTTTTCTAAAAGTCTCTTGAGCCCATCTGTTTAAAAGACATAATACTTTGGGAGGATCTTATTGAAGCTTTAAGCACTGTCTGTGGTGCCTCATGGGTAAAACAGCATGGCTCCACATGAGCCATCAAGAAAAGGGTCAGTAGCGACATCTCTATAACAACTACATTCTCTGCTCACCTTACCTGCCCCCTCTTCTCAGTGCATCAGTGGCACCAGAGTCCCCTGAAGCTATGGTTTAGACTCCATTGCTGTCACCTGTGCCCTGCTCCACTGTAACGTGAGCTGGGATTCCTTCTTAGGTTTGTATCCACAAGGGCTCATCTATCACAGGGAAAAGCTCAGCCAGTCCTCAACAGACGCCCATTAAGTATAAGAGAGAATAACTACTTCAAGGTCTTCGAGATCTTCCTAGACTAGAGATACTTCAGGTGCAAATTCTTGGGCTCCCAACATCCATCTAAAGAATCAGAAACACTCACGTCCAGGCAAACCTGATGTATTCTGAAGATAGAGAGCCTCCCCTCCAGAGCAGAACAATCAGACCACAAATATGCTAAGGACTTCTTAAAAATGAGGATTCTAAATCAGTGGGTCTTCAGTGGGACATGAGATTCTGCATTTCTAACAAACTTCCATAGGATGCCAGTGATCATGGACCATACTTCCAGTAGCAAGACACTAGGCCACCCCAGCTTATTCATCACTGAGCAGAAAGAAATAAACCAATGCCTGGTGAGTGATGTCAGTTCCACAATTCTCAGCTTCTTCATATGTCACATGAAGAGTATAATACTTTATGAAGTTTTCATGGGTAAATGAAAGAGTATATGCAAAGCACAGTACCTAGAGGATAACAGATGATTAGTAGTAGGTTTCTCTGACTCCTCACCCTCTCTGTACGACTCATGAAATTTTCTTCTCTCCAATTCAGGTGTGAAGTTTTTTAATTCTAAGGTAGCCAGTGAAGATGATATTTAAATGATGTTAAATAATGAGACAAGCTTTTAATATGTCCTTTACATTTTCTTGTACCTGTCTAGGATGTGAAAAAAAGAATAATAAAGGGTGGGGTAGATTTACAACAGGTAGGAAAGGTTCTTTCAAGTAAGTGGGGCTCAGGCAAGCAGACCTAAGAGGATGTTCGTGCTTGGGAGCTGACAGGCATTTACTTAATAGTCGATGCCTGCTACAGTCCCTGGCATTTGGGTCTGGCCCTGTGAGGGAGGGATGGAATGTGCCCCCTCTGGACCACTTGGCCATTTGTCATCCCTTAAGTCTCAGTCCCTCATCTGGACTGGTTGGGGACGGGGGAGGAAGAAGAGAGACCTAAGTGTGTTGGGGGTGATAGTCAGGGTGAAATTAATTTTCTGCCTCTCCTTTCAGGAATGTCAATAATGTGCTGAGAACAGTGTAGTGCAGCTCAGCTGGCTGCTTGCTCTCCCCTCATGTTGGTTCAGAGTCTCTGAGCTTCTTGGTAGCTCGAGGGTCTTCTGGGTGACATCTTGTTTCTTGGATGCCACTTCCTTTTAGAGAATCTGTTCAATTTTCCTGCTTCCCTCATCTGCCAGGAAGAGGCCTGATGTACCTGCTACTAGAAATTTCCTTCCTAAGGATCGTCTCACGTGCTATAGGATACCCAGCAGCCATCTGTGATGGAGCCCAGCTGAGCCAGTCTGGAGGTCAGGAGCATGAACACCTGCTCACAGCTCAACAACCTCATATCACTGATGATTTTGTACCAGCCTGAACCTCTCACTATTTCTCCTGTTGTCCAGACAGGTGGGCCTGAGTTTTTCATGCACCTTAACACTCTTTATCTACATTTCACATTTATTTTAATTCCATCAGAGCTTGTGTTCATACAGTCTATGAGCAGAAAAAGAGCCCTGCTGGGTGCCAGTGAGACATTCTTATTTTATGGGCAAGGTAACAATGACGTGTAGAGTCTGGTGACTCCCCGAGATGGATCACAGTTAGGTGGCCAGTACAGAGCTAGGACAGTCAGTTAGCCCTGAGTCTCAACTTCATCATTAGCTCCAACATTTGGAAAACTCTGTTGACTTTATTTTCCTTGAAATAAGTAAAGCCAGGTTCTGGCTCTACAGACAAATAACTACAGATGATTCCTCATTGGCTAACACTGAGGCAGAAAAAATACACAACACATGGGATGTGGCACACTGTGAGGAAGAACGTTCTAATGCTTTGCTCCAGGAACTTCAGTGTGGACAATCCAGCAAGAGATAGGCTCATGATAATGATGGGGCCCTCCTGGGTTGGTGGGAAGCACAGATGGGATGGCAAATTGGAAATGAATAGGGATTTTTCATTCTATTTGGTGTCTATTATTGCCTATAACTGGAGACAGTGATGGTTCTTTCAAATTTCTAGTCAGTAAGAACCATAGTCAAGGCTCTGGACCATCACTCAATCCATATACATACATAATACATACATACATACATACATACATACATACATACATACATACATACATACATATCTCTCTCTCCCTCTCTCCTCTCTCTCTCTCTCCCTCTCTCCCTCTCTCTCTCTCTCTCTCTCTCTCTCTCTCTCTCTCTCTCTCTCTCTCCCTCTCCCTCTCTCTCTCTCTCTCTTTTCATACAGTTTTTCTATTCAAAAGTAACCCATACTGGCAAAATGAAGAAGATGGGAGAGGGACACTCATACATTAGACACAGAGAAATTAACATTTGTATCCTGAGAGGTTCATACCCAGGGTATTTGTCACACTGCTTTACCCAGGAGTTTCACCATGAGTCTATTTTCCTGTATCTTGCTTATCCCCAGGAATCAGTGAATTTTCCACGTTCAATTCCTTACTTACTGCCCTGTGTTGGCAGCTGAGACAATTTCACCACTGCCTATTTAATCATTTGATGAATATTCCCTACATTGGGGTTGTTTCACTACCCACCTCCCCATGGTAATGTGGTAATAAGAGCCATCCCTATATGCAAATATTTTTCTTATCAATATCTAAGCCAATGGCATGCCTTAGTAGCTATCAGATATTCTTCCCCCCCTTGCAGAAGAGATTCCTACAAACACAGGATAAATTGATAGGCATTTGATCATGGTTTTAATGTGTTATTGAATTATTTGAAAACATTGTCTCCAGCTTCCCATCCACTGCCCTGTTTGAGAGATATGGGGAGGAGGGCGCTGAGCAGCTGATGAAGTGGTGGTAAAGCCCAGAGCTCAGGATGAAAGCTGGGTGACTAGATTGTTTGGGTTTGGACTCAACACTTCTGCCTGGCCAGTTGCAAGCCTAAGGCATGCCTTTTAGCCATTTTGCCCCTTTATCTTCTCTTTTATTTAATGGGGTGTTCAAGCACCCTCTTACAGTTGCTTTGTGAGTCAAATGAGTGGTTGCATGTAAATGCTTAGACTGCTCCACACAGGGAACGCTCTGAACCAAAAATGAATGGGCACTAAGGTTTCAAGAAACCATGTTTTTGGTTCATGCTCCTGACAGCCATGTGGAAGAGGGCTGACCCTGGGCTCAGACAGAGTCGGAGTACACACCCTCTCCTTGTATATCCTGCTGAGCAAATTCTTATAATTTAATCATGACTTTTAATGTTTGAAATGGTGCCTTTTACATTTTACTGAAGCACCGTTGCCGGCTGCTCTGTATTATACCCCCTGTTTATATTGCAATGCAAATTATTCCTGGTGGAGAGTTTACAAACTGCACTTCCATTATTAATAGGGTTATGATTTTCCCCATTCCGCTCTTATCTCTGTTGCCTGCGTGATGCATAATTCATGCTTACTACCCTTTGCTGGTCTCAGTGCCAGGGCACAGCAGTCTCCCTCTCTCTCTTTCTTCCTGATGACAGTAATTGGTATTCAGCGAGAGTAAAGTGACCATGTCCCCAGCTTCTGCCTCTCTCTAAAGGCGGTCTCTGGGAAGGCTCACACTCATGGATAATAGGAGCTCGAGGCCATTTACTGCCAAGGCTTGAGTTCTAGTTTGGTTTCAGCTCTGGATCACAGGCAGGGCTTCCCAGGGTCCTGAAACATTTGTCAATCAGGAGGAAATGGTATCGCCATTG
Source organism: Onychomys torridus (assembly GCF_903995425.1). Classification (NCBI taxonomy): domain Eukaryota; kingdom Metazoa; phylum Chordata; class Mammalia; order Rodentia; family Cricetidae; genus Onychomys; species Onychomys torridus. The sequence goes on from NC_050446.1 coordinate 121,526,118, forward strand.
GGAGTGGGGCAAAGGACCACAAGGAGGGTTGAAATAAGACGGGAGGGACCATCTCAGGCTGTATCAGTGGGCTTCCCACTCATGTGACCCAAAGGGGCTTGTGGAGATGGCAGGGCCTGTACACTCACCTCTTACCACTAGGTGAAAAACACATCACAAAGCACCTTGAAGGTCGAGCCTCTGCTCTTGCCTTTCTGACCAATGCAGAATCTCACCACAAACTTCAGATGGCGTCTGGCAGCACTTGTCTTAGAATGTGGTGTTCTCTGTCGATGTTTGAACATGAGGGCTAAAGGCTGGGACACCTCTGCCTTTGGAAGCTCTGTTTGTATGCTGGGTGGGATTGGTGGGGAGACGGTGTCCCCTCAGGCTCAGGAAGGTCTCAGAAGAAAGTAGCACAGGAAATAGAGGTCACAGCACAGGGCTTCTCTGTCCTTAGACATAAGCGACTGGTGTCCAGGGTACGGTCCTTATGAACTGTTTTGCCAGGCTGTCCCAGCTAGGGAGACAAGCTCAAGACAACTGCTACTATTGAAGTGGAAATAAAATGTTCTTTGATCTAATTTGTGTGAACCTTGGAAGCCACTTCCCTACAGAGGACCGTCCTGTGGAGTCTGCACACTGGCTTGGTTCATGCTCGTTCACATGCCCTTGTTCTCTTGGCCCTGGCCATTCGCTGCCTTGTCACAGTTCTCAGACAGTCTCCTGCCATTGTTCTCCAGAGGCAGTCTGTTTCCTTCACCTCCAGCCGGTGCTTCATTCCTGTGTGTGAATACATCATTCTTTTGTGTCAAGTCTGGGCCTGGCTCCCTGGGGTGGGTGGGAGGGTACCGACAGGCAGATGCAAAGCATCATCCATAAAGCTTTCCTTGCTGAGAAGGAACTGTTGGTCTGCCTAGGGGTGTCTTACAGCTCTCACTTTTCTTTAGGGCCATCCCCTGGAGGTCTGAATTCCCCAGTCAGGAGCTGTCAAGTGTTCATAAGTCCCCTTTGTGTTTTCCCCTTACTGTTCATCCCCATGTGCAAGAGTTGGTGGGCTAGCTCAGAGTAGGGCTGCAGCAGAACCCCTGAGGTCTTGGTGGATCTGAGTATGTCCACAGAGCCTGCCTGATTCCCTGAGGCCAGCATGGCCTGGAGAGGTCGTTTCTGAAGGTCAAAGTCAACTGTTCTTGGTACACTTCCTTGCCACATCCCTAATAGGAACTTGCAATGTCTCTGCTTAACACCTGCCTCTTTTTCTCTCTTCAAGAAGGTTCTTTTCCTCTCCTGGATCAGGGCTTCTCTTTACTGTATTTTCTATCTCATCTCCTGCTCACCAAGCAGAGGTGCCAAGTTACCCAAGCACACTTACACTGACACACACAAATAAAGGAGCACAAGCCTCCCTCCCTCTGAGGAATGCACTTAGAAACCCATATCTTCAGCCATACACACAGACACATGTAGTCCCAGATTTGCACAGGGGACACACATACACATATGAACTCATGTGCACATGCATGCACAAATACATGTAAACATGCACAGATACCAGGGACCTGGTTATAAACAACACACACACACACACACACACACACACACACACACACACACACAGCAGACTTTTTCTGTCCTACCAGCAAGCTCCCAAATCATGCCATGAGGACTTATTATTAATTATGAAAGCTTGGCTGATAGCTTAAGCTTGTTCCTAACTAGCTCTTATAACTTAAATTAACCTGTATCTATCAATCTATGTATTGCCACATGGCTCATGGCTTTTACCTGTCCCCTAACATGTCTTGTTCCCTCTGCATCTTCAGGTGACTCTGCCCTTCTTCTTCCTAGCATCTTTTGTGCCTGGAAATCTTGCCTAGCTTTTGGCCATCCAACTCTTTATTAAACTACCAGAGTGACACTTCATCATAGTATACAAAGAGATTATTCCGCAACATTTACTCCTTTTGTCTAAATAAAGAGGAAAGGTTTTAACTCTAACACAGTAAAACTATATACAATAAGAACAATGATCAGGTAAGAACTACATTCACAATGTTTAGTCCATTTATATCTGGCGATTTTGGAGAAAATACTTTATTATTTATCTTATCTTAGTGAGTTCAAAGTTCTGTACTTAATGTATCTTCTATTATAACCAAGGAAAACTATAACTATGACTGTTTAGTCTTCAACTCTATCAAAGACCCCAGGAGGATATAATATGGCCTTAGTAAACAGGAGGTGCAGAGCAAGCAATTTCTAAAATTAAAAGAAATGACAGAAGCAGCTGGCTGCCTGGACAATCATCTGAGATTCCTCTGCAATGTTGGGGAATCCATCTTTAGCCTACAGGCCTAGAATACCTGAAAGACTTTTCTGTGAAGCAGGAGTTTTTGAAGGACTGTCCTACCCTGTCTTGGCAAGTCCAGCAGTTGCTTTTCTTTATGTTTTGCTGGTCCAGTTTGGACAGCATACTGTCAGCAGTTGAGGCAAAGGCAGTTTCTTGCCCAAATGGCTAGCTTTTGGCATAAAGAAAGCAAACTCCATCTGGAGGTTCTTTAATGTCCATCATCCTTATTTGAAGTAAATTGGTGTTGCCAGGAGCAGACATGTCTCACTGTCATGAAAAGCCTTATGTTACTAAAACATTTTAAATGCCATAATCTGTAGGTCTTTGAAGTGTTTGAAGACCACCTATTTATCTAAAATATATCTCTGATCTTGAAAACATACCTAACATGACTACAAGTTAGAATTGTTATAGGTGACTATTAACCTGCATTTCTTTATTGTCCTAAATAGTTTATAATAATAACTTTCAAAGACTAGAACTTTACATTACATTTTAAAGTGTGCTGCATAGGTACAATATCTTAAATAAGACTAGAAACATATATACTGTATAACAAAAACAACCTTAAATTTGTATCAGTGTACAAAAATCCAAACTAATGTAAAATATTTGAGACCAGTGGTTGTTTAAAAGTGGACTCCACAATCCACTCTTTTATCTCATCATTTCTATACTATATCCCCCTTTCTTCCTTCAGAAAGAGATCCTTAAATCTAACTCCTTTGTTTGACTTTTTCCTGACCATGAGCAGTAACAACTTGTAACCAACCCTCCTAAATGATGACAAACAACTATAACCCATCAAATGACCAAAACCCATCCACCCCACCACTTGGGGATGTGGATGTCATAGTCTCTAAACTACTTCCTGTTGTCTGGCAGTGCCAAAATCTTTGGGAAACCTTGGGAAAATTGGGATAATGGCCAAGTCCTGGGAGAGTTACCTGTATTTTTTGCTGTTCAGTCTTTGTACAATGGGAAAGTGCAAGGCTTGTCCTGGTTGGAGTAGTCTGTGAAGCTGGACCATCTCAACTAGTAGCTTTGAAGTTGTTCTGGATGCAGAACCCTGAGGAAACTGCAATAAAGGCATTTGAGAAGCTGGATCACCTGGGCCACCTGTTTTCATTGGTGTCTGGTACCCTTGCTATGAAAACACATGAACTTTCAAAGTTAATGTACATGCCTGCATTAACACAAGTATAGAATTGTGGTGTGCACAAGTTAGTTAAAGATGATTTTTTGTCCTATGTTTAAGCAGGTAAAAGACATCTGTCAACTTTATAAGTCCGCTTGGACTGTATAATCAAACTGTAACATAAATCTCTATCCATGTCATATGAAAAGATGGCATGTAACAATAAGTCATGAGGACTCTGTGGCCAACAAGATTTATTATGTCTGATTTCACCTCAGAGCTGTTTCCATGTCAAGGGATCAACTTACATGTCACCTGTGCTGTAGTCTCTTTTGACTTCCTCACTCATGTCTGTAGCCAAGGTACTCAGGAGGTCTCCCCTAGTTAAATCCAATCTCTATTAATCTGGAAGGAATCTATAGCCTGAAACAAAAGGATAATTTCTCCCGCAATGTGACACACTGTCCAACATCCATTTTTAAGTCAAGACATTTTAAAAATACATAGGATGGTTTAATTTAGCAGTCTCCATAATAAATGCCTCTCAGCAGCTATTGTTTTTTGTACATTAGCATTTAAAAATTCAAAGTTAACAAGAGACATCATATAGGATTCAGACTTACTGTGTCTTTTCCATCCTTATATGGCTTTTTTTTTTTTTTTTTTTTTTTTTTTTTTTTTTTTTTTTTTTTTTTCCTGAGACAGGGTTTCTCTGTGTAGCTTTGGAGCCTGTCCTGGATCTCACTCTGTAGACCAGGCTGGCCTCGAACTCACAGAGATCCGCCTACCTCTGTCCCCTGAGTGCTGGGATTAAAGGCGTGCACCACCACTGCCCTGCGGCTTATTTTTGTTTTAATTACTTTAATCTCTCTTTAAAGACTTTATTATTTTAAAACTATTTTTTTTTCTGTGACTGCTTATACCCATTTTTTTTCTTAAGCCTACACACATTATTAAATACACTGTAACCTGTTAGAGGTTTTTCCATCTGAAACTGCTTTACTGCATGTCTGTAACCTTTTATGTCTTCATGAGCAAAACCTTAAACCCACCATGTGGCGCACTGGCAGCTCACGCACATGGCATCTGCTGGGAGATGTGTCTCTGTACCATGGCCACATGAAGACTAGGAAGCCTCATCTGGCTCCATTTTTGTGTGTTTAGAACCTTTTTAAAAGCTTTCTCAGTTCTTATGTGGATATATGTGCCCAGACTTTGAGCATTATTTGTAGGTGGACCGTTTCTGCCATCTCCCAAATCATGACATGGAGACTCATTATTAATTATGAAAGCTTGGCTGATAGCTTAGGCATGTTCCTATCTAGCTCTTATAACTTAAATTAACATGTATTTATCAATCTACATGTTGTCATATGGCTTGTGGCTTTTACCTGTCCTCTGATATGTCTTGCTTCTTCTGTGTCTGCGAGCGACTCTGCCCTTCTTCTTCCCAGCATCCTCTGTGCCAGGAAATCCTGCCTAGCTATTGGCCGTCCAACTCTTTATTAAACCAACCAGTATGATAGTTCTTCACAGTGTACAAAAAAATTATTCCACAATAACACACACCACACACACGCACGCATGTGCACACACACCAAAAGCTACATTCACTTTCAGGAAACCTGGCTTCTTCCATATGTTCAGGACACAAGGAAAGGAAAGCCACTGCTATATATTCTGACCCACTAAAGGACCCTATGTTGCCCACTGAATCATGAAGCGCTTTCCTGCTTAAGTTTGTTTTCTTCTGGCCAAAGAGAGCCACTTATTTCCAAGAAACAGTGCCAGTGGATTCTGCTGAGCCCACACTGTGGTTGGAGACACACATTTTGGCATCCAGTCCTGTCCTCCCACGGATCTTTGTTTACACAGCTCCTGTTTCTCTGGGCTTCAAGACCTTGAGAGGAACTGCCACTGTGCCCTACCACAGTGACCTGTGCAGAATGCAGCTGCAAATTACCATGGGACATCTACTCTTCCTGTGCTCTTGCTGCCTTTTTAAGGGGTCTTACTAGCGAAATTCAGGTCTCTTCTTAGAGTCTTCTTCAACCAACTGGGACAATGGCTTTGTGCTCTGGACTCTACTTTCTGTGAATTAGCACTCCCAAGACAGGTCTTTCTACCACCCCAAACAGTGTTGTCACACACAAGAAGGTCTTGCATATTTGCTGAGTGGATTGCTTAACCTGACACATAGACTCTCTGAGCTAGGTGCTATTGTATTTCTCCATTTACAGATGCAGCCACTGAAGCTCCCAGGAGTGACAACTCCCAACCACTACAAACACCCAAACAAGCTGAATCCAGGTCTCAGCTGGTACTGCACTGCCTAGCTGTAAAACCTCTTCTATACTGCTGGGGTGGGGGTTGAACTTCTGGGCCTTGGGAGTCCTTGATCTTGGGAACCATAGTGCTTATGGTTTATGCCATGGCTCCTTTAAGGTTAATGGAAAGAGCTCCCGGCTCATGGAAAACAAACTGCATAATCTGGGTTACTGGGTCACTCCTTCTCCAGCTGGTTCCACTAGCTTTTGGGTTTTCCCTATTGTCTGGCCAAGCCTGGCTCATCTCCACTCAAAGCTGCCTGGGATCCTAAGCTTAAGATCCTCAGAGTGCTACAAATGTAACTGATTCAGGCCCAGCTATGTGTCTGCAAATGGGCCCACCATAGAAATCTCATTCTTGGGAACCTAAGAGCCCTGTGATGATTGAGATTCATTCATTCACACATTCATCTAACATGTCTGTTGGACATCTGATGTCACCAGTCCTATGTTGAACTGGAAACAGCCAGTGACCTCCAGGGGCTTATAATCCAGTGGAGGGGACAAACATAAAATCAAATAATCCCCTACAGGATAAACAGGTAAAGGAGGCCAGGGTGCTAAAAAGAAAAAGAGCTATGTTCACTGTTGTGTCTGAAACGGATCTAGCTGCAAAGAGCAATACAGACTCATGCAGTCTCATAGATTCTAGATACTACACTCAGCAAGTCTGAGGAGGGGTCTGAGAATGAAGACGATCACCTCCCCAAGTGATTCTGGGACCAGGACATCTGGAGGAAATCTGTAGAAAGAGGCCAGAGAAACTGTCACAAGGCAAAGTCATTACTTTAAAGACTTTTAAGGAGTTGTCAGCAAGCAAGAGAATTGAAAGCACTTTAGAACTTAAAATTTAAAAATGTTGGTTGTGGAAATGATCAAATGTCAAAGAAATAAATAAACCAAAAAGCAAAAATGACTCACCCAGGGTATCTGTGGCATTTAATTTTATGTGCATCTTATTGGAAAGTTCTCTGTCAACATCAAATAAATATCTAATATTCCCAGGATATGAATTTTCTTTACCTGTATACACAGTCTACCCACAACTACCTGGTATTTAAATAGTGACTCATGGGCAACATCATTGTCATGGCCTCCTCTGATGCTGGGATGTATTCTGTGATACTCCAGGATACCTAAGTGATGTCCATTTTGTTCAAGGGATCCTCCCTCCTTATACTAATACTTTTAAAGATGATATACATCTTTACATTTCATTTTATAAATAATTTTTATTGGGTGATGTAGACACATATGTATCCCCTTAAATGTATAGCTGCTGGTGGATCTTCTCAAACAGAATTCACTTTTGGGACCAGCACCCAGAATCAAAATAAAGAATGTGACCAGCATGCCATACTTTCCCATACCTCACTTTCTCTTCCCAATAGTCAGTCATGAGAATTAGGGGTGGAACTAAGGATATAGTTTAGGTCTCATATTTGGCTTTCAGTTCTTTGCTGAGAACTTTGCCCTATGCATACTTATGGCTCCCACTGAGACACCCTGAGTGACTTTGCAGACACATAGCTGGACCTGAATCAGGCACACTTGTAGCATGCTGAGGATCTTAAGCTTAGGGCTTTGTTTTGGCAGGATCCTTGAGGTACCAGGCTGATGCCCTCAGTGGCAGGCAGACAATGGGTGTCAGGAGACCAGTGGTCCTGAGCAACCCTGATAGAGTCTTACAGTCTGTTCACATTTTGGTCTCAGCTCCCAGGAAGAATTCCTTTACTAATTCCTTGTGCAAACACGTTCCTGGAAGGCATACTATACAGACTCCATTGAGTTTGGGGTCTGGTGTCAGGGCTTCCTGTTCCCTCCCTCTCTCTATTCTGACCCAAATCATCCTCTCTTAGGTCTTGGGGATCTCTTTTCCATGTTCTTTGAGGCTGGATTTTTTTTTTTTTTTTGAACTATTAGCAGCAATAACCCCTGCTAACTCTTTGCCCCGAGGCCTTTCAAAAGTTTTTAGATATAAGTTTTTATTATGTATGACTTCTTTGAGTTTCAAGAAGAGCATACTTTTTACAGAAAATACGTGAATCATATAGTCCCATACGATGTAAAAAGCAAAAGTCTTTTCTATCATCTGAGGTTCTTCCCCCCACTGCAGGGATGGTGATGGGGAAAACCACCCTGAGCAGAAAAGATGAGTGTATCTGATTTCTTTCTCTATTACTCTCTGGATTTTTGCCAAAACTGGGATCATATTATCCCGTTTTACAACTTTATCTTGGCCTTAACAACATAGCGCACACATCTTAACAGATCAGCCTCTGCAACCCCACTTCATTGTAGCACCTTCGAAGAAGTGTTGTAAAGTGCTGTAAATGACTGAGCTGCATACTTTTTTTAGGCGTAGTGGTGAAGGGGTGCATAGCATTCAGATTATCCCCTAGTTTTGCTATGACAAATAAGTCTGCCGTAAACACATTTTCCTTTTCCTTTTTGGAAATAAGGTCTCTGGTATCCTAGCTAGACTGGAATTCTCTATGAAGCCTGAGGCTGACCTTGAACATCTAATCCTCCTCCCTCTGCCTCCCTGGTGCCAAGATAACAGCTGAGTGCTACCATGCCCAGTTTGGGGGCTGACACGTTTTATGTATGGATTTGTCCAGCTACTTAGGTGAGAAGGAATCCTGGAGGTTTTCTGACAAGAGGTAAAGAACAGCAGCCTTTTAAGTATTGGTGTGTCACTGCTTACACTTTGGCCAACAGACTAAGGTATAGCCTTTTCTAATCTAAGCATTGGGAACTATTAATCTTGAAAAAAAACACATCTGAAGTGGAAAAGAACAGGTTTTTTTTTTTTTGTTGTTGTTGTTTTGTTTGTTTGTTTGTTTTGAGCTGAGGATCGAACCCAGGGCCTTGTGCTTGCTAGGCAAGCGCTCTACCACTGAGCTAAATTCCCAACCTGAAAAGAACATTTTATTCCCCTGAACGTGGATGTGTCTTAGCATCCCCATGTGTCTTGCTTTTAAATAGGCACTGGCCCTTTCAGGCAGAGTCAAGGGATGACAAAGATGTGGGCCTGGTGTGTGTGGTGGAAGTGGAGGTTTGTCACAGAAGAAGCTGTCTGAGAACAATCGTTTGGTGAAGGTAGCATGAGATCTGTCACCATAAATGATGTGCTTTCCTGGATCTGGTCATCTAGATGAAGGAAATGGTGGCTCTGATCTGGTGGCAGCAAGGTGGGAGGTTGGACACTCTCCTCTCCTGTCAATGGCTGGGCCCAGGTTGTCTCCCACCAGACACCAATCTGAGCTTGCATAACTGATATTCTGAACTCCCTGGAGCAAACTCTGTCCTGAGCCATCAATTTAGCTGTATACCCCTTTGGGATGTAATGGTTCTGGAGGCTAACTAATTAATCTCTTCCTTCAAAGAGCTGGCAGTCAAAGCCGGGAGAGGACTTTGCCCCTGAAATAGAGAGCTTCTGACTCCATAGCTGCAAAAAGACAATACCCATAAATCCCTATCCATGAGTGATGTGGTTTGGGCCTATGAGCAAATGCATGGAGACAGATATTTCACAGCCCACTAACTATTCTCTCCAGGCTGGTTCTGGTTTGATGTTTCCCACTTCTTAGACATCTACAACTTAATATGATTAAGACAAGACCATGACCTCAGCTTACGCCTGCCTAGGCTTACCCACTTTGGTGCCTAGCATCACCTATTTGGCTCAAGCAGAAAGCCAATAGTCTTGTGACCATTTTTTATTTTCACCCCTATCCATGCTTGTCCTTAAAGCACAGAGCAGTCTTCTACCTCTGGCTTCCATTTTTGGCCCCTAAAATTCACTTTCATACAGCAGCTATGTGACTGGAGAAAAAAAAAAAGTATAATAATGTATCATGCCTCTCATGTGCTCAGCCCCTTCAATGGCTTCCCATTTCAATGAGAAAAATAACTCAAACCTCTTGCTCAAGAGGCTTTGTTTGATCTGGCCCCTGATAACCTTCCTAACTCCTCTGAGGCCAGTCCCCATAGCTTGCTGTTTTCACTTCCTCAAATAAGTCAGGGTCCTTCCCTGTCCCTGGACTGTTCTTCCTTGTGTCTGTGTCTGAAGCCTTCCTCCACGTGTTCCGCTCCTGTGTGGGAGCTCCATTCCATCTTTAGATTTCAAGACTGCCGTTAAGAATGGGATCCTAGCATCCTGAAATCTTAGCTTCATGTTTTCCTTCATATTGTTTTGTTTTCAGGTTTACTAAGGTATATCATGTATGCAGTGAAGGATTTTAAGTATGCTATTTTTAAAAGTATGGCTCAGTGTTTTTTACACACACACACACACACACACACACACACACACACACACATACCCCTATCAAACCACCAGATCTTTCATGACATTGTATGTTTATTGTTACTTGTCTGACTTGCAAAGATAAGAGACTAGATAATATCATCACAGCCAACAGGGCCTGATTGCTGGTTGGAGGATACGTTCCTACAAGCTCCATGCAGGCTGTTTCATAGCTGAAAACAATTTATAATGCAGGTACTCAATGAAGCATGACATCCTCCTCCAGGACTGACTTTTATGGACACCCTTACATGTGTGTGAAGGTAAGGGTACAACATACCAATTGTAAACTGGTTTTAGCAAGAAAGTTTAGAAACATCCCAATGGTTATCCTGTGGAGGTCTAGCTAGAGATGTGCACTTAGCACATGTGGAAAGATACTTTATTTTGCTTTTTGTTTTTCAAGACAGTTTTTGGCAGCCTTGGCTGTCCTGGAACTCACTCTGTAGACCAGGCTGGCTTGGAATTCATAGAGATCTGCCTGCCTCTGCTTCCCGAGTGCTGGGATTAAAGGTCATGTGCCACCACTGCCCGGCATGGAAAGATACTTTGGAAGCTGTCGTAAACATGAACACTCTTAGGACAAAATTCTTAAGTTGGATCAAATAGAAAAAAGATGCAAAATGATGCCTAGATGAAAGAAAAGTGTTTATTTGTTGCTACACCCTTATATCTGAACCCCTCAGAAGGAAACTGAAAGTTATTGCTCTCTGGGTGTTCTGGCCTCAAGTAGGAGAATGCTTCCATTTTTTTTTTTCACTTGAATATATGTCACACATAAAATAAACAAACAAACAAACAAATAAATAAATACAATAGAATCTTTAGGCTCTAGAGGGAGAATGCGCATCAGAAACAGGCTCCAACAGGCCAGGCAAGGACTGTGTAGGTAGCTTGGCTGCCTTGGGCTTCAAAGGTGTGGAGGGAACTGGTTGGCTTAGAATTTTGTTTTCAGGGCTCTCTCTGAAACTTTCAGGAAAGAGCAGCTGTCCACTCACGCAGCAGAAGCCAGTGGATATTCTGTTGTTAGTTCAGGAAAGCACAGGCTCAACACTGTACCCTAGGGCTTGGATTTGTGGGGTGCTGATTCTACACTCCTTCCAATTCACCTCACTCTTGTTTCACCTAGCGATGCAAGGCAATGAGAAGCTCGCCGGGGCCAGCCCTTCCCAGCCCTGTGTCTGTTGTCTTCCCCATCTTCTTCTAAATAGAGAGGTTAGAACTGAAGAACAAACACCTGCCCCAACAGGCAATCATCTGTCCCTTTCCTCAGGCTTCCGTGATGCTAGTGAGGCTCACAGGCTTGGGGATGAGCCAAAGACAGCCTTGAGTCATCCCTTCACCATTTCTCAGCTTGCATCCTTGGGCAAGTCAAGGGACTGCATTGTGTCTAAATTTCCATGTGGGTAAAGGTAGCATCCGCACATGTGCCCCAACTCCTAAGGTCCTGAGGAACAAGCTGCAGTAGTTGTCCAGCTTGTAAGAGTAAAGGGCTGTATGGACAAAGTAAGCAGTGTGGTGGCATGTTCATGTATGTGTTTTCTGGGGCTCCCATAGCAATGAGCACAGATTTAGCTTACAACAGGAGCAATTTACTCTCCTGTGGTTTGGGAGCACAGAAGCCTGCATAAAGTTTTGAGCAGAGCCATATACACTGAAGGCTCCAAGAAAGGATCTATTATTGTCCCTTGTAGCTTCAAGGGCCATTTATGTTCCCTGTGGGCGGTATCACCCCAATCAGCCTGTTTGCACAGGCCTTTACTTTTTTTCTGTGTCTCTCCTCTGGAGGTCTCTTGTGATGTTAAGACTCAACTGGATAATTCAAGATGGTTTCATCTCAGCATCCTGTATCCCGGACTTCATTCCAACTGCTAAAACAGAGCCCTTTCCCAAAGACCATACGCTTCTGGGTGGGTGGAGGCAGGATATGAACCTAATTTTCTGTGGGTCAGCATTCAGCCACAACACATAGACCAAGCAAAGACAGTGGTTATGAAAGCCCCCAGGTATGTGCCCATGCTGTGGGAGTTTATGAGAGGTTCCAGGTCATGATCTTCTGATACTGAGCAAAATGGAGTCCTGTTTTCTAACCTAGGGAGGCTGCTCCCTACATCTGTTTTTCTCTCTGGAGCCCTCTTTGTCTCTTTCTCTGCCAGCTAACACAAATCTTATTTCACAGGCCTGGAAAGTTGTGCCGTTCAGAGACAAGGCCCTATCAATGCAAATGCAAACCTTTTTCTTTAAACCTTCATGTGCATTTTGCAAACCAAATAAGGGCTGCAGCTGAGTTCCTAGTGTTTTACCAATGTCGTCTTCTGGTTTTGACTTGACATTATAAGAAGTCACCATGAGAGGAAGTGGACAAAGGGAAGCAAGTCTTTGTGCTATCATTGCAAATTCCAGTGAGTCTATAATCATTTCATATTAAAAAATGACACCCCTCACCCCATGAATATTTGAAATTTGTACAAGAAAACAAATGAACACACAAAACAAAATCCCCCTAGATTCCTATAGATCTTTAGAGGGTAGAAGAAAGCTAATCTTCAACTCCTAGTCAGATGTTTGCTGAGTCATCGTCCTAGGACAGAACCCCCATTCTTAGGGGCTGTTGGGAAGGGGCCTTCTCTGGCCCACATTTCAGACTTCCTGGGATGCTATCAATGATAGCCAACTCCCTGAAGAAGGGAGTTCTGCCAGGCCCTCCCCAAGCCTCCCCAGGCCAGGGTTGGTCTGCAGACACATGGCTGGGTTGGGCCAGCACACCTGGCCCTGCGGCCCAGGCTGAACCTGTTGCTGCCATATGCACACAGCTTTGGCTCCTGTTGGCCTGCTCTTCTGCACTTTCCTGGTAGGCACACGGCCTCAGTAACCCTACCTTGAGTCAGAGAGCTGCAATGAGCTCCTAGGAGGTGCCGCTCTGGCTTGGGGCCAGCTCTCCTTACCCTGGCTTTGATTGTCATCTATGCCTGCTGCATCTTCCTTCTCCTCCTCCTCCCTGGGGCAGGGTGTCAGCTTCCCTCCCGTGCAGACTCCAGCTGCCACTAGTCTGGGCAAGTTGGAGGTACCCTCCCTGGGCCACTTGTCTGGTCTTTTCTCTTATTCCTCCTCACCCATGTGGAGGCGGTGGGTGAGTTCGATATACTGTAGCTTAGTAGTTTGGTATCCCAAGGCTTATAAACTTGAAGGTCACGTTTAGAGTTTGGGGTGGTGGTGGTGCTGGGAACTGATTGAGTCTGCACACAGAATATATGAATATTTTTCAGGCAGAGGGTGATCCTAAGAATTACAGGGCTCAGAGGACTAGAAGAGGCTGTAGCTTACATTTTGTAATAAACATTAAATATTTTGTTTCTGGCATTCAATTGACAGCTATACTATTTCACATCCTTACCTCAGTTTCCTCCTGTGTAAAAGTAATTAAATGATTGCATCATCCCACATATCACAATTGCTTGGCACTGTGCTGCAAAGAATAAATGAGAAAGTTCTTGGCACAAGCCAGTAAGAGCCCAACAGAGATTAGCTGTTATTGTCATTACCTGCCCTGAGCATAGATGAACTCACTTTTTGCTCACAGCAGCCTTGGGACATGGGGAGTGTCAGAAGGGAAAAGGGGACCAGGAGAAGAAAGGTGTTGGCTCTGTTAATATCCCTTCATGAGTGCACCTGGAAAGTCTTTTCTGTTCTGTCTTCTGGGGTGTAGGAGAAAGCAAGGAACTTGTACATGGTTGCACTGAAAGAAAATTCCAGAAGGACTTGGGTGTGAAGGCCAAGACTGTGCCCGTGCACAGAGCCTTTCCACCTTGGCAGATGCTGCTCTTTACTTGAGGCCCATCTGGCCATCTGTCAGAACCTACCTCGCAGGACACCCACCCTGGGAGTACCATCCCTGAGCAACACCTGTAGGTGTTACATTTCATCTTCCAGCTTCTCTGCACGCCTTCTGGCTTAGGTTAACTCCACAGCAGCATCCTTGCCTATCTGCTGCTGCTTTCCTCTGAAGAAGTAAGGCCTTTGTCTAAGGCATCAGTTTTCTCCCTGTGCTCAGCTATGTGTCTGCTGACAAGGATGTCCTGTCTCTACTCCTTCCTCAACCATTTCCTGTCTATCTGAGGGATATGGAGAGGAGTGACCTATGTCCTCAAGGCACCCAAAGCCAGAGATGGAGTGACAGCACACCCCCTTAGAAAGCCATCCAGTTTTCTCTGAGCATCTTGTTAAAATTCTTAGTCCTGGGAATCCTGAGGAGTCAAATCATCCTGAGTCCAATAGGCATTAGGAATGAGTCGAGGGCCAGGGCAATGAGAGTTGGGCAATTGGTGGTTTTCCTGGGGACTTTGAGGGACAGGAAGGAAGAGATTTGGCTTTCTAAGACTTGTCTGATGCCTGCAAGTACCCATGCCAGTCTGTCCATCACATAGGGATGGCTTCCACTGAAGTCCCTTGGATCTGATCTCTTCTTTCTCTCAGAGCATCATAGGGCTGCTGGGCTGGGCCTATAGGCTCCCAGCTCTTCCAGAGGTGGACAAAGGTGCTTGTTGGAAAGATGCAACAACAAAGCTCCAGGTGACCGCAAAAGCAGCTGAGAGTGACCTCAGACTGAGTCAGTACTAAGCATTCTGGACTCCTGTGGACACTTGTGGGGAAGTTGGTTGTTGACTAGGAAGGCATCTGGAGAAGGCTGGGAAAGGGAAGGGTAATACTACATTCACCACTAGTGTTTTTCTAACCAAAGTCTACAACTGAGTGTCCATGTCCAGATTCATGATTCAACCTTGTTACCAAATCTGGCTCAACTCAGAAAATGGCTTCCCTGTCCATTCTGAAACCAGAAATCAATTTGACTTTCTCTGTTTTTCACTGCCTCCAATCAAGACTATCATGTACTTCTATCATTTGGTTTCTAAAACCTCCCTTGAATCCATCCTATTCTTTCTGTCCCTGGGGCCACCCCTTGGGGCCCTCACCATCTTCTTCTCTAAATTATTTCATTGTTCTGACTCCCCCCATTTCTTTTACCAATTTCATCTCATTCCCCAGCCATTAGTTGGCCCAGAAGTTAGAGGGGGGAAAACTTACCAAGTTAATTCTATGATTAAAAATCTTTTACTATTTCTTGAATAATGCTCTTAAAATGTGTGACTTCCTGCTGTTCAAACATGGACTCCATGAAGAGCAGGTTGCCAAGTTTGGAGGCAGGTGTCATAGTGACTATCGTCACTATCAGAGTTGAATAACTACTTATCTGTATCATATAGAGATGATAACTCCTCTCAACATCAAAAAGTTACATGGTAAATGGATAGGCCCAAGTTATGGGGCAAATATAATAATGTCAATTGTAGAATCTAGGGAATGAGATGCAGGGATTTATTGTGCAACTTTCTTGACTTTTTTTGTTTGGAAAATTTCATTTCAGACTCCTGGGAAAAGTTTTTCTCACAGCTCCCATTACATCAGAGTTAACCCCAAAGTTGTTGCCTTGGTTTGCCAGCCCTGTCTGAATGCCCTGGCCTCTGCAATGGATATATCAGGAGCCAATTCTGTCACTTCTGTGCTCTAGCCATCAAGCTGGTCTTTCAGTCTTCAATATAACACCCTTCTAGTTGGGGATAAGTAATAACTGCAATTTAACACAGCCCATTGTGTAATAATATGAACGACATGAAATGTCTTTTCTGTAGGTGAGGTAGTTAAACAGTGGTACTTTATATGGTCCTAATAAATAATTGTTTCTGATCACTCATGCAGAAGCTCTAAGCCCAGACTTCCTAAGAGACGTGCCATCACTCCATCTCTGAATTTGAGTGCATTGAGAACGTAGGTCACTCCTGTTCATATACCACAGACAGGCAGGAAATGATTAAGGAAGAAGAAACAGAGTGAGGGCATGCTTTTCAGTGACACACATTGTATTCCAGTGTGGTGCTATGGGTTTTCTTCTGAAAATTAAATAGATTGATTTATCAATGGACTGTCATCTACCCGTATTTTTATCATCCAATTCCTTGGTTGCACATACACCAGCATGGAGTGTTGTATAAGCATGCAGAACTCCATGGTTTACTTTGATTTAAGATAGCTTTTTATTACAAAGTGAAATAAAGAATTCTGATGAAAACCTAGATATTACCAAAAGCATATTGTCCTCCCTCCCCAATGGACCTAAGATTCAACTTTAGTTTTCATGATCCTGGTGAGAGAGGAAAATGGATGATCATCAGAGTCCAGGGACCCTCTAGCATGCCTACTACCAAGAGATAGAAAGAAGTCTTTGGCTCTGTGATGATGGGTTGCTTTTAATGGACAAGGCATTGACTCTCTGATTCTTGTTTTCTCCATGGGCAAATCTTGGAACATACATGAAATTATGCAGTTCAAGAGTCAAATAGATTGGCTGTTCATGTCTTTTATTGCCTTTAATCCCTCTTCATCCTCAGTGGTCATGGACAGGAAAGGAAGCAGCTTCAGCCTCTAGTATGTTGGGGAGGCATAGCATCATTTGTTGACCTTGACCTCTACCTATGTGTCCTGATGTTTCTATTGCTGTTTGAGACAGTTAAGAGGGGGAATGGGCTCACAGGACATTTTATTTCTAGAAGTGGGCAATATCATGTGGCACATTGTGTGCTCTAAATGACTTGATACTGCATCAAGAAAGGGAAGCAGTAGGACTCTTTGTAGATCAGACTGAAAGACTGATCAGTTCCATGGGGTCTGTTTGGTAGAGTATGAGTTCTTTATTGTTATTCTCAAATCACAATAGAAAAAAAAGCTTTATCCCACACAAAGGTCTTGATAGATGTGGGTTCAAAGTATGAAAAAATAAGCAGAAATTCTTTGGGGACACAGATGCATAAATTTGTTGGTCTATGCATGGTGTCAGCTTCTCCAGGGAGCATACTTTAGCTACTTGATGCATGATTGTGTACTCAATCTAAAATTGGAATCTTTTGTTCTAAACACAAGCATCCTCATCAATTGATTAGAGAAACAAATTGGAACAAAGCCCCCCAAAATATTCCACAAATTTCTCAATCTGTCTGTGGAAGACAATAGCGTGGTTGGAGACATGTGAAGCAGATGTTTTCAAACAAAGTACTGGGGGAGATTAGTCATTGTCTACCATACCCAGAAACTACCCTGAAAAAGTCAGATTCTGAAGGTATTAGGTGTGGCCTTTGAATCTCCTTGCTAATCAATCTGCTCTAGCAATTCAGATGAAAACACCCAGGGACCACAGGTGAGGAGCTGTTGGCTCAGTGATTGCAATAAGAGAACAATGACTTCTAACGATATCCACATTCTAATCTCAGAACCTATGAAAATATTGGAAAAAGAGAATAAAGTTTGTAGATGCAAAGGTTTGCTAATTGATTGATTGAGATGAGAGAATTACCCAAGTTTTCCCAGTGAACGTAGTGCGACAGTGAGAGCAATGGGAAATAGAGAAGCTTCCTTGGCCATGGCTGGAAAGAGAAGTGAAGGTAGGCTTCAGGAGATGCGGTGTGGCTGGCTATGAAGCTGGAAGAAGTGTGAAGCTGTAAACCAAGACACATGGGTGACAAGAAGCTGGAAAAGAGAAGAGAATGGATTTCTTTATTATTATGGAGCTTCCAGAAAGGAACACAGCCCTATTTGTACCTCCATTTTAGCCCAGTGGGGACCACCTTGGGCTTGAACTAAGGGACTGCATTATCAATTTGTGTATTTGAACTTATTCTGATTGCAAAGGAACACTAACATTGGGGTTCTCTGGCCTGATCGTTTCTTTTTTCTTTTTTCCTCCTCCTCCTCTTCCTCTTCTTCTTCCTCCTCCTCTTCCTCCTCCTCCTCTTCCTCTCCTTCTTCCTCCTCCTCTTCCTCCTCCTCCTCTTCCCCCTCCTTCTCCTCTTCCCCCTCCTCCTCCTCTTCCTCCTCCTCCTCTCTCATCCTCTTTCTGTTTCCTTTAGTTTTGCAGCTATGCTCTGCTGAGCTCCTGAGAGTGTTTGCCTAGGTGATGATCCACACAGTTCCTCACAAGGGATGGGCCAACAGGATTTATTTGGGGGGAGCTTTATGGTTTATATAGGTTTACAGGGCATTGTCTCATTGTGGCTGCCTTCTCTCACTGAATGTTTAGCAAAAACATGTGAGCTCATTGTTTTTGCCTCCAATCACCAAGCCAGTTAGGACTGGGTGGGGATGTTAGCTACTGGCTGCACTTCAGGATGCAGCAGAAAAGTCCACAGTCATTTCTCATTGACTGGAGTCATAATTAAATGGGGAATTAAAGAGTGGGGATTCAAGGATGAGTAAGACATAGGAACTGAATGCATTCCTTATTGTAGATGTCTGCTGAGACACCTCCCTTTTCTTACTGTGGA
This sequence comes from Onychomys torridus, assembly GCF_903995425.1. NCBI lineage: Eukaryota > Metazoa > Chordata > Mammalia > Rodentia > Cricetidae > Onychomys > Onychomys torridus. Next base: position 121,544,593 of record NC_050446.1, read on the forward strand.
ATAAACTGAGCCAATTCCCTTATTACAAAAGCCCAGGCTTGATAAGGTATACACAAGACAGGTATACACAAGACAGTTTGGTTTATGGTGACCCATGACAAGCCCTATGTATTTAGTGGTCAGTTATCTCTTGCCTCAAGTGGATCTGGGAAGCAACATCTGATTTCATCATCATAAGCACTGAGATAAGAACCATTATTTTTCTCACAGGGATGAGACTTAGTAAAGCTTAGGTAACTTGCTTCATTGTCATGTGTCCGATCAGAATTAGAAGTGGGATTGGAACTTTTCTTTATCATTAGACAAACACATGATATTTCTTGGTTCCCTTTACTGATGTTCTTTATGTGATGCATTGAGATGAATAAATAATGGATCACAACTGTATGGCCTGATCCCTAGACTACACCCAGATAAATGTTGTACCATTTTCAGTAGCAATTAGCTTCAGTGAAACGTTGTCCAGATTAATAACAATATCACCAACTGCTATTTATAGATGGCTGTCCTCCAAAGAGGCCAAAGTGCTCTGTAGATAAACACTGTCTAATGTGGTCTTGTGCTACTGTACACTGGGTCTGAGTCTGTGGTTTCTTTGTGCTTCACAGAGGGGAATGGATCTTGACATCATTCGTGCAAAGAGTTGATTCCCCCCATGGGTGGTACCAGCTTAGTGAGAATTTGTTCTTCATGGTAATCTGTCCTCACACATTCTGTTTTCCAGAGGTCTCTGGCTTGCTCAGATCATAGGGGTTAGACAGTTTGCATTATAGGTAATTTTCAAGATTTATATGGACTTGCTATTGATTTCTCCTGGTAATCAATTGTATGATCATCCTTACCGCTGCCTCCTCCATTGCTCCTTCTCTTCTGCTTATCCACATCTTTCACTACCATCACTACCACTATCACCACCAGTGCTACAACCACCACCATTGCAACTGCCATCACTACCACCAGGGCCACAGCCACTGTCACAACAACCACTACAACAACTACCACCACTACAACTACCACTACTACCACCACCATGTAGTGGATAGCCATCCCAGCATTGGCCTGCAAGTTCCAACCCCCATTGAGGCTTCGGTAATGATCACACCCACAGGCGGGGCAGAGGAGGGAGAGGAAGACCAAGGATCAAGAGGAGGTCGCTCTCTTGGTTCAGGGACGCTGGATGCTGGAGGTAGACCAAGCAGAGTTCTCCAGAGAACACCGCCGGACTGCGCTATACCTTTGCCAGACCCTGCAACCTACCCCTTCATTTGTAAGTTACCCCACAAAATAAACCTCCCCTTTAACTACATGGAGTGGCCTTAATAATTTCACCAATATCTGGCGCCCAATGTGGGGTCCGAACCCACGACCCTGAGATTAAGAGTCTTATGCTCTACATACTACACTTCTTGCCAGAATTTCAGACAATCTTACCCATTACTCTGAGAGTTGCTGCAGAATCTACAGTTAGTCTAACTGAGATTTAACTATCTGAGCTTTCTCACAATACCCAACAGAGATACCATCGCTCCCTAAACAGCAGGAAGCAATTCTAAGAAAACGATGCCCCTTATCCCTTAGGTTTCATATTTCTCAGGGTTATGGATAATGGTTCTAGGGTTGGGGGTGGAAGAAACTGTTAAACTCAGTACTCTCCTTAAGGAAAGAAAATATGTCTCAAAAAAAAAAAAGGGAAAAGAAGAAATGGAATGGATACGTATAAGATATTATGGTAGACTATCACATGCATTAGTAAACAAATTTAGTAATATAGCAGCCTTTGCACTGTTATGAATTCTTATATGTTGATACAAATATAAACTTTTTATATTCCTATTTAAGATAATTTGTATATTGATACAAATACAGAACTATGTTTGTTATATTATACACATATTTTTACTCTTATCTGAAATATTTGTATATTGATACAAATGTGAATTTATGTCTGTCATACTGTATGTATGTTCTACTTCTGTTTAAGATATTCTATATACTGATATATATTTAGGATTATTATCATATTGCATATTGCACTATACATTCCTACCTCTGTTAAAGATATTTTGTGTGTTGTCACAATTTGAAGTCATTGTCCTTTTACTGTACATTTGCTTACAGACTGTTTGCCTTATTTATAGGAAGCCTTAGTCCTTAGGTTGTTTGGGTAGATGAGACTTACAGAGTTATTGTCACCTATGCTTGTCATCTCTATAATTATGTTAGTTAGGTTATCCAGATTTATAAATACATAGGTCAGATGGACAGGTAATCTTCAAACACTTCATGGACCTAGAGAATATGGCATTTAAATAATTTAGAATTCTGTTGACGTGAGACACAATTGCTCCTGGCAGCACCAATTTGATCCCGAGAGAATGTTGGGCTTCTAAGACATTTCCATTTGGAAGTTTGTCTTCTTGGCACAAAATGGCCTACTGGGCAAAGAACTGCCCTTGCCTCAACTGCTGACAGTACAAATGCTGTCCTTTCTGGACAAGCGGGACACAAGGAAAGCGACCACCATACTTTGCCAAGACAGGGTAAGATGGTCTTTCAGAATTCCTGCTTCTGAAAATGGTCTGTCAGATACTCTAGGCCTGTAGCCAATTTGAATGCACCAACGATACTGAGAAACATTAGGTGACTGTCCAGGCTGCTAGCTATCTCTGTCTACTCTTGCAAGACTCCCGAAAGTTGCTTGCATCCTTCTCCCATTTCTCAGGTATTATTATATTCCTTCTCAGGTCTTTGATGAGGTTGGAGATTAACAGTTATAGTTACAATTTAGTATATATACATATATAATATCTTAGGTAAAATATATTAAGTATTAGACTCAGGTTCTTTAGGATAGGACACCTTTTGGAATGATCCTTGTAACATGCCACCTACCCATGCCCTAGACTTCCCTGGATTTTACTATGTGTTTTTTGCTTGATATTGTTTACACTTATTATAATTCCAACTTATCTAAGTCATTATCCCTCATTACTCCTGGACAATATTTGATAACCATCTCTTTGTATATAGTCTTGTAGTAGGTTAGAACTTCCTTATTTAGACAAAAGGGGGAGATGTAGTGGACAGCCATCCCAGCATTGGCCTGGAAGTTCCAACCCCCATTGAGGCTTCGGTAATGATCACGCCTACAAGGCGGGGCAGAGGAGGGAGCGGAAGACCAAGGATCAAGAGGAGGTCACTTTCTTGGTTCCGGGATGCTGGACGCTGGAGGTAGACCAAGCAGAGTTCTCCAGAGAACACCGCCGGACTGCGCTATACCTTTGCCAGACCCTGCAACCTACCCCTTCATTTGTAAGTTACCCCACAAAATAAACTTCCCTTTTAACTATGTGGAGTGGCCTTAATAATTTCACCAATACCACCACTATTACCACTACAACTACCATCACATAATCACTATTACTACAACTACAACCATCATTACCACTACAACTACCACCACCACTACTACCACTAGAACTACATCACATAATCACTACTACTACCACCACGAATACCACTACTACTACAACCAACACCATCACTACAACTACCACCATTACTACAACTATCCCCACTACTGCCACCACCACCATCACAGGCCCCAGTAGCAGCAGCAGCAGCAATTGCAGAAATATTTATTTCATACCATCTGCATTCCCTGTCTTATGTGAAGCACTTTATAGGCACTGTCTCACAATATCTACCAATGTTGAGTTATCATTGCAAATCTTGTTTGACACAGTAGAAAATCAAGACCCATAATAGATAAATGATTTATTCCCTCCTGGTTATTTACAATCTAAGACAACTGTCCAGGATCATCTTGAAAAACGGTGACTTCAACATTGAGGGTTGTGCATGAGATATCAGAGAGAATATGCTTATTAAATACAGAGATTTTGTATAACAAAACTTTAAATCTGTGTAATAGATATTTACATATAAAGTAAAAAATGAGCTGGGATTCAGAAATAATTTGCACACTAACATAGTTCAGTACAAAGTAGTGTTACACTTTGGATGTGAATTCGTTCCTATAGGTTTATGTGGTTGGACACTTGGTCCCTAGGTGATGGTGTTTTGGGGGAAGGCTTGGAGCTTTGGTGTTGGAAGCATGGTTTATGAGATGGTGGGGGTAGGTGGACTTTTGCAGGCATCATGGCCCTGCTTCTGGCCTTAGCTCCCTGCTTTCTGTCTGCATCGGTGATGTGATCTTATGCTCTTGTCACCATGGACAAAGGCCAGTCCCACTGCCACACATGCCCCACCATGATGGACTAATAGTTTCTGCACGTCCAGTCTGGAACGCACACTTCTCCTCTAAGTTTTCAGTCGGGCATTTGATCTTAGTGACAAGGAAAACAACTAAAATGAGTGCTAAAGTGTGTTTTAATTTCCCTTCCTGTGTTTTCAATGAAAACAAACATCGGCCAGCATTTAATCTATAAGCTCAATAGTCTAACAAGGGATTAGATGGAGAATGATGGAAAGATGGATGAATGGATGGCAGAAGGGCAAATAGGTAGGACTTCTCTTTTATGCTCAGTGATGGCAAAGTAAAATACATATGTAGCATTGGCCACAACCCTCCAGGGACCCATGTAAGTGGACCTGGAGTTGCTTAGGCACAGGAGAAACTTTTACTCTAAAATAGGACATTTTAGGAAGCCAAATAATTATTGGCCTAAGCAACTCAGAGCCAAGCTCCATTGACTTCATGGCTGGAAATATGAATGAGAAAAATACTCAGCTGCAGCAAGCTGAAGAACAGATTGAGAAAGATCTGTTGCACTGCAAGATATTGTAAGAGCTTTAAAGTATGTGCATGTGAAAGGATAAACCAGGAAAAGAAAACAGTGGCAGCTACATGAACACCAGGGAGGGTCATGTCATCACTCACTTAGATATGACATGCAAAAGGGATGAGGCAGAGCTAACAGATCCTGGGAACCTGGGCACAAGGGTCACTGTGTGCCAGTGGGAGCCACAGAAGTGTGGCAATCAATGACTGAAAAGGAAGAGAGATGGAGACAGAGTCTCTGGTGTCTTCCTCTCTCTCCTCTCCCAATTAGAAGCCAGTTTTTTGGGGGGGAGGGTTTGGAAGACATAACCTGCAATATGCAGCCTTATGCATATAGAGCCAAGCAGAGGAGCACCGGAGTATGCCTGAGAACAAACAAGCAAGCAACAGACACAGATGTTGCTCTGTAGCATTCATTTGTTTCTCAGCCCAGAGTCAGGGTCGGGTGGATTTTTAGGTTCCATTCGCCACATTAAAAGTTAGAGACCCTGAAAAGGGTCTGTTTTATTAGGTTTTAATCGTGACTCAAGGACAGGAAGCCAGCCATCATTCAGATAAGAATCTTTCACAGGAATGCCATCTCAGGGCCAAGTCCAGCACCCTTTGGTTGAATGTTTTTGGCAGCGGGTCACCAGGGAACTAGCTTACCTGGAGGCCAAGGCCATGGGATTTATGCTGCTCAAAGCAGCTGGGCTGCCCCTATATCATTTTCACCATTTGGTGACACAGTGATTGAAATTCCAAAATGGATGAAAAATTCCTTAGGGTTCAAGTGACAAGTATGAAAATGTCTTTGACAGAATAAATAAATACAAGAAAATACATAAACAAAACCCCCTCTCTTTCTCGATAAATTGCTCTTGCAGATGTCTGAACAAGTGACAGTTTCCACTGGGGACTGCAGCATTTTTTTTAGCCATTCTCATCTTGTTGATAACAAGGGGAGCAGCTCTGGGGAGACGGGTGCAGAGCCACCCCTGTGACCTTTGCCCAGGAGGTCCCAGAGACCTCTGGATCAGGGTCTACTGGCCTATTAAGAGGATTTTACTGTTACCTCCTCACCCCCGCCCTGTCTCTTTCCATTCTTCTTCTTCATCAGTTTAAAATAAAGAGACCCACGGCCAGGTTTGGTGGCTCGGGGCCTGTAACTCCAGCTATTCAGGAGGCCACTGCAGGGAGATTGAAGGTTCAAGGCCTGATCTGTTTACTCTTGAAAAAGTTCAAAGTGAACCTGGGGAACTAAGTGAGATCCTGTGTCAAAATAAAAGCAAGAAAATGGAAAATGAAGGTGTATCTCAGTGGTAGAATTTGTGTCTGGCATGCAAAAGACCGCAGATTCAATTTTTAGGAGCAAGAAAAAAATGTGAGAGAATTCAGACCCTACCCCAACTTCCAGTTATCTATTTCCACACAGCAAACTACACCAAACTCAGGGACTTAAGGGCAGAGCAATATTCATTTTACTCATGAACCAGCAATTGAGTCAAAATTCGGAAAGTCATTTTGTCTCTGCCCCGTGCTTTCAGCTGAGGTGGCTCTTTTGGGGCCAGTGGATTTAATTCCAAGATGTTTCTCTTACAGGGCTGATGTGATGGCACTGGGAGTTCACCAGGGGCTGTCAGCTGGGACTCAGTTATCTTCGAATGGGCTTCTCTGACTGTCTAAACTTCCCCAGAGAACAGTGATACAGTTCCTGGTAGAAGTTCATGCTAGGACTTCCGTGGTATTCTTGGGGCATCCAGATGCCCAGAACTTCATTTCTGCAGCACTCTGTTGGCTCAGCAAATTCCTAAGGCCAGCACAGATTCAGACTGTGAGCGACTGGCTCCCATCTACAAATGGGAAAAGTAGCAAAAACCTTGAAGCTTTCTTTAGTCTCTTACCTCTACTTTGTTCAAGATGGGTGTCCAAATTGGGTAGGTGCAGCCACAAGGAGGGCTACACAATCAGGACTACACACAACTTCGTTACACAGGATGAAGTTTTGAGCATGGGTGGCAGAGTTCCGGATGGACCAGTGACTGGGGCTTCTCCTTGTGTCATCCAGGGGTGGTGAATTCCCAACAGGCAGACTTGTCATTGACCATCTGCTCTGTCTGGCACTTACCAGCTAAGTAATCTTTGGAGTTTTGATTTAAATAGATCCCAACTTTCCCTATTACACAGTGGACACAATCATGCCTAGCTTGATTGCTTTGCAAACAGTAAAGATGCCCACAGCCTCTCTAGAGGATGATGATGCTTATGAAAATGGACATTCAAGAAACTGAAGTTAGATATGCCTTTGAGTGTTCAATTTTCTGTGATACTTTCAAGATCTATTAAATCTGAGATTGTTAGGATTACTTTGTCATGGTTTTTCTATTTCCCCCAATTTTTGTTAATTTCCTTTTTAAATAAGAGAACAACTTAAATTAAATGCAGAACTTAAATATCTTAAAAAATTAGAGAAAAATGAGAAATCGAGTTCAATGCAATGCAGAAGTTGAAACTTTGGGATATTAATTAAGAAATTCTCCAGTCTTTCTCCCCCAGATCTTAAGCTACATTAGAGACAGCTGGTAGTTAATTAGTTGTCACTGGACTTTGTGGGACAACTCTGCTCTGCTCTATATGGAGACTATTCTTCTCCTGGAAACAAAAGCCAACTCTTCTATTCTTCACACAGAGATGCACGTCAATAAGTGAAAATGTGGGGAGGTCTTTATGACCTAGGCTCAGGGTAGGCACATTTTGCCTGATTTTGTGGGTCAAATCTAGTGTCTTCAAAGTCGAGACCAAAGCTGTAGACTCAGATAGGAGTCAAAAGCTAGGGCCAAGATGGTACAAAATGATCTACCATACTGGGAACTTTTACTGGGGGAAGAGGCAATACTTGACTGAAATTACATATCCCTTTATGTTGTTGTTAACATGTTTTCACTTAATAGTAGTGGATATTTTCTGACATAGTCACTTAGCTTTCTGCACTAAGGCCTTTAGAAGTGCCTCTTTAAGTCCATGAAATGGAAGCTCTACAATTGTTGAACTATATCCTCTTACTATTCACTTGGTCAGAACCATTCCTTCCAGATTGCCTGTGCCAATATGATCATAGCTCTGGATTCATATGCAGCCATGTTCATATTTCTGTGCTGCTGGGTCAATGTTAGATGGCTCCGTCTATACTGCCAAATTGTCCACATTTAGAAAAGGCATTCTCATTGTAGTGGAGAGTGGTAGTGGGAAGCCTAGATTTGCACACTAGGACCTCTAAACTTACACACCACTCTCCCATTCTTTTATTTTGTAAACTTCTTGCATCATGGTAAGGAATCTAGCTCTGAATATTCTGATATATGTGAAAAAGGCATGTCTATGTTGACTCCAAGGAAGGTATACCATTTCATCTGCCTTTAATGTTTTTTGTTTGTTTGTTTGTTTGTTTTGTTTTTGAGACAGGGTTTCTCTGTGTAGCTTTGCGCCTTTCCTGGAACTCACTTGGTAGCCCAGGCTGGCCTCGAACTCACAGAGATCTGCCTGGCTCTGCCTCCCGAGTGCTGGGATTAAAGGTGTGTGCCAACCACCGCCCGGCTGCTTTTAATGTTTTATTTTTATTTTTTGAAATCCTGATAAAGTGTTGGACATGTATTTATCAAGTTGGCAATAATCTGTAAGGAAACCCTTTCTCTTCTCTCCAATTCATTCATTCATTCATTTCTTATTCACAGTATTGCTGACATATATCTTCTTCTTTACTGGGATATAATAGAGTTTTGAAATTCAAATCATTCCCAATATTGTAAGTGGAATTCACTTTAAATGGGATCTTGGGTCTACGTGACATGTCCCCATCATTCTTTAACTATTTTCTGATGCATTGTTACTGGTGCACTCATTCATGTATCTGAGAACAGTATTTGGAAGCCAAGATCTAGTGCTATGGGACTGTCACTCCTCCTAGGACCACTAAGTGTCTATGCACCACTCTCTCACTCTTTCAACTAAAGTACTTCCTCCCTGCCCCCATTTAGTCTGGGATTCCTCATTATGTGCTTGAAGTGCTAACTACTTTTGTGTTCCATATACTAACAGTATGGTGGTTCTTCTAAGTTTGTTGTTTGATTTTGGACTTTCATTCTGTTTTCATTTCATCTAAAGAAACATCTCTTCTTCCTACTTTTTTTTTCTTTTCAGAGCTCACTGGCCAGCAAGCTGAGCCAACATGGTGAGTTTCTGGATCAGTCTGAGCCACTGTCTCAGAACTTGAGGTGAACAACAAACACTAGAGGAAGAAACCCAACCCTCATCCGGCCTCTGCATACATGTGCATTCACACATACATCTGTACACGCATCTGTACACATACCACAAACCTCCATATGCAAAGTTTTGCAAAAATCGTAAGTTGAACCATCATGCAGGATACTTTGCATATGAGTATATTTGTATAAATACACCGTTTTACTGATCTGTTTTCTCTCTGAAGGGGAGATTTTTGGGTAGTTTTCAAGTTTTTGTCACTGTGAATAGCATAACTTTGAATATGTTGAGTCATGCATACTGATAAACATATGAGTGGAATCACTATTTCAGAGTGTATACCTTGTCAATATTAGAAATCACTATTAATTATTTTCCAGAGTGGTATGTTGTGCCCACTGAGGAACTTTATGGGAAAAAAAAAAAAAAAAACTTCTCCAAAATCTAGTACTATATGATTTTTATCTTAGTTGAATGAGTGTAAAACTGTCTATCATACTTGTCATACTTTGTATTTTCCTCATCATAAACACTCTTTATCTTCTCAAAGATTTACTGGCACTCATTCTTCTGGGAAATGCCTGCCTGTGTCTTTGTCCTTTTTTAATTAGGTTATTTATGGTTTTATTACCACTATCTAAAAATATTATTGTATTTTATTTTGAAGCAGGGTCTTGATATGCAGCCCAAGCTCCAGATTTAGGATTATGGACAACTTCCATTATTCTGAGCCACAATTTTATTTTGATTTGAGGGATTATCATGCATAGTTGATGAAATAAATTTTATCTTTGCCTTTATGCTTTCTGACTTGGTTTCTAATCTAGCAATGTTTCCCACCCTACACATATTGAAATATTAATCTGTTTTTGTTTTCACTTCACTGCTTCCATCATTAGCAGGCCCCACTGGAGTCACATTCCTGATCTGACAGTTGGCTGCCTGGGACATGGAACTTTGGACTACAAAAGCAGGTGCCTAGCCTTCTCTAGGTCTTCACGCTGGTCCCTTTGAGGCTTCACCCAAGCTTGTCTGTGGCCTGGCCTGGCCTGGGGAACTGTCTGGAGCACCTGGTCTATTTCCAGCAGATCTGAGTCAGTTTCCCCTCGAAGGAACACAGGAGTATAACTTTTACTGGATTCTCAGGAAGAGTCAACTAAATTACTTTATAAATGAATGCACAGAGGTTCTGAGAGGTGACATACTTTGCCCGACTTCACAGCCAGAATTCTGAGAAAGGCGTGGAGGTCCAAGTGTTCCCTTTCGACAGTAGATTCGGTGAGTGTGAACTTAACTGTCTTGCCTCTGCATTCCCGTGAAAGGATGGTAGGAAACCCCATAACAGCTTTTCAGCTCTTCTCTTTGCTCACAGCCTGAGTCCTTCAGCCTCTCTTCAGATAGTCACTCAGAAGAAAATCTTCCTTGAAGTCAGACCATGCCTCTCTGTGACTTCCATGGCTTTAATTCTTCTCCTTTGCTGTGGCACTGAAGCCTAGGCCCTTCATCATGCACTACATGTTTGCTACCTGTCTGTTTCTCTCCTTTGTCTCCCACGGCCATTCTTGCTCAGTTCCTCTGGCCACACAGACCTCCTTTGTGTTCCTTGAATGTGATAAATTCTTAAGGTCTTTGCCTCTGCTGCTTGTTTTTTTCTGAAAATAATTTTGTAAATGAAAGATGAACAGAGGTCTGCAGAAAGGAAACTGGGGCCTTATCCTCTCTGAGGAGTGGATGAGGGGGGTATAGTGGGAGAAGATGGAGTGGGAGGAGGGGAGGGAGGGGAAACTGTGGTTGGTATGTAAAATGAAAAAAAAAACTCTTTTAAATAAAAAATAAAGGAAACTGAGGCAAAATTACCCTTCAGAACAACTTTACTAGGAGAGTTACTTGCTCATGGCCATAGATAGCCATGATGGGGCCCTGAGAGACATAGCCCCTTCACACAGTGGTAGTTTCTGACTCTCATCAGTTTCAGGAGAGTGGAGGATGAGCAAGCTCCACACCACATGACCTAGCCTACATGCTAGAAGTCAAGGTTTGGATAAAAGGAAAGGTATAATTCAAGGTTGTCTTGAGACCACAGGTGGAGGGAGAACACTCAGAGACTCAAGGCTACAGTAAGCCTGCTTATCAACTGTTCATCCTCGTGGAGACACTGCCAGGGGCATGGCCTGAGTTTAGAGAGAGAGAAAGAGAACAAGCTGTCACTTAAATCACAGATCTAGAGGATTTGTGACTTAACAACTTCTGTATTAGCTCCTTGCATGGGTGTTTTGTTTTTTTTTTCATATTGTCTAGTTAATTCATTAGCTTAAGGTCTCATCTTGAAGAAGCCTTCCCAGTTCCTCCTGTGAAGACTGAAATCACCTTTCCTCTGTAATACATCTCTGTACTCTGTTTCTTGTCTGGGCAGAGTTTAGGAGCTTATCTCAGTTGGGTGGTGATAATTTTTATTACTTCTCTCTGTCCCATCCCTGTAACGAGCTGCACACTCTAGAAATTTGTCCCATTCATTTGTATCCCCAGGGCTGGGTCATGGCCTGACACTCATTCAGTCAATATATGTGTAAGCAGTGAGTGGAGTGAATCCAGTGGCCACTCAATAATGACTGGTTTGTTGGTTTCCATTTCTTTCTGTCCTCTAAACAGTATTCACACACACACACACACACACACACACACACACACACACACACACACGCTATGAAACATGCAACCTGAAGGAACTTGAAGACAATGGAAATAACAGCTCAGGTGCCTGGGTCTGGTGTGTCTCCAAATGACTGGCTGAACCAGTTGAGGGAACTACTGTTTTCTGTTTTATTTTATTTCATCAGGTTCCTTGACCTCAGACACTCTAACCTGGGTCTACATATTCATGGAGAAAATGAGTATTCTATTATGGAATATGAATTTAATGAGCATAACATTTGGTTAAATCACTACTCAAATGTAATTAATTGATTATAGCATCAGGACTCATATATATATATATATATATATATATATATATATATATATATGCACACACACACACACACACACACACACACACACACACACACACACACACACACTCGAGAGCTCACAGTACCAGAGGATTAGAATCTGTGACCATCACAATATGGAACATGGGAGCAGGCAGTCAGGCAGGATGGCACTGGAGCAATAGCTGAGAGTTCACATTTTCCACAGGAGGGTAAAACCCTTCCCCACTGACACATTTCTTCCAACAAGGCCACACCCTTTCAAAACAGCTCTACCAACTGGAGATCAAGCATTTAAATCTATGAGCCTATGGGGGTCATTCTTATTCAAGCCCCCACAGAGAGGGATTCCAGTCTGTTTGAAAGGGGGTAGGAACTGAGTGAGTGAATCTTTCAGTTCCATGCTCAGAAAGCACTCATTTGAGTGACAGGCAACTGTGTAGAGAGGGAGAGTTCTCAGACACCCACCTCCTTGAGGAAACAGACTCAAAACCATGAATCCTCCGTAAGTTTTCTGGGCAGAAGTTGGATTGGCAGTCCTAATTTGTAATTGGGGGTGTGGATTCAATAATGGTCTTGTTTTATCCTCTTGGCTTAGTCTGGCTGGGAGTCTGACAGGTCAGGGGCTGCTGTTTAAAGACCTCTTGGGAGTCAGGTATGAGGAAGCCTAATTTTCTGGAGATATTTAGAAGATGTCCTACTCTGAATATGAGCCGCAGATGATCCTGGGTGATGATAAAGCCAATTCTACTAACATTCAAAGGGAGAAAGCTGTTGTCCCCCTTCTCAGCTTCCTCCCCTCTGTCTCTCTTCTTTTTTCTTTGGTCCCTTCCTCCTACGACTTTGCTCTTCCTTTCCTTCCATGCATGGGCTAGATGCTGCAGTATCAGTGATGACTGATGAAGTGCCTTGCCTTCTAAATGTTCATGACCAAGGGGAGAAAAAACAAGTTCAACATTATAGTCTGAGATGATAGGAATTGTAGAAGGATATGCACAGACTCTTAGAAGCAGAAGCACTGGATGCTGGATGCCATGCACCTAGCCTGCCTTGGGAAGATAAAGTGATTTAAAGTGCTGCTAGCTGTGGTGTAAATACCTGCCACTCTGCACGTTTAAGGTTCCCAACCTGATACTGCTGCTCAGACCTGGCAAGAGATGCACACACTCTTCCATTTTTAAAAAGCTGCCTGGGTGTATCTTGATGATGAGCACGTAACTGGGTCTATTTTGGGTGGATGTGTTGTAATATCAGGGGGAAATCTAGAAAGTATAGGGGGACCTGAATTGTTTTATTTTATTTGGGAACATGGAAGGTTAGGTAGGGAAGAAATCACGTATGTTTTTTTTAAATTCTTATGGACACCGACGTTATGTTGTTTGTAGAAGGATGAATGGAACTGAAGAGCACCATGTTAAGTGAAATAAGTCAAGAGCTGAAAGACAAGTCTTACTGTTTCCTTCCATGTGTGGCATCTAAAAGAAGGGGACATGAAGGTAGAGGGTTTTATCACAAGATAGAAAGTGGGGTGAGTGTGTAGATGTGGGTGAGGGGGGGGTTGTGTAAAATCAAATTACTCTATATACATGCATGGAAACATGATAATGAAGCCAACTATTTTGAATTTGTATACACTATTTAACAAAAAAAAATTTTTTTTTTTGGTTTTTCGAGACAGGGTTTCTCTGTGTAGCTTTGCACCTTTCCTGGAACTCACTTGGTAGACCAGGCTGGCCTCGAACTCACAGAGAACTCACAGAGATCTGCCTGGCTCTGCTTCCCGAGTACTGGGATTAAAGGCGTACACCACCACCGCCTGGCTGACAAAAAGATTTTGTATTAAGCAAGCCTCACTTCTCTATCCTGGTCACTCTCCATCTAACATTGTGAATATTGCTTACTTTTAAGTTGGGTTCTGAATGAAAACCCACTTGTAAGGAATTTGGGTGACGTTAACTTTTGATTCTGATGAAATTTCAGAACCTTTGTCATTGATGCATTTTAAAGTTTTATGTCTTATTACATATTCATATTCTAATTTTAAGACTTATTTTAATCCATTGTTACTTTTTTGGGTGATGTTGGTGATCTTCAGCATCTCTGTATTCTCCGCGCTCTCCCTCCCTGTCTCTCTGATTCACATGCCCTGCATGTGAACTTCATGTCCTTCTGGTTGACTAGTGTACTTCACCATACCTACTTTCTTCTCAATCACACTTTCATTCTTCTTCTAATTTGAAATTGTAACAGACTCTGGAATATCATATAGAAAGTACTGCTAGAGAAGTTTTGTCATTTTTTCTACTATTTTAATGTAACTTAATATAAATATCCACACAAAGATAGTTTTGACTTTGCTATGTGATGTTATAACTGAGTGTCCACAATGATTTGGTCTTGCCTGTTTCTTGACTGACCTTAGTGAGCAATAAGGACCGGAGAGTCCTCATGGGGTCTGGTACTAGTTTGGTCTTTTAGGCATGCAAAGGTAGCTTCTCCACAAGGGGCATATAGTATTGGTGACAGATTATAGAATCCACTGGACGTTTGAAATGAAATGTGACTCTCTTAACAGATACCACATATTATAATTTAACAACTTGGGTTTAAAAAAAAACTCATTTAGTTAAGAATCATAGAAGATTGGAAAAAGCACAGGGACAAACAGCCAAACGAATGGAAGCACATGAATTATGAACCAAAGGCTGTGGAGCCCCCAGCTGGATCAGGCCCTCTGGATAAGTGAGACAACTGAATAGCTTGAACTGTTTGGGAGGCTCCCAGGCTGTGGGACCCGGACCTGTCCTTAGTGCATGAGCTGGCTGTTTGGAACCTTGGGCTTACACAGGGACACTTTGCTCAGCCTGGAAGGAGGGGACTGGACCTGCCTGTACTGAATCCACCAGGTTAAATTGAATCCCCAGGGGAGTCTTGGCCCTGGAGGAGATGGGAATAGAGGGGAGGGGATGGGGGAAGGAGTGGGGAGGACAGGGGAACCCATGGCTGATGTGTAAAATTAAAACACAAATATAATAATTAAAAAATGCACAAACAAACAAACAAACAAGAATCATAGAAGAAAGCCTTGACTCTGAGGCACTCTGCTGGCATTACTATTTTTGAAAACACAGGTCCTTTCTTCTGTCCCAGTTTGTTTGTGTGTGCGTTCCTCCTAGCTATATTGGCTTGTATCCTGTTAATTGTTGCCACCTGCCATGAATCACCAGAATAATGCCACTTATGTCAACCGTACACCAAGGCAATGCCTGCTCTGTGCTCACAATACTCACTGTACAAAATCAGGGTTGTAGGATGCTGGGAACAGCTAGGCCGGTCGTGCAATGACGGGTGTACCCTCAGGTGTCAGTCCCTGAGAGCCTGTTTTCTTAACACCACTAAAGTCTAGCATTGCCTGGTTGTACTTGCTCTGTGCTCTCTGTGATAGGACAAGCCTATCATTAATGCACACACCCAAGGTATGACCTCTGCAACAACTCCCTTTAGCCCCAAATGGCTTCATGCTAAAAATCCTCAGGGCTTGGGTATTCAACCCACACTTTAAGTCAGGATTTGTCATGCTGTGCCCTTGGGTATTCTCCACATCAGGTTAGTGGTTTCCCATTGGTAGCTACAGACACTTATCTCCCTGTGTCATTATCCTCACATGCAGGAGGAGAAGCAAGCTGAGAGAAGTCAAGTCACTTGTTCAGAACCCCTGGGCCGGGCAGCAGCAGAGCCCACATCAAGGTACAGCACCCTCTCTCTGCAGCTTCTTCCTGCTGCATTGCACTTACTTCTTCAGGATGGATTCTGGCTATGGAGCCTCCCAGAGACACCACTGCTTCCTACTTCTCCAAGATCACCCCCTGTCAGGTCTCTCCAGACAAGCTGAGAGTCTTGGACTGCCTGGGCTCCTAGCAGTTACAGCCCCTGTGTCTTCTTACCTCAGGGTAAATTGGAAAATGGTGAGGTTGGGAGGGCCCATCATGGCCTCAGGCTGGGCGGATCCACCTGGTCTCAGGGTTCACATCTTTAAGGTTTTGTGGCCTTGGGAAGAAGGGCTGAGGGGACCGCTTGTAGGGCTAGAGGAAAAGTAAAAGTTTGCAAGTGTATGGCCTCCTAATAAACTTCATGCTCTTTATTCACGCATTCATATTTTTTTAAAATCCAACAAACCTGAAAAGCAGCGAACAGAAGAGAGAGGTCAGTGAAGTTGAGTGGAACTCAGAGTTGTCACCAGGTGAATCTCATGAATTTCGCATGAAACCATCTCAGATCAGGAGCTCTTTAGGGGTGAGAGGACACACTGGAGGAAGGTGTCCCTGTGTGTCCCAGCTCAAGCCCAGGGTTGAGGGTCCTTCAGGGCTTCACTAGGCCACTAGGCTGCCATGGTTTTCCAGCCCCCAGGCTTGCTCAGCCAGTCTCCAAGCCAGAGAAAAACTTGGTAATTCTCCCACCTCAGCCTCTTAAGTGTTGACATTATAGCAGACAGCCACCATGCCCAGATTTCAGCTGTGGAAACAAACAAACAAACAAATAAATATAATATGTATGAATATACAATATCTTATTATCATATTATATATTATATCAATACATTATGTATTATTATATGTGTATATACTATGTTATATATGCATATATATAGAGAGAGGGGGAAAGGGAGGAAGAGAGAACAGCCTATTCTTGGTCAAGCAGCAAGTAAGACGCAGTGCTGCCATGACAGTGGGACCAGAGATGGTGATCTTGAGGACTTTGCAGCACAGCTACCTGGTCGGGAGCTGCTTGGGGTCCTGAGGCACCGAGCTTGGCTCTGTGGTACCAGGCAGCAGTGAATTCACGTAACAAAGCAGACAACAGAGGAGAAGAAACTAACATCCTTGAGCTCCTCTGTGCTCCACGTTGGGACTGAGCATTTCCAACATGTAGTGTTCATTTGTGTGTGGTGCTGGGAAGGACTTTAGGCAAGCACTCTGTCACTGAGCTATAAGCCAGGTTCACAGTATTCTTTTAGGTAAAGGTTATAATCCCCTTTATTCAGATGGGGAAGAAAGTCAGGAGAGATTCTGAAGCTAAGATGTTCAAAATCCTGAAGCTATAAAGTTACAAGCAACTGGGTGTTTTCTTGTTAGCATGTACTAATTGTACAGACTATTGAATCTCACTATGACATCTTCGTACATACATGTACAATGTCCACTCCCATGCTGCCTTCACCCTCTCTCCTAGCTCCCTTTCTTGCCCTTAGTAGTATTTCTTCTATCTCCATGTCATCTGAAATTGGGCCAGTCTTGACCCAGATGAGTTCTGATCTCTGCCCTTGGAGAGACCTTTTGCATGCCCTTACATGACTCTCACTAGGCTGCGACTCCCTGGTCTTTGAGAGCCACAGCACCTGATCCTTGTTCCTACTTTGGACCCCACCAGACTTGGAAACTTGAGCTCAGCCTTCACCATGAGATCATTCATATGCTTGTGTGGAAATGTGTGTGGGAGACTCATCTTTGTGAGGAAGAATAAATTGTGTTAGAAGAATCAGTCTGTCAAATGTCTGAGCAAATATGAATGGTAACTTAAATCCATTTGCATGGATAGCATTAGGAGCCCTTTGTGAAGATTATGAGCCCCGCGACAGCAGGAATAGGGAGGCTGGGACTGCACTCAGGGACAGAGAGGCCTGTGGGATAGAATGACTGCTTTGCCTTTCTTTGACCCTTTGGACTTGGCAGCCTTCCTTGTTGTAAGCTGTCTGCTCTTGTTAAGGCTTCAACCTGTGCTAACTCCTAAGGGTGAGGCCAACATCTGCTCCCAGAGGTGACGAAGCTTCAGTAGGATGCACTCCAGGCTCTGTGTCTTTGGGAACCAGAAGACAAAGATCTCAACCTTTTACTCCTAGAAGGGTGCAGAAGACATGGGGATGGAAATTAAGGTTGAAGCTACTGACGCCTTAGGAGCATCCAGTTCTTGGGGAGACCCTTGAGCCTGAACATAAGGACAAAATAAGAATCTTTTCACACCCTGAAGAAGCTCATGTAAGAAATGACATTGGGCACAAGAAGAGCTTAAGAGGAGGTGGACTGATCTGTTGGACTTGGATTTGAAACAGCTACATTTTACAACCCAATTTAGGCTATTTTTTTTCTTATTAAGAATTAAAGTAGTTCTCAACCTGTGTGTTGTGACGCCCATTTGGTTCACATGTCTGATATCCTGCATATCAGATATTTAGATTAAGATTTGTAACAGTAGCAGAATTAAAGTTATGAAGCAGTAACAAAATAATTTTATAGTTGGGGGTCACCATAACATAAAGAGCTATATTAAAGGGTCACAGCATTAAGAAGGTTGAGAACCACTGTGCTAGAGAGATTGCTCAGTGATTAAGAGCATTTCCTATTCTTCCAGGGCACCTAAGTTTGGTTCTCAGCACCCATGAGGTTCATAACTGCCTGTAACTCCAATAAAAGGATCTGACATCCTCTTCTGGTCTCCAAAGGCACCCACACACCTGTGCCATACATTCATTACATGCATGTGCACACATGCACATATACACAAACATAAATAAAAATAAGAACTCAAGGGCTGGAGAGATGGCTCAGTGGTTAAGAGCACCAACTGCTCTTTCAAAGGTCCTGAGTTCAATTCCCAGCAACCACATGGTGGCTCACAACCACCTGTAATGAGATCTGGTGCCCTCTTCTGGCCTGCAAGGACACATGCAGGCAGAATACTGTATACATAATTTAAAAAAAGAACTCAAAAAAAAAAAAAAGAACAATTCTTCTCAAGATGCATTAGTCTTAGGTGAAAAAAATAAGAGAAATAATGCTACAATGTGGGATAGCCTATTGGTCAGAGAATATACACTCTCAACCCTTTCCTGTATGTTATTAATGTGGCTCTTTCCATGTAATCAGATTTCCATGTAATCAGAATGGTAAGTTCCTGAAGTATCTAAGATTCATAGCACAGGGCAGTGATAAAGGAAACTGGCTGAGGATCTGTAGTTAGAGTTTTCCTGCCTGGCCCAGTCAGGACAAATCTCTCTTACCTGCCAGTCCCACAGTCGCTCAGACCCAACCAAGAAAGCACACAGAAACTTACATTGTTTAGAAACTGTATGGCCGTGGCAGGCTTCTTGTTCTCTACTTCTTCTATCTTAAATTAACCCATTTCTGTTAGTCTATACTTTGCCACATGGCTTGTGGCTTACCAGTGTCTTTACATGTTGCTTCTCATGGCTGCGGCTGGCGGTGTCTCTCTCCAATTTTCTACTTCCCAGAATTCTCTTCTCTCTTGTCCTGCCTATACTTCCTGCCTGGCCACTGGCCAATCAGAACTTTATTTACACAGAGCGATATCCACAGCAAGGATCCATCTGCCTGAGTCTGTATCTTGGATCTGCTCATCTTTAGTTGCACAGCATTAGGCAAATGAGCTCAGCCTTCTGAGAGCCTTTGTTCTCATATGTAAAATAAGGGAATGCTAAAACCTCCTGTGAATTTCCCAATGTTCCTATCCCAACCTTATTGTCTCAGAGATTCAAGTTGTCTGCTTTGTGGATGCCTTTGACCAAGGATCTGCTGAAGGTTAGAATTTGAATTTTAGAGTATCAGACTCAGAGATGACTCTGAAGATAAGGATGGTCCCATAACTCTTATTTTAAAGAGGAAGATGCAGGCTTAGTCTATGTTCTTGAGAAAACAGAGCCCAAGGGAAGGGCTGGAGGCCCAGGACTGCTGACTTGGAAGGTACAGACTAGGGAAAGAATGAGAGAAGAGAGAAAGACAGGACCCCTATGGAACTATCAAGAGTGAATAACCAGCAGATAGGATGCTGCCATCCCCACAACAAGAGCTTCTGTAGACTGGCCATGGTAGAGAGGGAGTGATGCCCAGGAGACAGGAAGAAGGGATGTTTACCTGTGTTGCTTGTAAATTAGTTACTTACTCATCACTGTGACAAGATGTTTATGGTGGTTAATATTGATTGTCAAGCTGACAGGATCTAGAATCTGGAGATTAGCCTGTGAGCATGTCTGTCAGGGTTTATCAAAATTAGAGGAAGTAAAATGGCAAGATCTACCTTGGCTATGGCTGGTACTCTCCTATTGCATACAACCCTAGACTGAACAAAAGAGAGAAAGCAAGCTGAACATTGGTATTCATTGATCTCTCCTTCAGATTGTGGAAATGATATGACAGGCTGCAACTGGCTCCTGCTATTATACCTTCTCTGCCATGATGGACTGTATCCCTTGGAACTTTAAGCCTAAATAAACCCTTTATTTCAGCTGGGCAGTGGCGCATGCCTTTAGTCTCAGCACTCAGGAAGAAGAGCCAGGTGGATCTCTGTAAGTTTGAAGCCAGCCTAGTCTACAGAGTGATTTTCAGGACATGGTGCTAGAGCTGTAAGTGATACATCTTGCAGGCAACAGAAAGTCACCTGACTCACTGGGTGGTGTCTTGAGCATAGGAAACCTCTAAGCCTGACCCCATAGTGACACACTTTCTTTAACAAGGCCATACTCACTCTAACAAAGCCACACTTCCTAATAGTGTCACTCCCTATGAGATTATGGGGTCCAGTTACATTCAAACTACCACAACGACCAAGGCAACTTAACAACCAAGGCAATTTACAAGAGAAAACTGGGGGCTTCCTTACAGTTTAAGAAGGTTAGTCTTTATGTTGGGGAACATGGCAGCAGGCAGGCATGGTTCTGGATCAGTAGCTAAGAGTTCACATCTGATCCAAAAGTTGGAGGGAGAAAGAAGGAGGGAGAGAGGTTAGAGGGAGAGGGAGAAGAAGAGGGAGAAAGAGACGGGGACTGAGACAGAGAGACAGAGAGAAATTCTGTGCCTACCAAGGGCTTTTGAAACTTCAAAGCCCACCACCAGTGGCACACCTACTTCAACAAGGCCACACTACCTTATCCTTCCAAACGTATTTACTAACCGGAGACCAAGCACTCAAACATGAGCTATGAATCTATTCTCATTCAAACCACCATAAGGACCTTCATTCTCCTCCTATCGAGTTCATGGCAGACATTTTCTAATCAATTCCTGTGTTCATCCTCTAATTAATTAACTCATGAATACTGTGGGATGTCTTTCTGTACGCTGTGAATATGTGGTGCTCTGATTGATTGATAAATAAAGTTGTTTGGCCAATGGTGAGGCAGAATAAGTTTAGGCAGGACATTCAAACTGAAGAGATGGGAGAAGAAAGGAGAGTGAGTGGAGACCCCAGCCTGCTGCCCAAGGAGCAACAAGATGCCAGGTGAGTGGCAATGGCCACAGTGGCAACATAGATAAATAGAAATGGGTTGAGTTAAGTTATAAGAGCTAGCTAGCAAGGAGCCTGACCAATAGGCCATATAGTTTGTAAATAATATAAGCATCTTTGTGTTTATTTGGGACCAAGGGGCTTCTGGACGTGGGTGGGAGAGATTTGTCCCGACTGTGGGATGAGCAGCTCCGGAGAAACTTCTGCCTGCACATGAGTGCTTTTGGACTTCATGGGATGAAGACCAATGAATAACAGTTTATAACACAAGCCTGCCAGACAAAACCAAGACCTAGAGTGAGGCTGCCTGGTGCCTGGTACATAGCCAGCCAGCCTAAGGAGGTATCTCAATTCTACTCCTTAATTTTCTCACTTGTGCCTTTCAGGCATTTCAGTGCCTCCCAGAGCACCTGCATTGTCAGAAATACCCATTTCCCTACAATAAATTCTAACTGAACCTACAGATCCAAATTCTAACTCCCCACCTTTTGAACCAATCTTTAGAGATGATGTTCTCTGGGAAACTGTCCTCAGTTTACTTGTGTTCTTAGAATGCTACATCCCATTCTTCTTTTATTAAATATGCTATAGTTGTCCGAGTCCAACAGATCCTTAAGAGCTGTTCTGTTTGTGCTCCTTTAAAAGACGATCTTAGTAATTCTTTAAGAATTCCATAGAATGTATTTTGGTAATATTCACCTCTGTTCTACATCTCCTCCAAGAGCCATTTGACCTCTTCTACCCACCCTTGTTATGTCCATTTTCTTTGAACTCATCAAGTCCATTTTGTGCTACCCATATACTCTAGGGTATTGTGGTTGACCTACCAGGCAGAAAACTGATACTCTTTCTAGTACTCATCAATGGCCATTAGCTCTTCAGGTAGGGGTGGGAGTTCATTCCACTCTGGACTTTTGTCTACTGGAGTTTGTACAGGTCTTGAACATGCTGTCACAATTGGTATGATTACCTGCATGGTATCTGGGTTCATAGAGATTCAACTGAGGTGGAAGAACAGGAATTAGATGTTAGATAGGAAGATTTCAGAGTCCAGAAAGGTCTATTAAAGGCTACAGAAATGCTCATAGGTTAAAAAAGGGAAGCCACAGAGCAGGGGACCTTGTACTGACAAAATAATACAGAGTACAGGAGGTAGCACTCAGTGGGAGGAAGTCCATGAGATGGGTTGCTTAATTCCAGAAGTCCAAGGAACTGTCATTATAGTCCACTACATTTAAAGCAGAGAAAATATCAGCCATTGCCCTTCCTGTAATTTCCAGACTTCTCATTAATCGATTAATTGATTTGTATTTCCTATAGAAAGCCCACAGTAATAGCTAGCTTGTATATAAGTAGGGCGGGATCCTGATTTGATAAGGGAATGCTTTTGAAGTGTTGTTATAAATGATTTTGTTATCAATAAAACTGCAATTTTTGTCTCCACTAGAGAAAGCCCAGAATGTAGCTTGTGCATGTGTCTGGGGCCATCTTGTGTACCTTACAAAACTTGCTGATTCTAAAGTTTTTTTCCCCTTCTTTCTTTGTGTTGCAATTTGAGTTTCTTTTGAAGTTTGCCTCTTCAAATATCGCTTAAATAATTAAAGCAGTTACTTTTGACCTACTTTACATAAGGAGTGCTTAATTTCTCTCGTTGAATTAGGAAATTATATCATGCTGTCTTTATTAAATCGGGAGTAAGTAGAGATAAAGGTGATTCTGGATTCTTAAATTAAAACTGGAGAGGCCATGAAATCAGATGGACTCACAGACATGTTGTGATTCTCTGTAGCCTCCAGGTGCTGCCTTGTCAGACTTCAAAGGGAATTGAGGAGGAAGGAAGCTTACCAGGGGATGGACCCCAGGCTTTTGCTACCTGGTGGGAAACAGGCTGCAAAGCCCACATAGTTTTTTTTCTACCTAAGGACATATGGAAAAATTTGTCTGTGTTTCTGTGCTTACTCCAGATGCAGCTCTTTCCTTTAGGAGGGATCGTGGCTCTGATTCCAGGCCAGAGAATCTTTGCTCTATCATTTAGTGATTGTGGAGCCCTGGGTGAGACATAGATCTCTCTGAGCTCCTGTTTTCTTGTTTATAAGACAGAGAGAAGAAAATTAAATTTCTAGAGCAGTTTGGGAGATTAAAATAAGTTTTTAATGTATATTACCTTTGCTCAGTAAGTAATATTTGGTATCACTATGGTTAGTATATATGATCTGGATTTTTTTTTTTAAATCTACTCACACAACCTTATATACTCACCCTGAAATCCTCCCCAAGTAGGACTCTAGGAAGCATGTTCTGTTGGGCTATGCTATTCCATATATGGGCTTCAGGCTTCTTATTTATGGTTCATCCACCAGCAGATCTACTTGATGCCCCACACAACTCTAGGCTCTAAATGAATCAATGAAGAGAGGGAAATGATGAAAGGGCATATAAAAGGCACCATCCATGCCCTCATGGGAGAGGCAGGTGTCAATCAAATGAATCACACTCTGGCTGTGTTAAAGCATTATGGATAAGAGTAAATAACACAGATACAATTAAAGTAAGTACAAATTGTTATATATCCTTGTTCAGGATATAAAGGAACATATGTCCAAGGCAATGATATTTGTGCTTTGATCTGAAAATTGAATGATTTTATAAAGAAATGAAGATAGGGATGGAAGGTTATTTCAGTTAAAGGAAAAATGCATGTTAGGAGACACGAGAGAAAAGGATTCATGGAGTATGTGATGGTATCTCAGAAGACAGAAGGGTCACGGGACAAGAAGACAGTATCTATGTTATGTAAAGTTCATGGGAACTCTCAACTTTTTCTGCCTTCTGCCAAGAGTAATGGGAAGCCACTGCCGGGTTTTAAGAGAACACCATCACATTTACACTTGTAGAAAGATGTTATTGGGCCTTTTGCTAACTGAGGGCAAGCCATCTTTACATATTTACTTCCAAGGGCATCCCTTCAGCTGGCTCTGAGGCAGGGGAGTTGGATGCAGGCATGAGTCTGGGGCTCTTTAGGAGCTTGGCCTCCATTCTCCACCATCCTGTCTGTGGGAGCCACCTCAGCACACCATGATTTCATCATCGTCATTATCTTAGCTTCTGTGTCAAGGAGTTTTCAGCAGCTCCCAGTTCCCTCTGCCTGGAGGGCAGGAGAATTGCCAAGCCCAACACCAGCACTCACACTCTGGCAAAGGGATTGCAGTGCTGAGACTTAGCCATTAAAGGTCAAGCTTGTCGATGAGTTAATCCCTATTAAAAACTTGGATCATTTTAGATTTTATTCTCCCTTGCATTTATTGCCAATAAACAACTTTCTAGTAATTAAACCATAAGGTCTTTGAAAAAAGGGGCCTTGTTACACACTATTCTAGTTTCAGCTTGCTGTGCAGTCGTGGCTCGATAAATATTTGTTGCACTAAATGAACCTTAAAAATTAATAAGAAAAGATAAAATTAAAAAATCAGTCATCCTTTTGCCACTCTGAAAGAACTCTTTCCTTCCTTTCCTCCCTTCCCCATCTCAGTCTGTTTTCTGCCTCTATGCCTTTTCTCTTTTTTCTTTATGGTCTTATATACTATAGACTTATATAGTATATATGTATACTATATACTATATATACATAGGCACATTCTTTTATTAACTCTTTAGTCTATGATCCTAGTTAATACGTGATTTATTCTTGCCAATATACTCTTACATACTATGTGAGTTGAGTTCTGAATTTCCGCCTTGGTCTTCCTGGAGTGTGCGCTGATGAACTTAGTTTTATGCACAGTATAGACAAACAGGAAACACTGGCTTAAAGCTAACATCCTGAAATATAACCAGGACTGTTTTTACCTAGAGCAATGAAAATTAAACACACTTTACAGAAAAGAAAGGAAAAAAAAGAAGCCGAGTTTTATGATTATAAACAGAAACAGACCTTAAGATTATTAAAAGCTTTGAGGTCATTATGGAAAAAAAGAGAATACAAAGTCATGTTTGGAGCTGATTTCGTAGAGGAAAGTGTCATTAGTATTCATGGCAAAGACTTAGGGGAGGCTCAATCTTATGCGAAGGAGGCAAATCCCCTACAAAAAGGACTTGTCTTTTCATCATGAAGAGTATTGATAACATGTCAACTTCTAAATTATTTTGTTGACTGAAGCTGTTACTGAGAAATACATTTTTTCTATTGTGAATCACGATACACACCATTTGTGTAGGGGTGGATAGATAGATAAATGATGGATAGATAGAAAAATGGGTAGATAAGAGATATATAGATACCTTGGTGAACCTTATGGTAGTTTTATTCTGTATTTCATAAACAGCAGCAACAACAACAAACCACACCATCAATGCAGACCATCACATTAATGCAATGCATCACAATAACAGCAGTCAAGATCACAGTTTGTAGAACACAGAGGTAAGGTGCCAGTGTGGCTACATGTTGCAGGGACTCTTCAAAGCCAGTGACCGAGGCAAGATGAAGCACTGTGTCTATCTAAGGCTAGGTCTAGTGTGGCACTTTAGATCCAGTGTGTAGCTCTAGATATGGAGAGGCCCTGGGGTTTTTGGTTTGCTGGCTTTGGCTGTGGTTTGGTGGTTGAAATCACCCAGATTTGAATTAAAATGTACCTTCTGCTGTGAGGGATGAAGAGGTGGGACCAGGTGGGACTTTTAAGAGATGATTGGGTCAAGATAAATGGAGTAATCATTCTATAGGCTAATGAGTTATCTCAGGAGTAGCCTCAATACAGAAATGAACTCTCTTTGGCAGGCTTACTCAGTCTTGACATGTGATGCTCTCTACCATGTCAGCACTTAGCAGAATGTCCCTTACCAGATCTGGTACCATGTTCTTGGACTTGCAGAACAATGAATTAAATAAACTACTTTACTTTATGAAGTCCATAGTCTGTGAGGCCATAACCTATGTTACCCAGTGGTAGCAATAGAAAAGTCTAAGACAGTATTTACCCCAATTTGTCCCATAATGCTTTGCTTGTACACTCACATCCTATTCAGTAGAACAGGAGGAGGCCAGCATGGCCTTATTTCTAGGCACACAGCCCTATAATGTGTAATATCTGCCTTTGTATATCGCTGGCCAGTAGTCAGACACATGCCTCTGGGGCTGGAAGAGGGGTGGGGGAAATGTTATCTACCCTATGTACCGATGTGTCTAAATAGGAAGAAAAAGTCCTATTGTGTTCTCATGGAACTTGGAAATACAAGAGTGGGAGTAATTTAGTTATGTGTACATGAGAATAGTGATGATAGGCACAGGATGTGGAGCCAGCCCGACTGGGACCAACTCTCAACTCTGGTACTTACTAAGTATCAGACATATAAGTACCAGATACTAAATTGGCTTTCTACTCATGTTATAAAGATCAAATGTTTCATGGTGCTTACGGCAGTGCTCACCACAGAGTAAATTCTGTGCATTTGCACTTAAAAAAAGTGAGGTAAAGGGCTGGAGAGATGATTCAGCAATTAAGAGAGCTTTCTATATGAGTTGGGTTTCCAGCACTCACATCTAGCTTCTCATAACCATCTGTTAACTCCAACTCCAGGATATCTGATACCCTCTTCTGGCCACCCCAGACACCTGCACTCCCAAGTACATTTTCACATACAGACAAACACTTGTATAAGACATTGAAAAATAAAACCTTTTCAGAAGTTGAGATAAAATTACTAGGAAGGCAGGAGTGAAATCAGCTAGTAGGAGATAAGGAGAAGGGAGCCTGCAAAGCCCTCTGAGGAAGGGGAGAGATCAGGAGAGAGAGCTTGTACATCTATCTGACTTGAGGCAATGTGTGAGTAGAGATGGAATAATACAGGGAAGAGCAGGGGGTGCTGAGATACTGGGACTAGGTGTGGCTATGCGGGTACTGGGTGTATAATGAGTTCTGTTCATGCTGCTAAAGGACAGACACTCAGACTCTGGTCTCCCAGGGCTGTCTGCACCAGAAAGGCATGTGCTGAGAACTAAGATGTGGCTTAGAAATGAACTAGGATGTCAGGGTTAGGGACTTTCCTAGAAGGATATGCTGAGATTCTAAATCCTCTTTAAAAAAAAAAAAAAAAAACCTTGAGAGAAAACTGTTGATTGCAATAAAGCAGAGCCTAAGGCCATCATACCAGTGTGGCCTCAGCTAGCTAAGGGATCGCTAGCTGCCATAATGGAAGAGACACATATCCTTGGTGCTGTGGCCCACTAGAAATGTATTTACAAATACAAGTGTATATATGAGTAAAGCCCAATAGTACCTCAAGTGGAAGAGGTGGGCTTAGTAGTGGAGATACGTGGGTTCATGGTTAATTATGTCACTTGGAAATAAACCCTAATTATCATTCTGGAGGAAAGAGCACAGGATGCTTAGGACAGTAGTCAAGGCTTCTGTAGGATGGGGAGTTAATTTTATCACTCTTGTTCACATTCTATAATGTGGTAACATTCCTGAGCAGAAAGGGGTCTGAGGAAATGTCTCTCTTGCTGGGAGCCCTGGTTAGCCTTAACTGTCAACTTGACACAGCCGCAGTCATCTGACTAGAGAGCCTCAACTGAGTCATTGCCTAGGTTATATTTTCCTGTGTGTATGTCTGTGGAAGACTGTTTTGATTGAGGGCAGTCAAGGCAGGGACTGGAGGTAGAAAGTTGAAGGTCTGCCTGTTTGCTATTCCTTGCAGCATGGCTGTGACATGGAGCTGCGAACCAAATTTACCCTTTCTTGCTCAAAGTTGCTATGGTCAGAGTATTTGTCACAGCAACAGACTGGAAACTAGAACACTGAGTAACTAACTACTCTTCAGCTGCCACTGATCCATATGGAGGAGGACACTTTGGTGATGGCTGAATTCTTTCACTCCAGCTGCCTCATGGGACTCTAGTTGTAAGCCTGTCTGTTGCTCAGAAATGAGATCACTGTTCATTAGTTAAGATCACAGCACAGTTTGTTCCCTGTGTCTCATCCACCCCCCCCTTTAGACTGTCCTTTAGTACTGTCCTTCCCTTTGGAACTGACATTGGTCTTGACATTTGTATTAGTCAGGGTTTTCTAGAGTCACAGAACTTATGGATTATCTATCTATCTATCTATCTATCTATCTATCTATCTATCTATCTATCTATCTAAGGGACTTATTGGAATAACCTACAGACTGTAGTCCAGCTAATTCAATAATGGCTAGCTGTGAATGGAAAGTCCAGGAATCTAGTAGTTGCTCAGTCCCACAGGACTGGATATCTCAGCTGATCTTCTGTATATGCTGGAACCTTGAAGAAGTAGACTTCAATGCCAGTGAAGGAATGGATGTGCTAGCAAGGTGAGGACAACCAGGCAAAGAGCAAAAGTGTCCTTCTTCTATGTCCTTATGTAGACTTCCAGAAGAATGCATGGCCCACCTTAAAGATGTGTCTTCCTGCCTCAATATCCAGATCAAAGATATGTCTTTCTCCCTTAAACGTCCAGACTAAAAATGGATTCACCCACTTCAAACCAAGCAGAAAAATCTTTCACAGGTATGCCCTCCATTTCTGGATTGCGGTTCATCTCAGATGTAGTCAAGTTGACAACCAAGAATAGCATCACAGCCTTCATCTGGGAACTAAGTGTGAGCAGGAAGTAAAGGCTAGAGTGTTACTTCTAGTATTTCATTTGGATCTTCCATCCCTGGACTACTTTAGTCTCAGAGCTGGAGCAGGAGAAAATATAACATAATGATAAACTGTGTTGAATTTAGGATCAAAATGTCTTCAGTTCAACTATCAATCACTTATTCTCCTGTCCCAGTGACTTTGGGTAGTTGCTAATGTAGTCTTAGGCCTCATGTCTTTCATATTCAAGATACAGATAAACATTTCCCCCCTCCTGAGGTTGTCATAGGATTAAATAAGATTATGTATGTAAGCATGTGGTGAAGTACCTAACTCATTAATATCCTATAATTATTATTGCTCAGATTTCCATTGTCTACTTGGTGTCAAGGTGAATAGGAGCCTTACATCATATACAAGGAGAGAAAAAAAAAATCTCATACAAGATGGCTGGGAAGAAACTTGCTTTCTGAATTCCCAATTTAGGACTGAACTGATTCCAGATTAGGAGAAAAGTATGGCTTTCCTGAATGATCCTAAGTCTGGCCAGGGCATGGATTGGATACTGGAAGATTCTTCTCTTAGGATCAAGGGATTATTGTCTATGGAGGTTTCTGTAAAGCTGGAGCCTTCAGGTGGGGCTGGTGTCTTAGCTCAATAAGAAGCAATCCATTCAAACCAGAAGGCTCGGAGAACGAGGATAGGCCAGCCAAGGCAGAGCTGGATCCTTTCCTGTCTGATGCATTTTTATTCTGTTGTTTCTTTCCCTCTTCCAGGCAGTTACTAGGAAAGGAAGGGATAAAGGATGCTCAGTTATCCTGAAGCCAACACACTGAATTGGATTAGAGTAGACTGTCTGGCAGAAGGTGGCATTGAGAGATTTTTTCCTCCAAAGACAGGTCCCACCTGCACAACCTCTTTTGTCTGAAGTAAGTTTTCCTGACAGATTCTGCAAAAGATGAAGTCCTCATTTTGTACCAAGCAGGTCACTAGCACCGTTCAGCAAGTCTGAGCCCAGTGCTGGTGTTCATTTCCCAATTGATGGCCCTCTTCCAGAGTCTCAACCTTTGGGCTTTGTGACAAAGAAACATCTCCCAGTGTGAGTACTGCACAGACAGTGGTGACATTCGTGTACCTCACTCTCTGATCGGCGTACTTTCTCTGTCTCGTCTGTCTGTCTCTGCCATTTGAGGATGATGGGTGGTGATTATCTGGCATGTAGACTGAGCTGTGGACTAGTTCTGCAGATTGAAGCTGTGCATTGGCCCATGTTAATTAATAAATTACACAATAAGGAAACAAACCTGTTCCACTACAAATAAATTTCAAAAACACCATTCCACAGAATAGTGATTTAAGATAACCCCTCGCCCCTCCCCCCTCCCCCCCAAAAAACAAAAGAAAAATATCCAAGTAGTTACTTCTTTGAGGAAAAATTGAGTTTTCAAACCCTATATTGTATCTTATAGATTCTTGTCACCCAGAGCACTGGAATTCTAAAATATTCTCCATGGATATAGCTCCTTTATCTTTATCATGCCCCTCCATTCAAGGTTCCAGGATCTATGAGGAAGGGAAGGAAAGACTGAAGTAGCCAGAGGTGGTGGACAACTTCCAAGAAACAGCATTTTCCGGACACAACAGGGCTGACACACATGTGGACTCACAGACTATGCCAGCATGCACAAGACCTGCATGAGCTCACACAAGCCCAAATCCCTGCACAGAGCTGAGGAAGTGGGCACAAAATACCACCCCTAGCCAAGAAGCTATTTCCAACTCATAACTGCAGGGAGAGGGAAAATCAGTTTTCTTCAATGGAGTAACTGTGGATATATCAATACATTCCTAGGCAGGAGTAGTTGGCCAACACAAAACAGATTCCATGTTTTTGTTTGTTTGTCTGTTTGCTTGTTTTGGTTTTCTTTAAAAGAGAGAAGGAATGTGAAGTTTGGGGTGTGAGAATCTGGGAGGAGCTGGGACAGGAAAAGAAAATGATCAAAATACCCTGTAAGAAATTCTCAAAAAACAAAAAGCATTTAAAAAGAAAAGGCAGTAGCTCCTTTACCTTTGCTTAAGCCAGTGTTTCACTTCTTGAGTTCGACTAGTCTCTTCTCCCTAAGTGCCTCCTGCAGTGTGAGAGGCAGAGAGGAGGAGCTGACAATGGAGTGAGTGGCCAGCATCCTGCAGCCTGCTGGCCCCATTCCACACCCCCAAGAGTAGGACATCTGGTTTACTTAGTTGGGTTGTGAAATTACACCATCACCTTCAGGCTCCTTCTGTCAGCCACTCCTTTGACCGCAGATTCCAGAACTAATAGAGGGAGGTGGAAACAGTACCTCATTACCATCAAGGTTTTCAGAATTGGAAAGCGGAGTTCAGTACAAGAACATTCTAGAATGAGGCTGGTGGAGCTGTAAGAAGAGGAGGAGTCCCATGGCACTCTTTCTTGGGTGTCTAACTATTCATCTTCTTTCTTGTCTTCCCATGATTCTTATTGCACCTCTAAGAGTTTAAGGGTACAGTTGAAAATAAAACAGAGTCAATTTCCAGTCTTATGGGTCAGTGATCTTCTGCAGACATAGACAAGCAATCAGGCTATTTTTTGTTTTTTTCAGGTGGGCTTTTTTTTGTTTGTTTGGTTTTTTTTGTTTTGTTTTGTTTTTGTTTTTGTTTTTGTTTTTGTTTTTTTTTAGCTGAGGATTTTGAACCCAGGGCCTTGTGCTTGCTAGGCAAGCGCTCTATCACTGAGCTAAATCCCTGGTCCCCAATCAGGCTATTTTTAATCATAAATTAACTGCATCATGGAAAGAAAAAGAGCTAGAAGTGTGGCAAAAGCCAAGAGGGGTACCCACATAGTCTCTAAGAGCTGGACGATCCCAAAAGGCTTCCTAAAGAAAGACAGCTCAGTCAGGCGGTGGTGGTGGTGCACACCTTTAATCCCAGCACTCACGAGGTAGAGCCAGGCAGATCTCTGTGAGTTCAGGGTCAGCCAGGTATACAGAGCGAGATCCAGGACAGGCACCAAAACTACATAGAGAAACCCTGTCTTGAAAAACAAATCAAAACAAACAAACAAACAAAGACAGCCCAGTTCTACAGGGTGGAGAGAAGGGAGCTCAGTCAAGTGCAAGAGGCAGAGATGACAGAAAGGTGTTCAAGGCGGGCCATTTACTTGTGACTTCCTAGAAAACTTCAGTGGCACAATGACAGCTTGGATCTGAGGAGGCCACTCTGGCCCAGGTGGGATCAGTTTCCCGTTGCCTCTCCAGTTGTTACAGAAACCTCAGGTTTTCTTTTTTAGGTGCCCAGCTTACAGAGTCCCTTGTAGCCCATTTTTAGTTAGGTCCCTGCAGAGAGCAGTAATAACCTTTTAAATGTAACCATCTCCAAGGGCAGGGTCAAAGACACCCAGCTCTTTTCTTGTGTAAAATTAATTGAGCTCCAAGGTCAGGAGGTGATGAGTGGGACTCATTAGAAGAAATGCTTTCCTATGTGAGTAAAAAGACCTTTGGGGTCCTTTCAAGAGCTTGCCTAAATTTAGTAATTATATCTGTCCTATGGTTAAGCCTTCAGAGCAATGAAATAAAAGTGCCCAGAATTGGAAGGAGGGATGCAAACGGATTCAACCAAGCCTGGCTAGGTTTCTGTTTTAGATGGAGTCTTGTAGGAGTGGTAGGCTCTTATTGCTCTGAGTGTGCTATGAGCAGAGGTACATCCATCATTAGCTACCAAAGCTCTTACTATGGTCTTTTGCATAGAGAGTTCACTAAGTATTTGGTCTCATCATCATCATTGTTGATCATCCATAGTAGCCGTTGAGGTCATTTCCTAACAACAACTTGCACAAAAATTCTTAATTTTATGAGGATGGACATCCCTCCTTCTCAAATTCATGCTCTTTGTAGGAAGAAGACCCAAGCCTTTTGTATTAGTTACTTTTCTTGTTGCTGTGACAGAATACCCAACAGAAATAATTTAAGGAGGGACAGGTTTGTTTGGCCTCAGGGTTTGGGGGCACAGTTCATGGCAGGGACTTTGTGATAGCACAAGTATGAGGGAGCTGGTCACATTGTATCCAGAGCCAGGAAGCAAGGAGAGGGATAAGTGGTGGTGACTAGCTCACTTTCTCTATTTCATCAGGACCTCAGCCTATGGCATGGTACTGCTCACAGTTAGGGTAGGATCTTCCTTCTTCAGTTAATCCCATCTAGAAATTTCCTCACAAATATGCACAGAGTTTTACCTTCTGGGCGCTTCTAGGCCCTGTTAATCTGATCATTGATATTGACCATTATACTTTATACATATTCCAGAACTATTTCAACTATTAAAACTCTTGCTTGGTTCCATTTGGACTAACGAAAGAGGAAGAGATATTAGAGTTTCTGGAATTATATGTCTTTGTTTTTCTCAGAGAACTTTTCACTGTGACTCTTTTATGCTGTCTCTTGGTGTAGACCAAAAGAGCCTTTGGTAGATGTTGACAAGCATCTCATAGCTGCAAGCACACCCTGCCTTGGGGAAAAACAATGTCATGACAATAGAAGAAGTATGGGAATGACAGCATTAGTGACTGGTTGAGTCAACCTAAAGCTTCTTCATATCATTATTTACCCATATATCATCTTGAAGTAAGAAGCA
The DNA here is from genome assembly GCF_903995425.1 of Onychomys torridus. Lineage (NCBI taxonomy): Eukaryota > Metazoa > Chordata > Mammalia > Rodentia > Cricetidae > Onychomys > Onychomys torridus. The sequence continues at coordinate 121,578,164 of NC_050446.1, forward strand.
ATTGGGTTAATTTACAACTAATATTTTTATCTCAAGACATCTCAAATGATGGAGGACCTGATACCAGAAAGTGGAACACTGTTGATCACAACCTTTAGTTAGAACTTGATTGAGGTGACAGGAAAGCTTCTGTGGAGGATTCTAGTTGGTTAAATCGGCTGCACAAGCACTGTGGGAAAGAGATCATCAAGATGGTAGCATCAGACTTGGTGGAAAAGTGGAGTGTTATTGAATGGATATGAAGATCTTGTTAGCAAGAAAAAATTGAGGCTTAGGTAATATCCTTGAACACAAAAAGAGAAGAAAATTCAACTCTATTTCAAGATATCTTGTAAGGGTCACCCTGTTCAACCCAAGTTGATTTGAATTTTATACAACAGATCACATGATGATCACAGCAGACATTTATGATGTGCTTATGTGCTTTTTGTTGTTTGAGTACTTAGTAAATATTTCAGTTTACCAGAATGCTTCACCATTAAAGAATTCATTCTTGGAAGGCAGGAGGTGTGAATATCTGAGCATTCCTGTCAGCCAAAATAATACCTGGTACATACTGGTATACTTGTGTCCTTGACAAATGAATAACCTTCAATGGGACACATAACAGAGGCTAACAGGTAGGATGTGATACAAGTTCACTCCTTAAACCTACAGTGAACAATTGTTGAATGAAAACAATTAGGCTAGTGCTCTCCATCTCTTGTGGGTCTGCTTTTCTTCTTATCTTTATTGTTTGTAAAATAATATTGTTACATAGAATAGCATAATCTTCTCTTTGCCATTCTCTATACACTATTTGGTATTAAAATGAGAGACAGTTCATGTCAGAAATGTAGCCATTCTTAATGGACTCAGTGTCAGAATAGTATTCAGTGTCTCATGGGACAGATACTGTAGAATGTAGCTTTTTCTTCCAGATAGCCATCCCTCTTACCCCAAATTCAGGACTGGTTAGAATTGCAAAAGTTTTGAGATGGCCACACTTTCTGGTAGCTAGGGGAGAAAGTGTATGCATCTTATATTTCCTCACCAGAAATTCTGTGTAAAGTGCTGGTGGCTGACAAATCCCAGATGCTGCAAACTGGAGACCCATTCCTTTCTTTTCCTCTCTTCCTAGGAGTTGTATCTGCCTCATAGTATGAAGTTTCTCTCCAAGTCTTGTGCTGATCTTGTTCTAGACTGTTCATGCAGTGGGTGCCCCCTGCATCTAAATTATGCACTAGTCTACTTTTCCTTTCTTCTGAGGACCTAAACTGAGGCACAGTCCATGGGCTTTCAAGTGGCTGGCTTAGCAAACTGTGGGGGTGTAAGGGCAGTGGTTGGTATCCTTTCTTCCAGGCATTAAGGAACCAACAGCTGTCGGTCTTGAAGTTTATACCAAGTGACAGTGATGGCGTTTTCTTGAGCAAACTTGAAGAAGGAAGAGAAGAAGAAATAGTGTGGAAGGCACAGTGACAGAGCACACCTGGAAAGGACAGCAACACAAGGTCCCTTCTTTGTGAGTAAGTCAAGCATTCAAAGACTTTAAGCTGTGCTTTTCAGCAGGGAATGAATTGCTGGAAAACCATTGAGCTGATAAAATCTTCAGGTTCTCTGGGCTTTGTCTCAGGGTACATCCTTATTATTGACTCATGTTATTCTGCTTCTCATACTTTGCTGCCTGCTATCACAGTCAGCTTCATGCCACAGTAGAAGGAAGACAATATTTGAATAATATCTATCTGGATTTTCAACTGGGTTTTGTTGTGTGGCTTTAAGCAAATGATTTTATTGCTCTCAACTTATTCTTATCTTGGAAAGGGGCTGATTTGTGTGTGTGTGTGTGTGTGTGTGTGTGTGTGTGTGTGTGTGTCTGTCTGTCTGTCTGTTCATGTGTACAGAGGCCAGAGTGTATCTTCAGGTGTCTTCTTTAGTTGCCTTGCCTTTTTTTTTTTTAAATGAGACAAGAGATCTTCCATTTAACCTGGAGCTCACTGACTCAGCTAGCCTGGCTGGCCAGCAAACTCTAGAGATCTGCTTATCTCTGCTTCCATCTCCACAACACTGCGGTTACAAGCACCCATGCTGTTGAGTGCAGCTTTTGCATAGATGCTGGGGATCTGAACTCAGATTTGTATTTATATGGCAACCACTTTACCTACTGAGCCATCTCCCCGAGTGCTGACAATCTGTTTTGATAGTGTTTTTAAGGGGATGAAACAAAATGACTCAGGTGTGGTGGTCTAGCACAAAGGAAGGCACAAGGAGGTGCTCAGTGGTATTTGTCATGGCTCAGGAGGTGGTAATTTTGATAGAACAGTGGGGAGCACTTAGAGAAGCTCAGAGTGCTCCTGCCCTACCATTCCAGGGAATGCTGATGAATCTGATGTGAAAGGCTCTATTTGTGGGTTCTCTGACCACTGGCCTCTTTCCTCAAGTTTCTGATAAAAGTTGAAATAACCATTTTTACCTTAAAGTCTATCTTCCCTTTATTTTAGAAGAACTATTATAAATATTTTATGATAGACTTGGAATTTAAATAGGATAGGCTGTGTTTTGGAGCTAAAGATAATCCAGTCTGGCATGCTCCACAAAGCATGTTCAGAGAAGACTGAGGCTCAGGCTGAGCAGAGGTATGCCCTAGAGTGTGGTAAAGCTGAGATGACTCCTTGTGCCCTGCTCTCAAAGCAGACAGTGCTATCTGGGATGGCTTTCTTTGGGGGACCAGTTTCATTTGTTTGGTTGGAATGAAACCCTTATTTTCTAGGGTCCCAGGTTTCTACTCTGGAGATCTGTGGGACTTTCTTTATAGCATGAGTGAGTTCTCTGTCTATTCTATAATTCTTGGCATGTAGGAAACTATAAAACCTCACAGTCTCTGCCTTGCCTCCTCTGCCATGGGAGTGACATGCTCTTTTCAGATCATCACTCCAGAGCCTACTCAAGTTTGAGGGCTACACATCCATTTGTGGGATGTGTTGAATTCATAGCTCTTATAATCATGGGTTGTCTGAGCATCACTGAGCGTCAGGGATGAGTACAGGGGCAAGGTGTAGAGATATCACTTTACTTCTTTAGAGAAAGATTTCAAGTTTTACACATCCCCAAGACTTTTAGCCAGGAGGAATGAGAGATGGGTTGGGCAAGAAAATGGATTCAAGTTAATTCGCTATGGCTTGAAGTACACTTTTGCTACATACTAACTGGTATTTGAGACCCCAGAGTCTTGTTCCAGGCAGATGCTTATGTTAACATGCATATAAATGCACATGTGTGAGTGGGCTTGCATGGGCCCATGTGGCTTTGCATCTGTTTGTAGCCTGGCACCTGTAGTTTTTCTCTGCTGTCACTTCAAAGTTGTTGGTTGAGTTTGGTGGCATGGATCGTTCATTCAATGCATAAACATGCAGCAAGCACCTAGGAGGTGGCAGACCACATTAGGAGCCAGGGAAAGGGCTATGAATTAAACATGTTCCCTCACTTTAAGGCACACAGTCTACCACCTGAGAATAACTGTGACGCTATGTGTTAAGGACACTAGCAGAGCCCTTCAGGAGTGTAGAGGAAGACATGAGCATATTTCTGGTGAGAAATGGGGGAGGGCATGACAGGCCTGGAAGGTGAGAGGTGTCATGTGTGCGGGAGACAGAGCTGTGCTTAGGAGAGACCTGGGAGCATGCTTTAGCTGGAGAGGTGCAGAAGAACAAACACAGTGCTAATCAGGAAGGCAGGTGATGTAGGCTGCTGGGGGATTACTTTGAATTTGTGTGTTTTAGTTTTTTCAAATGGTTGTTAAGTTTTCAGGACTTAAATATTAAGTCATTTGGGCCTAACTACTTAACAAACGCCACAGATTTCTCTTTTGGCCAGATGTCACCTGGAATTATTAGTGAGACTGCAATAAACTGAGGAAATATGGGAGACTCTACCCTATATAAACAGGAAGACATTGTAGCACAAATGTTAAAGGTCCTTATTAATAAAATCAAACCTGAGGCCAGTTATTGGGGTGAATGCTGGAAGATCAGAGAAGCAGAATAAGCCATAGCTACCTCACCTCACCAGTTCCTCAGCTGATCCTGTTTCCTCAGACTGGAAGCCTCTGTGTCCTCATATCCAAATGAATCTCAGCTGAACTGCTTCTTGAAAGCCTGAATGCTTAACCAGCCTAGTTCCTGGGCTTCACGCCTTATATTCCTTTCTGCTTTCTGCCCCCACTCCCTGGGATTAAAGGATCACTTTCTGGGATTAAAGGCATGTGTCACCATGCCTGGCTGTCTCCAATGTGGCCTTGAACTCACAGAGATCCAGAAGGATTTCTGCCTCTGGAATGCTAGGATTAAAGGCATGAGTGCCACCATTTTCTAGCCTCTGTATCTGGTGGCTGTTCTGTTCTCTGACCCCAGATAAGTTATTAGGGTGCAAAATATTTTGGGGAATACAATACCACCACAAGACATTTCTCAGATATGCTTTATTTTCCCATACCAACATGCTTTTAGCTGTAACTGTAGGAGCAAGACTGTGATGATGTTACTTTTTATCATAAAGGACAAATACAATGTTCACAGCTGTGTATGTGTGTGCCTCCAATACACATGTATACACACACACATACACACACACACACACACACACACACACACACACACACACACAGACTGAGACTTGGCCACAATGGCACCTTTAGGAGGTAATTAATTTTGAGAAATTAAAATGATTAAAAACCACTTGGGATATCATTTCTAGAGCACTGGAGGGATTGAGATTGGCAGTTTCTAGAGAGGAATGGCTCCATAGCAATGACCAAGGGGAGAAGTCCAGTGCTTCTGGCCAGTAAGTGGCAAAGACTGGGTAGATGAGGCACTCAGAGAAGAGTCCTTTGGATCCAGGCATTTCCCGAGGCTCTCCACCTGTGCAACCTTACCAAATTCTTTTTTTCCAGGTTTTGTTGTACCCATCATTTTAGACGGTACCATGTTACACAAGGACTTTTCATACTGGTCCATATTGCATGTTAACACGCCCCCTCCCTCATGCCCTCCCATCTCTACTCTCTCCCTGCCTGTCATTCTCCTTTAGACAATTTCACTTCTAAACTCGTCAATTACACACACCTGATTTCATCTAGCTATATAAAACCTAAGAACCACAAATAAACATACATGTGACTTTCTGGGACTAGCTTAGTTTACTTGACATGAGGATCTCTAGTTGTATCTATTTTCTGGAAATGACATAACTTACTTCTTCTTTGTGGCTGAAAGGAACACCATTGTGTATGTATATATGCTACATTTTCCTTCTTTGGTGCTCTGTGGAGGGACACCTAGGTGGATTCCACAATTCAGCTGTTGTGAACAGCGCTGTAATGAGCACTGATATGCAGGTATCTCTGTGAGAGGTTGACTAGAAGTCTTTGGGGTAAGCATCCAGGAATGGTATAGCTTGGTCACACGATAGATCTCTTTTAATTTGTTTTTTTCAGAAACTCATACTGATTTTTATGTTAGCTTGCATTCATAGCAGAAGTGCATAATGACTCCCCTTTGTCCACATCCTCATTAGCATCTATTGTTTTTTCCATCACAACCATTAATTCAGACTTCTCTAATGACTAGAGAAGTTGAACATTCTTTTTTCTTTCCTGTTTATTGGTCATTTGTATTTCTTCTTTGATCCATCACCTTCTTTACTGTATCCACACTATTTCTGCAAAATGAGATGACACCATCCTAGCTTGGTTTTGATTTTCATCCATCCTGATTGCTACAAATATGCCCAGCCTCCCTGCACTCTGAAACCTCCCAGCAGTTCCTTAAGCTGCTCCCATGACTGTCCTAGCTGGTGCTTACATGTCCTGTCAAACACCTTCAGCATTGCTGCTGGTTTTTTGCTGTTTAATCCTGGCTCGAGATCCTTCCTAATGAGGCCTTCAGGAACCTTTCATGGGGCAAGCATGGTTTCTGAGTACCATCAGCACCACTTTGAGACATGTTTTTCCCTGGGGAGTGACGCATGTTCCTGCTTGTGCCTTCTCTACCCACTCTGTATTTAGGAACTGGGAAGAGCTGCTCTTAGTGGAAAATTTGATCAAGAATGCCATTTGCCATTCTATAGGTTTCTTGGTTCTCATCATGTCTTATACCTGGTCTTCCCCTCAGCTCTGGAACTGTCCACCTTTACTCACATCACTGCTGTTTAATTTCTGCAGTGTCTGACACTTCAGTTTTTGTGCCATTTCTCTCAGTAGTTAGCTGACCTCCAGTGGCCCTCTCCGACTCTCTCTCTGCATATTTTCTATCTTTTTTTTAAAAGATTTATTTATTTATTATGTGTAGTTAGAGTTTTCCTGCCTGGCCCAGTCAGGACAAATCTCTCTCACCCACCAGTCCCACAGTCTCTCAGACCCAACCAAGAAAGCACACAGAAACTTACATTGTTTACAAACTGTATGGCCGTGGCAGGCTGCTTGTTATTTACTTCTTCTATCTTAAATTAACCCATTTCTGTTAGTCTATACTTTGCCACATGGCTTGTGGCTTACCAGTGTCTTTACATGTTGCTTTTCATGGCGGCGGTAGGCGGTATCTCTCTCCAACCTTTTACTTCCCAGAATTCTCTTTCTCTTGTCCCGCCTATACTTCCTGCCCAGCCGCCACCAGGAGGAGGCTGAGGGTGCGAGCCGCCTGGGCCTTTGGAATTTGCCCCACGTGAGCGCCAATTATGTATACAATGTTCTGTTTTCATGTATCCTCACAGGCCAGGAGAGGGAGCCAGATCTCATTACAGGTGGTTGTGAGCCACCATGTGGGTGCTGGGAATTGAACTCAGGACCTCTGGAAGAACAGCCAATGTTCTTAACCTCTGAGCCATCTCTCCAGCCCACATATTTTCTATCTTGAGGACCAGACCCATTGTCCCAGGACCCTGATGAAGGCTGATTCAGAGACAGTGTCTAGACGCTCTGATGTCCAGATGGGCAGCTCCAGCTGCACCTGTGGGTCACCTGCCCAAACCTGTCCTTTTCCATGGTTGTTCTGATTTGTGCTCCATGATGGCCACTGATGTTGTGGGTCTTTTCTCTTCTCATTGGTCACTTGTGATTTCTCTACTCAGACCACTGGTGCATTTCACGCCCCCACCCCCACACCTTTACTTCTTGAATGTAAGATATCTACACTGCTCTCATTCATCCCTTCTGGAATGCTTGCCATGATCTTTGAGGGAATCTGCAGAAGGGATGACAGCAGCCTTGTACAGAGTCTGACTAACCAGCTTCTACAACCTTGTAAGCCACACCCCCTCTGTGCTCCCCCCCCCCAACTACTTCCAGCTCTCTGGCTGCCTCAGTCCCACATTTGAACCTTGTCTCCCACTGTCACCCACTCAGCTCTGTTCCAGTGGCAGTATGAGGTCTACCCCCCTCCCCCAACCCCTTAAACATTTACCTTTGGGACTTCTTCAGATACCTTGTCATCTTTAGCAACTTTCATGATCTCATCATCTTTAACTTGGAATTCCCACACTATGGCTTATGTCGAAAAATCAGTTTTCTTTTCTACCTGCTCCCAGGGTGGTTGCAAAGGGCTATTAAGAAGTACACAGAATATGTTCTTATGGAGTCTCTGGTACATGCATGTAATGAACCATGGCTGATCCCACTCAGTTTCTACCCTAGAGCATGTGAGGGGTTGTCAACAGCATACCACTTGTCCTGATTGGAAGATCTGAAAATTGCTTTGTAGTTCTTGTTTTTATGTATTTTCTTTTCTGTGGCTCCTTCTGGCACAGTTCAGATTCTACCCTGGGTTCTAATGCTAGACACACCCTTTCTGTGAAGGCCTATCTTTGAAAGATGATGCTGAATGTTTGTTTAACTATGCAGAGATGTGTTGCATTTGTTTAATTATGTAAAGATGTGTTGCTGTTTTACCTTGCCTGCCTAAGGCACCTGATTGGTCTAATAAAAAGCTGAATGGTCGATAACGAGGGAGAAGGTGTAGGCAGGACTTCTGGGCAGGGAGAGTAAATAGGAGGAGGAATTTAGGTTCAGGAGAAAAAGGAAGAAAGAAAAGAGATGCCAGGGGCCAGCCAGCTAGACACAGAGGAAGCAAGAAAATAGGACATGCAGAATGAAAGAAAGGTTAAAAAAAAAAAAAAGCCCAGAGGCAAAACATAGATGAATAGAAACAAGTTCAATTAAGTTAAAAGAGCTACTGGGACAAGCCTAAGGCTGAGCATTCATAAATAATAATAAGTCAACAAGTCTTTATTTGGGAACTGGTTGGCAGCCCAAAGAAAATTCCGCATACAGTGCTCCTGACTTCCAGCTATAAAAATGTTTCCTTTTATCCTATCAAATAATCTGAGGGGCCTGTGGATTCAGTAAATGAAATTGATCTAATTAGTAGCACTGGAGCTCACTTATAGCCATGGCTCATGTTTTATCACACAGCTGAGTTTTCAAAGTGTTTTTTCCTCTGCTCTCCTCTTGTTGTGAGATAGGCAGGGCACATGAGGACTTCTGGTGGTGACACTCAGCCTAGCCGGCATAGGTGATGGAGCTAAAGGTTTCAGAGAGTAGTTAGAAAACATGGATCCTGGTCCTCAGGGTACAGCTCCTCCTCCATACTCCCCAGAAAGCAAAATGGTAACAGAGTCTTGAATTAGTGTCTGCTTAATCTTGGGAAGAGGGGTGTTGCTTTGCTTTATCATTCCCTCCATTGAGTCTGTGATATTGTTACTCTCTAGAATTCATGATTCGTACTGAATGGGTCAGAGTTCGGTGTGGTGGTATTGTATTACCCAAAATATTGTGCACCCTAATAAACTTACCTGGTGTCAGAGACAGAACAGCCACAATATTAAACATAGAGGATAGGCAGTGGTAGCACACGCCTTTAATCCTAGCATTCCAGAGGCAGAAATCCATCTGTTCAAGGATACAGCCAAACATGGTGACTCATGTCTTTAACCCCAGGGAGTGATGGTAGAAAGCAGAAAGGTATATAAGGAGTGAGGACCAGAAACTAGAAGCATTTGACTGGTTAAGCTTTTGGCTGGTTAGGCTTTTGATCAGCACAGTTCAGCTGAGAGGCATCCAGTCTGAGGAAACAGGATCAGCTGAGGAACTGGCGAGGTGAGGTAGCTGTGGCTTGTTCTGCTTCTTTGATCTTCCAGCATTCACCCCAATAACTGGCCTCAGGTTTGTTATTATTAATAAGACCTGTTAAGATTCCTGCTACAGTTCAGACACAGAGTGCATTTGATAGTAGTTTTGTTGCTGTTTTGTAACAAACCACCTTAAAACTAGTGACTTAAAATAATAGTTTATTTTCCTCAGATTTTGTGGACTGCCTAATCAGATCCTCTGCTGGACTGGAAGATTCAAGATGGCTGCATCTTTAAGTCTAGCACTTGCAGTGGATTGTACTTTGTATCTGATCCATGAGGATGCCCATTTCTAGGAGTCTAGTTTGATGTTTTCAGTGTTGTTCCAATTGAGGAAGCCCAGGAAAGTCAAGACCTATTGAGACTTGGGCTTACATCACACATAACATCTCTCTATTATCTTTCTACTGGTCACAGTCATCCCAAGGCCAGCCTGACCCAAGACTAGGAGAGGTGGACTCCACTGATAGGTGGGGGAAATTGACACTCACAGTGTAGGGCAAATTGGTAGGTATACCTTGCAGACAATGGAGCATGATGTCATTGTGTATTGAACGAGCTAGAGACCCTGGGTGTGGCCTCCTCGCAATGTATCATTAGTCATCCATCTTCATGTGAGAATTGACTATTTGTTCTCACCCTCCTGACCTTGACCTTCATCTTTGCTTCCTCTTGGATGGAGTTCAGTGTTCCTGCTTCCTTATGGCATGGGGAGAAGGGAATCATGCCTGCCCCTAGGTGTTCTCAATCCTGTTCCTTTGGGGTTTGTGCTCCCTAATAATGAAAAAGAGAGCACTGGTCTTCAATGTCTTGCTCTTTCCTTGTCTCTATATCCCTCTTTCCTCTCTCTACCCTTCTCTTCCCTTTCCTCTCTCTTTCACTTCTCCTTTTCCTCTTCCCTTCCTCCTTTTCTCTTTCTTCCCTCTCTCCCCCTCTACCTCTCCTTTCTGTTTCCTTCTTCCCCTCTCCCCTCTTTTACCTATTCCTTCTCTTCCTTCCCCCCTTTCCTCCCTCTCCCCTCTTTCCAGGCTGGTGGATTTTAATTCAACATATATCCCAGGCTAGCCTCCACCTTGAAATCCTGCCTTAGCCCCCCATGGGATGGAATTACAGACATGTACATGGTGTGCTGCTGTTTGCCTGAGAGAGCTCCATGTCTCCTATGTGGATGGATTTTCCTTCCATCATATCCATAGCTACCATTATTCCCAAGTTACTACTTGATTATTCTTTCCAAACTTTATTTTTTTAAATTATAATATAATTATACCACTGTCCTCATTTCCTCCTTCCAATCTCTTTCATGTATTCCCCCCTTGCTATTTTTCAAGTTCATGGCCTCTTTTTCTTTAATGCTTGTTACACACAGAGACACACAGACACATTTACTTGTAATAGCTCAGTCCATATAATGTTGGCTGTTTATGTATGATCTTAAGGTTAACCACTTGGTATTGAATAACCAGTTGGTAGGTTCTTCCTTGGGAAGACCATCTCTCCCACTCTTAGCATTCCTCAGTTACTCATAGTTCTTCGTACTGGTTTCCAACCCCATGAGCTTTCTGCCTTCCATGTTAGCATGCCTATTGTTCAGGTCTCATTTAGGCAGCCATGTTGATGATATTTCATGGGTATAGCTTCTCTGACATTTCTGGTAGACATGATTTCAACTTCCTGTTCCTCTGGCTCTTATGAGCTTTCCATTTCTTCTTCCACAATAATCCCTGAAACTTAGATTCAGGAATTACATTTACTTCTCATCTACAAATATTTTATGGAGGCCTAAGAAAATTCTTTTCTATTCCCTGAAAGCCTAGCCTCTCAAGTCTGTTTGATACAACTTAAAATTCTCAATAAAAACTCAAAGCTGAGCTGTGAAAATTATCTTCACTTTTTTTTGCTACATCAAACCATCCATATAGATGGATATATTATTAGTTAATTATAACAATTAACTTACACCACATTTTGTTGCTTTGGGGGATGATTTAAATCAAATAATATCTTTTTCTATAACTCATCGTATTTTAACTCTGATAGGGCCTATCTTTCTCTCCAGTCTCTTGCTAAGGACATACTTTTAGTTGTAACTGTTTTACAAGTGTACATCTTTACAACAAAATCTCAAGGTTTTACAAATATACATCTTTGCAAAAATCTCAAAGTTATTGGGAAAAGTGTGCCTAGAACTCTATCAAACAGATTGAAGTCATTGACTTCACACCCAAGGAAACCACTGTGGACTGCTCAAAATAACAGTGAGCAGTTTGCTGTGGTTGTGTTCTCTGTACATAACAGAATGTTCCATGCTTAATTGGAGCCCTGTTGATGTCGGTTGACTGACAAACATTTGCACAGATAGATGAGCCCTACTTGCAGTGAGTGCAGTGCATCAGGGTGAGCTTATGTAGTAGTAATGCAGACTTTTAGGGGAGTTGATGAAGTGGCCTGACTGTGGGGTGATCAGCTCTATGTTTCCATTCTATTTTGGGCTTCCCATCTTCAGGGTTCTATTTGCTTACCTGCAGCCCCACCTGATAGATAGACTTAGCCTGTCTCCCAGCCTTACTCTGGGGCTCAGGGGATTGCTTCCCACTGCAGCATGTTCTCTTTGGGAGATTTCAATTGCTTTTGAATTAGTTATAGGCTCAAAACTGAGTGACTCCCATTATTACGATGCAGCTTTCACAATTACTGCATTTCAAGTTGCCAGCGAGGCAGCATTAACCTGTCATCTGAGAGTTCTTCGTGGTCATGAAGAAGATAGATTTCTGAAAAGGAAGAAAAAAATTAGAAAAGAACTTGTAAGGTCAAGAATAAAGAAAATGACCTTTACAACAGCTTCTACACAGGGTGACCATGCCTCATCTGTTTGCTCACCTCTGAGAATCTCCTTTTGAGAACTAAGTTGGGGAAAGTCAGGGATGCTGTCACATCAAACAACTCATTGAGCATGGTGCTACCATGGCTTTTCCAGACTCAGGAAGCTATGCCATTATTTAATAATAATCCCTCCCCCAGCACCCTTGTTACAAAGATCAAGTCAGAGGCTGGCAAAGACAGCATCTGAGTAACCATCCCTGGTGTACTCACTCTTTCCACCCAATCTCAAGCAGAGGTAGAGAAAGCAGGAATACCAGATAGCCGCCTATCATGGATGCTAAAATAGTTCCTGGGGATTGCAAGATGGTTTTTCTTTCTCTTTCTTGATTTAAATTTTTTTTAGTTATTCTAGGATGATCGTTTTATTATCCAACTAACTGCTATGAATGAAAATACTGATGAAATCAGAGAAAGGGGGCTTGAAGAGATAGCCCAGACAGTAATGTTCTTGTCAGCAAATATGAGTACATGAGTTCAATTCCCAGAACTCACACAAAAGAGGCAGACACTTAGAGTCCAAGTGCTGGGGAGGCAGAGATGGATGCATCCCTTGTGCTCACTGGCCTGCTAGTCTGGCCAAAGCAATAAATATTGGGTCACAGAGAGACTTTGTTTCAAAACGTAAGATGTCAGTTACTGAGGAACAACATCCAAGACTGACCCTGACTTCCACACACAAAAGCACACATGTGCAACCACATGTATGTGATGAACACATGTATCCCCACAAATAAATCAAAGTAAGACACAAACCACACAAATATAAAACAGTAATAGTGATAAGTGCTGTATTATTTTGATTGCTGTGCAACCTGACTCTGAGAAGAAGATTTGGGGGCAAGCAGTTTATTTCTGAATGAATTCTAGGCAGGGCTACTACTGAAGGGTTTCAGATATATCCCCTACCCTCTGCCCAGCTAAATTGGGGTTCTTTACCATAGTGGTTAGTGATTCCATTGTAACAGGAAATGAGAGATTGCTGAATGTGTGTGTTGCAGTATTCCTCTCCTGAGCTACTTCTTCTACCTGGTGTTGACCTAATGACTTGTGTGACCTGTCATGTCACTCATGCAAGAAGCTTGTTTATACTGCCAGACATCCTCTCAGCTCTTCTCTGGCCCATGTCCAGTTTATTCATGTCTGGAGGCTTGCCTGATCCTTGGGCTGGCGAGGGAAACCCCCCCAATGTTCGCCCTGACATTTGGGGGGAAAACCTAGCATTAGTAATGCCCTATGTTTTGCACAAAAGGAGAAAATTCAGTACAGCACCAACACAAAGAGTAACATATCACCACTTACAAAGCCTGAGCAGAGAGGGCGGGCACAGAGTCAGGAGTTTTCTGTCCTGGGATCACAGAAACAAGAGAGAGAGAGAAGGAGAGAGAGAGAGAGAGAGAGAGAGAGAGAGAGAGAGAGAGAGAGAGAGAGAGAGACAGAGAGAGAGACACACAGAGAGAGAGACAGAGAGAGAGAGACAGAGAGAGACAGAGAGAGAGAGAGAGAATCTGACAATATCCATAAAATCTTATCAGACTTCAAGACTTAAGAAAATTTTAGTAATGAAGACAAGGATTCCCACAAGTTGTCCTCTGACTTCCACATACATACTCTAGTGTGTACAAATGTCCCTCCCCCAAAAGGAACAAAAACAAACACTTAATGACTTTAACAGTCAGAAATCCATAAAGAAAAATGAAAGTGATTGTTTACTTAATTACAGAACTTTAAGTTCTAAGTGCTTAATGATCAGACTGTGAAATGAACTTGAAAAGTTTAGTACATTAGGATCATGTAGAAGAGCATCAACAATAGAATGCTTACACAGTAACAGAAGGGGATTCATTACATTATCTTCAGTGAGCAGAGACTCAGTAGTCACGCAATAACCATCTGCATATTAGAGAGCCAGAAAAACCAGTGACTGCTCAGCCTAAGAACATGGAATCCTCAGAGTGAGAGGAACCAAAGATGTAGCTCTGGTTGAAGCTGAAGGGCTGGAGTTCATTCCCTGGGCAGTTGCTGGTGTGAATCCACTTTCTTTTTCTTTTCTTTTCCTTTCTTTCTTTTTTTTTAAATGGTTGTGAGCCACCATGTGGTTGCTGGGAATTGAACTCAGGACCTCTGGAAGAGCAGTCAGTGCTCTTAACCTCTAAGCCATCTCTCCAGCCCCAGTGAATCCACTTTCAAAGGCTAACAAAATGGACTCATGCCCATGGGCAGCAGCAGAAAGTGCGCTCACACAAGAAGACTCCATCTCCTTCCATGGTTTGTTTTCTCCAGGCCTTCAGCTGGCTTCTTCCCCCTTTAGTTCACTGACCCTAATGTCAATCATTACCAGGGACACTCTCACAAACCCAGAAGTGTGCTTTACTTGAGACATCCCTTAATCGAATCCAGTTAGCAGTCAAAATTAATCATCTCAAGAGGTAATGTGGAAGAATATTTTTATGACTTTGGAAGGGGAAGTTTGGTGAAAAGAACATAAAATATATGTTTTAAACTAAAAATGGTTATACATGATTTCATAATTATAAATATAGGTATATAACATATCTTAAACAAAATTGAAAGCCGATTTACAGATGATGAGAATTTTCTGTTAACTCATGTCCAACAAAGAAAAGGATCCTGACATAAAAGGAGAACTCCATTAGTAAATGAAGGGTCAGTAATAGAAAAGTAGGAAAAAGACATATTACCAAATTTACATATAGGAGGAAATTCAAGGTAATGGAGAGCTCACATTTCACATGGACTGTATTTGTAAGGATTGCTTAGTTTGATTATGTCAAGTGTTGAAGACAGAGGAATTGGAACTTCCCTCAACAAAATTCATATAACTACCTTTGAGAATAGTTGCCAACCCACAGTAAAGCTGAAGATGCAGGTACTTTAGTCCATCAGTTTCACTAGGCCTGTTTTCAAGAAAAAGTGTTGTCTCTGTCTGAGGAAGTATAAACCCACTCCCTGTATTAGTATGCTTCTCTGTTGCTGTGATAAAACACTATCCAAAAGTAAATTGGGTAAGAAAGGGGTTATTGCATCTTACAAGTCAGAGTCCATCATTGAAGGAAGCCAGGACAAGAGTCAAGCAAGAACTTGGAGGCAGGAAATGAGGCAGAGATCATGGAGGAATGTGCTTACTGCCTTGTTCTCCATGACTTGCTCAGCCTGCTTTTCTATACATCCCTGGCCTAGCTGCCTAGGGCTGGCACCATCACGGTGGGTTGGGCCCTCCTACACCAACTATTAATCTAGAAAATGCTGCAGAGACATGCCCACAGGCCAACCTGATGGAAGATATCCCTCAGCTGAGGTCCCCTCTTCCCAGGTGACTCTAGTTTGTGCCAAATTGACACAAACTAATCAACACAATTGATCCTTTCTCAACTTGACACACAAACACATCACTATTAAACTGCAACCTTTCTTTGCTTGTTTACCCTTGAGATCTCACAGTTTCACAATATAAAATACACCATAACTTTAAATGTTCCATAGTCTTCAAAACATTCAAACATTTTTCAAAGATCAAAGTCTCTTTAAAAATACAAAGTTCTTTAACTGTGGATTTCTGCAATGTAAAACAAAAACCAAAAACAAACAAACAAAACAAAAAATCAACCAACCAACCAAACAAACAAAAAACAAGTTAAATACTTTCTTACTCAAAAGGGAAGAACCAGGGCATAGAAACAATCATCCTTAAGCAAATCCAAAGACCAACAGTATAACCCCCAACCCTCAGTATCTGACATCTGGACCTCATTTATGATCTTCTGGACTTCCAAGGGCTTAGGTATTTCTGCCTCTTTGGCTCGATCATCTACAGACACCCAGCTTATCTCCTAGACTCGGGCTGGCTCTACCCCACACCTGCTGCTATCCCATAGTCCTGGCGTCTCTCACATGATGAGCTCTCCACTGCAACTGAGGCTGCCCGTTCAATGGTGTATACCTGACCTATACTCATGGACTCCCTATAGCACTTGCTTTATAATGTCTGAGTGACATTAACTCTTTTCTTAATGTTTGAATGGAGAAGCTATGGTTTGTGTATGCAATGGAACTGAATACAGCCATTAATGTTTCTTCATCTTCTATAATCATATTAGACTAGGAGCTCACCCTAACAGTATCACTGTAGCCAAGTCATGTCTTCATTCTGTAGTACTAGAGGCAAGCCATTAGCATTTGGATTTGGGTAGGTGGACATAATTCAGCCCAGGACATTTCCCTGTCCTTTGTTTTTGGTGACCTTTCCTCTTCTCTTCCAGTCTCTTTGAATAATTCAGGTGACATAGAACAAATCACCTTCCCATGTGAGCAGAGAGAGTCTAAATCTAATCTGAATTTGTCCTCAAATGGGAGGTCAGGGGCTCCAGACATGTCTGTCAGAAAGCACTCTGGCTTCCTCTCTCCCTCTCCTGGGAAGCCTGTGACTCTTCTCACTTTTTAAAAGAACTCCTCTTCATTATCATCTGGAAAACAATTGACTGACAACAGAAAAAATTCACAAGTGTAATTACAAAGGCAGTTTTCTTAAATCAGAACAACCCCAAAGAGTCAGCTCCGTCCTTCCTGGGGCAGGCAGCTCTTTAATCCTGGGTCACATGTCACTTCTAATCATGGGCATGGTGCTTGAGTTCCCTTTGGGCCTAAATTTCACCCAAGTAAATCCCCTTCTTTAGCAGATGAGGAATGGTGTCAGGGAGAGTGATCTTCACATGACACTTCTGCAGGAGAGAGCAGCTGAGCCCGGTGAGAGCCAGTCAGTTCTAATCGACTTGTTATTCAGGCAGGCAGGCCTTTTCTCCACCAGACACTAACCTGTAGAGACCAATAGGTGAAAGACAAGGAGCTGAGCATGCCCTGAGCTGAGCGTGGGACTGTTCTTACACTTAGTAAGGGGGCAGGGCTGTGTGTGAAGAGAGTGTTGACATGTCTCAACAGAATTCTCTCCAGTTGTCGGCAGTTTGGACACTGGGATTTTGAAGGTCTGGTTAGAGGTGGACAAATTCTCCTGGACAGCCTCAGGGGTGCTTTGCTCATCCCGAGAGAGCTTCTTAAGTGTCCTCAGGGAACCTCAGAGTCTCCTCTAGTGTGCAGCTCTCTATATAAACCAAAGCTCTTTATCAGGTAACATTTTATTACAAAATTTCAAATAGCAAAATTGTTTTTCTAGTAAAAATTAGTTACATACAGACCTCCCTTGTGCATTTATTGAAACTTTAACAAAAACATCAATCTGTTTAATCCAAACTGATTTCAAAATAGAGCAATATAATCTAGAATGTTACCTCTGCCCCTTTTAAGTCAGTTGCCCATACTCTTCCTCCCACTCCATATATGAGTTTATTTCTTTAGTTTACAAAAATAGAATCATACACTGTGTAGTGTTTTATGCTCTCTATTTCTAAAATTTACCCTTACTGTATCAATAGCTTTTTTTGTTACTAAGCAGAATTTTATTGAATTAAAACATCACAGTTTATTTATTTTTCTATTGTGGATAAATTAGCTTTGCCTCAGATTCAGTAAGCATGGGTAAATTAACTATTAATATTATTTTTCTCTCCATAAGTACAATGTAATAATTTCAAATCCTCACCCATCCATCCACCCATCATCTGTCATTTCTTCTTTCTATTCAGACATAGTATAAATTTGTTGCATACTAGGTAATGGTCAGTCTTTGGAAATGCAAAGCTGGCAGATTACATAATGTCCTTTATAGAATCTAGCAAAGGCCTATAATAAGAGAAAATTATAGAATTATGGAATAAGGATTAAGGTGGGTGCTTATGAGCAACTCTCAGCTCTAAGCCTGAGATAGGGAGACAAAACCAGGAGGCCAGGACCAAGAGAGAGAGACAGAGAGACAGAGAGAGAGAGAGAAAGAGAGAGAGAGAGAGAGACAGAGAGAGAGAGAGACAGAGAGAGACAGAGAGAGAGAGAGACAGAGAGAGAGACAGAGAGAGGAGAGAGACAGACAGACAGAGAGAGAGAGAGACAGAGAGAGAGAGGAGAGAGAGGAGAGAGAGAGAGAGAGAGAGAGAGAGAGAGAGAGAGAGAGAGAGAGAGAATCAGAATCAGGGACAGACACAGACAGACAGAGACAGAGACAGACAGACAGAGTCAGGGAAAGACAGACAGAGACAGGCTCTCAACACACAGTGGCAGTTTTAGTGATCAATACTATGAACCTCTACCCTGTGGCTTCCCTTAACATGTCAAAAATCTTACTACAGAATTCAATTCCATGGGGACAGTTTTGAAAAGGTCCTTTAGTGAATTAAATTTCCTTCCTCATGGCTCATCTTTGCATAACTCCTTCAGATGCATCTCCAGCTTTTATCTCATTGACTTAAGACCATTAGAAGAGGCAGAGAGTCACAGTAGGTGGCTGTTTCATCTTTAGGTTCATAAACCTCTTCTGAGAGCTGCTCAAAGCTGACTCAGACAGTCAGCCAGGCTTTCTTAAGTGCAGTGATTCCAGAATGTACCAACTCTGAGTTGCAACATTAAGTTTCTTTTGGTTCATTGGTAAGGTTGCCAGATAAAACACAGGCTGCCCATTACATTTAAATGTTAAATAAATAATACTTTTTCTTTAAGTGTGTGTCTCAAATATTTCCTAGAGTATAGGTATGCTCTAATTCTAAATATGACATATTTAAACAACAAAAACTTTGGTTAATTATCTGAAATCATCATTCAGTTTGGCACTCTGTTCTTATATTTCCTGAGCCAGGAAACTCTAGTCATGGGGGAGAGGAACTTTCTAGTCACATGACTTTTACCCATAATGGAAGCCAATCTCATAAAATAGTAAAATTTAAAAAAATATAGAAGTTAATTATATTATATATCTCTTATCTTTAAAAATTAGAATGTATGGGGCCGACATAAAATTGTCTTGATAATTTGAAGTTATAAACATCAATTATCACTGTGTCTTGTATCCAAAACTGCTTTGTGTATTCCTGTCTATCTCTCTTCTTAGCTATCCATGGTTTTAGAATTTTAAAATCTCATTTCTTTTATTTCATTTGTGTGTGTGTGTGTGTGTGTGTGTGTGTGTGTGTGTGTGAGAGAGAGAGAGAGAGAGAGAGAGAGAGAGAGAGAGAGAGAGAGACAGAGACAGAGAGAGAGACAGAGAGACACAGAGAGAGGCAGAGAGAGGAACACAGAGAGGCAGAGACAGAGACACAGAGAGACAGAGACAGAAAGACAGAGATGGAGAGACACAGAGTGGCAACCTGGATGTCTCTTCTACTATTTATCATCTTATTGATACAGAGTTCCTCAGTCAATCTGGATATCATCAGTTTGGTCAGACTGGCTAGTGAGGCCCTGAGATCTGCCTGCCTCTGTTGTTCTAATACTGTGGTTACAGGAGCTCTCCACCATGTCTGGTTCTTACATGTATGATGGGGATCCAAAGTCAGTTTCTCATATTTTTATAGCAAGCAATTTACCTACTGAGCCATTCCCCCAGTCCTTTATATTTGATTTTCTTAAGAATCATTTTTCTCTTTTCCATTTTACCATTAGACTACCAGTTTAGCACATTTAAGGCAGCCAACATTTTCTATCCTGAGTCTAAAAACAAGAAAATATCTTTTTGCCTATGTTGTTGTCAATAAAATCGAGATGCTTATTTTCACTAGCAAAATGCCTAAGCAAAGATTATAGGCTAGTGAGGGAGAGAAGTTCTGGATTGTGATAATTATTTAATAGTGCATAGAGATTTTTAAAAGAAATTAATTCCCAGATTTTAAGTTTCATTTTTCTGAAGCATTCATTTATTCATTAATATAACATATGCTACTAATACAGGTTTTTGTAGCCTTCTACAGCTTTGACACTTTATGAAGTAACATTGATAAAAATAAGGAATATATACTTAAGTTTTGTTTACATTGATATATTTACATTTGTTACATGTGATATGTGCATGCTGGATTATCTTAGAGGATAATCTGAGAGGGTCAAATCTCTCCTTCTATTAGGTGAGTTCCAGGGGTTGAACTCAGGTCCTCAGACACTCAAACTGTTGAGCAATCATAAGCATACTCACATACCTTTTAAAAGCTAGAAAATGATTAAAATATCAAACTGAAAAATTCGAAAGTCCCACCTGAATACTAAATATCCTCCAAATACTATGTTCCCTCATGTTGTGCAATCGCATGGACCCCAAGAGTGGATTCTCACTGCCCCTCCTGGTAACTTTGCTAAGCAATGTTATTTATCTTTTTTTTAAATTTAATTAATTTATTTTTTTGGAGCTGAGGATCGAACCACAATGTTATTTAAATGTGGAAAGCACAGTTCACACTTATGTAGACATCCCTTGAGAATATTCTCTAGATAAATCCTGGGTCTTTCCTGCACATTCGGTTTAGATCTCAGCATTGCTACTGAAAAGAGAGAAACAAGCATTTGTTTTAAAGCTTCACATTTCACAGAGACTGAAGTGGCAAGCACAGGGCCCACAGGAGTCTGCAACAGGTCCTCTGCATATATGCTATGGCTGTTAGCTCTGTGTTTTTGTGGGAAACTCTAGGAGTGGGTGTGTGTCTGACTCTTTTGGTTGTTCTTGAGACTCTTTTCTTCCTGTTGGGTTGCCTTGTTCAGCATTTGTGTGAGGGTTTTTGACCTGTCTTATTGTATCTTGTTTTGTCATGTTTGGTTGTCTCTTGGAGGTCTGCTCTTTTCTGAAGGGAGATGGAGGGGACGTGGGTCCAGGAAAGAGAGGGGGTAGGCGGAAGAGTGGAGGGAGGGGAAACTGTAGTAGGGATGTGTTGTATGAGAGAAGAATCTATTTTTGATAAATAATTTTTTAAAAAGCTATATATTTCAAACTGAGAACTCAGCTTCTTATTGGAAGTCAACTTTAATGAGTAGGGGCTCACTGTGTCTCTGGGAATGTTTGTGCTAAAGATTCTAAGCCCCAGTGACATTTGCCAGGGCACAAGGAAGTCACTGCTGGAGGATAATCATGGAAGTTAGGCTTAACATTCTTGCATCAAAATTCATGAAAACATATCCAAGAGATTACCCAAAGGATGCCAAACATTCACCAAGATCCGTCTCCTGTGACGACAGTGAAGGAAGACACTCACTTTCAATAGTAACTTCCATCTGCATGGCAGTAAGAACAGATTCATAATTATACCATAGGACTGTCCATAATGTTCATGTTAGTCAGCTCTCTGCTACTGCAACAAAATACCTGAGGATAATAGCACAGAAAAAGGAAAAGTTTATCTTGGCTCAGAGTTTCAATAAGTTCTAGTCCATGATCCATTAGTCTTGTTGCTGTGGGTCTTGGGGGGCAGCACCTGCTGGCAGGAGGTTGGGGGTAAAAGAAATTTCTTGTTTCATTGCAGCCAATAAATAAATAAAGAAAAGAGGAAGAGGCCAGGTTACCAAAATCCCACCACTGGTGACTCCACAGTGATCTAACTCCCTTCTACTATACTCCCCTATGATTACTTTTGTTCTTATTATTTGTGGGGACATGGTGCCTGTATCCCAAGTTGGCCAAATTCCATGTAGCTAAAGTTGACCTTGAAATCCTGATCTTCCTGCCTCTATCTGCTACAGACATGAGGCAAATTGCCTAACTCAAACCCACCTCTTAAAGGTTCTACTGTGTGCCAGTAGTAAGTGCCACAGGTTGGTGACTAAGCTTTTAGCATGTGGGTTTTGGAAGATATTTATCCATGTTATAGTGAGTCACTTCCAACACCCTCAGCCTGGGCCATTACCTGATCTTTACTTGGACTTTTGACTTGAGTGAATTATCTACGTCTACCATGATATTCTTTTTTTCTACCATTTTGACAGTAAAGCGTTACTCCACAGTGCTTCTCAAACTTTACTGTGAATGTGAATCACCCGAAGAGTTGAAGGGAATGCAGTTTCTCAGACCTTAATCCTAAGCAAGAATGCAGACTTCCTGAGACAGTGAACATCACCCCCAGAGACTTCTTATGTGAGTAGGTGCCACAAAGATGGGGACCATGTCAGGCTTTCTTATTCTTATTCCCTTCTAGCTGAGTGCTTGGTGTGTGGTAGGCCCTCAGTAAATGTTTGGTCAATGAGGAAACTTTAATAGACTGAGAAATGGCAAATGGCCCAATGACTCCAATGGGAAGTTTAGGTGAAAGCAATTCTGATTAACATGTGGGAAGTCCTTGAAGCTTTAAAAATTGTTAATAAACATTGTTCTTAATCAAAAGTGTTAAAGTATATAACATGCAATGCCAGATGTAAATTATGGTTATAAGGTAATACATTACCCTCTTTCTTCTCTCTTTTCCTCCCTCTCCCCCCGCCTCTCTCTCTTCCTCCTTCTCTCCCTCCCTCCCTCCCTCCCTCCTTCCTTCCTTCCTTTCATTTTGTGTGCATGAAGAGACTGCTAGAAGAAATTGTTCAACGCTCATTTTTTTGACTGGTAAGATTTTGGGTAAAATTTTAGTACTTTTCTATGTCATATAAAACTTTGTCATTTATTATAAACTTGTGTTATCAAAAGATATTAGTTAGTAATTATATAAATTAAAAATTTGCATGCTTTTTGACAGCCTGTGAGTTAGAGTCATTGAATATATCTGACCTCAGAGCTTACAAAATGAGTGAGAAGATAAGCTTTGCTACAATTTGCATTTTCCTCCAAAGTGTGAGTTCTGAAACACCCCTGATCTGTGTCCTCAGTGACTTACTGGTCACAAAGTACCCAACATCTAGGACTTACCTGGAGCCCACTTATACTTTCGATTCATGACCTGGGTACTTTTGATCCTTCTAGACAGCAGACAGCTTGCCATTTGTACTGGTGGTTGTCACCTACCCTGAGGAATAACCCTGGAAGCCCCTGGAGGTCTTTAAGTCTTTGGCCCTAGCATCTATGGACACATCCAATCAAAAGGAAAAGAGTAGCTTGCGTTCATAATAGATTATGTAACCATTTTGGGTGACTGGAAGACACTTGTGTTTACTCTTTAGGGAAGACCTGGCTCTACTGGGACATCTCAGTATGTGCTTCAGGTGAAATCAACTATTTCTCACAAAATCTAATCTCTGCTTTTATTTTCCTCACTTATTTTTAGATAGAATCTTCTTGAAAGTCTCTGTCCTGCTTGGGATTCCCATCAGGAAGGCCCTCACTTTTTACAAAGCAAAGTCCCATACACTTCTTGTAAAATGCCTTTCCTGGGCACCTTGATAGATCCTATTATAGCCATAAACAGGAGTTTATAAAGCCCACTTTTTTATTCCCATGGGAATACAGAGACACAATCTCCTTGGTAGTTCAGAGAAACCATGTGACTACCTTTGGCTGGTACAGTGTGGATGGTGGTGATTTCTTGGGAGATCACTAGACTTTGTGATGAGTCATTGTGAAGGAGATGCATTGAAGACCCAGAGGAACTCCGAATTCCTAGGGAACAGGGCAACTACTAAATTGATGGCCCAAGCTACAGTTATTACATAGTGAGAAACCAGCCAGTGAACTGAACTTTGCTTAAATAGGAAATAAGCTTTTGTTGTGTTTGTCTATTAGAAATAGATAATTTTTATTCCTGTAGATGGTATAACCTCAAACATCTATACCCACCTAGACTTTTGAATCTACTTAAGGAATTTCTTTCTCTCTGTCTATTCTGTGTGCTACTGAAGGGTTCACATCATAGCATATTTTTAAGATCTTTTCCCACATCCCTCCTCTGCCACTAGACTGGAAGCAGTAAAGAGCAGTGCTGGCCTTGATCATCTTTTGGAATGTATTCCTGATTATCATAACTGAAGCTTTCTAGATTTCCCTAGGAAGTGATGGGACGCACACCAGAAGCTTGTGTGTATTGCTTCTCCAACAGAACTAGAGGGACAGGAACTGCAGTTCCAGAGGATCGGAGGTCTCAGCAGCACTACAAATATTCCAAAGTCCTGAACGAGTATTTGCATTTTCTTTCTCTTCCATTTTCTACAAGCAGTGCTTAGACAATTGGCCCAGTATTGTGGGTGAAAAAACATGGCTGTACTTCCCAGAGATGATAGCTAGAGTCAAGTGAGATGGGTGCTGTCCTTCCCAGATACTAATGTGAAGAAGTGGAAGTGATTCTTAGTTCTGCCTCAAGACCAGGCACTGAGCAGTGAAGGCAACGTTCTCTGGTCAAAGATTTTGTTCAAGTATGAAATGACCAGAGACAAAACAATTCTAATGTCTGTTACAAAGTTAAATGAGGGCAAATGTGAGAGGCCCAGTAGAACCCATTTTATGGTGCTCCCTTTTCTGAGAACGACATTCATTACATGGCTTTCTTGGAGTGAGATCTTCAATATGTAAATGTGCACAGATCGCAGTTTCCAACCATTTCCCCTTCCCAAACCCCAACCCTACCCGTAACTCGAGGAAAGTCAAAGTATTTAGAAACCAGAGTGGTTTTCTTCAGATGTTCAAATGACATAGTTACTTCCTCACTCCACCCATGTATCTTTTCTCCTATTCGCTGTGAACTTGTGAGAGAAAAAAAAAAAAAAAAAAAAAAAAAAAAAAAAAAAAAAAAAAGAATTATCCTGAATCATTTACCAAGGAAAGTGCTTTGGTGTAAAGAAAAGATGGTCGTTGGAACTTCTAAGAAATCAGAGCACTGGAAGTGTGATGCTTTGCACAAAGGCTATGAAGTTCACAGAACACAAAGACTGGCTTGCTGGCACACGGAGACCAGAACAATCTGTGAGTATTTGCAGTAGATTATGTGTGATGCATCCCCAAACTGCATTTTACATGTTTAGGTAATGTTATATTTTATACTGTAGGAGAGTGAAATAAGTCACATTTATGGAGTACCAACTGTGCGTCTAACTGCTGCTGTTGACTAATAGGTTAGCCTGGCCACTGTCAAGTTCAAAGTTGAAGAAGATTTGATTCACAAGAATCACGACTCAGATCAGCTCAGTTCAATTTTATTTTAATGGTCTTGTCACATTATAAATGGGCTTTTAATATCTGGGGGTTGTCAGCCCAAACAGCTGTCACTTGGACTGAATTCTTTAGCATTGGAGGAAGCCAGAGAGGATGACTTGAAGGTCAAAGAGTATAGCTAGCTGTCCCTGCTAAGAAAGAAGACCAGCTAACAGGTGTAGGTGGGGGTTGGACAATGAGAAGTGAAGCCAGTGCAAGCTGTTCTTCAGCTGCTGAGCTTCCTGAGCAGTGGTCTGCAGGACATTCGTCAGCCTGCTATGGATCAAGGTGTTAAAGGTGTTTGGGAAGTTTGGATATCATATTATGGAAATTTCGAAGAAGCTCCCCATGACATAATAAAGATGCTAAGAAGATTTGCAACAAACAAAATGAATTATATCCCCTCTGCTGTGTCCACAGCCCAGGGCACCTCAGACTTATTCTATATTATTTTGTCATTTACTACTTATCCATACTCTATGAGTATGACATTTTTCATATCCTATTTTATAAAACACTAAGGGCATTTAAATAAGACCCTCCCATCAAAATGCTCTTTTAATCAAATATTTAGTTCATGGTTCTTCTCTTTTTTTTCCCATTTACACCACATGGTGTACATGCATGTGTATATTTGTGTAAAAAATGGCTATTTTAAAGAGGACAAGTGTTGGTGCCCAGTAGAAGGGCATCCAAGCACAGTTCAATGCAATCATGCTTGAACACTGCCTCTGCATGTCTAGCTGCCTAACTTCTCTGAATTCCTGCTTCCTCTTTTGTGGCATGGGATTTCACAATACTCCTGAACAAGAGCATGCATGGCAAAGCATTGGCTTCTTAAAAGTTGGTTCAGAAACCATTTGTCAGAATTGTTGAACAGAATACTCTCTAGAAGCATAGTGCCAGAGAGAACCTAAATGAGTGAGAGTAGACTTCCTCAGGTTGGCAAAATGACGTTGTCCTTGGGTCTGGCCAAGCCAGGGAAGTGTGTGTGTGTGTGTGTGTGTGTGTGTGTGGTGTGTGTGTGTGTGTGTGTGTGTGTGTGTGTGTGTGTGGTGTGTGTGTGTGTGTGTGTGGTGTGTATGTGTGTGTGTATGTGGTGTGTTTGTGTGTGTGTATGTGGTGTGTGTGTGTGTGTGTGTGTGTGTGTGTGTGTGTGTGTGTGTGTGTGTGTGTGTGTGTGTGTGTGTGTGTACACTATGGAAGTCATAGCGGGTCAAGGGCAGGGCTTTTCATTCTTACCACTGTTAACATTTCATGCTTGAAGGCTCTTGGTTTTGTCTGATAGTGGTCTTCCTGGCCTCATCTACACACCACATGTCAAAGAGTAACTCCACTTGAAGTTGTGACAACCTGAAATATCCCCAAACTTTGTCAGTGTCTGTTGGATAATAAAATTACCCCTAGTTGAGAAAATATATTTAGCCTATGGACTTGCAAGTAAGAAGCTCTGGTGAACGTGTATACATGCAGAACAAGGGAGAGTGGTGGCTAAATATTAAATGTGCCAATACTATAATAGGTGAACCTTGAGATTACCCCCAGATTATTTGTTGTTGAAACAAAACTGTAGGAGGGTGATATAAATTCCTAAGTGTCCTAGCATATCTTCTGATTGTGGTATTTCCTTGTAAGACATTTTAACTATTCATTTCTAGAGTTATTCTTTCATTGGCCTCGGATCCATTTCCTTTTCCTTATACTAAGGCATCCAAGAGGACAGAGCCTAGAGAGATTGAGCAAAGTTGATAATTTGGTCAGCTAATGTGATCCTAGTACAGTCTAGAAATCAATGATAGAATAATTATGGAAAGGACACTTTTCTAGTACTTTGTTAATAGACTTACTTAACTGAATATAAGTTCAGTACTTCCACACTAGACCTTGATAATTGAGATCAAATTCCTTTGGAACAGCTGTATATTTTAATATGGATAGAGAAGGACATGTAGGTAGGTAAAGATGAACAGAAGCAATTCTTAATTACACAGAGAGTATACTAAGAGGTAAAGGTGGAAACAGAAGGAACAAGCATTTGCTGGAGGCTTTTACAGGGCCAAATACAATGCTCATGTTTTACACATGTTATCCTATTTAATCCTTGTCATGATGAAAGCTTTATCATCTCCACTTAAAAACCCAGGCTTAAGGAAGTTAAGCAACTCACTCCAGTTGCAGCATCAGACCTACAGACATCCTGGGTGTCTCAAACACCTGGGTAGTCTTTGGGTGTATGGTGTCACAAATGTCTCTCCTGTCTGTCTGATGTGAAGGGCAGAGACCTGGGAAGTTCCTATGCCCCAGTGTGTTATCTCCACCCTAGCATGGTTAACATAATGCAGTCTCTACTGTGGGCCTCCATTGCCCATGGCAGATCCTTCTGTTGCCTGAACCTGTTCATACGATTGACAGGTTACAACATATGTGGCCTTGGCTGGGTGCCTACCCCATGCAGGGCCTCCACACTGCCAGGAGCCCATTGTAGTTGAGTGATATGTAGATTATTTCTCACCATGACTGCAAGCTGCCCGTGGTTGTGTTCATCATCACATGGAGAAATATGTTTTTCATCAAGAGCCAATCACTCATCAGCCAAATGAAGAACAAAACACAGATGGTTAAATTACCTTAATTCCCTTCTACCCTATTCACTAGGTATGTGCATTTTAACATACACCTTTACAAAACTACCCATTACTACTCCCCATTTTCAGAGACCCACAAATTACAGAATAGGTTGTGAGCTCCATCTAGCATTTCCCAGTGATGTTTGCTTATACATTAATTTCATAAGTTAAACACATTTATTAATTAGGCTTCTATTATATGTCAGACACTAGACTGAGGAAAAGATGGAAAAGAATAGACGCTTACATTCCAGTGGAATGGGAGAGAAAACTGGTAACAAATACACACATCATTTAAGACCTAGGGAATAATATGGGTGATGGGCTGGGAAGCAACAGAAATAGGCAGAGTCAAATCAGTTCAGATGTTGGGAGAAAACTGGTCTTGAGAAGAGAAATTTGAGTTGATTTATTCTCACTGAAGCTCTTGGGAAGGCAGACTGTGGCACAAGCTGGTGCAGGCCCATTGGGGACCCCAATGTTCAGTCCTAAGCCTTGGTTTGTGACCCCATTGTTACTTACAGAATTGGTTATTAAATTATTCTTTTTTTTTTTTTTGGTTTTTCAAAACAGAGTTTCTCTGTGTAGCTTTGCACCTTTCCTGGAACTCACTCTGTAGCCCAGGCTGGCCTCAAAATCACAGAGATCCACCTGGCTCTGTCTCCCGAGTGCTGGGATTAAAGGCATGCTTGAGCATCTGGTAAAAGTTCTGATTCTCTCACCAGTAGGTGTATACTACCCATGTGCCTATGGTGCTTGCTAAGGATTTCAAAGGGTTAATGACACACATAAACTTGATTCCAGATTGTTGAGCTTGAACTAGCTGAAAAGGTAGATCAAGGAGAGATGGAAAGATGGCTCAGTGGGTAAAGCACTTGCCAAGCAAATGTGAGAACCAGAGTTTGGATCCCCATAACCTACATAAATGCTAAGAGCATGTGACAACCTATGTGCAATTCCAGTACTCAGAAGAGAGAGGACCCCTGCCCCAGAGCAAGATGCCTACCTAGCCTAACCCAAATTAGTAAGCTCTAGGTTCAATTGAGGGATTCTGCCTCAATGAGCAAGGTGAAGAGCAACCAAAGAGGATGTCTGATGTCATTCTTTGGCTTCTACAGACATGGAGACATGTAAACGTGCGTGCGACACACACACACACACACACACACACACACACACCAAGCACATGTGTAAAAAGAGTAAAAACTTTAAAAAATTAGAAAACAACATAGACCATGGTCTTCACTGCTTATGAGTATGGATCTTGGCAAAGAGAAAGAAAAGATAATTATTTCTTTTCCATTGCAGGCAAGTTAGTATTACATTATAATTGGTTCCAATGTATATTTCCCAAGAAGCAGTGTACAACCAGTCCTCTGCTGTGGCTCATGGTGACAGAATATACTTTTCCACCTCTTGACATTGAGATCAGCTATGTGGCTCCCTTGACCAATGTGATATCAATGGGCTTTTTTCTCCTTGGTTTCATCACCTGAAAACATTGCATCTTTGTGTGGCTGCTGCTATCAGCCTGTGCCTCAGAAAGCCTCCATTTTTCACAGCTTCAGGAACTATGCAAAGTGGGGCAGAACTAGTCCATCAGATGAATACACACAGCCTGGCCATCTTTGAATGACAGTAAAGGCTGACCTAGAAGGCACTGTATTTAGAGGTAGTCATTTTACACAATTCTTTAGACAGAAATTGCCTAACATAGGTGATTCACCATCTTAAACATGGTATTTCTAGAGTTTTGCATATATATATATATATATATATATATATATATATATATATATATATATATATATATAATTATCTTTATTTCACAATAAAGATAATGGGATGATGTCTGTGTGCATACATACATACATAATACATACATACGCATATAATCTCATATAGTAGATTACAGAAAGGTAAAAGTAAAGAGGGAAGAGAATTTGGGAGGATAAAGAAGAGACATCAAAATTGTTACACACTGGGGAAGAGGAGTATAGCCCACCAGGAACCTCTGGCTACCTTAAGAAAGAAGAAATGGAAAATACAGTGAGAACCTGAACAAGTATTTATTGGGCATCAGAGACCACACCAAATGCTTTACATGTAACACTAAATATAATAAGAAG
This sequence comes from Onychomys torridus, assembly GCF_903995425.1. Taxonomy (NCBI): domain Eukaryota; kingdom Metazoa; phylum Chordata; class Mammalia; order Rodentia; family Cricetidae; genus Onychomys; species Onychomys torridus. Next base: position 121,607,938 of record NC_050446.1, read on the forward strand.
AAACACATGTATACTTTTTTGCTCAAGCTAACATCCAACTTCTGTCTCTTCTTGTCAACTTTAAGAATAGCTTCTATTTGTAGTACTCAGTCCTTTCTTAACTCCATAAACATTTTCAAAAATTTCCTCTGGGGGAGAATGTCCCATTCCCTTTTCTAGCTTACAGAAGATACCTCTTCTTGAATCCTGGTTCCTTCTTTCATCTCTAAGTCATCAGTGAAGTCAGTCCATTTGTCTCTTTCTCTTGCCACCCTCCCTCTGTCCCTTTGAAGGAAACCTGTGATTACATTGTTTCAACCTGGGTAATCCAGGTTATGATCCTCATCTCAGTATCTCCCTTAACTAGATCTCCAATCTTCTTACTATCTGAGAGAATACATTCACAAGTTCTAGGAATTAAGAAGCTGATATCTTGGAGGAGAATCATTCATTCCATTACATCATCTTGGAAATAATCATGTACAAGGTTTATAAAACTGTATCTTCTAAATAAATAGCAATTTTCTATTTTTTCTCCATTCAACACACCACAGTTATTCTCTCCTTTATGTCTTCTCTGTAGGCTCCATGGTACTAACTCATTTCTTTAAGCATTGACCCTCCTCACTGTAGCCAAAGAGCCTTTCTAAACATATTATCCCCTAGCTCATAGAATTCCCTTTTAAACAGTTTCTTGCTGACTCCACCTGTATTCAATTTGATGCAGAAACTCATACTATGGAATTAAGGAGACCTTTCATAAAGTAGCAACTGCCACTGAAGTCACCCTGAAGTTCCTCACATCCAGCTTCCTGGCCTTGGCATATGTTCCTTTTCATCCTTTGGCTCAGGTCAGATGCCATTCCCCCTGGGGAAACCATCCTGATTCCCCATAGCTAGGCTGGATTAAACATCTGTATCCCCATCATAACTCTCCTTATGTTGACTGGCTGTTGATATTAGTCACTGTGGATATTTAATAAACATTTGTTGCCTTAATGGGTGGCATGAATAAATGGATGAATGAGCCACATCTTTATTGTAGAAATGTACTGTCTCTCTGGGATCTACCATGCCCAATATTTGTTCTCAACCTTGATTCACAGAGTGTAAAGTTTGAGGACCTAGTGACTAGCCTATTCTAGTCACACAGTAGACATATAAATGTCTGGTGTGCACTGTGTGTGTGTGTGTGTGTGTGTGTGTGTGTGTGTGTGTGTGTATCCATATCCCAAAGCCTTTTAACCAAGCTTCAGAGTTAGGAATTAGCATTCCTCTCTGATTGTATACAACTGGAAATAACAATAGTTGGAGCTAACAGTTCAATAAGAATGATTCTCTAGTATAGGCTTGCTGCTCAGTCATTCATAGACACTTCTTGGCACCAACATATTCTGTTTTCTTCCACCCCTCTGTGGAATATTCCTGATGACACCAAGATCAAGGTGCCAGTCTGGTGGGTTGAAATTCTCCCAGAGAAAGTAAGAGAGTCAAGCTAAGGAGTCTGGCAGGAGGGCTTCTTCCTGTTCCCGGACATGCCAGGCAAGGCAGTAACCATATACTAGCCAGATTTACTGGAACAGGCAGGCCCAGGGAAAAGCAGGACATGATGGCCTCTTGTAGGGACAGGTTACAGTTTACAAGATTCCACTATTCTAGTGCCAACCTGGCAGTGAGGTAGTGAGATGGGCCCTGCTACCAGAAGGAATCTCTGCTTTGCACAGGCGGTGGATTACAGGAAGGATGTGGATGCCCAACCGTTCATATCAGGAATTCTTCCTCGGGAAAGAGCAGACAAGGTTGTTTATCAGAAGAACTCGCCAAATAAACAAGGCACATTTGATACAGGCCAGCAGCTCACCATGGACTTAGAGACAACTATTTCCTTCCTCTTTGTCTCCTAACTTCTCTAGATTGGCAGTCTGTGGACCTATCTCACTGGCCCTCACAGCTGAGTAGGAAAAGTCTCCTATCACTATTTTAGGTGGGCACAGGCTCAGGTGTCTCATTCTTGAGACATAGTCTTCCAGAACAGCCATCTGATAGCAGATACTTCTTTGAGTTGTCTCTAGATCATATGTTCTGGGTATATGCTGGTAGGGGATCTAAAAGGCTATGACTTCCAGGGAAAAGCAAAATGGGTTTCACTCCCCCTTTGTCTGGCAGTGAGTCTTCATGACTAAGTCCTGGCCACCACAGTGCCGCTCTCTGTGCCTGTCTCATGCCAATGAACCCAGCAATGACAACTAGTATTGTTACATTCTAGTTTCCTGGGGTTTGCCTCACCCTTGTGAATCAGAACCTTTGCAGGGATGTCTTAGGGATTTTCAGGCCATAAAAGTTACAGGAAGAGATGGAGAGCCATTTTGAACCCATGCCCCAGCACAATTACTTTTGTAGTGGAGCATGATCCCCAGGGGGATCTATTTGGGGGTAGCTCAGCTTCAGAGAGCTGTGGGCACACATTTTGTCTCTGCTATTGAATGTGTGTGACACTCTAAGAAATTTACATCTCCTCTCCTGATGATGATAGTAATGGGACCCACTTCTCTGGGCTGCTGTGAGCATATGTTAGTGTTATGTAGACAAATCAACTGATGCATAGAACTATTCCATAAATGTCTGGGGTCACTATGGGTAAGGAAAGACATCCAACATTTTAGGGCAGGATGCCATTTGACTCTTCTTCCTAGAAGTTTCTTGTGATTCTTTGTGTCTGTGACATTATCTGTATTCTTTCCTTTCCCCTCACATTTCTACACACACACACACACACACACACACACACACACACACACACACACACACATAATATTTACTTTAAAATATTTGAACTATTTATTTAGTGTGTGCACATGCATACACCCATGTGCCATGGCTCATGTGAAAGTCAGAGGACAGCTTTTCCTATTTGAAGCAGGGTCTCTCTCCTTGTCTCTGCTATTGTGCTGTGTACACCAAAAGATGGGTCTGTCTCTCTCTGCCTCTCATCTCATCACAGGAGTTCTGAGATTACAGATGTGAGCCATGCTTCTGCTTTTTGTGGGAGTTCTAAGGATTGAACTCGGGCTTTTAGGCTTGCACAATAAGAGCTTTTCCTTGCTGAGCCATCTTCCCAGTCTTAGTTTTGTTTATTTGAATCTTCTTCTTTTTTTCTTAGTCTAGCTAAAGGCTTGTTAGCATTATCTATCGCTTCACTGATTTTTCCTCCCCTTGCTTTTGTAAACTGTATTTCAGTTATTGCTACTCCAGCCTTTACTATCTCCTCCCTTTAGTTTATTTTGTTTTATTCTCCCTTTAGTTCCTTGATACGAATTTATCCAATCACCTTTTTGAGAGAGGAGAGAATGTTTACACAGGTGTGAAGTGTGTGTGTGGTGTATGCATGTATGCTCACCATACATTGTGTGTGGTGTATGCTCACCACACATGGAATCTGGAGGAGGTTACCTCATGCTTGGTTCTACTATCCTGTATCTTATGCCTCTCAGTGGACCTGGAGCTAGCCCGGCAGCACGCAAGTGCCAGTGGTCCTCCTGCCTCCACCCTATATAGTCTTGGGATTCCAGGTTATGCCAAGCCTGGGAACTTGAGCTTGGGTCCTTACCCTTGCTCAGGAAGCACTCTTCCCACTGAGCCACCTCCCCAATCTCATCTGATATCACTGCTCTGTCTTCATGTGTAAGAGGTTTTCACTATACACTCTCCTGGAACTACTTTGCCTGCATCTTAGAGATTTTGTAAGATGTTGATATTTTTGCTTGTCTCAAGGCATATTTGATTTTTCTTTTGTATCTTCTTTGACTTACAGTTATTCAGGAGTGTGTTTTTTCCTTTCTACATTTTTATGAATTTTCCAAGCTTCTTCCTGTTATTGATCTCTAGTTTCAGATCTTGCAATTGGGAAAGATAATATATATGACTTTAACCTTCTTGAATTTGCTAATGCTTGCTTTGTGGATTTGTGTGATCTATGCTAGAGGAGATACTTGTACACTTGAAAAGAATGCAGAATGTGCATTCTCCTGCTCTGGGTTAGACTATCGCATGAGGTCTGTTTGTCCAGAAGTGTTATTCAAGATTTCTGCTTTTTCAAGGATCTTTTTTTGGACCACTTAGTCATTGTTTAAAATTTCACTATTGCTATCTATCTTCCCATTTGGCTGTATATTTTCTCTTTATGTCTAGCTGCTCTGCTATTGGGCACTTGCATCAAGGTATAGTTGTCCTCCAAGGAAGTAAAGACACTTATCACCACACATAGTGACCCTGCCTGTCTGGTGACAGGTTTTTTCTTCAATTTAGGAACAGTCAATCCTGCTTCCTTTGGATTCTTATTTGCATGGAATGTCTTTTATGTACTGGCTGTTATTTCCAGCCCACATGTGTCTTTAAAGCTAAAACAAGTCTTTTGTAGGCAGCACAAAGTTAGCTCTTGTCTGTTGTTAAATTTACATCTTTTGCTTTGAGACTTTAATAATTTTACAATTGAAGCAATTAATGACAGTTAAGGAATTACTATTTCTATTTTGTGAATTTTTGTTTTGGAGTTCCTTTGTTGAATTCTGTCTCTCTTGCTGCCTTCCTTTGTCATTAGCTAAATATTCTAAGTGCTTTCTCTTTGCTTTTGTCCTTACTATAGATGTTTTTCTTTGTGGTTGTCACAAAACTTATGTAAAACATTTTATAGTTAAGACAATTTATTTTACAACTTAACATAATCCCCATATATATATATATATAGGGTTCTTACTGCCTGTGCACCAACTCTCTCTCTCTCTCTCTCTCTCTCTCTCTCTCTCTCTCTCTATATATATATATATATATATATATATATATATATATATATATATATATATATATATCTTTGTACTTAAATTTCTCCATTTTATATTATGGTGTGTAAAGTAAATACACTTATTTTAGGTATTGCATTCCCATTACCAAATTAGTACAACTATGGTTATTTTTAATACTTTATCTTCTAATTTTATATCAAAGTTGGAAATGATTTGTTCACCACAATTTTAGTTTTATAATTTTTCAAATTTCACCATATTCTTATTTTTAGACAGTTATTTAGAATTCTTTGCCAAATCATCATAGATATCCTCATCTTTATAATTGAGTTACTTGGCCTTTTGATAGCATTATATTTCTGTAATTATTTTTTAATACTGTGGCCCCGTGTTTTTGTCTTGTATGAAGAAGTAAGCATCTATTATATTCTTATTAGAGTAGCTTTTGCAAAATAATCACATGACCAGTCAGCCAGTCTAAGGATTCTGGGTTTGTTGTTAGACAAGGTCCATGAGTGAGTTTGTTGTTGGTGTTCTTCAACAGAAAGGCTTGATACTGTACGAAGTAACACTAGGTGTGTTATCTCCCGTCCCCTTTCTCTACTCTGTCCAGGCTTCAGGGAGAATAATGTAAACAGCCTTTCCTGATCTCCTGAGACACCCTTATTTTTCCAGTACCCCCAGATGTAGCCTTTCAAACATTTTCCTTAGCACTTGTGAGGCTGTTTTCACGCATGGAGAATTGTTCAAACTGATGATCCCACAAGCAGATGAGTGATGGGAATCCTTCTTCTGCCACCTTGCTGATGTCTTCCTCCTCATAAAATGTAGTTTCTTTACTTGAAGAATAAACAGTACTGCTTTTAAATGCTTCTCTGGTCATAGGTTGTATGTGATTAATACTATTTATGGGAAGTGGGAGATTTGATAGTGTTTACATTTTTATTTATTGACAAATGTGCATAGACCTGGAAATACAGAAAAATATTTATTGGCCTATGGAGTAGTCATAGTGCAATGTGTGACACATAAGAAGCATTCACTAAAAGATATATACTAATGTTGATATTGTTATAGATGCACAGAAAGAATCAGGTTGATTCAGCACACAATTGTGCGATTGTAGGGAAATCACCCCAGGATTTACATTCTAGCAGTTAGAAGCTGGTGACTTTACTAAGGCACTAAACCTATCCATGCTTGAGTGATATCATCTCTAGAAATTGACAATGTATGGTGTTAAGATGAAATACCATGACACAGAAATAGACCATAGGCATTCAACATACATGGACATTAAACACCAGCTCTCTGCTTTTCTTAAATATCTTATAAATTATTTTGATAAATAACTTTGTTTTACATTATAAAAAATACTTTTTCTGAAAACATGGACAATGTTTGGTCACTATCAATAGTTAAACCACTTTTTTTCTTGTTGTATTGTAGATATTGGGACTTACAGATCAATAATATAAAGCATAAAGACGTCAGACTACTTCCTTTCAGGTGAATAATTCCAATAATCATTAGGCATGATTTTGTTACAAAACTCCACTAATGTTCTTATATGTAATACTTTCTTCCATTTTTACTTTAGTAAAGTATGTTTGTTTCCTAATCAGAAATAGGGTTCTTACTGCCTGCTTACCAACTCTAAAAGGTCCTCCTCCTCCTCTTCTCTGCCTCCTCCTCTTCTCTGCCTCCTCCTCTCCTCCTTCTCTCTCTCTCCCCCCCATCTCTTCCTCCTCTCCTCATCCTTCCTCCTTCTCTTATTGCTCCTAATCGGTATGACCAGTGTTCTAACCTTGCTTGCAGTATGAGAGCCAACCATACCTGCTTTCTTTGGTTCACATGAAATGCTGTTCTCTTCTAGCCACTGGTCCTGTGCCAGCATATGCATTTGCTGTGATGTTTTTGTCTTATCCTCTCTGGAGCAGGACTTTGGGAAAGAGAACACGTAAAGGAGCACCTATCACATGTGGAGGATGAGTGCCATGGGTCTGGCTGGACCGTGTAAGGGAGGAACCTCACAAATGTCTAGTTCCTGTTGTTGATTGGAAGATGGAGGGTTGGGAGGCTCCATGCTATCCTTCGCAAACTGCTGCCCCAGCAGCTCTTACCAGCTGCTGGGCACCTGACTTCGTGTCCTTCTGACCACAGTAAACTAAGGCCCAGGCTGCCTGTGCCTGTTTCCATAGAAATGAGAATACACAGCCAGTGCTTCCTCTTCAGGGCACCTTGTCCCTTTCTTCCCTATTTTCTGATGTTTTATGACAGTTGCTTGGATTTCACAACAGGGAGATGTGTCACATAGTCATGCAGTTCCCTATGAAGAAATACATGTTCTTCTCTTGTCTCAATTCTTTTTTGAAAATGCCAAAAACCAAAGGAAAGAAACACTCTCTGATAAACTTCTCCATGTCTATATATTTCCTCTGCAAAGAATACAAGGAAATAGAGGGGCTAGTGGTAGTGAGGACTAGGTATAGGGTCAGACCTTCCTGGGAGAGAATGGAAGACTTTACTTCTGGTCTCCAATTATTTCAAGGACAACAAACTCAAAATCTGTTGATCTTTGGTTGTAGAAACAAAAAGGCTCCTTTTAAGCCCAAGTTTTTGTTGATCAGCCACTTCTGTTTGAGCCACTTGTATTCAGCTCTCTGTATGACTATGTCTGGGAAGGGTAAATCGTAAATAACAAAGGAAATATCTTTCAAGATAGGCTGCCCAGAACCAGACCTTCAAGTGTGAAGTCATTTGCAGGAAACCAATATAGGGCAATTGATAAGGGCAAGGAAATGGGGAAGGAGCTGAGCAAAGTATGGGTGAAGGCAAAGTACGTCAGGGAGAAGATTCATATTTATCTCTTTTAAAAATTTATCATTTAATTAAAAAAATTTCATACTACATATTTTAATTATATTCTTTTCTCTCCCCTAATTCCTCTCAGATCTGCTCCCTTCCCTCCCCACCCAACATCATATTATTTTTCTCTCTTAAAACAAACAACTGTCTTGCTTGGTTGTTGTCTCTTGGAGGACTGCTCCTTTCTGAAGGGAAATGGAGAGGGAGTGGATCTGTGGGTGAGGAGAGGTGTGGAGGGGCCTGGGACGACTGTGAGAAGTGAACTACAGTTGGGGTGTATTGTATGTGAGAAGAATCTATTTTCAATTTAAAAAGCACACACATACAAACAAAAACAAAACAAAACAAAAAAGCTGAACAAACTCAAACCCAAATCAAAACAAACAAAAGAAGCACAAAAATCAACCAGCCAACCCATCATCATCAACAACCACCACAACAAACGAAGGCCATGGAGCCTATTTGTGTTGGCCGACAGCTCCTGAGCATGAGGCCTGGGGAAAATGGGACGAAAGCAGAAGCTTAGAGGTGTCCTGACTCGCAGCCAGGGAGGGCAATCTTTGTAGGACTTCACTTGGTTATAGGTTTCTGGGATAACATAATTTCCCAGGGAATTTTAGCTTTTCTGTGCACACAGGCAGAGTGGGTTCAAGTCACGCAAGAATGGTCAAGAAGCAACATGGATGCCAAAGGGGGATCTGCAGAGATCTGAGTTGACCATCCACGGAGGGATTAGTCCACCACCAGGCACAGGTTAAATGAGCAGATCTCCAGGTCCTTTGCAGTTGTCTAGCTTCTCGTGCAATCATTTCACTTCTTGCTGTGGGAAACCACTGTTGTTTTGATGCCTGTTCTGGATCTTGCTCATTAAACTAGGCTGGCCTCGAACTCACAGAGATCTGCCTGGCTCTGCCTCCCAAGTGCTGGGATTAAAGGTGTGTGCCACCACCTCTGCTGGGCTTGGGAAAGCACAGTTTTAAGTGCAACTATTGTTGCTGTGGGCCTAGGAGTCTACCACAGCTGAAAGCAAACTAGGACCAAGGAAACAGGAAGCCAGGCTCTCTAAGGAGGAAGAAAGCCCAGGGTCTCCTGAAAAGCGGGAAGCCATGAAGTTACTTTCGGTTGAATCCTTAGTCTGGCCCAGGGATTCTATGATTTGGAGAATCCATTTTGCCTTTTGAAGGAATCTCCACTGCTATGAATCATAGGACCTTATTCACAGAGCTATAGACAATGCCTGTGTGTTTTGCCAAACACTTTTCTAGATTCTGAGGGTACAGAGAAAAATGGGATGGATAGAATTCCCGTTTCCATGGAGCTCAGGGAATGGGATGGCACAACCACCGTTGGTGAAGTCAAAGCCTTATTTCCTTGAAATGCTCATTCTTTGGATCTCCACCTGTGGTCTCCACTAGTACTTGTTTTCCAGCTTCATGGGACTTAAGGGCAGAAGCCACATGGTCAGAAGTGTTCCAGTGTAGTGCCTACCAAAAGTTGTTGTATAAATCCCCTTCTTAGGAAAATTAGGAGAACATAATGTAGAAAGAATTTTCAATGAATAAATATGGACAATGCGGGCGGGGGGGGGCTTCTAGTTACATGAACAAAGCTAAAAGACTCATTATCTGAAAAGCAAAAGATAAAAATTATGGAGTTTTTTTTTCCAAATGATACTGAATATTACAGGGAAGAACAATTTGAACTAACAGTAATCTATTTACCCATATTTCCATGCTCGCCTTGTGTAACTCAAATGTCAAGCATTCCAGCCTGTTGAAATTGGGATAGGTGCCCTCAAATCTCCCCAGTTCCATACTTCTCTACATCTTGCTGCATTTCCATAACCTCTCTGACTCATGGCCTCCTGTTCTCTAACACTAGATCATTGTTTTGAACCACATTGATTTAGACGTCAGAACCAGCCACTTTATTATTATTTTTTTTGCCTAGCAAAATCAACTGACATACAAAATCAAAACAACCACAAGGAAATTCATCCATGTGCTTTTGCTGAACTTAGGGTAGAGGAGGGTTCCATCACTGGAACATTAATTAAAGGGATGAGAGCATCCCGTTCTCCATGTGACTATACACGTCATAGAGCATTGCTAGCAGGGGACCACAGGTCTGCTTCTTCTTTCCTCCTTCAATATTCTTCACTTGCCTCTTTCTTCTCAAGTTTTTTCACCTCAATATAATCTGATCAGTTCAATGGATACTCATGGACTGCCCAGTTATGGTTTCTTTTCTCAAACTAGAAGTAGTTTGGAGTTTACCTTATTTCTTGGGATTACAAACTTTCTCAAACACCAACCTGATTTATATCTCTGCCTTCAGAATATTAAGTTATTTGTGTGTGAGAGTACTTACAATGTGTTGACTCACCATACAAATAAACAACTGCTTACAAGTTTTTTGAACTGGGGCCACTTAGTATGAGTCCTTTCTGCTTAGACAGTGTCTAAGCCTCACACAACTTTTTCTTGAAGTTTGCCTGATTCCTCATGCACAGCTTCATAAAGTTAATCACTCCCTTCTCAAGGGTTATGGGATTTTACATACTTCATTTCTCCCTAGAATGTTGTTATTAACACACTTCAGAAGTTTTCACAGATGTTCAACTTTGCCTTGTTTTCTTTTTCATTATTCCACGAAGCCAGAGAGGGCCAAGTAATGTTTACACCTCCCCACTCCCAACGCCCCCTCCACCATCCTACCTCTCTCCCTTACCCACTAGAAGAACCAAGGCCTGGAAAGAGATGCATGTTCCCCTTTGTCTAGAAGAGAACTGGCTTTGATTTAGGAAACCAAGCTTAACGGAGACTGACTTTGCCGGGGGTAACTCCCTCTGGAGCCAAGTTCCAGGAGCTGGAGACACAGCTTCTGAGCTGGATGCCAGCATGACTTCTGCTGGGGGTTGTAAGAGGTTAGCTGCTTGGCACACAGATCCTATTTTATCCCATCCAGCACCTGCTCTGCCTGTTCTGGTTAACAGAACGTCTCTGCTTCTTCCTTAGTGAACTCTTCTCAGTCAGTGAATTTCTAAGACTTTGACTTCGCTCTCATTTCCAAGGTTGAGCCTGTGATTACATGGTCAGAGTATATTCCATATTTCTGGCCTCTGTTCAGAGATGAGTGTGGGAACGAAGCCAGTTTAAGGAGGCTCAGTTTCTCACACTGGAAAAATCCTACTCATCTTTCAAGACCATGAACTTGACTGCTCTCTATTCTCTACTCCCACAGAGTGTGTGCTATGGGCTCACAGAACCTGTCTCCAAAAATGTTCTCCTTTTTGTCTCTCTTCCTCTGGGCTGGGGAGTGTAGGGACAAAGGTTATTTTTAGCTCACTATTAGTCCACCAGAGGGAAACTACCCCATGGTAGGTATTCAGCAACTTTGATTGACTGAGGGGAGGGGTTGAAGAAGGAGGCTTCTATCTGGAAAACTGAGGCTCTGGTTGAGTAAGGGGACAGGGCTCAGGGCTCAGGTTTGGTGACATGGCACTTTGAATCTGATCTCCAAAGAGCCTTATTAAGAAAACAGTAAAACTGAGAATTGCACCAATGTCTCCAGCAGACTCCCAAGTCCCCATTAATGACTCCTATAATAGCTTTCCATTGCTTCCTGTTTCCCTAAGAAAGTCTCACATTGTCATCTCGGCCTGTTAAACGTTCTGTGGGCCCATTATCAAAATAGCATTTTCAGCTTCACTGAACACATGTAGGAAATGTTGTCGTGTTTAAAAAGAAAAAAAAAAACCCTCACAACTCTGAGAATAAGCACAGATTGTATTGGGTAATTATCTCCTCTCCGATAGCTTTTTGGAAAAGAGGATATTTCTAATTTTTGGAAAGCTAAGCTGTACATCTAAAAGGATAAGTTGTCACTGATTAGATTAGTAACTCAACAATTGAAACCTGACATCCAATTAATTTCTCCTTCCCCCCACCTCCTGCTCTGTGCCTCTCAGGCCAACCTTCCTTCCTAGTAATAAAGACAGATTGCTCACAGATTTCTGATGGGTGTTTGGTGCAGGGTCATTTCTGATTACGTTTCTGTGGGAGCGAAAAGCAAGCCTGCAAATTTAAGAGGAGAATGGATCCCAAACATATGATGATGCTGGGGTTCAGACCAAGGTCACCCTGGATAGAAGGCATGGCTGAGAGGAATGCATGGGCTGCAAGAAAGAGGAGACTACAGGGACTGGAGATGCCCAGCTGTAGATTTGAGCCTGTGGTTCCTCATCAGCTGGCTTATGACCATTGTCGGAAAGCTCTCAGTGTGATACCTTAACTATGCCTCTGCAATCAGAAGGGCTGGAGGATGAAGCCTGGCTCTGCCATTTGTCAGAAGCACATCCAGACATTATTACCTTTTTTTTTTCTTCAAGCTTTGTTATCCTGACCTGCAAAATCTGGATGGAGACATCAGCCTCACAGGTTATTGTTATTTTCTCATCTTACCTATCCTCCCACCCTCCCATCCAATCTGAAGTAGAAGATCCTACCCAGGTGACTCCAGATTCTCTGGCTCCAGTGAAGAATTGGGGCTGTATCATATAATGATGAACGAATGGCTGTTAGGAACACAGAGGGACATGAATATGTCAGCCTTTCAAAGCCACAGAAGGCCTTCTAGAGGTATGCTAAGCAAGTTGCCAGGAAGGAAGGACAAGCATTCTTCAATGATAAAGGAGAGAGGGCTTATGGGTGAAGGACTAATGGTATTTCAAGGACATATGAGGAAGGTGAGGCTGGAGCAGGAGCTTGGCTTCAGTTCCTAGGTAGATCATCTATATCATACAAAAAGTGATCCTCAGACCGCCATGGACTTTGAATTGCCCCAATACTTCAAGAAGAAGTATCTTGATCTGTGAGAGAAATGCAAACAGAAATCTCAATAAGATACCCCTTTCTCTCTCTCTCTCTCTCTCTCTCTCTCTCTCTCTCTCTCTCTCTCACACACACACACACACACACACACACACACACACACACACACATCTCTTAGTGTTATGTCACAATTATCAAAAGGGTAAGGGGTAACCAAAGCTGGCAAAGATAGGGAGAAAAAGAAACACTTGTCCACAGTTGGTGCCCATGTACACTGGTGCAACCACTATGGAAAAAATATGAAGTTTTCTAAAGATGTAAGAAGTAGGACTAGTATATACCCACCAAAACCTTTGCTTGGTGTAGTCCTAGAGAAAATGAAGTCAGCATCACACAAAGATGTCTGTGTCCTTGTGTTCAATGTGGCACTATTCACAATAGCCAAGATATTCAAACAGCATAAATATGATCCAACAGATGAATAGGTTAAGAGATTGTGGTGTAGCTATTTGTGGACGCACTGTTATTCATCCTTACAAAAGAAAGAAATATTTTCATTTACAGCACAGAAAAACCTAGAGGATATGCTAAATAAAGTAGGCCAGACACCAAAAGACACATATGACAGGGATTCACTTATATGTGAAATCTTGAAACAACAGATGAACACATAGAAACAGAATAGAAACATGGTGACTAGGTAACTTGGGAGTGGAAGATGGAGGTCATGGAGTACAGCCTGTAACATAGGACTCATTAGTCTAGAGAGCTAACATATAAAACACGGTCAATGTCATTAATAATACTGAAGATAAAGGGGAGAAATTCCTAAAACAGTAAATTTTAGGAAACCAGGTGAAATGATGGAGATACTACTTAGCATTAGCAGATAATTTTCTATATATATATGGATAGCATATATATGTATATATGTATCCGAACACCATTTGTAGACCCTAAATATATACAAGCAAGCATCCTGGAGTCCTGGAGCAGGGCTAAGCCAGCTTTATTTCTAGCCGCTTTTGTGGATGTGTAAGATGCTGGTGATCAGAGAAAGAATGGAGACAAGATTGCAGAAGACAGACGAATGCAAAGGAAGAGCTTAGCTCCTGTCCTCCTTGGGTATGGGTGAGTCTAGGCCTCGGAATAGTGGGTGCTCCTATCCAGAATGGACTAGAAATATAGAGGCTGGAGGAAGAGAAGCTAGGAAGCCAATTCAACTCTAAGCCTGATGAAAGATGCTGTAAACTGGGGCACTGGATGAAGGTGAGGGGAGAAACCACCAGCCTGAAATTGCACTGAAGCTGTGGAGGATGGCATGTATTGTGGGGTTGCACAGGGTCCATGCTTAGAGTCACCTTTCTCTTTGGTGTGGTCATGGATGAGAAACTGCAATCAACTCGCAATTAAAGAAACAGAAGAAAAAGTGAGAAGGCCGATCAAGGCAGTAAAGGCATCAGAGATAAAGCCAAGCCTGCTCTCAGAGTTAGCCGAAGTAGGGAGACAGATTTTAGCTTATGGAGACTGCAATGTGGCTGTTCCTTGAAAGAGGAAGGCTCGGGTCATCCCACAGCCGCCTTTCCAACCCAGGTTCAGCCTCTCATTCAAGACCAGTTCATATTAGAGAATAATTTGCTTTCTTACTGACCTTGAGAAAGTTGTTTCATAAACCTGGGCCTCACTCTTCCTAGCTGTTAAATGGCATGATGGACTGTGGTTTGTCTGGCTGCCTCACAAGGCCACTGCCATGTGAGCATTTCCTGGTTAAATGAGAGTAGACAGTATTGCATTTCCTTTAGGCTAGAGATCCAGTGGGTCCCAGGGAAGCCAGGGCCCCTTTAGTTTAGAGGGGGTGGGAAGACTCTCTGGTTGGTTGGAGTTAGTTATATTGCTCTTACAGGGGAACTGTACTGATTAGGAGAATCTCCTAGTGACTTCTGGCAAGGGATCGTATGAGCAACGAAGAAGCAGCTTGAAAGTAAAAAGAGCAATGTTCTGGGTGGATGTCTGTGCTATTGTGTGGTTTGTGTGAAGTCACAGTGAATAATAATTGGCTGCTTTGTGTTTTCTAGCCTGGATGACAACCAAGGAGGTGGGGACAGCCACTCAATATCCAAGGCAGCCCACAGTCTTGTGCCATTGACTCAAAACAAGCACAACCCACACTTAGCTCTGACAAGTGCTCCTGTCAGCCAGCAGTGAGCATGAGAGTAGGTCCTGTAAGAGTGCACTTGGGGTGGGAGGTGAGGGCCAGACAGGGATGTATAGACTGGGGCCTGCATGACCTTGAGGCCATGTGCAGGACCTGGGTAATTTTCTAAGCACAGTGGGAGCTCACTCAAGGGTGTAGGTAAGGATGTTATATGGTCAGCAATGTGTGCAGGCAGCTGTGTGAGAAATGGATGGAATGAGATAATCCTTGTCAAGGGCTTTGCTCAGACCTGGGCTATAGTAAGTGCTCCGGAAACACTACCTAGTTGCTGTCATGAATGTGATAGCTGTCAGGTATTAGCTCAGCCAATGGGGCCTAGATACCTCCCTCTAGCAAAGAGATGGAGCTGTGCCAAACTTGCCTTAGCCTGGCAGCTTTTCATACATTGCACTGGATACTTAATAGTGTAGCTCAGTCAGGCTGGAGATAGAAGCAAGCAGACACTTCCAATGATAAAGGAACAATGGTGTTTCCTGAGTGGTGAGGGAAGTGTAGTTGGGGAGGAAGCCCCAGCAGGGAGGCTGTGCCCCCTAGTGGGGTAGGGAAGGGGAAGTGTTACTGGCTGGTTTTGCTCCAGAGTCCTTAGTTCATAGCACTTCTGTTGTTCTGGGGATATCAGGAGCACTTCTAAAGTGGGAGCATGTGGAGTGTATGGAGCATAGGGTGGTTAAGCCCTAAGGAGAAGGTGCTCCAGCAGGCTTGCAGTCCTTAGTAGTCTAGGGACTCCAGTGGGGGAAATAGATGATCCTATGTTGTGAGGCTTCCAAGGTCTGTCTTATCATGCTCCAGAAATATGAACAGAAGACAGTCTGCAGCTGATACCCAGAGCCCAGAGACAGTGCTAAGGCATCTTGCTATTCTGTTTATCCTCAGATATGACTGGTCCCATGTCTTATCCAGGCAGGGATTCTTCTGACACACACTGTAGTTGTCTGATGCAGTTGCTGAGAGAATTAAGCATAAGAATGTTTGGATCTGGCTCAGACCAGTATACAGATTAATGACCCTTTGAAAAGATGATGTATGTGAAAATCCTTTGTAGTATGCCTGGTATATAAAGGGTACTCAACAAGCTCCCAGGAGAGGTAAGCTGTTATGTATCAATGTCAGGGAAGCAAGAATGCGGGTCTTGAGTGTTTAGTAGAGTCCATGAAGACCTCCTGAAATGCAGACTGCTGCTGTGCCCTCTCTTCCAGTTCTGATTCAGTAAGTCATAGATGGACTCTGGTCACCAAACTTTTAATACCTTCTTAAGTGATTCTGATATAGGTGCTCCCTTTGGATTAATCTTTAAAAGTGGCTGCGATGAGTAGGTAGATCATGAGATTCTGGATCTCGGGCTAAGTTAACGCATGTTAGGAAAGATGATCAGGGGTGAGAGGTTTAAGTCTGTATTATGAGGTGGGGTTGTGCAGGTGTGGTTTATACGAAGAGCTTTATGGGAGGCTGATGGCATTAGAAGAATACTCTATGCTGCTGAGGTTCTATGCCTTCATACTAGGGAGTCCTATACTTCTCATGTGCCAGTTCCTTCCTCTGCTGTAAGAAGCTTTAAGGTCCTGCTCATCTGCAGCCCCCTTTAAGAGTTCTTCTGTCTACCCCCATGTGACTTAGTTACTCTATAAGCCCCACAACGATGAGTTCATTCATTAATTCAGTGACCAAGGGCTGCTGCACAGAAGGAGCTTCATAGGGATGGTGACTGAAAGGCTTGTTTTCCTCTAGAGTAGCTACCAGACTGAGGAGTCAGCCTCCACCCAGCTTACATTTTATGCAGGGTTGCCTAAGGAGTGCTGCCCTCAGTGTGATGTAACACCCTGATTTCATGGATTCAGAACAACCTATATTCAGTCAACCTGTTTGGGGAAAGGGCTAAAATACTCCCGTCCAAGTTGGAATTGTAGGGCAACAGGCCAAGGAGTAAACAAGAGTGGAAAGAATGGGAAGGCAAACCAACGTGAAGGATGTCTTTTTAAAGAGGGAGGAAGAGTGAGGGAGAGAGAAAGGAAGAGAGATGCAGAGGGAGGCCAGTGGAAGGAGTGGTATAAGGGCAGATTATGACCTCAGCCTTTACTCTTTTCATGACTATGTTGCATATTTTATTATCACAAAACAATCAGAGTAACCACTGCCTCCAAAAGCAAAGGATTGAGAGCAGGATGTTAGGTGGCCTGTTAAAGGCCACATTACCCATTTAAGCAACAATTGAGATTTGAATCCAACTCTTTTTGGGTTGGTACTACTCCTTTCACACTGTGTATCACACATGAAGGGCATACCTTTGTGTATGTGTGTGTGTGTGTGTGTGTGTGTGTGTGTGTGTGTGTGTCAGTTCATCATGTAGCCATGCCAGACATCATTAGTCAGTCACATATGTTTTGTACCATTGAGAGTTTAGGGCCTTGATCTTTCTTCACACTAAGGTGCCAGAACATACAAATCTTCCTGTCTAATTTCATTCTTAAGCTCAGACTTCTTTATTAGCCTATCCAAAATTAGCTTGTTCTAGAACTCAAGGGGTTCTATTTCCAGTGGCTATTCTACTAGGAAATCTTGAAATTCTGCCTATACCACTGAGGAAACAGAAAAAAGAAGAGAAAAGTAGTGCTGAATAGTGTTTCTCTAAACCCAGATTATGAAAGAAGCAGGTATGATGGAGGAAGGAGGTAAGCTGTATTGGCAGGAGGAATTAATATGAATAACAAAACAAAGAGGGTATGTAGCACTTGCTACTTATTGAGTACTTACTATAAGCCAAAGACTTAGGATGGGGTAACACATCACTTCTTTTCCCCTTTACATCAGCTTCATGTGCTTTACAGGTGAAGCCACAGCATGGGGAAGCTAAGACCCTTGTCTCAGAAATTTAGCCAGTTAGAGCCGATTAAGAGTTCCAATTAAGGTGGGAGGTAGTGGCTCACACCTTTAATCCCAGCGCTCAGGAGGCAGATGCAGGCAGATCTTTGAGTTCAAGGCCAACCTGGTCTGCAGAGTGAGTTCCAGGACAGCAAGAGCTGTTTCACAAAGAAATCCTGTTTCAACCCTGCCCCCAAAGGGGTGCTCTCACTCCAGAACTGCGTTTTAATCAGTAAACCCCACCACCTGCAGGGTCTGAAGGAGCTGGCCCTTTCAGATACCACAGTCACACACAATACCCAGCTGGGGTATTTATCAGACTTATGGGAGGAAATAAAGATCTTGATTCTGGCACCACTATGCTTTGTTCAGAAGTTACTCACCATTTCCCTTCAGCTGTGGCCACTCCCTTTCTCACTGTCATGCATGAGGAGTCCATATCTGGACCCAATGAGAGGAAGTTGCTTCACACAGGAAGTGAGTGGGCAGTGGCTCTCTGGGGGACACCGGGACCAGGAATGGAGGGATCCCATCCTTCCCTTTCTTCTCTTCTGCCTTCATGATTTGATGACAGGAAAAGGAACGGGTGTTGGGCATCGCCTCTGTCAGGAGTCACACAGGGTTGTCTCCCCTTTGGCGAGTTCCCCGTTGGTTTTGAGGAACATCAATTTTAACATCAGCAAGCATGGTTTAGGGAGAGCAAAGAAGCAAATTTATGTAAATCCATGTTGAGTCTCCACAAGGACCACTTGGAACTTAGCATCAGTGATGAGAACCAATGAAGAACCAATCAACTGGGAACACAAAGGCCAATGTGTCCCACTGAAATAATTTGTGAGTTCAGTACAAATTTTCCTTGTGCCTCAGTTTTTTGTTTTTTTTTTTTAGCTTTTTTGTTGGCTTATAGCAAGTGCTAAATCAACTAGGTTCACACAGACCTTGACAAAAAGCCAAAGAAGATATATTAATGAAGCTGAAAAGACATATTTCTTCTGGAACCTTGATATTTAAAAAAGATGTATGCTGGGCAAGGCCTTGGTGGGCATGAATTCCAGTTTAGGAAAACACCAACAGACTTACAAAGGCTTACTTGTGATTCAAAATAAAGGTCATTTTATTGAATGTCATGGGGTGTATTTTCATTTATTGTTTAGTTTTCTGCACTAAGAGGGTGCTCATGACAGTTGGCTTTCTCCTGGATGGAACAAACATCCAGAACTCTAGGTAGGTCACTGTTAAAAAGATGAGTGGCTTTTTCTATAGATCCATGATACCTGAGAAGACCAACATCATGATCATCTCCAAGGACCTTGTTAGAAATGCAGACTCTCTGACCCCAGCTAGGGCATTTTGAATAGGAATCTGCATTTTAACAAGATGTCCAGGTGATCTATATGCACATCATAATTTGAGACATGCTGATGCAGATGTCTTTGCCTTTTCCCATCTCTTAGGTTTGAGTGAAAGTTTCCATTTAAAATTAAGTTACAGACCTATCATGCAACTACCTGCCTGTGCATTTCAGAGGTTAGCTGCTGATCACACTGCTTGTCAAAGGTTTGCAGAGGGAGAGGAACTCCAGCTTCCACTGCTGCGGCTCTCAGTCCTCTATTTGCTACATTAGAAATTTTTGAGCAGATGTTTCTTGAGCAGGAGGAGGGCTTCCATAAGAGGTAAGAAGACATACCTTCACTCTAGGAATGTGGTTCAGGCAGGTATTATTAACATCGCTGACAGAGCACTCTTACTTCATGAAGAGCTACTTTGGACTTAAGAGTTTGAGCATCATCAGGGTCTTCCATGGGCTGTGAAAGAGACAGGGAGAAAAGAAGAGAATTGGCTTTTGATGTGGTAGGGTTTAGATAGTCTGAGAAAGAAAGATATTAGAAGACAGAGTCTAAATGCCAGAGACACAGAGTAGTGAAGAGGTGGAGAGGGAAACAGTTGTTTTAGGGAGGTGCTGGGCAAGGGAGCCTAGAAGGTCCTCGCTCTCAGTTTAAAGGGAGTTAAGTGCCTAAAGTGTCAGGCTGGGCTTCTGCAATCTGGTTGAATAAGCCAACACATCTCACAAAAGGGAATATGGCTGCTCCCTGCCATGGATTCTGTCTTCTAAAGAAGCCACCAGAAGACTTTCAATATACAGATCTTTATTGGGGTTCTTTATCCCCAAAATGTATTCTCAAGTCCAAATCTCCAGCACCTATAAATATAACCTTCTTAAGAAGCAGTGATTTACTGGTGCTATAAAGTTCAGAGGAAGCCAAGCTAAGAAAGGGTGAACTCTCTGTTATCCCTACTGGGAGAAGGTCACATGACAGTGGGAATAGGCACTGGAGTGTGACAGCTACAATGGAAAAAATACCGAGGACTGGTGGTCCCCATCAGAGAAGACAGGAAGGCCTGATGTTAGACTTCCTGCTCTTAGGACCCTCTTCCTCCTACTGGGCTGCTTTGCCAGCCTGATGTGAGGGTTTGTGCCTGGTCTCATTGTATCTTGTTGTGCCGTGTTGTGTTCAGTAGTTGATGTCCCTGGGAGGCCTGCTCTTTTCTGGGGGAAGATGGGGATGGGTAGTGGGTCTAGGGGAGTGGGGAAGCTGGGGGAGAGGAACTGGAGAGGAGTGGATGGGATGCTGCCCTGGGATGTATCACATGAGAGAATAAATAAAAATAATAAAAATACCCAAACCATCCATCTCTGCCATTTCATATCTGAGCAAGGGATCTTTTAATACCAAGCAAGCACGCATCTTCAGGAGGACCATGTTTACAGAGGAACCTGCAGTCAGGCCAGTGGGCAGACACTAGTACAAGCAACTGTGGACCAGTTGTGATATGTGACCCTGACCACAGCACATAGGTTTAATTACCCACTTCTTGGGTCCATTCTCTCTGCTGTCAGCCTGCACAGCCAACCTTGCCTGGGCCTCACAAGACCCCTTGCAATTGATTTTTGAAGAAGCCCCATTCTGTAAGGCTTTTGGTTCTCTGCAACTAGCCCAAGGAAAAAGTTACTTTTGGTTTTCCAGCAATTTCCCCTATTCATGATTTTGCAATTGCAGAAGGCAGCCTGCTGTGTATTTGCATAGCCACTCCATCCCCTTTCTTCCAGGCTCTGTAAGGCACTCTGCACCCTCTACTCATGACTCACATACACCCCCACCCCGGGGTAGAGGTGCCTCCTGCAGCTCCAACACTCTCCCCCAAGATCACCCTTAGCTCTTCAGAGCTGTGCTTCATTGGCTTCTGGGCAAAACTCAGTCTTGCTGTAAATGTGGTTGTTGCCTGCGTGTGTGTAATTGGGTTGGATTTACATTAAGAGGGTTCCCTGTGGTGAAAACCACACTGCTATTTCCAATCCGAAGCTGTATAGAACATTCAATTTTCTAAGTATCTGTCAGCTGTTAGTGCTGTGAAAAATGCAGTCTGCCTGGATGGATGGGAGGCTGCCTCGGTTTCATAACCACCACCACCTCCCGATTATTTGTGCTAACAGAGGGGATAATATGATATGGTGGTGAATAATGAGGCATTATTCATCTAAATATCCACTGATTCATTCGACAAACACGCATGAGGATCTGATGTGTGCCAGGCAAGGTTCTGTGTGTCTAATCAAATGATGTTTCTCCTTGCTTGAAAACTCTTCTAACTGACTTCTAGTTGCTAAACCAGGGGTTTAGTACTTCTAGTTGCATATTGTAAACCAGGAGTCAGCATGCTTTTGGGTAAAGGGCAAGATTATTAATCTATCTCTAGACCTATAGCCATGCCTGTCTATATCTATTTAGGCTTTTGATCTAGGAATTATCAGAAGCAACTAGTTATCCTTGCAATTTGCTTGACAGGAAATATATAATAAATAAGTTATATAGAATGTAATGTGTAATATATGTATCAATGGATGTAACTGTGTTGTAAGAAAGCACTCTGGTAACTCAAAACAGCAGGTTGGACCTGGCTTTGTGAACCATCCTTTAATCTAAACCCTTGCATTATTTTTCACAGTCCTGTGATCTTACTGTGCCCCTGTTCCCCATTTCACATTTACCATACACAGTTCTTCCTACTACTTATTCAGTCCAAGGACATTAACCCTTTTTCAGTTCCAAGACCCACTATGTTGTCATCTGCCTCAGGATCTTTGTATGCCTTATCCCTGGGCCTGAAGAAACCCTCTGCCATTGGCTTGTAGCGAAGGTGCTTCTTCCTCACACTTGGTATCCTTTTTGTGCTTTGGGAGTTGATGCCTTGAATAGAGCCTGATTTGAAAGCTGACCATCGACATAAACATCTGACTTACTTGAAGCTTGTCTCATTTAAAGCATTTCCTGATTTCCCGTCATCCATTCTCATCTCAGCCTATTGGTGTCCATCCTTAGGACACATTGTAGATAGTATCTTATTGCTTATTTTCATTTTGACTTTGGTTTTTTATTTCTTGTTCCTACTCTTGCACGGAAACTCAGAGAAGGCAGGTCCCTCGACTGGCTCATTCAGTAATGTTTTGATGTATCTAGAGAGCAAATGGATCTCTCCATCATACAGGGGAGCCAGTGGATAAGCCACTGTGATACACTGCAGGAGGAAGGTGCTAATATGGGTGTCCAACAAAACAACCCAGGGCTGAGGGGATTACTGAGTAGAGAGGCTGCCAGGGCCAAGGGGGGCCCATCATGGGGGAATAGCAAAGCCATAGCTTAAAGGAATAGGCACCCAGAGTGCAGGGGAGAGGACAGAGGATGAGGCTGGTAAGAAATATCTTCATATTGTGGGGAGAGAAAGGCAAAGAGAAGGTAACAGACAGTTTGAGTTTATAGACCAGATGACAGCACTCTTCCAAACACATTAGCATATCCTTCCCTTGAACAGCCTTTCTCCATCAGTGGTTATAGTGTTCCTATTTTACAGATGCAAGGAAAGGTCACACAGCTGCTGATTTGGGACACATGCCTGTCTTCTTTGGTTCCATTCCTGTGATGAGTGATGTGGGCTAGGGTAAGGGTTTATTTTTCTTCAAGTCCTGCCCTGAGTTCAACCATTTTCCTTTCACACTGCTTTAAGATTGTGGTTGTTATCTGCATCTTCCAAGTACCTCTTTCTCAGCCAAAGAATGGCTACCTGCTCGGGACATGTACTGAGAGGCAGGGAAGGAAGGGAGAGGCAGTGAACCTGATGCATGTGACTCCATTAAAATCCTCAGTACATCAGAAAGGAACCCCCTGTCCCAGGGAAAGGACTCAACCATGACTCTACTGGCTTAACTGCTGGCAGCCACCCAGCTGGAAGTTGTGCTCAAGGGCTTTGCATGTACTAGGTAAGCACTGCCACTGAGCAGATCTCCAACTCCCAGACTTGCAAGAGCTGAGTTTCAGATTCCTGGCTCTGTGACTCTATGAATGAGCTTTGTTCAGTGCCCTCAAGAGTGTGCAGCTTGGAGCTGAGAGGGCCCAGGACTTAGAGAGGGTGACTAGGTTGCTGGCTTCAGCTATTCTCCCTGGGTGCCGACAGTCCGTCCCCTTCCAAGCTGAGCCTCAGCAGGGAAAATGAGACGCACCTGTCTAAGCAGGGACACCAAATTGCCCGAGGAGAAGCTATTAGATATATGAGGAAATTCTTAGTCAATTCTACTAGCAAAAAAAAAAAAAAAAAAGTGCTTACCACTTTTTTCTCCCCCTCCAGCTGAGTGTTCATATAACCCTTATGGGCAATGGGGATGGGAGGATGCTGTGTCTGAAAGCCAGCCGTCTTCTTCCCCCTTGGGGGATTGGAAGTGATTTGATTCTGCAGGCTAACGTTGTTCGAGGCAGACTTCATCTCCCCTAGCACTCATCAGGGCTGCTAATAGGCCCTTCAGAGCTCATAAAGAGATGACCAAATCCAGGGCTGGGGGGACCGCAGCTCATTTATCTTCTGCAGGCCCGATCAGATCTGATTTTGTACGTTGACGGCTGGATGCTCAAGTGTGGTCTGGCCCACTTCTCAGACACCTGCTCAGCATGGCTAGGCTTGAGGAATCCCAGGAGGGGCTAGAGGTCCTCTGACCAGTGGGGATCTCACTGTTCTGATGTGGTGGACATTTACCTGTCAGCCATATCGATCTGTGGATGAAAAAATAAAAGCATTTAGGCTTAGAAGGAAGAATGAAGCCCACTAATGGGAGTGTCAGTTACCAGTCTGGGTGTTCTGCACAGTGCACACCCGGTGAGTGTACACATGTGTATACACACATGGCCCCTTTGCCTCTTGTGATGCCTGTATCCATCAACTTGCAAGCCTATATGTGGTAAGAATGTAAAACAAACAGGAAGTCACAGACACACACAGGCCGATGCTACCTCCTCCCATCTCAAAGTAAAAATCTGTCTACAGCCATGTAGACAAATTACTTTCAGTAAAAGTTTGCAATCAGTTTTTTCACAAATATATGTTATTCATATAATTAGAAAGGATGGCTTGCCAATGAAATGATTCCTAATGATATTCTGCTGTACTCATAGATCGGTGCCTAGAGTAATTGTCATCAGAGAGGCTTCTTCCAGCAACTGATGGGAGCAGGTGCAGTGACCCACAGCCAAAATGAGGTGGAACTTAGGGAACCCTGCAGAAGAGGAGGAGGGGGCATTATAGGAGCCAGAGGGTTCAAGGTGACAACAAGAACATGGTCCATGGAAGCTATGGCTAAGCAAGGCTCACATGGGCTCCCAGAGACTGAAGTGGTAACCATGGAGCCTGCACGGTCTGTGCTAGACCTCTGCCTACTTGCCCTGATTGTGTAGCTGGGTGTTCTTGTGGCACTCCTAACGGTGGAGGTGGGAGTGTCTCTGACTCTTTTGCCTGCTCTTGGGACCTTTCCCACCTACTGGGTTGCCTCACCCAGCTTTGAAATGAGGGTCTGTGCCTAGCCTTACTGTATCCTGTCAATGTCATATTTAGTTGATATTACTGGGATGCCTGCTCTTTTATGAAGGAAAATGGAGAAGGAAGAAGTGGAGAGAGGGGAGGCTTCAGTCGGGATGTATTGTATGAGAGAAGAAATTTGAAGAAGAAGAAGAAAAAAAGAAGAAGTGGAGGAGGAGGAAAAGGAGGAGGAGCAGCAGCAGGTGGTAGTGGTGCATACCTTTAATCCCAGCACTTGGACTGCAGAGGCAGGCAGAGTCTTTGTGAGTTCAAGGCCAGCCTGGTCTACAGAGCAAGTTCCAGGACAGCCAGGACTACACAAAGAAACCCTGTCTCAGGGAAAAGAAAAAAAAAAAAAAGACTGTAGTTGGAGTTTTCCTGCCTGGCCCAGTCAGGACAAATCTCTCTTACCCACCAGTCCCACAGTCGCTCAGACCCAACCAAGAAAGCACACAAAAACTTACATTGCTTACAAACTGTATGGCCGTGGCAGGCTGCTTGTTATCTACCTTTTCTATCTTAAATTAACCCATTTCTGTTAGTCTATACTTTGCCACATGGCTTGTGGCTTACCAGTGTCTTTACATGTTGCTTTTCATGGCAGTGGTAGGCGGTGTCTCTCTCGAACCTTCTACTTCCCAGAATTCTCTTCTCTCTTGTCCCACCTATACTTCCTGCCTGGCCACTGGCCAAGAACTTTATTTACACAGAGCGATATCCACAGCAAAAGTTTGCAAAACAGTTAATCAGGGGTTTTCTATTCCCTTATTGTCATCACTATTAACACACATGGAATGACAATAAGAATCAGCAGCATTGAGGGCTTGCAGTGTGCCGAGTGTGGAGTGACCATTTATTCCTCATAACACTATACAAGACATGCAATGCGGGCCAGAGAAGTTGTCAGAGGCTGGGCACAAGCAAGCCCGACTATGAGAGACAGAGGAAGTTGAGATCTGATTCAGGCCGAAGACAAGGAAGGGGAGATCCTCAGGGTTCCTGCAAGGAGGCATGAGAGTTTATCAGGCAGTCAAAAGAGAGAAGGTGACTTTCTGTCCTTCCCATCCCTAGGCCCTTTGTGGTGAGCACCAGTTGAACACCAGAGCATTACCACCTCTCACCAACTCTGAGAGTCTTGGTACTTTAAAACCATTCAGATTGATCAAGGAAATGCCCCTGAAACCCTATCAATATTTCATTCTAGGCACTGCCTGTGCTGTACTTTGCCTGGAATCCCTCCTTCCTCCCCCTGCCTCCCTCACAAAGCTTGCCTTGGATGAAGAGAAGCACGAAGTCCTTGAGGACTACAGACACACGTTCTAAGCAGTCTCTAATTGCTCTTAGTACATGCTCCTCTGCTCTTATGATGCACATCTTCACTGCCCCATTGCCATCCTGGCGTATCACATGGCTGACACACCTGGGGGGGAGGGGCTTAGTTCTCTGCATAAGGAAAGGCCACAGAGATTGCTTATAAAGGGTTTTGCTCCCCTTTCACTCCTTCATTTCTCCCTTCACCTCTTTCTTCCTTCCTTCCTTCCTTCCTTCCTTTCTTTCTTTCTTTCTTCTGGTACATTGTTCATCTATTGTTCTATTCATCAAATCATTAAAGTATGTGACCATGTGACAGATATTGTGAGAGGTGTTGGCATGTAATACCATGAGTAGACAAGAAATTCAGTTCCTACACCCCCAAATTTTAGCATGGAGGGGATTCTTTTTACAGTTTGAGAATTTCATACATGTATAAAATGTGTTTTTATTAAATCCACCCTGCACTCCTTCCTTCCCAACTCCTCCCATATTGCAACTTCATTTACTTCTGAATTTCACATAGTTTAAAAATAATTTTTATTGTCATTGTTTTATTTTATGTATATGGGTGTTTTACCTGCATGCACATCTGTGCACTGGATATGTGCAGTGTGTGAAGTGGCCCAAAGAGGGTGCTGGACTCCCTGAAATTGGAGTTGTAGATGGTTGTGAGCCACCATGTGGGTGCTGGGAATCAAACCTGGGTCCTCTGAAAGAGCAGCAGGTGCCTTAGCTGCCGAGCCATCTCCAGCTCCCTTATATATTCTTTTTACATTTTCATTTTAGCTTTTTGAGAATTTCATATATAATACACTGTATTTACATCACTCCCACCCCTCCATCTCTTCTTCAACTCCTCCAGTGCCCCTGGAATTCATTACCTCCTTGTCATGATCACACTGAACCCAGTTAGTATTGTTTCTATGTACATGTGTTTCAGGGTGGTCATTCAAGAATAAGCAACCTAGAAGGGAGCTCATCCCTGAAGAAAACTGATTCTCTCTCCCTCCACAGCCATTGACTTCCTATGGCTCTATATCTATAGATAGGAACCTAAGAACTTCTTTCCTAGGACTTGGAAAAAAATCAAACTGGCAATGACTTGGAAGATTCCTTCCTGAGGGCTACCTCTCATAGTGTCAGAAGTTGCTACACAGGCTTCCAATGGAGCAATGTCATCAGGAGCCCTACCCAGCTGTTAAAATCATAAACCATAACAGTGCCCAACCCTACCACATATGCCTTCTGAATCTTTTTTTTTTTTTTTTTTTTTTTTTGAGCTGAGGATTGAACCCAGGGCCTTGCTCTACCACTGAGCTAAATCCCCAACCCGCCTTCTGAATCTTTAAATTCAAAGTCCATTGCTTCTTTCTGCAGTAGAGAGAGATTAATACAGAGACTTACAAGTAGCTAGGGTGTAGAGAATAAGAGACTGTGGCATCTTCAGCCCTGAATGAGACATCTATATCACACCTTGTCTTCCCAGGGCTCAGGGATCATCAGGGAAGAGTGGGCAGAAAGAAGGTAAAAGTCAGAGGTTGTGGAGAACTACTGCAAAATGATATTTGCCAGACATCAGGACTGCTGCACACAAGCACTCACTGTGGCTCAGGTGATTTTATTCCACTGGGACTGGGTAGCTAGCCAGGTTTAGAGGTAGGAAGAGCATTTTGTGAGCTAGAACAGTGAGGGTATACCCCTGCAGATCAGAAGGAGCTGAGAAAGAAGTGAATGAAGGGAGCAGAAGCGAATGTAGCTGATGAACAAATAAGCAAGGAGTGGGGAGGTGGCATCAGATGGTATAGGCTGCAGTTTCTCTATCCTGCCTGGTCCCCAGGCAGCAGCCATTTTTATAAAATAATCACTCAGAAGCTTAATATTAATTACAAACTGGTCTGTGGCTTAGGCTTATTACTAGCTAGCTATTACATGTTAAATTAATCCTTTTCTATTAGTCTCTTTATCACCATGTGTCTTGTGGCTCTATCTGTGTTCTACTACATCTTGCTCCCCTGGTGGCTCACAGCATCTCTCCGACTCCACCTTTCTTCTCCCTGTTTCTCTCTTGGATTTCCCGCCTGGCTACATCCTGTGTTGCAATAGGCCAAAACAGTTTCTTTATTAACCAATAGTAGCATCCCATAGTCACATAGTACAGAAAGACCATCCCACAGCTAGATGGTGTTGCAAAGTGCAAAGAAAAATAGGTCATTAAGGGCTTCTTGGGTCTCTCTGGACAGCTTGTGCCATGCTGAAGGTACTATATGAACCCATTGGAAACTGGGTGTGGTGGTGTACACCTGTAATCACAGCTTTCTGGAGGATGAGGCAGGAAGATTGTAAGATCAAGGCTAGCCTGGGCTGTGTAGCAAGTCTCTATCTCAAACAAAACAAAAACAAAAACAAAAAAAGAAATCACTGGAGTATTTTCAGTGTAGTGGTGAAACAGAACTCATAATTTAAAGAGACTTAGTTAAGATGTTCTGTGAAACTGAGACTGAGGCATGGGGTGATGGCTTAGAGGGTAAACATGCTTGCTGCACAAGTGTAAGGACCTGAATTCAAATCTACATCAACTATATAGAAGCCAGATTTGTAGAGAAAGCACCTGTAATCCCAGAACTCCTATGAAAGATGGGCAGTTAAGACTGGCAAACCGTCTTTGCCTGGTAGCAAAGCAACGAAGAGATCTTGTCTCAGAAAAGGTAGAAGGTAGGGACTGACACTTGTGATTGTTCTCTGAATGTGTATCAGCATGTGAGTATATAGATTCACACACAAATATAGGAACAAATACATGCACACACACATACACACACTCTAATATACTTATACATACATACATATATATGTGTGTATGTGTGTGTGTGTGTGTGTGTGTGTGTGTGTGTGTGTATCTAGAAAAAGTAGGAAAAGTATAGATGACCTACTTGAAGGCTATAATCTGTTCTAGGGAGAGTGAAGATGATCTGTTCAGTGGCTGTGGTGATGCGGATGGAGGCAGGTGACCAATCTGAGATGTGTTTTGGAAGTCTTGGACTGAAAAGGAAAGAGCAACATATGTTTTCCAGAACCCTAGGCTGATCTTGTTCAGCAATTGGGCCCTGGAAACATTTTGCTCCAACATGATCCCATAGATAAATGGTAAGCATCTGGAAAATTCTAAAGCTTAAATCACA
Organism: Onychomys torridus; assembly: GCF_903995425.1. Lineage (NCBI taxonomy): Eukaryota > Metazoa > Chordata > Mammalia > Rodentia > Cricetidae > Onychomys > Onychomys torridus. The sequence goes on from NC_050446.1 coordinate 121,636,877, forward strand.
CCCAACTCTGTGATAAGGAATGGATCCCTCTCTTTCCTGGAAAATGCATGTACCCAACTACAAAAGTTACCACACAATTCAGGTGACTCTGAGCTACCTGAAGACCCTTCATGTATACATATCAAGAGTCACTCTTCCTTGGTGGGGAGGGCCTCACATTTAAAGTTTTGTGAACCAGAAGCATTGACTCCCCACATTCTAGAAACATGCAACATCCAGAGTGGGCAGCAGGCAGACTCCTTCCAGGCAGGTTTATACATAATCACTGTCTAGTTCAAGTTCTCCAGGGACAAGAATCCCATGCCTTCTCCTTCAAGGTCCCCTGCAGTGCTCTGCCCTGGTTAGAATGCTGTCAGTTCCCATTGCCACTTGTTCCGTGTGCTGAGGAAGGGATGGGCTGGTCAAGCTAGAGCCTTGGAAGAACATAGGGATGCAAATACATGATTATTTGGCCGATGGTATTGTGAGTTTTTTTTTTTTTTTAACCTGAGTTTTCTGAGTAGTTTGTATAACTAACTGTGCTTGAGCATCGTACCATAAAAAGAACCTGAAAGAAGATTGGAGGTCAGAAATGATCTTTCATTTAGCTTGAATAAAGAAATACAACAGCAAAATAAATTAGAAAAAACTACTATTTTTTAACCAACCGACTGATTTCTTTTCTGCACATACTTTTCTTTTCCTCTTTCTGTGTTGTTGAAATTCAGGAATCAAGCCCAGACATCCTAGTGCAGAAGACCGCATGATCAGTCATCACTGAACTGCCCACACTAAGATTTTCGAACTCAGTTTCATCACCTTGAGCCTTGCATATGCTGTTCTCTTTGCCTAGAATGCTTTTCCAGCGGTATCATCTCAGGAAACACACACTGCCCATTGGAAGGACTTCCTTTAATAGATACTTAGTGTTTCTGAACTAACACATCCAGGAAACATGATAGACAGCAACCCTTCTGCCATGAGATGCAACTATTTTCAAGATGGGAACAATCCTATGTGGAATAGCTGTGTGTTGGGGAGCAACTTAGCTCATTTTGTGGGGAAAGGAATATCAGTCAGGCACCTGATAAGCCAGGAGGAGAGGGACACCATTTGATCAATTACGAGACTCTGGGAAGAGTCAGTCCAATTAGACTGGATTTGAATGTTACCAGAGGCCACCTTGACATTATAAGCCAAGCTCTGTCATAGTCATGTGTGGATGCATCCCCATGGCAGGGTGGAGAAGTGTGCATTTGCATTTGCACATTTATATATCGATAAGAAGGAGACTGGTACAAGATGTTAAAGATGCGACCAATGGTGGTATCTCAGGGCAGGTGGTGGAGACAGAGGGTTATTGTTTGTAACTCACTAAGGCAGTGCAGTGATGCTTTATGCTGGAGAAAGGACTTCCAGGAATCATGTGACAAGTAAGGAATCAATATATATCCCAGTGTCCTGCCCGGAAAGTGGCCTCACATCGTCTATGTTCAATGATCTAAGATTTTCAGAAGAGTTTTAAAACTATAAGTTAATGAAAGGGTGCAGGCATCTAAGGAGAATAGAAAGGGGGTCTCATTTGAAGCATCAACACTTGCAAGGTACATGAGTGATTGCAAGGTGTCTGTCTGTTTTAGCTTCAGTGCCTCATTTTGAAGATATTAATTGTATCAGTCAGTTTAGCTTCAATAACAAACCTCCCCAAGATCACATTGACTAAGAACAATTTTTAATTTGTTGCTGAGTTTCAGGTTGCCTACTACAGCTCTGCCCAACATGCTTTTCTTATCCCAGGAGCCAGCCTGTAGCCATGTCATGTGCTATGAGAGATAGAAGCAGAGTCACTTTTGCAGTGGATAATACCAACTAGGCATCTAGTGGTCAACACAACAAACACTCTGTAAAGGCTAATTCTTATGAAGCATCTCAATTTTAATTTTTACATATATGCAAACACATGGTTAAAAATTGATACTTACTCTCTGCCTCCCTCTCTCCTTTCGGTAACCACCTTGCCTATATGACTATGTTCAAGAACAGTGGTGTACACAGGCAAAATTGGTAGCTTTTAGCGCCAAGGGGGTTTTGTTAGAAACTCAGTTGTACTATCCCTGTACAGCCATCTGCGATCACTGGTTGTCTCAGAATCTCAGTCTTTTTGTCTATAAAATGGGGAGAAAACTCACACCATTGGATTGAAGGGAAGATTAAAACCCAGAACATTTGACTTCTCTTTCTTCTTAGATTCTCCCTCATCTCTGCCTCTGTGAGTGCTTAGGAGTCAGTCAAGCGGAATAGTCCAATGTGAGGTGAGAAGACCCCATCTTCATGCTGGGCCCTTAGGAAAAGGCACCGTGGAAACATGGGCTCTTCTCTAACTAAGAAGTAGATGCCTTGAGTGTTTCTGAGCATCCCATGCCAGCCCAGGATTTCAAACAAAAGTGTCCTTCCTTCAATCTGGAACGCTTTAGTTTTCTCTAATATGTCCCTTTGCTGATGGCCCCTGATCTTCCTCACCATGCTGCTGCACTTCAGTTCTATGTTCTTGGCTCTGCAATACTAAGTCAGGCTAACTTCCCATGCATGTGTGGGGGCCAGGTTACTGCTTCTTGGAGCTATGGCTAGAATCAGCCACAGCTTTAGGTTTATGGTGGGCTACCCAGGACTTCAACTAGCTCGTTCAGAATGGAAACAAACGGGATGGTTTTCTATAAATGAGCTGCCAAGCCATCCTGAGGTATTTGGGAACTACCTTGTATCAGGTAAGAAAATGGCTGTTATGTGTGCATTTTGGTCTGCTTTTCTCTGTGCTGTGAGGAGAAAGTGCTGGAAACCAGCAAGGCTGTAGAACTGATTGTTTGGACAAGAGATGGTGCCCTTGTTTTTCAAGAAACATTCTGGCAAATACTTCGCTGTGTTTTTTTTTTTTTTTTTCCCTCAGTGCACAGTCTTACAAGTATTCATTCTCTTCTGTGCTCCTCCTGAGAACAGATGTTCACACAATTACACACGAATTTGATAGCCAAGCACATTATCATTTTTTCCTAGTGGCACACTTAAGTGTTATTCTACAACATATCAATATCAATAGGAGATTAGTGGACTGTGTGGGGCAATCAGCATGGCATCAGTCAAAGCAGCCTCTTCCTCAGTCAGTGCTGGGAACCCTGGTAAAGTGCCACAGTGGAAGTGTGTCTCACTACTCTCCCTGGGGGTAGGAGGGCCTTGTGCTGTTCTCCCCACTGTTGGTCAAATTAGGTTGTACTGAGCTGAGTTCCGAATACTTCTTAATTTTTGTGCTCAGGGTATACTCTGGGCCACATTACCTAATTGCCCTCTGATGGTAAAACTCACCAGGATTTTGTTTGTTTGTTTTGTTTTGTTTTCTGGAAGAGGGGAACAATTTAAGTGCTTAATCCCACATTATTAGGAACATCTTTCCTTCTCTCTCTCCCAAAAATATAGACTGTATTTTGCAGAAGTTTTAGGTTTATAGAAAGGTTGAATGGGAAGTAGCTACTTCCTCTCTTTCCCCTTCCGACAGTTATGTACAGTTCTCCCTGCCCTGATGTTCCTGCAGTACATGGGTCCACTGGCTGCCAGCATCTGATGATCCAGTGTTAGTGTGTTCCATTAACTAAAGCACATAGATCATGTTAGGGCTTACCTAGTGTGTTGTACAGTCTGTGGGCCTTTTAAAGATGTATTTTATTATTTATGAGTGTGTGTGTGTGTGTGTGTGTGTGTGTGTGTGTGTGTGTGTGAGTGAACACTGTGCAGTTCCCAGAGAAGCCAGAAGGGAGTCTCAGACATCCTGGAACTGGAGTTACAGGTGGTTGTAAGCCACCTAGGAACCTAACTCAGGTCTACTGTAGAAGAGCAATAAGCTTCCTTAACTGCTGAGCCATCTCTCCAGCCCTGTTTTATGAGTAATGACACTCTTTGATTCCCAACCCCTGGCAACTTCTCATGTTTTTCTGCTTTCCATACTTTTGACTTTTCCAGTGTTGCAGAATGGGTGTCAGACAGTCATTAGCATTTTATTTTCTTGTACTACATTTCCCCATGTCATCTTGTGTGTTTTATCTCACCATCCTTAAATGCATACATGCGTTGACCCTCCAGACCTTAAAGTATAAGGAAGCTGTTATGAAATATTATTTTAACTACATAAAGATTTGTTCCATTTGTTTATGCTGTGCAATATTACTTAAACTGTGTAAAGGTGTATTGTATTTGTTTATGCTGCATTTGTTTAGTGATGTAAAGATGTGTGTTTAATTATGTAAAGATATGTTGCATATGTCTCATCTTGCCTGCCTAAGTCACCTGATTGGTCTGATAAAGAGCTGAATGGTCAATAGCTAGGCAGGAGAAATGATAGGTGGGGCTGACAGGCAGAGCGAATAAATAGAAGAAATCTAGGCTTGAGAAGGGAGAAAAGAAAGGACAAGAGGGACATGTCCAGGGCAAGAAGCCAGGTAGAAGCCAGCCAGCCAGCCCAAGAGACAACAAGAAAGTAAGAAAGAAAGAAAAAAAGTAAAAAGTCCCAAAGCAAAAAAGAGTAACAAGCTAAGTTATGAGCTAGCAATAAAAGAGCTAAGCATTCAAAACTGATAATAAGTCTATGCCATGATTTGGGAGCTTATTGGTGGTCAAAAAGAAAAAGCTTGATACTGGAAGATTACACCTAACTTCTTTTGCAAATTCTCTAACTGCAAGGCTCTTTACAGTCATGTCACATCTCCTCACCCTCCTTTTGTTCTTTCTATCGGACATTGACTGTCCCTGCTCCTCAGAAGAGCCAGCCACTCTTCCTGACTGTGCCAGGCTCCCCGCCTCACTCTGTTTGTCCCTTTCTCATTTCTAACAGTGAGGTCCTTGTTGCCCACATTAATTCTGAGTGGTAATTACTTTGGGTCTGTTCTGCTGCCTTCAAATCATTTCCCCACCTCAGAACAATTGCCTTCTACTTCTTATCTTGACTGTGATCCTCTACAGGGCACAGGGGACTCGTCTTTCTTGATTCTCATATTTTTGCCTCTGATGTTAAAAGGTCCCCTTGAACTTGCGTTTTTACAGACACCAGCAAAGCTTGAGCGCCTTCACAGAACCTGACGTTTCCCGGGGGCATAGTGTTTGCAATTACAGGCTGAGCTGGCTGTGGGATCAGAGAGCTGTTGAGACCCGGGGAGGCCCAGCCTGCAGAACTTCTTTGATGAGTGACAGGGTCATTATTATGAATGTTATGCTGGGATGCCCGTGAAGTCCTGTGGCAGGAGGGCTTTCCTCCATTTAACCTGTCTTAGCTGAAAAGACAGACATTATAGACATACATATATGCATATCCCGGGACATAGACCTGGCTAAATGGGGGAATGAAGCTAGATAGACAGATTACACATTCTGGAATGATCTTTACATGGCTACTGACTTTCTAGACTCTCATCTTTCTTGAAGATAACCTACTTTGAAGGGATGGGAATTTTGCCGAATTCCAAATTGAAGATTTGCTCTTTCTTGGCTATTTGACCTAACACCCCACTCGTCTATTTGCTTGAGGTTTATGGATTCTCCCATTAGATGCATTTTCTGCTACTCTTGTTTCTTGCATGGGGAAATGAATAAATACCTGAGGGCTAGCACTTCTGTCTTGGTTCCCCACACCAACAGAGTGCTTCTTTGGGGACCCACTCTTCTCTCTCTTCTCCACTGTGTGGGTCTCCATTCAATGCTATCATTGGTAAATACCCATGTTGGATGCTCCATAAATCTATATTCTCACCAGTGGGCTCTGGATTCCTACCCAGTACAGGACAGAGGCACACTCTGTACTAATTGTCTGATCAGGGAAGCTGTGCTTAGTAAGAAACTTCTATCTTGAACATGGTTTGTCTAGGGTCTGCCTCACCTCCATTTCAGTTTTACACTGTAAGATGGGATGTTTTGGGGATGATGCAGGATTTGGGAATGGGTCCATATTTCCTTGAGACAAATAGGTACAAGCTCTAGCAGCATGTGCCATAGCAAACCTGTAGAGCTTCTCTCGTCTTGCATGTGAGCATGGCTACTTATTTCTCACTGTTCATTCTGTTCAACTGCCTTTCTCAAAGTCTCTTCAGAACCCTAGAACTTGGTCTTGGCACCATGGTGAATGCAGGGATATACTTTATCTCATTCTGAACATAATTAAAGAAGTCACAATACCTCCCCAAATCAGCCAGTGCAGCAGGGAATGTTCTAGAATTCATATCTGAAAGCATGACTAGTATTTTTTTAAAATAATTTCCATGTGTCCATCATTGTTTGCACTTTATTATTTACAAAAGGTCTTTTCTGATAAAGGTTAATTATTTTCTGGATCTCATGATCTGACACTACCCTTGCTCCCATATTATAAAGGAGATTGAACATCTGAGGTGGGGCATGCAACTGCCTGTTTGTATTGAAACTGCCCAGGTTCTGTGGGTGCTAACAGATGGATCTGCAGTATTCATTCAGAAGGAGATTTAAATGCTTTTACAATGCATAAAGTGCTTGCACATTACTGGTCTAGCTTGATTGTTACTTTCTTTCTCTCTCTATGTAAAGCAAGACAGAGTTGTTCGCTAAATGTTAGGAGCAGTCTATAAGCTTCGTCTGCTCTGTCAGGAACTACATGCCAATACATGGAGGATGAAAGAGATGGAATTCAAGATGACCTCAATCCTGGACTAATTCCTCAATTCAGAATTTGGTCATGTATGGAAGTGGCCAGGTAGAAACTCCAGCAACAGAGAGGAGAATAATGAAAGACATTCCCACCCCTTCCCAATAACATATAATACATGCCAAATTTCACAGAGCCCAGACTTGTCTGGTCAGGTTCTGCATGTGTTTGTCCTTCTGCCTCCACACCATTCTGAATATGGTTGTAAGGACTATTAGGAACAATCCAAATGGCTCATTGAATCAATGCATAGGCTTCATCAAAGAGCCAAAAGATGTGGTGAATAGAAATAACTACATCGACTCATTGGTCCCAACCCTTCTTTTATGGGCTCACAGAAAGTGGAGGGAGCTGGGTGGTGGTGATGCATGCCTTTAATCCCAGCACTCAGGAGGCAGAGCCAGGCAGATATTTGTGAGTTTGAGGCCAGCCCTACCAAGTGAGTTCCAAGAAAGGTGCAAAGCTACACAGAGAAACCCTGTCTTGAAAAACCAAAACAACAATAACAACAACAAACAAACAACCCCCCCCCCCCAAAAAAAAAGTGAAAAAGTGGAGGGAAAGAGAAGGACTCACTCTTTTCTTATGTCAAGATTTCCAGTGATTTTTATTAACCCATGTTACAGCCATCGTAAACTACCAACAGACCATAATACCCTGACCATTCCTGGATGCTGGAAAAAGAGATGGATTTTTAACTAGAAGACCTTGACTACTTGTATAAAAGGAATGCTAAATGTATTGTCGCAAAAAGAAATTTCTCTGTAGGTTGTGAAGAACAACCAAAGAAAAGCCCCAGCTCTGACATCCTAACAAGATTCCAAAGGCACTTGCTGCTCAGTCTCATCTGTCACGTTGCTCTGGGTGTGACAAGGGGGAATGTGCTTCCCTCCCTGAAAACAGTTCCTCATTTATAGACTGCAGAGTTTGGATTTCTGACATCTCTCCCCTCCTCAGGCCTTATACAGCCTAAGCTGTGAATTCACAGACTGTGTAAAATAAACTGAGGCCGTCCAGATGGGACAGCACTTGTGTTTAGGAGCTTAGAAACTGGGACAAGTGACCACAACTCTAGTTAGTCTGGAAAGAAATGTACAAGGATCTGATCTGAGGCCTAAGGATGACAGTGGAGTGTCCTACAAGGGGTAGTCAGTCACCCAGGGTCAGGTTCTAGGCAGGCTGCCTCAGTTAGAGAATGGCATCGATGTGTAGGGAGAGTATCTTCAGGCTGAACAGGTGTTTGAGCCAAAGCCAAATAGACTGGAGGTCAGGATGGGGCTTCAGTTCTAAAAACAGTGCCAGAGTACAAAGCAGGCCTGAGGCAGAGTCCAACCATCCAGAGGCTCCAGCATTGCTGGTGTGGCCACTGATGACCAGACTCTGGATGCTGGGGTTGCTATACCTACGTCAGAAAACATCCAGGATTACCTATCATCTCAGGGCAAGAACAGCATGGAGTCCAATGTGGAAGGTTGGAGAAGCTTCAATGGAATGTTTAGAACTGCAATTAGTATTTCCATTTTAATACAGATTGAAATTACAATAGCCTGCACAGAGAGTGCTCAGTATGTTGCTACCTTTGTCTAAGTGTGTCATCTGTATGGACCCATTTACAGGCTAGTTTTAGGTCTCTGGTTTATAAGCCAATGTACTAATAGTCAGTTGTTTAATTAACCAACTAAGTTATTTTTGGTCAAGATAAAAACATGGCAATATTTAGACTTTTGATTGTGACCACCACTGTAGAAGACTCTAGGCCAAGATACCATGGGTAGGAAGAGGAGAGTAGAAAACAATGTAGGAAAGCATGTAAATACTAGGAGACCTTTGCTTGACTTCATATGTGTGGATTTCATGTCAGCTCTCATTTTTGTCAGGCTCAGATGATTGAAGCTACTGACTTGACTTTCCAGTTACTCACTTTTGCACCTTTCCAGTAAGGATTCCACATCTTCAAGCTGAAGATGATTGGGTGACTGTGATGGTCTGAATAAGAATGACTCCCATAGGCTCCTATATTTGAATGCTTGGTCCCTAGTTGGTGGAACTGTTTAGGAAGGATTGGGAGGTGTGGTCTTGATAGAGGAAGTGTGTCAGTAGCGGTGGGCTTTGAGGTTAAAAAAGCCCATACCAGGCCCAGTCTCACACTCTCTCCTTCCTGTCTGAGGATCAGGATGTAAGTTCTCAGCTACTGCTCCAACTATGTGTCTGTCTGCTTGCTTCCTGCCCTCTGGTCATAGACTCACCCTCTGAAACTGTAAGAAAGCTCTGTGTGTAAGTGCCTTGGCCACAGTGTTTCTTTACAGCAGTAGAATAGGAACCAAGACAGCAACATTTTTTTTTTTTTTTTTAACTTCTAGAAATGGTCTTTAAGCTCTTCTAGACTTTGACTTGAGATTACTGGAGAAGCTGACAGCAGAGGTTAAAAAGCTACAAGGAATTTTTAAACAGTGTTTTAAATGCATTCAACACATGTCTGAAAATGTAAGACAGGCAAATTCCACTTCCTTCCCTGTTGAGAACCAGATTTACAGACACAGCTTGCCTCTAAACTGTACTGAGACTTGCTGGCTTTGTATTCTCAATAATTAAGGAGGTTAATTTACCCCTCTGATCTCTGACTATTCAGTCTGCCCTTCACTCTGTGTATTAGTCACTTTCCTCACCACCATGACGAAATATCAGACACAAACAACTTAATGGAAAATAGGTTTATTTTTGCTCGAGTCATTGTCCTCAGTGGCTACTATCACCTGAAGACTAATGCTACAAATCATACCTCGTGCCCCACTCGCCTAAAGTGTGCCTTAGCAAACTTCCCTGTCCCACAATTCCAGGCCCAGCAAATAAGAACACATTTTCAATCATCTCCTCAGCTTCTTCTCTCTCATCTGTCAGAAATAGACTTCTCTACTTCTACCTGTACAATAAGTCATTCTGGGTAGTATATCTCTGTGTTTAGTATCTGAGTCAAAGGTCAGGTCCTTCTAGAAGCCTCGTCACTAGTAAAGATCATACCCATCTCTTGGTTCCCCACTCTAGATTTTTGTCTCCACACTAGTGTTTCTTGGAACTGTCTGTGTTGGTGTCTACAGTAACTATTGGCTGGAACCATTGTTCATTAGTCACCATATCCCCTAACCCAAAAGCTGTCCCTTCACATATCAAACCCATGGTGGTGTAGTAGTGTGTATTTATGTACACACATACTATAGACATAGTCATGCATATATGTGATGTTTTCACACATGCACAACATACATGTGCTTGCACTGATTTGTGTTTGAAAGCACAACTGAGACCATCTCTGAACTTCTAGGGCATATTAGGAGTGGAGAAATACAATTTGAAGTCAAATTTCCATGTAGAGGTTCATTTCTCAGCACTGCAAGTTTATAGGAAAAGCATGCAGAGAATGGAGTAGGTTCCCATTCAAAACAGCAACCTCCCGTTGATGTTATGGAAGACCAGAGTGTCCTTTGCCAGAAGCTTTGTATAGTTGCAAGACAGCAATGATCTTTCAGATCCTTGTAAGCACCAGGTTTCCACATCAGAATTTAGTCCAGACCCCAAACTCCAGGTCTTCATATAGCCATAAAAGTAGTCTTCCCAGGAACCCTGTCTTCCAAGAACATAGTGGCCTTCCTCAAGGGTGCAGGATAGATGTCCTCTTAACAAACTAGGACTAGATATTAATTCCTATATATGTGGTACACTGGTATGAATTTAAACTTTAATATAGCTTCCCTTTAAACCTGCTAACCCAAGGAATTCACCATTTGCTTTCCAGAGTTTACTTTCCTGTAACTAAACACTTATATTTGTAATTTTTTTTTTTTACCTATCTTCTTCTCTTTGCTTAGAAGTTCTTCTAACTTCCTGATGTGTTTGCTTTTGTTGTGTACTTTCGCAAAATCAAATGTCTTGGTGTCTGTGATGGTTAATAGCAATTGTCAATTGGACAGAATCTAGAATCACCTGGGAAGAGCTTCTGATTAAGTCTGTGGGGGATTATCTTGATTGTGTTAATTGATGTGAGAAGACCCATGTTAATTACAGGTGGGACATTTCCTGGGCAGGGGATTCCTCACTAAGTGAGTTGAAAAGGGAAGTGAGCAGTAACATTATTCATTGCTCTCTTCTACTGTCTGCAGATGTCATGTGACCAGCTGCTTCAGGCTCCTGGGGCCTTGACCTCTCCTCCATGGTGAGTAGCTGTTGCTTGAACTATGAGCTAAAATAAATCCTTTATCCTTTAAGTTGCTTTTGTCAGAGAGTTTTAAATCACAGAAACAGGAAAAGAAACTAAAAGAATGTATAACTTTAAACGATAGACCTCATTCATTTAAAATCATTTTGAAGATTTTTGTGGAAAATAGCATATATATTGAGAGAGAGAGAGAGAGAGAGAGAGAGAGAGAGAGAGAGAGAGAGAGAGAGAGAGAATTAAATAATTTTGGGAGAACGCCATTAATAGTACCAAATCTTCTAATCTATGCACATGGTATATCGTTCTACTTATTTATATCTTTAATACTGCATTATAGTTCTAGTTTTAGGGATCATATACATATTTAATTTTTTCAAGATGCTTTTGTGTTGTTTTTTAATAATAATATAATGCTTTTTTGTTTTCCTTCCTGATGCATAAATTTAAATTGATCTTCAGTGCTGAATTTGTCCTGTAAACCTGTTACTTGTAATAACATTCCATCCTTTAGGGACTCCTTAAACTCAGGAAGTAAACAATTCAAGGGCCTCAGGAATTCTCTGAAATGGATCAGAGGTACTTGGCCCCTCTGTTTCCAAGTATGTATAAGAATTAAGGACTGAGGAGACACTCTCATACAAGCTGAGATACCTAGAAAAGGCAAAGATCAGCTGAGCTGCCTGGAAAATACGCATTCCAACCTGTTAGCTGTCATCTACTATACTCCAGACTCCCAGATTTTCTGGGTTGTCCTCATGCTGGGAGTAGAGGAGAGGGTGGAGCTTCTGGTGGTGCTGATGCTTTTGGGTCATCCATCCCCTGCCCTTGTTAGTTATTTTACCTAACCCTTACTCCTGTTAGGACCCAGGAAATCTCACTGGTTTCATAAAGTTAGACTTTGGTTCAACTATTACTTTGGTATGTTATCTCTTTTCTTTCTGAGGTGAATAGTTTTGTGTGTGTGTGTGTGTGTGTGTGTGTGTGTGTGTGTGTGTGTGTGTGTTTGTGTGTGTGTGTTGTGTTACACCAGGTAAAGTCTGTCACACAACCCTTGGTCTTTTGAATTGATTAAACCCCCTTCTATATTCCACAAACTAAAACACCTTGTAGTCTTCCATGTGTACCTGAAAAGAACATATATTCTCCAAATCAAGTGGACTATTTAGAAGATTTTACTGGATTTAAGTTGCTTTATTGTGTTATCCAAATCAACTATATCCTTAATGCTTATTTTGATAATTATGGAATGTATATTGTTGAGATATCAGACTATAATTATGAATTTATCTCATATGCCTTCTAGTATAAATGGTTCTTTCCTTTTGCATTTCTGGATTTCTGTTATTAGTATGCTTGTATGTTAGTAATTGTATGCCCCTTGACTTTATGCTCTAGTTTTTCCGATATGGAATTCCTCACTTTATCTCTGATGATATTTCTTATCCTGATGTCTCCATCATACAGTATTAATATTGACCTTCCAGCATAGGACAAATGGTTCCATGTCATATAACTTTTTACCCTGTTACTATTTTTGATCCTTCTATGACTTTACATTTAGAGTGGACTTTGTACAGTTGACCTAAATTTGGATATTACTCTTTAATCTTCAGCAACTTCTCTTTGCATTAGATGTTAAGGTGAGTAAAATTTAGTGCACTCAGTCACATGATAGAATAAATATGTAATTTGCTATTGGTTTTTACTTTCTTTTTCTTTTGCCTATTTGTATTAATTGTATTATTCACTTATTTGCATCATAGAACAATTAGAAATGTCTTGCTTTTATTCTTTTATTTCTCTAGGGAATTACACAGATATTTTTAATTGATCTCATCCCATCAGATCACCTCACAGTGTAAGATCCTATGCCTGTGAACTCTCTTTTAACTCTGGCACATTTTGTTGTCCTCTGAACTTTTTATATATCTTATAGATAGCATCATTTTGTGTCTTTTTAATAAGACAAATGTGTGAATATACGTGTACACATATACTCATATATTTTCATAAGTACTTCCAATGTTTTTTATTCCTCTTGTATAGATAAATGTTCTCAACTGGTATCTTTATCCTTCTTATTAAAGAACATCAGTTAATTTCTCCAAGGCAGGTCTGCTATTGATGAATTATTTTCACATGTTTTTATCTGAGACAACATTCAACTCTGATTTTAGAAATTTAATTCTATTGATATGAAATTCTTAGGTGGCAATTTTGCTTTGCATTTTTCCCATGGAAAGAACTCAAAAGGCTTACTAAAAGGAGTTTATGAACTGTGACTATATTTGTGTTTCAGGTCTGTCCTTTGGAGAGTCTTAAGAAGGATTATTTGGCTTATAAAAGGTGTGAAAGTGGCTGAAACAACTACAAAGCTGTAATTCAAAGAACCAGATATGATGTCACACACCTACAATCCCCATAATTAGGAAGCTGAGGCAGGGTGATCCTAAGATCATGGCAAGCCTGGGATTTATAGTGAGACCCTGTTTGAGAGAACTAATCATCATACTTATCATCACCATAATCATCACCACCACCATCACCAGCAGCACCAGCACCACCAGAACCACCAGAACTAGCAGCACCAGCACCACCAGCACCACCACCACTAGCACCAGCACTACCAGGACCAGCACCAGCACCAGCACCAGCACCACCACCACTATCATTTAGAGAAGATATTATGAGGTTTCAAATGAGTCAACAGGGAGGTATGGATTAGACAAACAGTCTGGAACAATGAATTTCCCATCAGAACTTGGGGTAGGATGTGGAGTTCCTGCACTTTGGTTATGGCTTGTGAATGAGGTTAGGCCCTGTTTATTGAGGTGGGAATTTACAGATACAACCATTTTTGAGACCAGTGGTGACCATTTCCATGATGGCTTTGGCCCTAGAGTTGCACACTGCCTGCTCAGATGCTCTGCCTGGAGTTCAAGTTCCCTACTGGGCTGTACTACTTCTTTATTGGAAAATATGATATATTTCCAGCTCTTTCATCCACCAAAGGGAGCATTATTTTTTTCCACAAACGACTGAGGACATAGTCTCACTTTAGCCTCCATTTGTATGATGTCGAGGGTCTTCTACTCTGGGACTCTGGCTCTGCCTCTCTGGCCCTTTTGACCTAGACTGGGTTCTTATGAATACAGCCCTCAGGCTAAATAAAGCAAGCTCAGGTTAGTACTTCTGCCATGATGCTTGGCTTGCAGCTTCTTGTTAGAGACACCCTTGTGCGTACAGACCTCACTAGACTTTAGTTCTTTCCTTCTGTTTCATTGGTTACAAAAAGTTGACGGCTGAGTTCACCCACTAAGTTATGACATTATTTAGACTTTTCCTTTCAACTTAGAATATGAAACAAGGATAAATCATTCAACCTTTGCCATCCATTTAACCCCTGTGTAAACTGTCTGAGGAATATAATGATAATTACCTTTTCCAGGGACAGAGTTGGGGGGGAGAGTCAATTAAGGCTTGTATTGTGCTTTGAGATCTTTCAATGAAAGGCTCGGGGTTATTATTGTTAACAAGATACCAGAGGATATTTGCCAGCAGTGCCTCCCTTTGAGCCAGCATGTCTGTCATTAGTAATTTGGGGGCTTGGCACAGAGTCATGGGAATGTTTTAATGGCTTCTGTTCAACCCCAGAAATAGATCATGGAGTTGCTAAAAGAAATGTTCGTTTTCTTCTCTGCTCTCTTCTGTGTGTCTGCACATGTGGTGGATTTAAGAGACTTAATGTTTCCTAACAACAGTCAAGGAAGTGGTCAATGGGGTCTTGTGTCACCCCATAAGCCCACATAGAAAAATGGTAGCTAGGTGTGCTCCAGAGACTGAGTTAAAGATGGGTTACACCATCCCATTGGAAGTTTTGCTGAGCTGATGCTCTGAAGCTACCTGGAGGTCTTGCTAATTTGTTGAGATCCAAGAGTGAAAGAGAGAGTCTCTTCCGCAAAGAAGTACTTGGGAAACGTGTGAGTTTGAACAGGCTATTTTCTTTGCAAGCCAGCTCCTAAATGCTTTCAGGGCTGTCTTGATGAGTCAAGGCTGTTTTGCATCTGAGAAGCCTGGACTTGTTTTTGGACATGGGCAAAGAACATGTATGTCTGACCAGGACTGTATTTGGCTCCCCATTGTAAGAGTCCATGCTATATCTTAATTTCTAATTGATTGAAAAACTGTTCATTTAAAAGCTCCTGTCTGTTTCCATTACTTCTGTTCCTTGCTTTGTGTTTAATCAGTCCTTTGCTCTTTGTCAAGACAACATGACAGACTTGAGGGAAATAGCTGATATTTTGAGAAGAGGATGACTTGGACTCCTACTGATGGTAATGTTGGGTAAGTCCCTCCAAGCTTCATTTCACTTTCTGATGGAGACAGAGATACAGTATGGTATCTGATAGGATTGTTGGGACAATGGAGTCAAATGGTCATAGTGATTTCAGGCATAGAGTGTAGCTTAAACTGCCAAGCTCCTCTGACTGTAATCCAATAGGGTATGGTAGAAACTGTGGAGAACTTCACATTCACCCCATCCACAGGGAGCAGCAGATGCTCCTACGAATTCCTTCCTTTTTTCAAACAAAAACAAAAACCCAAACGGAATCTATTTGCTTCCTCTCTTTGTCAAAACAAACAGGGAAACCAGAAATGTGTGAACAAAATTTCCTGATTTATAAATGGTGTAATTAATTCATTTTCTTTGAAAAGATTAGAAAAATGAATCCATGGGTGCAGGCTGGGTCTGGTGAACCAGTTTAGAGCTTATGGTTTATTTGATCTCTCTCTCTCCCTCCCTCTCTTTCCTTCTCTTCCTCTCCCCTTCTCTCTCTCCCCTCCTCTTCCTCCTTCTCACTTCCCTCTCTCCTTTTTTCTTTCTCTCTTCCCCCTCTCTTTCCTTCTCCCCTTGCTCCCCCCACTCTCTCTCTCTGTCTGTCTCTCCTTATCCCCCACCTTTTTTTGTACCACTGTCTGCTACCTTCTCCTTCCTACATATCATGAACAACTTTGGTGTTTCTTTTCCCTTTCTCTACCCCCACTCCCGGCATTAATAGCATCTTTTTCTTTTTCATTTCCCTAAGTTTAAAACCAGATTCCTTGCTTGACACATTTTCACAAACCACAGTTTTCCTGCTTTGGCCTCACTCAGATTCTCATTGTCCTCCTTATGTCCAACAATGTAGGAATGGCACCAAGTCCACTAAATTTGGGACAATTCATCCTATACTGTATTTCTAGGAGGAAAACAGAATAAACTTCCCAATTTTACCTGAAAAACAAATCTAAAAAACAAAAACAAAAACAAACAAACAAAAACCAACCCATGTGGCTGCTGATGCCATCATTAGGAACGCAGACTCTCTAGCATCTTGGAGCTGCCTCTGTAGATGGACCCCATAATTGATACTCCTGCTAATTATTGTAAGGAGCTGGCATAAAAAGAGATATGACAGCTGTGGTTCCATTACCTTTCCAGAAAAATATGCTAAAGAAGCCTCGACCATTGAGGATTTATATAATTGTACTGCAGAAGGCGTGTCCTTCTGCAAAGTGCCTATGGGTTTTCCTACTCCAATTACTTACCTTCTTTGAACAAAAATTTATTTTATTTTAATTATGTGTATTGCTGTGTGGGGATATGCATACACAAACGAAGATACTAATAGAGGCATTGATCCCCTGGAACTGGAGCTATAGGTGTTTGTGAGCCACAAAATTGGGTGCTGGGTAATGAAGTTGGATCGCCTGCAAGAACATTGCATGTTCTCAACTACTGAGCCATCCTGCTAGCCCGTGTATCTTCTTATTACTGGTTTCCAATGAGAACCTGACTAGTCAGCAGTGCTGATTGTACCTATTGTGTCCCCAACAGTGTCATGTGTTGAGTACTTGATTGTAAGGCAGTGGTGCTGTTTTGGGAGACCACAAAGCCTTTTGGAGGCTGGGCCTCATTGGTGGAGGTGAGACACTGGGGACTGGCCTCTGAAAGTTATGGCCTGGCTCCCTCAAACAGTGAGCCAAGCTAAGTCTTTCTCCCTTTACCTTGTTTCTCTCAGGTAGTTTGGTCACAGTGATATAAATGTAGCTGACAGAAACAGGAGACTCTTCTTTGGAAGTGATCCATCACATTGTGCACACCACTCTTGCCATTCCTCCCTGTGACAGAAATAACTAATCACTAAGGGCACTCTTATCTTTGAGTCACAAATCTGGGTATACATGACATCCACTGCGACTCATCTGAAGTTGGGATGTTTGTCAATATCCAGTCTGCCAAAAGTGAAAACAACCCAAATATTAATCAAGTGAAAAATAGACTAAATACCCACAAAATGGGAAACTACTTGGCAATTAAATGAAAGGAAGAATGTGAATGAACACAGCAATCCAGATGAGCCACAAAACATTATATTAAGCAAAACAACCTAGACACGGGAGGCCAAATGCTGCCTGAGTGTTCTCTAGTGAATGTTCAGAAAGGGTAAGTATATGCCAACAGGAGATAGGTGCACAGATTTCTGGGGACAGAGGTGCATACAAGGACCAATTACAAGTGGTCTCAAAATTTGGTGGAGGGAGTATTAGAAATGCTCTACAAGTAGAGGGTGTTGATGGGGCACACACAGTTTCACACACACAGAGTCATTGAAGTTGTATATTTCAAACAAATGAACTCAATTTATGTAAATTATGCCTCAGTAAGGCTATTTACAAAGAACATAGTAGTTATGATTGTATGTCAAGATGTTTGACTCCCTAGAATCAGAAAATCCCAAAGGACAAATTACTCTGAAATTTTCTACCAACTTCCTATAACACATTGGGGGAAGACTTCTCTGCAATTTCTTTCTCTGGAAGCAGAGGTCTCTATGCTGACACTTTCTCAATAGCATTGTGCTCCACCAAAGAAAGAAAGCTGTTCCCGCTGCCATGCAGCTGTTCCTGAGGTTGGCTACTTTTGGGAGAGAGGAAAAGATTATTAAGGCCTCATTTGCCTGCCAATACCTGGCTCAAAGCCCCACACAGAGCATCATGAGTGCTTGATTATTAATATAGTATTATACCTATGAACATCTATGGGCACCCAGATATATATGAGATATTTCCTTATAATTTAACATTAGCATGATATATGGAAAGAGTGTGGAATTCCTGCCATAATACCTTGTCTTTTACTATTCCCAAAGGGTATGGAGCACTAGGGGCTGGGCTATCTCTTCCTGTCATTGCATCTAGTTAAGTAAGTAGTAACAGTGAGGGCATGCATGTGTGTGTGCTGAATGTGTTGTGTTGATGAGAATGTGCTCTAGAGTTGAAACACACACACACACACACAGAAAGATAACACACATAAACACACAAACATATACAAGCACACAGAGAGACATCACATACAATATAGACACATATCATGCAGACATCCACACAGGCACTCAGACATCACATGCACAGACATAGGCATAAAGAGACACCAACACATAGACACAGTCATATAGATATACACACAGACACATATGCTCACACATGGACACCACACACATATACCTCAGTTCCTTCCCCTATTTTAGGAAGTCCTTGTGGGACCATGACTTAGCTCTTCTAAGCATCTCTGAGATGAGGACATATAACCCATCTTCTGAAGTTCTAGGAGACCCTGTATGCTAAAACCTTGAGTAGTTCTAGAATCAAAGTAGCTGCTTCCTTAGTGTGTTTCTGACTTCCATTCTGTTTATATCCCCCTCTACCAAGTCCTAAGTCTGTTTGGATATGGCTGGATCTAGGTAGTAGAGGCTCAAATGGAAGTTGTCCAATTCTCTGGTTAATTAGACACAAATGCAGACAGCCCAGGCCATTTAGTTCGTAAGAGAACCCTGCTGTGCTGAGTGACTGTTAACTGACTCTGGAAACGATTTTCCTGCCTTGCCTCTTATCCGTCTTTGCTTCTGTCTTTGGTCCGAAGGGTTTGTAAGCAGCAGTAAGGACTCTGATGAGACATTAGGCCCATGATAATGAACATTCCTTGGCATGGAGAGATGGCAGGAATGATAGATGAGAATTATTCCTAAGCCAGATGCCCCAGGAACTCACCCACCCCTTTTTCTTTCACATTTGCTCAAAGAATCTAAGTTTTTGTTGCTGCTTTGTGGTTAGCCAGTGGCTTGCTTTTGGTCCATTTGTCCTTTAAGTCACAGCCAGAAATCCCTGGCAAGTCTGGGAGTGATTTTGCATGACCACACACAATGATGGACAAAACCAACTCTAGTTATATCTAGTAATATCATTGCTTATCTGTGAATGCCTTGCTCTGAACCAAGAGAAACAGCAGTGTGATGAATATTCTTTTCGTCTATAGGGTGTATGTGTGTGTATACAGGTTCACACCCCTGTGTATGTCTGTGGAGTCAGAAGTCAATATTGTATATTTTCCTCTATTGATCTTCAACATGTGATACATAATTTTAAAATATGTATATTTTTATTTTTGAGATTATAATGTAATTACATCATTTCCACCTTTCCCCTTTCTCCCTCCAAACCCATGTACATTTGTGTGTGTGTATACATAAAATTTACTTCTATTTTATTAGTTCTTTGAGAGTCTCATATAATGTGTTTTGATCTTCATTACTGAGGGTCACTCCCACAATCTCTCCCAGATCCATATCTCTTCCTTATGTATCCTATTTTGTGTTGTCACCTCCCCCTTTATACCTATCAAATCCAATTTGTGTTGCCTCTCTAGTCTTGGGTGTGTGGCCTTCCACTGGATCATGGGCAATTAACCAGAGCTATACTCTTTTTTTTTTTTTGAAACAGGGTTTCTCTGTGTAGCATTGTGCCTTTCCTGGAACTCACTTTAGAGACCAGGCTGGCCTTGAACTCACAGAGATCTGCCTGCCTCTGCCTCCCAAGTGCTGGGATTAAAGGCGTGCACCACCACTGCCTGGCTACTCTTAAAGACTACTGACTCACTCTCTCCTAGCAGCTAACAATTGGCAATAGCTCCTGGGCTAGGGGCATGTTTTTGTGCCCATCTCTTCCCATCCATGCTAGGATTTTGTCTAGAATGAGCTTGCACAGGTCTTGTGCATACGCTCTCATAACCAGTGTTCATATGTGTTGTTGCCCTGCTGTTTCCAAAAGACATTGTGTTCCTGTTTCTTCTGGCTCTTACGCTCTTTCCCCATCTTCTTCTATAGTAATCAATGAGCCTTCAGAGGAGGGTGTACAAGATGCTCTATTTAGGGCTGAGCATTCTGTTGTCTCATATTCTCCACACATAGGCCAATTGTGGGTAATCAGCATCTATTGCAAGTAGAAGCTTCTCTGACGAGGTTGAGAGATGCATTAATCTATTGATCATTATAGAATGACAAGTCATTAAGAATCAATTTACTACAATGTCCATTTATCAGAACAATAGTAGTTGGTTCTTGGCCCAGTAATGATACCAGGTATGGGTTTCATTTTGGGAGCAGAACTTAAAACCATTCACAAAGTGGTAGGTTAATACCATGATGTTCATGCCTAATTCTTATAAATGGCTGCCTAGAATTCTATTCCATATAACCCTTTATAGAGTTTAGCTATACCCTATCCCTGAGCATATGCTCTGCTTCTTGCTAGCCTTATGTGTGGCTTAGTACATGCATATTCATAAGCAATTGCAATTAATTTTTAAAAATAAAATTTTCAACAAAGTTTGATTTTGAAAAGGTATCGTCTGTCTATCTATCTGTATGTCTATCTATCAGGCAAGGGCCTAGGTGTGATCACAGTAGGAATGAGGCATAGTTTCTTTCTGCCCTAGAGTTTGCAGTTTAGCTCACCATTGCATTTCATTTGTACACTCTCTTGCCCTCTCCCCTGTCCTGACTATAAACAACTGATAGATGATGTGGAACAATCCTCTTGTACACTGTAAAGATTTGTCACTCAAATTGATTTAATAAAATGCTGATTGGCCAGTAGCTAAGCAGGAAATATAGGTAGGGTAACAAAACTAAGGATGATGTGAAGGAGAATGGCAGAGTAAGGAGTCACCAGTCAGATGCAGAGGGAGCAGGAGACAAACGTGCCATGCTAATAAAGGTACCATCACGTGGCGAAACATAAATAAGGAATATGGGTTAACTTAAAATGTAAGAGCTAGTTAGTAATAAGCCTGAGCTATCAGCTGAGCAGTTATAATTCATATTCAGCCTAAATAAGTCAGTTATTTGGGACTTGGCAGTGATGACAGGAAATGTCTGTTTATATATATACATAAGAAGCTACCGGCTCAAGGAAGGATATAGACATGAACAAGACAACTCAGACTCTTGTTTACATAGCTGTGGAACAGTACTGTGTCTGGTTCCCAAATTCCCACACTGCTTATTACCCTTTCAATGCCTAGTACTTGGTAACTCCAACCCACTTCAAGTCAAATGAGTCAAATCTACCTAGACGATATTGGATTATTTTGAAAGCATCCATAATCCAGCCAAAGATAATACAAGCAAAGAAGATGATTATTTAGTGTGTGTGTGTGTGTGTGTGTGTGTGTGTGTGTGTGTGTATGTGTGAGTGTGTGTGTGTGTGTGTGTGTGTGTGTGTGTGTGTGTGTGTGTGTGTGTGTGTGTGTGTGTGTGTGTGTGTGTGTGTGTGTGTGTGTGAGTGTGTGTGTGTGTGTGTGTGTGTGTGTGTGTGTGTGTGTGTGTGTGTGTGTGTGTGTGTGTGTGTGTGTTCTGGGTGGGTGCATTTGTGTATGTAGGTGTACATGTATGTAGAAGTCAGAGGAGAACTTTGCTCTTCAGGCACTGTCCACCTTGTTTTTGAAAAAGGCTCTCTCACTGAGGGGAAGGCTCACTCATTCAGCTAGCTGTTTGTCCTGTGGCCCCGCTTTGGCTATCTCTATCTATCTTATGCTGGGATTATAGGCACAGGTCACTTTGCCTGGCTTTCAATGGCGGTTCTAGGGATCAAACTCAGGTCCTTATAATTGCTCAACAAATATTCTAATGACTGAACTGTCTTCTTAGCCAACTCCAGCTGTTTTAAAGCCACCATCCTTAGGTCCACAGACAGAAGCAAGAAGACACTGGCTCACACTATTCATTGGAGGTTAGCTACACCAGGTTAGCCCTGGAGTTCTACATCAGGATGTGAGCCTCAAGGATGATATTTTGTTTTGTATCTGAAGCTTTGGTCAACTCACGTCCTTATCTATAGAGTAGAAAGTCTGTAATATACCTTTCTGTGTAGTTGTGAGGTTTTTCACTGTCTTTTATGCATCAGATATACTACACAGCTCCCGAGACAGATGGAAATTTAGAAAACCCCAGCTATTATTTTTCTTGTGCTAAATCTGATTGCCCTCTAGAGTTCCCAGCTCACGCTGTCAACTCTGGGCCAGGCATCTGCTTTCTTAACACCTTTGTTGTCCTCAGGAGCCCTCGGACAATTTTTGAACCTTGCTCCCATAGTAGGAGTATGTGAACATGATATGTTCCTGATATAGTCCAGGGGTGCGAGGTGGCTGCTAATAAGAAATGGAAAGCTGGATACAGCTAATGGTTTTCCAGGTAGCCATTTATACTCATGGGTAGTTTGGGAACTGGCTATGATTTCTTCTTAGAATAACCCCTTGGAAACTTCAAGTTCATATCATCTTTTCTAGAATCCCTTCTGGCCTCTGACGGTCCAACTTGGGAACTTGCCTCTTTGACCTGGCTATTTCTGCCAAGCTAGAAAAGTGCAGATGCTCCTTGTCAGACCTGGGTCAAACTGCTCAGCCAGGACACTTAACACTGGGCTAGGCCATCCCCTTGCTGAACTGGGCCCTTGGCTACCACTGGAGGGAATGCTACTGAGAAAGAGGTGGGTGTATACAGAGCTTATGGGGGTGATACCTGCCAGCAGCCTGAGGTGGCCTGCAGCTAGGAGGGCAGGATTACTTACATTAGCCCCTCCTAGACAGCAGGTTCAGACAGAAGGATCAGGAGGCCACCCTCACCCAGGTCAGAGGGGACATTGGCAGGCTGTAGAGCAGGCCCTCCCAAGCCTGGGCTCCTCTGGGCCTGCCCATTCCAGCCTGGCTGTCAGGGAAACCTGTTGGGTAGGCTCCTGTGTATTTCCCTGTAAGGTTATTCTTACAGTCAGGCAGAAAAGTGGGGTGAGAGAAGGGAACCCTTTAATGACTCTGACATGTGCTTGAGATGCTGCCAAAGGGTGGTTTATGTTTCTTAAACAGAAATGTGTTATGATAGCAAGGCTGCTTCTGTGGCAGTGATAGCCCAGCCCTGTGTACCATGGCTGGGGCTCCCTGGCAGGTCCCTTTGCCAAGTTAAGAGGCAGTATGGTGGAAGCAGGAGGTTGCAGATTTGAGGGAACATGGAGAGGCAGTCATAACTATCCACAGAAGATGTGCTGTGGGAGCACACACATCTCCCTGACCTCCAGTTTTTGCATCAGCCAAATGGCAAGGGTGGTCGCTTGGATCCATTTCCTTGTTGCACATTCCTCCATTGCGTGTGACGCTATTCTGGGCATTCCACACACTTGCTTCCACTTAATCCTATGATGACAGCATTAGGCAGGTGTTATTTTTATCCCTGTTTCACAGATGCAGCACAGAGGGACCAAAGGACTAGGCCAAGGTCTCCTAGCAAAGCTGAGCTCAGAATCTGAGTGGATGACAACCACTGTGTTCTACCTCTGGGACTTTTCTAGGGCCTTCATCAGCTAAGCATTTACCTCAGTTGGGAATAGCACTTTAGTCAACCCAAGTCTTTGATGAATGTCCATGTCCTATACTCTGAGCTTTTACTCACTACCTTATCTTCTCTCTGCATCTGCCTCTGTACCTACTAAGGTTGTCCCTGGAGTTCATGTATGAGATACTTTTCAGAGGACCACAATAAAGAACTTGACATAACAGGTGTTTCCCTAGGAAATTGTCCATACCTGCTATGGGCTCAAAGCAAGTACTTGTTTATGTTCAAGACATCCATGGGGTAATAAATGACCTCGCTTCCAGGAATCCCTCAGACCTGCAGGATCAATCATGCATTGAAACCCTCACAGAGCAGCCATTGGAGAACTCCACTGAACTCATCCACAATAGGATGAGATTAGGCACCACATGACTTTTCCCTCACCAGGGACGCATCTCCCCAAGCCCCTACCAAATAACATGGTGAAAAGGCCAGCCATCTTTCTGTTTTGAGGAGGAGGCTTTTGATCACTTTCTGAGCATCCCGACTTACCTTCATGTTCAGGTCAGGTCTAAAGCGACCAGTCTCTAAAGTGGCCTCAAGGAGAAAAGAGCCTGGCCTTAGGCTGTATTCTTCTTCTTCCAGCCTCTGTGCTTTCAGAGCATGACAGATGAGAGGAGCTGAGTGACAGTCGCTAGCTGGACACTCTCTGGAGCCTCTCCCTTCCCTGGAGCTGCCCATGTCTGCTGTTAGCAAAGTAGTCATGTATGTGTCTATGGTGTATGTGCAAAGACATGCTGGGCATCCCATCTCTAGGCCAGTGAATACCATACCTGACATCTTCTGAAAATGATTGTTTGCTCTTGTTTCATCCTGAGCTTTTCAGTTCATGTTTGTGAGCATACTAAACACTATGTATGGTCACGATGAGGGCTTTAAACTGACTGGTATGGGAGAAATATGCTATAGTTTATGTGGCACACATAGGTAGGTTAGAATGAAGGCAGAAGTCTAATTCCTCTCTAACTTGGAATAGGTAGTTTGCTAATATTGCACTACAAAAAGAAGGATCTTGGAAATCATATGCTTGTATCTGGAGACCTTCTCTCCAGCCCCTGCCAAGCCCTGTTAGTCCAACAACCCACTTATAAAATAAACACACAGATGCTTATATTATTTAAACTGCTTGGCCATTAGCTCAGGCCTACCATTGTCTAGCTCTTACTCTTATATTCAGCCCATTTCTATTAATCTATACTTTGCCACGTAGCTCATGGCTTACATCTTCCTTGTCCTGGCGGCTGCTCGAAGTGTCCCCTTCTCTCTTCCTGTTTTCTTAGTTCTCCTCTCTGTTAGTCCCGCCTATACTTCCTGCCTGGCTACTGGCCAATCAGTGTTTTATTTATACATAGTGATATCCACAGCATATACTTGATGTTCTCAACTCCTATTAGCAAAGAGAATGGAATAGACTATTAAGGAGGGTGCTGTTTTTTGGTAGTAGTAGGTATTAGATTATGATAAATGTCTTGGGATTTTTCTGCCCGACATGAAAACACAGTCAATCAGAAAACCTGTGTAAATTTATTGCAAATCCATTATGCATTTGAGTCTGCTCCAAAACTAGAAAAGTCCTCTAATTGGGGCTTAGTACCCTTGTCTTCATTGTGTGTCTGTAGTGATGATAAAACCAAGGAAGAACTTTGCCATCATGAGGACACCCTCCCCACTCCATATCTTAGTTACCTGCTTGGAAAGCTCACAGGGTAAAGCTAGCTATTTAAGATTGAATGTTAGCTGAGTCTGAGATTTTTATTTTTTTCAAGGAGATGTTCTCATGTGGTAAAGACAAGTTCTTGGCTCAGACAAATCAACAGTCACCTGTGTCCCTTGACAGGGCTGTTGCTCCAGAACATTGCTACACCTGGGTGTGTTCGGGGGGCCTTTGACGTGGAGCGTGAATATCTTTATCCACTCAGGGTGAGGTGGTGGCAGCCTCTGCAACACTCCCCACAGGTGGCTTGGCTCTTGGTCAAACTCCCTTTAATTCTTATGGAAAGTCTTCTGAATTTACTGACAGTTGCTCTCAAGTGCCTGTCCTGTCCATGTGGCTATTATGTGAATCAGAAGATACCATGAGGCTGTGATCTTACCAGCCAAAAGGATATGAAAGTCTATGTGATTGACTTAATAGGTTTATAAAGCTTCTTGTATAAACACTATTCCAAAATAAAAGAAGATATTTTGTTAGATTACATCAATTTAGGAGATGATATTATTGTGGAAGACAAGTTGGACAAAATTGATTTTAGAAGTGCTAGAAATATTACACTGTAGGTGTGTCTAATGCCCACATGTTGCTTGCTCTGTCTTATTTCATAATGGCTAGAATACAGATATTTATGCGCACATGTAAACATACACACACACACACATGAACATACTCAGTTTTTTCTTTCTTTGGACAGCTATCTATTGTCTTTTTTCAATGTGGGGTGTGTGTGTGTGTGTGTGTGTGTGTGTGTGTGTGTGTGTGTGTGTGTATCAGACTCATGGTCATTCTGGCTCTATAGACTCACACTTCTCATACCTGCCTATTCTGTTGTTTAACAAGGGCTCCCATGTTTTAACCTTTGGGAATGCAATGCTGTATGTGTTTAATTCCAAGAAAGTACCCTCATCCAGGGCATCAGAAATCTGTCCCATTCTATCCTAACTCTCCTAAATCTTCTCCCTGTCTGAGTTTTCAGGTGAGCCCCCAATTTTCAGCTGTAACTTCTGCTCAATGTCTCTTCAACATCACACAAGGGCCACATAGGCTTGCACTTTCTACCTCCAGGCCAGTAAGGGTGTCCAGGGCATGCCAATGAGTGTTTCATGTAAGTACCATGGCAAAGTGGAAGGAGTTCTTCCTTTAAGCAAAGCTCCTAGGCTTAGCAATGACTCATCTTGTAGCCACACCTGCTAAGGGAAAGGCAGAGAAAGCTTCATCTAGAAGCTTTAATTCTCAGGGCAGATTATCAACAAGTCTGTGGAGGGGGTAGAGATGGGAAGCTACCATGGGAAGAAGGACACAGATTGGAACATGATCATGGAGCACTGAGCCATATAAAAGTTACTGTGGGTTTTAAGTTGATTTTCCAAATTTTCTGTAGTCCCTGCTTAATGGGTAGACTACTTGGTCAGCACATGTAATACAATTATGTAACATTCATAATAATAATATTATTGATTTAAAATGTTTGCCTAGTAGAGTAGTATATACTTAACTAGATTGGCTCATTTAATTATTTTCATAAAGTTGATAAAATTGAATAGCTTGATCTGCTTGGGAGGCACCCAGTCTGTGGGACCAGGACCTGTCCTTAGTGCATGAGCTGGCTGTTTGAAACCTTGGGCTTATACAGGGACACTTTGCTCAGTCTGGAAGGAGGTGACAGGATCTGCCTGGACTGAATCCACCAGGTTTAAATGAATCCCCAAGGGAGTCTTGATCCTGGAGGACATGGGAATGGAGGGGAGGGGCTGGGGGAAAGGTGGGAGTGGGGGCGGGAGGGGGAAGGACATTGGAACCCATGGCTGATGTATAAAATTTAAAACACATAATAATAATAAAAAAGTTGATAAAATAAATTAGTATTCCTTTCCTACACATGAGGAAACTGGAGTTCAGAAGAGTGAATAACCTGTTCAGAGTTCTAGGCCAAGTAAGTCATAAAACAAGCATTTAAACCCTGAGCTCCATGTCTCCAGGTCCCGTGTTTAATCATGGTACTACCATGTTTCCTCATGGTGTATTCCAGGGTCTGCATATTATTTGTGCAAAAGCCTAGATAATAAATATTGAAAACTTTGTGGCCGTTTAGTCTCTGTGGCCACCACTCAACTCTGGTGTTGCAACATCTAAGAGTTCTCTGACCATATGGAAATTAATGCTGTGGCTGGGTCTCCATAAGGCTTCACTCAAACATAGAAGCCATCTGATGGGTTTGAGCCCTTTACAGGAGCTTGCTGACACTTGGCATAAACCAAAGGGGAGATTGAAGAGTGGGACTCAACAAACACCCATTGGAACACTTATTATGTGTCAGGTGCCTCAATTAATTTATTTTATTGAACCCTTCAGAAGCTGTGAAGTAGAAAAGGAATTCCCAGTTTATAAATGGGAGACCAGAGGTTTAGTGAGGTTCACTTTCCTATAGACGTCCAGCTAGTAAATGGCAAAAGAGAATTGAACACAACACATCATTCAAGTTCCTTTGTCGTTTTTCTCTGAAGGCTTTCCAAGTAGACTAAAGTCCCATAAATACTCACGTCTCCAGAAACTATATTGCTGCCCTTTTTCTTTTTCACGGAAGTGTGAATGTGTCATAACTTGGCCGAGACTAGCTGCAAGGCATGCTGGGACCTCTGGCTCAGGAGGTATTTGAAAGAGGAGAAGGCACCAGAAATAACATTGAGTGGAACTGGCCTAGCTGGAAGGCTAGCTTTTGGTGGAGGGAGGGAGGGCCCTAGGTAGTGCAAATGTTGAGGTTTCTGGTTAGTTTCATGGGCTTGAGAGTTGATAATTTCCCAGCAATGATTAGGTGAATGAACATCCTAGTTTGGTATAGATACTGATTGAATGTTCTTAGGAGAGGGAGGTGGAAAGATTTGGCTGCTGTTTGAGACAGAGAAAGCAGACAGAGTGAGAAACTGGAGTTCCAAATGGGATGCACAATCCCATAGACCCAGTTAGAATAGCCTTGGCTCTTCAGTATCAAGGTCATATCCTTACAGAGGCTGTTGTTGGACATTCTACCAGATGATCCTGTTCGACTAAATTCTAAGGATAAAATAAAATTTACCCAGACTTCAAGACTCCTGAACTTCCCATCTTGGAAGGCTCATTTCCCAGAGATCCTATGTCTTTCCCTTCCCATTTCTTTAATATAGAAGTGTCCTGCTCAAGGAGGTATTCCTTGGCTATCCCATTCAAATTTCCAAGCTTTCTCTCTCCACTAATATTTTATTAGTCTCTTTTCTTGCTTTACAGTTTTTTTATCCTTTGCATGCACCATTAACTCTCAAAATGGGTTACCTTGTTATCTTGTTTCTTGATCTCTGGGAAGTCAGAAAATGTAATATAGCTTTATTAGTATACACACAGTATTTAGAACTGTGTTCACACTCAATAAATATCTGTTGGATTAATGATTGAACTTACCATGAGTTATAATTATATTTTTGATTTATTAATTGCCTTTTTCTACCACAGACTGAGCTCTATGAGAGGGAAGACCATGTCTATGTTTTTGTTGCTGTATCCTCAACATGTAGCCTGTACTGGGTGCTCACCCAACAGTTAAATGAGATGATGAAGAATTTGAGGTAGAGAGGCGTCACCAAAGAGCAAAGCAAGATGGTGACTGTGCTTCTTTCCATTTCCCTAGTCCTCATCAGGTTCAGTGGCACCTATTATAATTATTTGAGAAGTTTATTTTTTCCAATCAATCTAATAATTCCTTAGGAAGAATATGTTGTTTGGTGGTCATCTCTAAATGTGAGATGACTCAATGTCAGGAATACTCAGTAGGTGATGGCTGTCTGCCTATGGTATAAACTATATTGCAGTAACTAAAGCGAAGCCTAATAGCCTGAAACTCATTTGAGACCTCAAGCACTGGAGGGGTTGAGCATACATTGTTTAAGACCAATAAATGGAAGGCAAGGCTTTATGCAAATGGCATCTGTTTTAGGTTTCTGTTGCTATGATGAAACACCATAGACAAAAACAACTTGGGGAGGAAAGAACTTATTTCGTCTTAAAACTCTCAGGTCACACTCAGTCACTGAGGGATGTCAGGAAAGGAAGTCAAGGAAGGAACTGGAGGTAGGAAGTGAAGCAGAAGCCAGGAAATAGCAGTACTTACTGGCTTGCTCCTTATGGCTTGATCAGCCTGCTTTCTTATAACACCCCAGACCACCAGCCCAGAGATGGCACTGCCCATTTTGAGTTGGGCCCTTCCACATCAATCATCAATCAAGAAAATGGCCCTATAGCCAGTCTGTGGGATATTTTCTCATATGAGGTCCCTACCTCCAAAATGACTTTAACCTGTGTCAAGTTGCTAAAAAAATTAACCAGGACCGTAACTTTCAGGATATAATTAGGAGGGGCTGAGAAAGTCAGACACCAAGAACTGTTCCAGGGTCCCAGATCACTGGACCTTTCCAGACACAGTTGGTGATAAGGGTACTCAAAGGAGAGAAGACAGGCAAGAGGAAAGGTGTAATTGAATCATAGAAAGACCAAAGAAGAGCCTGAGTCCCCTGGACTGGTAACAATCCTTTGACAAGCCATGGGATACTATATAGGGGCTATGGGTTCCTGTTGCTACAGAAAAGGGACTGAGAGTGAATTGAGTTTTTACACAGCAACATAAATGGCAGTTAGGACAGAAATGCTATTCCCAACTGACTTCGTGATGCATGTGTCCTAAGTTACTTTTCATAGTCCTTTAAATTCCTATACAAAAAACACATTTTTTGGTATATGGATGGCTTACAAAGAGTTGCTAAACTACAAATTACATCCATGGGAGGATGTAGAATGATTCCTGGTCTAAAGATTAGTGATCAGAAATACCTTTGGCTGGTCATTTATCTTACCTGTGTGATTGCATTGATGGATGAATGGATAAGGGAATGAGTAAATGGACAGAGGGGTCAATGAACAGCTGAAACAAAACTTAATTAAAGGACTTGAGGAGGAGAGCATTTAGGAGCCACGGAAGCCCTCTAAATGAGGGCTAAGTGCAACCAGATTTCAGAGAATTATTAATGCTCATTTTGCACGAGCTCTATGACAAGGCTCTGTGAATGAGGCAGATCCTGAAAAACCTGGACAATTGATTAGCTTTTGAATTTAGAAGCTGCTGGGCTTTTCCATGTGGGATGAATGATGTTTGTAGGTGTTACATGGCTGTTTTAAAATGGTGACACTTTCAGTGTTGGGTCTGTGTGTATTTCCATATAGGAAAGATTGAGCTGAAGGAGGTGTACGCACACAGCTGGCCACCTTCCTATTGCTGCCCTGTTATTTCTCTAGTGGCATTCATTATTCAGTGCCATGCTAGTGATTCGGTGTCTAAAGATACCTGAGCACTTGCTATACATTTTGTTTGTGCCCACTGTTAGTACCGTGTGGACTGGGTCAACACACAGTCAGCAGGAGCCAAGGAACATGACAAATGTAAGTAGGAAAGCAATGCACTACACACAGCCTGAGGAAACTAGGCTGGCTACGACTGGCAATATACCATGGCGGGGGAAGGATGGACGTGGGTACCACTGAGTCCTTGTGTTGACTGCTGGGTACTTTGGCTCCATGTCTCTGTCTCTTTTTAAAATATTTGCTTGTATTTTTAATTTGTTTGTGTGTCTGTGGGTATAGACACGTGAGTACTGATGTTTGCAGAGGCTAGGCGTGTGTGTTGGGCCCCTTGGAATTCTGAGCCACGCAGTGTGGGTGCTTGGAACTCCTCCTTTGCAGGAGCAGCAAGTGTTCTTTGCTGCTGTCACCTCTGCAGCTCCCAGTTCTTATTTTACTTATGCAGTACTACATTGAAAAGAGAATCAATGGCCCATTTCTCTCACTGTCTCTCTGTCTCCCTCTGTCTCTGTCTCTCTTTGTCTGTCTTTCTTTGTCTCTATGTCTCTGCCTCTTTCTCTGTCACACACATATACAACACACATGGGGTGTGTGTGTGTGTGTGTGTGTGTGTGTGTGTGTGTGTGATGTTGTCGACATTTCACAGTTTTGAGATGGAATATGTTACAGACAGCAACAAGAAGACTTGGTAGACTAGGAAGAGAGGAAGTGTGAATAGAGAGGTGTGGGCTTGTGAGAAATCCAGAGACCAGGGCATTGTTGGTGAGTTGAATGGTCCTCTCCATTCATTCGCCATAGAACCTGTGATATCATCCTAGCTAATTTAAGAGAACAGATTGGCTATCCACAATCCCCAGGGGTGAAATTCAGACCTGGAGTTGAGAGTGGTGAGGATGGGCTGAGAGCTAACATGAGAGCAAAGAAAATTCACTTAGCACCAAAACAGTGAAGCTCAGAAGCTGAAAAGTGACTTCAAGGTGACTATCAATGTTCAGAAATAAGCAATGACCTTGATTTTAAAGGATATGAAAGTATAAATAGGAATACCTCAGAGGTGTTTCGAAAGAAATATTTTTGTGGTTTTGTGGCTGATAGAGTAGCCGAGAGAACAGGTGTAGTGTAGTTAGAATAAAAATAAATAAATAAATAAAATCCAGAGGGCAAGCCTTTCATTCGTTCTTTTAAATCTATCTTCTGACTTTATCTCTCTGTAACAACATAAAGTACATGGCATGGCCCCCATGTTAAAAAAAAAAAAAAACAAAACAACAAAACAAAAAACAAGCTCAGTGAGGCCAAGTGGTTTGCATAGATATGTAGACCAGGCTTCCAGTCCATTTACTTCTGACTTCAGAAATCTAACCTACAGCCAGGCATGGTGCTACATGCCTTTAATCCCAATACTCAGAGGCAGAGACAGGTGGGCATCTATGAGGCCAACCTGGTCTACACGGCTACATAGCAAGGACTTTTCTCAAAAATGAAACAAAACAAAACACCCCAGCCTCCAAAAACAATAAAAATATAATTTGTTTGGAGAACAACAGGCACACCTTATATACCTAAAACAAAGGAGCATCATGTTTGGCTGGGATAGTACATGGACTATGATAGAGAAATATCTGGTTCTTTTAGGTGGAAAAAAACCCCACACATCCAATAATGAAAAAAAGACACAGTGCTGAGTCACCCCAAGCAGCTTGCAGGAGGTAATTATAAACAGCTGGAGCAGGCATCATGGGACTCTACAGAACAGCCAGGCTCTGGAGAAGCAGGATCAGTGAAGGACTCTGGAAAGGGGAAGTTTCTACAGAGAACTGAGGACTGAGCAAGGCCAGAAAGAACTGGATAGAGCCAAGCAGAGCTGGCCCTACCCTGAAAGCAAAAGAGAACTCAAATTCAAAGGTCCTAGAGGTCCTTGAGCTATAGTATCTCTTGGGAGGTAGTAAAGTAATAGACACATGGCCCTGAACCCCTAAGCCTTGACTCTCCATCACATGAAAATAAGTTTGAGTCAAGGCAATAAAAGCAGCAGGGAGTGATGAAAAATCTACAGGTAGAAGGGCAAGGCTGAGTGATGGAGTGGCCCTTCGGACTTAGACGTTATTTTTTCTTAGTCTTCTAAGGTACTGGTGGCTCGTTTATCTCGAAAGGCCAGGTAACTAATGCCTTTCTATTGATGAATGGCCACTTGCCTTCTGATGTACAACTACTTAGTTAATTTTCCCTTCCTGAAATTGCTGTACCTTTGAGTTGTCACACCTGCTAAGCTCCCTCCATTGAGAACTCAAGGGCCCTTAGGAAAGCTCCTGAGCCTAGGTCCTGAGCAGGAGAGGCCTTACATACCACTGACCAGACCCCTATCAGACAGTCCGAAAATCACTCCACTGAACAGAAAATGGGAAGTCAGGAGGGGAAGTGAATTGGGAGTGTGGGGTGAAGGATATTCATTTGTTCTTCAAGCTACCATTCCTTGGCACCTACCCTGCTCCATGAATTAGTCATAAGGTCAAAGCCAAGTTGTACCTGGGACATTTAGTATCAAGTGAGGAGACTGCAGCAGTGCCTTGTAGCCCTTTACACTTTGCTAAGTGAGTTTTTAGATATGAAGATAGTTTGTGAATAAGTAACCCAAGCAAGATCTCTTTGCATAGAACAGTGATGTAGAGCAGGAAAGGCAGAGAGTCCACCAAGGTATGTAGGAGGAACCAGCTCCTTTTGGGGGAGAGTGTAAAAATGTATGCAGTGAGACCAAGGGTCAGTGAGAGTTTGAGCTCAGATAAGGTTGGACAGACTTGGGCCAGCATATAGCTCTTCAGAGAACGTTTGAAGCCTCCCTGGAAATCATCTACATGTGAATTCATGATAAGTGAGATGGGAATGAAACCAGAGTGTTGCCTGTCAAGTGTCTGCTATGGAGCCTGGGACCACAGGAGACATGGTGCAGAGTAAATAATTACT
Organism: Onychomys torridus; assembly: GCF_903995425.1. Classification (NCBI taxonomy): domain Eukaryota; kingdom Metazoa; phylum Chordata; class Mammalia; order Rodentia; family Cricetidae; genus Onychomys; species Onychomys torridus. The sequence goes on from NC_050446.1 coordinate 121,670,596, forward strand.
GACTAGCAGCATTTTCTTTCTCTCTCTCTCTCTCTTTTTTTTTTTTTTTTGTTTTGTTTTTTGTTTTTTTTTCAAGACAGGGTTTCTCTGTGTAGTTTTGCATTTTTTCCTGGAACTCACTTGGTAGCCCAGGCTGACCTCGACCTCACAGAGATTCGCCTGCCTCTGCCTCCCGAGTGCTGGGATTAAAGGTGTGTGCCACCACTACTTGTTTTTAAGGAATAGTATGACGATGAAGCTACCAAGGCCTGTGTGGAGTTAGTTTGGAAGATGCCATATTTATAACAGACAATCAAGGATGATTCAGTGCCACAAAGTGGTAATACCAAAGCACAACCAAAACCAAGGTTGTTCAAGGTCCTAAGAGTATACCATGGAGTGCATTTTCAGGTTCTCCAAAGCTGATTTGAAGGAATTTCTGGACTCCTTCTTCAGCTCATCTAACTAAAATCAGAAAGTTCGTTTTTAATGAAAACTGAAAGCTTCTATTTGTGAACAAAATACATGTCTGAGCAATTCCAGGAATAGGATGGAAACTTAGTCCCAGTAAGAAAGGAGCAATGGCAGCTTCCCTTGGAGTCAACTCTTGGGTCTCTTTCTCCTTGGCAAGTCTATGAGTACATTCTTGTGGATCCCTGAGCTGCATTTAGCTGGCCTGTATTTCAGGGCATCAAGTCCTCTTAGGAGCTTTCAGGACAAAGCAGTTGGCCCTAGGCCAGGTACTGGGCTTGGTACTGGCTAAAGGCTGCCTTTAGCTTCTTATTTCGATCCTTCTCGTTCAAATGATGACATTTGTCCAACATGTGTCTGAGGTAACCAAATAACTGAATTTCACCATAGAGCTCTGGTGGCTGAGTATGTAGGTACCTTTTTTTCCAGTCAATGAAGACTCTCTGCAAAGCCTGAGGCAAAAGGAGGAAGCCTTCCCCAGCAACATCCTTGTTACTAGATACTAGTGAACTTCCCTCTAGTGCCTTAGCGTCTTAGCAAATTGAAAGGACCAGTTGTCCATATGCAGAAGTTTAGTGACCTTTGTGTTTTTTGTTTTCTTTTTGTCTAGCAGAAGCCCTGCAATTTGATGACCTTAGATTCTTGGGGACACAGAACCAAATGTGCGTCAGACATAACTGGATCAAATACCCAATTCTTTCAGTTCTTTGACATGGGGAAACTACACTCAGAGCCTACATTTCAGCAGAGAATGTTTTACAGTTGATGTAAACACTACACATGTACTGTTGGTATATAGTACATGTCCAATAAATACCAGTTAGGAAATCCCTCGCACACCATTTTAATTCTCTCAGATTCACTTTCCTAATGAGAAAATATCACTTGAAAGTTTTCCTCAAATTCATTCTCTGTTTCTGGCAATTTCAGAGACTGTAGATTCCATGGAACTCTCTCCAAGGCATCTTCAGCAGAAGACAGCAGCTATGGGGATTGGGAGCTAGGAAGCAGAGAACCTTCTTCTGGTCCTAAGGTCTGTTAAGAAATAGGAAAACACCCTTCCAGAGTGACTGCTGACAAGGGAATCCTTCCCATTCCAAACTAGAGGGAAGGAACAAACCAACAGCAGCTTTTGTTTGGGATGAGATGGCTCAGCTGACTGAGGTGGGGACCCAGTGCTAGGCTCTCCTCTCCCCATGAATTATGTGAGGGAAATCATCAGGATGGGAGGTCGCCATATTGGCCAAAGATGTGTCTCCTGGGACTTTCAGGATGACAGAGGTGGTGGCACAGAGTTCCTTTCCAGGGTGGTCTCTGACGGGAATGGGAGAATCCAGGGAAAGTTTTGATGAAAGAACACTAAAACAGAACCATATTTTGGGGGCTGAGATTTCCAATTCAGAATCCAGAGAATATTAAAGTATTTGTACAAAGAAAATGCCTTTGTCCTCCCCTTTGGGGCTGAGACGGTAGAGTTTTCTTGCTGTTACTGCTTGCTTTCTTAAACACAAAAGCAAGTTTAGTTCGGAACTCCAGGATGGAGCTAGGGAAAGAATGATCCATTTATTCAGGGCAGAGGAGACACTTGCCAGAAGAGCTGCAGGGAAATGCCCTTTGCCTGCAGGCCCTTGGAGCCCAGGCCAGGCTAAGCTGATTAAAGCTCCATTCAGAATCGCAATAACCCAAAAGCTATGCTGGGGCCACTGATGGGCCTTAAGATTAGCCACTAAACTGATCGCTCTCCCTGTGATTGTGGCTGTTGTATTTTTGGAAACTGAGCACTTTAAAAAAAAATTCTATTTTCTCATGGCTTTCTGTGCGAACCTCATTAATTTCCCAGAGTCTCTGCAGAAGAACAATTGCTATAATTCCATCTGGCAAGGTTCTAAAGCCTGAAAATTTCTCATAGAAAATAAAATATATGGAAAATGAATAGACACACTTATATATGACCTCTGTAATAGATGGCCCAAGTATACATAATAGGCTACACTCTATACACAAACATACACATATGTGTATATAAATATTTTTTTTTCCTTGCCTTCCTGCCCTTATCCTGGAATTCTTAGCAATTTGGCCTGTCCCTGCTTATTAATGATGTTTCCAGAACAGAGCTCATTGGTGCATTTTCAGCAATGGGCTGATTAATAGGTGGGCACCGGGGAGCTCTTTGAAAGCCAGGGCATTGCTGGCTTGTTGACCTTGATGCTCAGGGGATAGTCTTGCTTCAAACTATGGAATCTCAGTTAGCATCATAAATTGTGGAGCCACTGGTTTTATTACCCTTCTGCCTCCTGCTGGGAATGTTGTTTCTCTTTAATAATGGGCTGAGCAGCAGCAAAGAGCCCCTCCTCCTCCTTCCCTTGCCCTGGACACTTTTCTCCCCCACCTCCACTCTCCACCTCCTGCCTTGATCACCACAGCAGAGGCACAAACACACTCCTTCTCACCCAGGCACATACAAACAACACACACACACACACACACACACACACACTCCTAGGATCACACACACATACAATATCCACACCAGTCACCTTCCCTCTATTTAGCTACAGGACTTAGCCAGGACATCCCCTCCCCCTCACCCCCCCAGCTTCCTTGCTTGGCACAACTAAATCAAGCAGAGGTTTTCAAAGGCTTAAAAAAAGACATCAAAGCAAAACAGAGAGTAGCCAATCTGAGGAAATATGAAAAGCATAAAAATAGCCTTGTTTTCAAGATAGAGAATTCTGGAGCCTCAGTTGAAATAGTGACAAGCTGGCCTGCTTTCTAAGTAGAGTTCTCAAAAGAGCGAAGGTGACTCCTGCTTCCTCTGTTCCTGGCCTCCCTTTCTCTGCAAGAACCATCCCTGCTTCTGGGCCTCACTGATTAACCTCACACACAGGCCCCTGATCCTAGAACTGACCTAAGGGGGCCTGCTGATTGGCCTAAGCTCTATCTAGTTTATGCTTCACATTTCTGCTTCATTGCCATTTTGGGGGGGGGGGGGACTGGTGGGGGAAGGGACTTTTTTGGTCATCAAATCCTCCTCTTTCCAGTCAAGAGTATTATGCTTTTCTCCCCTTTCACAATAACCACACAGTTGTAAATTTGTGTTTGTTTGTGGGTACATTTGGTTAATGTCTGTCTCCATCTCTGGAATGTAAACTCCTTTAGTGTAGGGATCCCACGTCTGATTACACTCACTCTTCAGATCTCCAGTATCTATCCTCTTACCAGGAATAGAGTTCTCATTCAATAAATATTTGCCGATGGGATAAATAGCCCTTCTGTATTAGATTACACATTGTGTAGAAGTGGCTCCTCAAATCTTGCTCTAGTTTAATCTCTAGAATGTCTCTGTGCTATTCTAGACATTATTGCTACCTTGCTCAGATCTCATTTGTTGAGCTGCGTCTCAACTGGACCAATGGTTAAAGATTTTCAGCTCACCATTCTATACAGTGGCTTTGGGATTGGATGCTATCTCATCCAGCGATGCCTGGGAAGCTGCATTCTCCCCAGAATGTGATCAGTAGCTAATGACCAAGCAAATAGAGAAATCAGCCTCCCTGCTTTACAGTGAGAATGCTGTGGTCCATTCAGAGCTCCTAAGCTCCATACTGTATTAGGCTAAGACTAGAGTTCAGCTGAATCTGTGTATTAGTCAGTGTTTCATAACTGTAACAATATAACTGAGATAGGCCATGTATAAAGAAAAGAGGTTCATGTCCAGTGCATCATATCTTATAATACAGAGAGATGAAAAACTATACATATTATATTAGTAACAGTATGGTTTTGACGCTCTGTTCTATGTATTTTTCTAAATACTATATCTGTCTTCACAACTCAAATGTTTATATTATTGTTACTTCTATTTTATAGGTGTAAAGGTGCATCTCACAAAGTGCTATGATTTATCTAAGATGATGCTACTAACAAATGATGTGGCTGGGCTCTGACTCTGGTGACTTAACAGGTAGCTAGGTATAGTGTCACCTGCTCAAATGTAATAACTATTCTGCTCATCTGGGTATGAGTTTATACTCAGAATGGCTACTGTTTTATGTTGTAACTTACATTTCTTGGTACATTTTAATAAAATAAATGGCAAGGAACAAAGATGGATGTTGAAGACCATAATGACTCTTTTCAAAGGGTGTGAGGAACTCAGCTGCTGCATATCAGGACTTCTCATGGTCTATGTATCTTTCTGGTCATGTTGCCCTTTCCACCTCAGAATCTCAACCATTGAAGACAACCACAATATTGTCTGGGTGGAAAGAGGCTATCATTCTAGGTACTGTGTGGAATATCACTCATTGATTCTTTAGCATCTAAAGTGTGTCAGTTTGGATGAGATGTAAACCCACAGGAGGGAAACATGACAAGAATTCCCAGACTAAAGGGTTAAGCCCATTTAGTCTGCTTTGCTCTGACTATTGGTACCTACAGCACTTCCCTGGAAACTTCCAGTGAGTTCCTGAGACAGCAGCTTGCTGCAACCAATGAAAGTGCTTAATGTAGAAATCAACACATGACAGTTAATTGGTGTGTCTATTGATGTCCCTTTTTCAGTGTTGACTAAAATGGGTAGCAAATCCTACTGGGAAACACCATCACAGTTATGGTCCCATGGAATGGTGCTCACAGGACATCTAGGCCTTCAGGGTTTTGGTTCATCTTTTTATGCCATCCTGTGCGCAATGAAAAATTTGCCAGGGCTTAGGGGTGCCCGACCATGGTGATTCAACTTAGAACATGGATTGGATAACTTACATCATTCAAAAGGACAATTAGAGAACATCTCAAAGGATGAAAGTTGAGTCTACTCCTGGCAGCATCAGGACCAGACATCTGACTCTGTCAGGCTTATTTTGCCAGTTCACAGTATTGGCTGTGAAATTAGGCAGTCTACGCTGGACTTGGGCTCTGTCTTCATGTCCTTGGCTAATTTATTTGCCCTTTTCTACCCAAGGTTCTTCATTTGGGAAAAAGAGATAAAGACAAAAGTTTTAACTGCCTTCTTGAAAAAATATACTATTATTCATAATCCACCATCCATTCCATACTCAGTCCCTTAAATTCATTCATGACCGATATGAATTACTAGTATTATGACCATTGCCATCACATTTAAAATAAGTTAATATTTTTTGCTTCTCTGAGTTGATAGCTTTATCTTTGACAATCTAAACAAGACTCTAAGATCTTTCAGCTGACCTTTCTTCTCCTTCTGGTGGAAGACCTCCAGAATAAGAGTCACCTCTCCTAGGCTGGAACTGTGGTTGAGTTAGAAGATTAGAAAGTGTGACTGGCAAATCTTATTGGACTTCCCATTCATTTGACACCTGTAAGTCAATAGGCATGGATTAGGAGGGTCTAAGAATCTCCTGAAGCACTCTATGTAGAGTCTTTGGTGTACACAAGAACATACAGAGAGGACTGAGGGAGAGGTCCTCCAGTGATTGCACAATTAACACTTTTTACCATTTGATGGTCATGTGACAGCTCTTGGTTACCTCTTCTTGAAGGGACAGAAGGGATAATGTAAGTATTCACTCATGCTATTTTACTTATACTTTTAGAGGAACGTTAGCCATAGATTTCATTATGGGGACCTTTCAGGTCAATTGGCACTTGTTGGATACCTGCCAGGGATGGTATTGTGCGAGTCACAGGTCCATGAGAACAAACCTCCCTCTCTTAAGAGATTGCCATGCTAAGGCTAGAAATTAAGACCTTGATGCAGTAAAAACTAGAAGTAACCAGGTACACACACACACACACACACACACACACACACACACACACACATCTTTGAAAGCTTATGGGCTGTCCCCAGGGGAAGAGGAATGTTTCTTGAACATGGCTGGAGGTGACAAGATTTGTCGATTTTGTGAGACCCACAAGGGCATCTTGTCCTTGCTTTTTTCTGTGGCTACTCTGGGTAGCATCATCTTAGAGCCAGCCTTGACTTATGATCTGCCCATCTTAAAAATACAGATTATGCTGAGCCTAGCCCTCCTCCCTGTCTCAGCTTTCTCCAGAAAGATCCAGGATGTAGAGGGCTTTAACTGGACTTTGCAGCAATCCTTCATGTAGCAGGCAGAGTCACACATAGGTGGACAGTGGTCCTGATCCAAATCTCCAGTTTTGCTGATTTGCACAGGCTAATAACTGAGTATGCAGGAAAACATCTCAGTGTGGGTATCGAATGAACAGAGCTTATACAAAGTTTGTAGGGTGAACATCAACAGCAAGGTGCAAATGACACCAAAGATCTGCTAGCAATTTTCTCATTCCACAACCAGTGGGCCTGCAAGGCAGCTGAGCTCAGGACCAGTTGAACCTGACCTTGTCATTAATAGCAGTAGCCAGGGCTCAGCCAGCCTGGATAGCTGCCTCTGCTCTCAAATAACTCATCAGCAAGTGGAGTTCTGAACCTTAAGAGGTAAAGACAATTTGTAAGTATACTATATGATCTTAAAAATCTCCACAAGAGACTGGCATACAGTTTCAAGGGAGCATTTGCACATCCACTCTTCTTCATCCTCTGGACTCAAGACTCTGGGATCCAAATACCCTAAAGCAGACTCCTAGGAATTCCAAGATCCCTGTCTTCTATGAAGTAATGGAGGCTGAGCACATTGTGGGACTCTCTATATAAAGCTCTGTGGGCTGGTTGTGGAAGCTGCTTCTTCCATGCTGGATGCTGCCCTAGAGCAGAGAAGGAGGATGCCGGTTAGTGACAAGGGCTGGTGCATTTGGTCAGACACAGACTGACAACTGAGCTACTATCCAGCAGCTGCTGTCAATAGCCATGCCTCCAGTTTGTGTGGTCACAGTGAATCCCTATGGGCTTTCTGGGGCAAGCTGGAAACAGGGCGCAATCTCCTTTGCAGAACAGAGCTGTTTACAAAGTGTCCTGGAGAGTGCAAGCCCCAGACAGTACATCATATGTCTTTAGAAAGGCATTATTTGGATTTGCCTGCATAGTTGCATAATACAGACTTTTTAAAGTATCAAAATAAGCCATGTGTGGTGTCATAAGCTTGTAATATCAGTACTCAGGAGGCAGAGATAGGAGGATAGCTCTAAGTTTGAGGCCAGCCTGGTCTACAAAGAGGGAAGTGGTCTCAATGACAATAAAACAACAACAAAATACAAACAAAGGATCAAAATTTAAGGATAGTTGTAGCATGAATCTTAAAGGTACTTGTTAATAAAATCAAACCTGAGGCCAGTTATTGGGGTGAATGCTGGAAGATCAGAGAAGCAGAACAAGCCACAACTATCTCACCTTGCTAGTTCCTCAGGTGATCCTGTTTCCTCAGGCTGGAAGCTTCTGAGTCCTCCTCCACATGAATCTCAGCTGAACTGTGCTGCTCCAAAGCCTGAATGCTTAACCAGCCAAATGCTTAACTAACTCTGGTGCCTGGTTTTCATGCCTTATATATCTTTCTGTTTCTGCCCCCACTCCCTTGGATTAAAGACTGGATTTGTGGGATTAAAGGCATGTGTCACCATGCCTAGCTGTTTCTAAAGTGGCCTTGAACTCAGAGATCCGGCTAGCTGTGCCTCCCTAGTGCTGGGATTAAAGGTGTGCACCATCACCGCCCAACTTCTGCTATGGCTTGCTCTGACCCATTTTCTAGCCACCATTTTTGGCTTTGTTCTAGTGGCTGTCTGTTCTCTGACCCCAGATAAATTTATTAGGGTGCACAATATTGTGTGGAACACAATACCACCACAGATACTAGGAGTTTCTAAGGTTCTGGTATGTTCTTGTTCTAGATCTGAGAGCTACTTACACATTATGTATGTATATTGTACATCTTTATTTATGCTTCTCTCATGAGTTTCCCTGACTGCAATTTCCCCTCCCTCCACTTCTCCTATACACCCCTCATCTTCTTCTCCTCCAGATTCATTCCTTCTCCTGTGTGTATATGTGATATTTACACATGATACTCATATGTGCATTAAAATTATTCTTAGAAAGAATGACACAAGCAACATTAAAAAGAAATTAGTTGCTAACATAATGTACAAGCCACAGTCACCATCAGCTGAATATTTAAGATGTTGGTTTAAAGGTCTGTGTGGATCAGCACTCGGACAACTCAGCACATATCACAGACTGAACTAGGGTTCCCCAAGCTTTCTTTACTCCTTTCCTCCCCTCTGGGAATCTGATCATGGGCCATGCAGCCTCTTTTGGTGCCTAAGGTTCATTCTGGCTCCTACTGCTCTCTTGGACTCTGCCTCCTTGCCCAAGGTTCCTCCAGGCTGCTGTTAATGACAAGGTCAGGTCCATTAGTCCTGAGCTTGCAGGCCCACTGGTTGTAGTCTGCTGCTTGGTGTCCCTTGCACCTGGTTATAGGTGTGCATCTTTCAAGCACTGCTTTGTTCGGGCTCCATTCATTCACAACTGCTTTGGCCATGGTCTATGTGTCCTGTGGAACTTGGCCCTGCTCATCTCTTTACCACCTCTGTCAGGGTATCTAGCTCCTTCTAGCTTTCTTCTCTGATTGTTCACATTCCAAAATCCACCGTTTTTGACACACTCACTGGCCTTTTACACACTCACTGGCATTAAACAGAAGTTATCAACTGGACCACCAAAGGAATCACTGTTGTGCCTGACACACAATCTCAGATCTTTGTTTTGTCCTATGCAGGGATTTCCTTCACATGTCTTCTTCATCTTGGCTTCTGAGGAGGCCACATCTTTCTCCCTCCCAGTTAGATCCTGTTGTTTGGCAACTGAATTTTGAAATCTTATGTCCCCGTGCTTTAGGGAAGCTGTCAACTTTTAGAAATGGGAAGGTCCGACTGAAAGACAAGAGGGGAGGGGAGCATATCAGACCAAAGACCCTGAGTCAGCGGCAGCAATATGGGAACATGCAAGGGATGGCACATGTCTTAGGACACTGGACAGAGGAAGTACAACACCCATAGGGAAGGGGCATCACACAGACTACTGCCAGGCAACCCTGGGAACCCAGATCAGCTGTCTGTGTTTGGAGATGGGTTAGGATGTATAAATACATAAATATATGTTTATCTGCATTTTGTTTCTCCATTACTGTGAAAATTTCCCAATTCCTGGTTTGAGCAATAGTTACCCATCTAAAAAAATTCTTTTCCAAAAATATTTACTAAACATGGCTCTTCAAAATGTCATGGATTACATGGGTCCAAAATGCACCTCCAAGATCCTGCATAGAGCATTGTTTCTAAAAACATATCTCAGAACCCACAATCCTCCCATCCCAGAGCCTGGAAGAGAATAGCAAGTGTGTTGCAGGATGTCAATAAATCTGCAAGACCTTAGACACATTATTTCGCCTCTCTGAACCCATTTCCTCCTCATCTGTAAGTGGAGATAATGATCATAGCTCGATGGCGAGGCTCAAGCAAGATGTAAGGGAGCTCTTGGTAAACTATAGAGTAAAGAGTTATGAGCAGAATACAAGCAAATTCAGGAAATGAGATTCTGCTGGGCAGCAAGAGCCCTGTGACATAGGAAGTGTCTCAAAGCCTGGCCTTGTAAATTGCTATCAAAATTTCGTACTTACCAAGCCCTGTGCACTTCTGCTCATTGCCAGGCCTCAGTCTTTGAATTCTGTGGTAGGTTTTTCTCTCATTGCCATGATGTAGCAGGAGGCAACTCATGGGAGGAAGGCTTCAGAGGGTGATGTCCACCATGGCTGTGAAGGTGTGCTGACATTCATGGTGGTGGCAGCACATAGCTGGGATTCCTTACATTTCAGGGACCAGAAAACAGAAGGGGGGATGCCGGAAATCTGTGAGATGTCTCTCTCCCCACTTTCCATCATCTCAGGACCCTGGCCCATGGGATGGTGCTAACCACATTAGAGTTATTTTTCCCCCATCTTGGTTAACTCTCTCTGAGAGTTCCCCTGAAGAAATTCGGAGGTGTGTCTGTGAGATGATTTCAAGTTTCCTGCGGAAGCACTCTTCACCTTTTCTTAGGCTGTCCCCACAGATTCATGTTTAGTCTGCCTTTCTCTCTGTACTTTCCATATTCTTTACAAGATCCTGGCTTTAGTACTTTATTTGTTTTCTCCCCTTTCTTTTCAGCATTGTAAACTTTTCTTTATTTGTGTCTTAAGAATTTAGATTTCCATCCTTAGCTTGCTGTGGTTTAATTCTAAAGCATTTTCATGCTTCCCCATTGAACTCTTTATAACCCCTAAGTCTATAGTAAAACCATATATTCCTGCTTGTGTCAAATCCGCGTATTTTCCTGTCGGGCCCTCTTGAACCCTCACAGGCCTGTTACTGACCTCACAAACTTCTCCACCACCCTCTCTCCTCCCTGTTGTTCTGCATTTGAGCATCTCTGAGCCTCCTGAGCCCAAGACAGCATGACTGGCTAAGATGGAATAGCCTTGAGGTTAGAACCCATGTGACTATACATTTTGTTTTCATTATGGAATCCTCCTGCTATGTGCATCATAAGGGTTCAGAAAACACATTTTAAATTAATTTTTAGTTGACATTCAAAATAGTGGGTTTCATTATGTCAGTTTCACACTTATCATATTGTATTCACCCCCCACTGCCTTCCTGAATCTCTTTCTCTCCCTCCTCTGGGTTCCTTCCTCACCTCAGATGATCTCATCACACTTTCATATCGTATGTATCAATCTGTATGAATATATATATATATATATATATATATATATATATATATACAGCTAAATCAAGTTTATGTATATGAAAGTGTGATTATTCTGTCCCCACCCCATCTTTACTCATTATTTTATTTTAACATTTCTATTCATTGACAATTTCACACACACACACACACACAAACACACACACACATACACACACACACACAAACACACACACACATACACACACACACACACACACACACGCACACACGCACACACACACGCACACACGCACACACACATACATACTGACTTTTTGGTCACTTTAACTTCCCCTATCACTTGCTCCATTATCCATTTATAACATGTAATACTTCATTTCCACCTAGCCATATCGCTATTATACTTGGATATTGCTAATGTCTGAAAATGGACCCCAATATCCAGAAGTCCCTCTTCAGGTGGCTGGCTGATACAGGTTAAATCTAAGGTTACCAGGATGACTTCAGACAACCTGTAGTTTCATTATAATCTCACTTACATGTTAAATGGCACACCCAACAGTGCCCACAGTTGACAATCACCCTGGCTACCACTGGGAAGAATCATCAAAGGAGAGAACAGAAGAAGACACCTAATTCTCAGGAAACAACAAAGTCCCAGAAAATTTAATAATCCTCCTCAGTCATAGCCTGTTCCTCCCATGTATTTCTCTTTCCCTATATCTGTAACCTTCAAACACCTAAGAGCTAAGCAGTTGGCATGTGACTTTACCTATGTATATGTTATATAGTTACATATTTACATTTCCATTGTTCACTGTTGTAGAATATTAGTTTAAGATGTGTTCCATTCATTTATGCTGTGGAATTTAAATGTTTGTTTAAATCTGTAAAGATATGTTGCATTTTCTTATGTTGCATTTGTTTATCTCTGTAAAGCTGTGTTACTTCGCCTGCCAAAAACACCTGATTGGTCTAATAAAGAGCTGAGTAACCAATAGCTAGGCAGGAAAGGGATAGGTGGGTCTGCCAGGAAGAAAGAATAAATGCAAGGAGGAATCTAGGCTAGAGAAGAGGAGTGAGGAGGGAGAAAAGGAGAATGGAAGGAAGATGCCAAGGGCCAGCCACCTAGTTACCCAGCCAGCCACAGAGTAAGAAGGAAAGAAATATATATATATATATAGAATAAAGAAATATATATATGTGTGTATATATATACATACACACAGACACACAGACACAGACACAGACACAGACACAGACACACACACACACACACACACACACACACACATATATATATATATATATATATATATATATATATATATGTATATACACAGAATAAAATTTGTATAGAATAAAGGAAGATAAAAAGCTCAGAGGCAAAAGAGAAACAAAATAATCTAAGTTAGAAAAGCTGGCTAGAAACAAGCCAAGCTAACAGTGGGCATTCATAAGTAAGAATAAACCTCTGTATATTTATTTGGGAGCTGGATGTTGGGTCCCCAAGGAGCTAAAAAAAAAAAAATAATAAACTACAGTTCACTAACTCATATAGATAGCAAAGAGTAGAAGAGCATTTTGCACAATTTCCAAATGATTTACCAATAATTAATTTGCTACTTAAACCAGTTTTCAGCTGCCATGTATTAGTATAGTCTCTGCTTTTCACATGGAAACCAATGTGGAGTAAAGGGCTAAGGTCAGAGTTGTCAGGTTCGAGAATTGAGGCTCCTACGCACTCAGAGTCTGCATCATGCTCACTTACAAATGCTCACAAGGCAATTCTCCTCACCCACATTCCCACAGTGCTCCTGATCTTACTTCTTCAGCATCTTCGGAGTTATCCTTCTGTCGCTGGTATCAGGTGGGTAAATAAGCAAAGGAGAATAATGAATGAAATAATTAAATGAAAAAATGTGCATGTCGTCTTTAATTCCTTTGGTAGGTTTCTCTAAGCCTTCTTCCTGCCCAAAGACTTTTTTTTATGTCTAATGTTTATGTAGCTGAGCATTGCTTTGCAAAGATGTTTCCTTGAAGTTCTCTCATCCATTATCATTCTTCCCTTAAACAGCTGATTGAAAAGGATTTGCTTCCTTTGTACAGGTCATTTTTGTCTAGTTGTGAGGCCAAATGTTTTATCCCATGGGAATGCATCTTCATTTTTATAATGGAAGTCAATGGAGTTAATAAAGGGAATGGAAAAAGCGCAGCACTGCCAACTGCTTAAGTGTGCATCCATTCCACCCTAAGAGAATCCCACCTGTCCTCACAGTGTGCCTCCAGGGCAGTCCTACCAGCAGCTGCATAGACATTATATGAGACAATGGCCGGGAGACCATTTGATCATGGGTGTCACACTCATGTGCACATGGAGCATTTATAATAATTTAGAAAGGGGTCCCTGGAATAGAGACCCCAGTCTTTCTCCAAGTTATGACTGAACCTTGAGGCTGAATTCATTTCCTGTTTCTTTTTCCGTTGAAATCAACTCACAACCACTGTCATGCTGTGGGATCAATTTATTAACATGTATTTATGAATTTCCATGGTCCCTAGTTCTGTGCTAAATAGGAGACACGATAGTAATGCAGATACGAGCCCAGCCTGGAGCCACACACTCTGGAAATTGGGGTCTAGCACCAAGAGGTCTAAGAAGGTTACTTGGTGCTTCCAAGTGCAGATGCCTCCATCTACAAAGAGCTGAGGCCTTATGATGCATTCATCACAAGCTTGCTGAGAGAATTAAAGGAGATAAGGCTCATTTAATTAACCGAACTCCATCCTATAAATACAAGGTAGGAGCTCAGAGAGTATCAATGTTGAAGGTGTTGAAGATGGTGGTGGTAGTACAGGTACAGAAATCAGTCTCTTTTTAGAAGACACTCTCAGGGAAGTCAGAAGACAGACACACTCACCCTTTCTTTTCTGAGAAAGGTATAAATAATGGGTGTAGCAATTCAGTTGGCCAGAGACTCCCTTGCACGGAGTCACTGTGAGGGTTGCAGGAAATGTTAATACAAAAGCCTGACCCCCAAATCTATAGGCTTTGAGATGGAAGGACTAGCTGGAAGGCCAGTGCTGATGGAATAAAATCAAACTTAACTATAATAACTTTTTTTGAGAAGCTGAGATATTTTCAAGTTGTCTTTTCTGCATGTTCTGCCACGAAAAATGGTGATTTGAATTTTATGTTTTTTGCACATTTATTTTTAGAGGCTCTAGTGATATTATTAAAAGCTCAACCCTTCAATATTAATGTTGGCCCTCCTTAGAAAACGTGTGTACCTTTCCTTCCAATGTACTTTCTAACTCATCTCAGAGTGAGCAGGACTGTGAAATCCAGAATTATTCAGATATTAAAGATATAAAAGAATAGGCTTTAAGAAATCCTTTGAAAGTAAACTTTTTGAAAAAGCCCAGGAAGCAATTATGCTCAGAGGTGCCAAGGAGTTAGGGAAACTGTGTGTGTCTGTGTGTGGGGCATTTGAAAATAGAGGATGGTAAATACGATGTCAGAATATTCTTGCAATACAGTTCTGACCATTTTCTAAGGCATGTGCCAAGCAATGGTAGATGGCATTTGTGATAGTTACTTTTATGTCACTGTTACCAAACTATCCGTGAGAACAAATTACAGAAGAAAATAGCTTTTCTCATAGTTCCAGAAAGTTCAGTCATGGCAAAGAAAGCATGTTGGAATAGAGTAGATCACAACCTGGTGACCCAGGAAGTAGAGACACAGACAAGAAATGGCTGGGGATAATATATTTCTCATCTAGTAACTTATTACTTTTTCCTGCTAGATTCCACCTCTCAAATTTTCCAGAACCTTCTCCAAACAGCATCACCATCCAGGGACCAAGTGTTCAAAGCATGAGGGGCATTTTGTGTTCAAACCATCCCATTGAACATTTTCCAAGACACAACAAAGGAACTTTCTGGTGCCCAGTAGTGATTCTTTTTTTTTTTTCTTTTTTTGTTTGTTTTGTTTTTCAAGACAGGGTTTCTCTGTGTAGCTTTGCTCCTTTCCTGGAACTCGCTTTGAAGACCAGGCTGGCCTCGAACTCACAGAAATCCACCTGGCTCTGCCTCCCGAGTGCTGGGATTAAAGGCTTGCGCCACCACTGCCTGGCCCCTAGTAGTGATTCTATGATCCGTGAATCATATTGAACAGAGAGTTCTACGCCATCAGATGTTGGTCCTGCCCCATGATTGTGTATGCTGTTGCCTTTATGGGAGCATCGTCCAAGTGTTATCTCACCTGCAGCAGGAATAAAAGCCTTTTGGCCTTGGATATGGAAAGGACTATGAGTTTCAACATCACTAATGGTGGTGAATTATTTAATCCCAGCACGTCAAGGCAGAAGGATGCACAAGAGGCCCCCTCTAAAGCAGTACTCCTACCCACTCGCTCCTGAAATTCCATGGTACGGCCTGTCTCACCCCCTTGATTTTGTGCAGCACCGGCCTTTGCTTACCGGGAGAGTTTAGTTGAGTGGCCACTTGCTTCCTCTTCCATGCATATATCTAGCTGCGGCATCCTTAAAACCCAGGAGACTGTCTGATACATGTAAAGCCTCAAGATCTGAACAAGAATGTTGGGCAGTGGTGGCACACGCCTTTAATCCCAGCACTCGAGAGGCAGAGCCAGGTGGATCTCTGTGAGTTCTAGTCTTGCCTGGGCTACAGAGCTAGTTCCAGGACAGGCTCCAAAGCTACACAGAGAAACCCTGTCTCGAAAAACCAAAAAAAAAAAAAAAAAAAAAAAATCTGAACAAGAAATAAATAAACATTGGCTGAAGTTATTTCTGTATTTCAGCCTCCTAACATTCACCTGGTATTCTGCCACACTGTTACTAGTGACAGCCTCTAACCTAATTTTTTAATCAGCAATAACTTTTAAAGTGGAGAGTGGAGTGGTATTCAGCAAAGAACAACTGGGTGTAATGGTCCACATCTGTAATCCCAACACCCAGGGGGCAGAGACAGGAGGAAAAATGCAAGTTTAAGGCCAGCATGGGATACATTGTAAGTTCCAGAAAGAAATATGCTGAGACTATTTCCCTAAAACTCAAAGTTTTAAAAATTAAAATGTGTGTGTGTGTGTGTGTGTGTGTGTGTGTGTGAGAGAGAGAGAGAGAGAGAGAGAGAGAGAGAGAGAGAGAGAGAGAGAGAAGGGAGGGAGGGAGGAAGGGAGGGAGGAAGGGAGGGAGGAAGGGAGGGAGGGAGAAACAGTACCCAGATCAGAGAACAGAACATGAAATGTGACTTGCTTCTCAGAGTCAAAAGACTTCTGGGCCCCTTCTACCAGACAGAGGCTGAGGTTTCCCTAGAGGGGAAACCATTTCTGAACAACAGCTTTCAGGGCTGGTGAAATGGCTCAGCAGGTTACAACACTTGCTACACAAGCCTGACTACTCGATAACCTGAGTTCAAGCCCCAGAACCAACGTCACAAGTCAGATGCAATGGCGCCCATCTGTAATACTGACACTCCCGTAGCATGATAGAAGACAAGACAGGAGAATTGTCTCGATGTTCACAGGCCAGATAACCTGGAGTATTATAATGCAGTGGCAAGAAATGAGAGACTCTCCCTCAACAAAGTGCAAGGTGAGAATTCTTTCTCAAAAGCTGTTCTCTGATTTCCACCTGAGTGCTCTGAGACTCATGCATTCCCATGCAATAATAAATGAGTAAATACCCTCCCCAAATTTCATTGTCATCTGCTTTTATTTATCCACAAATTGATTCAGCATGTACCTTTTAATTATTTCTTTTTTCACTCAATGTTTTCATGAGACTTTTTTTTTTTTTTTGGATTGTACGTAGTTAAGCATTCAATTATAAATTTATTTTTCCACAAATGTCCTTTTGGTTGGTTTCTGGTTGGGAACTGATATGAGGCACATTGCTATCAACAGTCCTGACTGTGACTCTGGGTGAGGTCATGCACACATAGCTGTGGAGCTTGTATCTGGGAGTGGAGCTAAAGGGTCATAGGGTCTGCAGATGTTCAGCTTAAAGAATACTGACAAAAATGTCTGAAAGTTGTTGTACCAATTGAGAATTCCAGAAATTATAGTGTAGGGGAGAGTTTTGGTTTCTTTCCATCCTTGCAAATGCACATTCTCTCTTTCTCATTTCACTGTGGTGGCTTTTATTTAGCTGCTCTCTACAAGCAGAATCTCACATCTCTGTTACTCCTACCTTCTCCTCCCAGGCTTCAGAGTGGGTGTATGAGGTCAATATCTGGTTTCAAGTCTTTAAAAATAAGAATAAACAAGGCTGGAAATAAATCCAAGAGGGTTATGTGGGAAAACATCCAGTGTAGGGTGACATGGCTAGGTAGTCAGTGCAAAAATCAAAGCATGACTCTCACTAGATCAGTGCCCACACATTTAAAAACTGTGACATTTAGGGAGATGTCCAAGCTTCTCAGATAGAAAGTATCTTCTAGTTGCTGCTATTTTGTCCATCCGTCTTATTGCCCTTATCCTTCCAAACATAACTCCAGACTTTGGCCAGAGTAACCTTCCTAAATCCCAAAGAGAGGTCCATCTTTTTCTTGGCATTTTGAGACAGTCTCAATAATCTGCCTAGACTATCCTTGAACTTCCTGTCTTCTTGCCTCAGCTTCCCCAATAGCTGGGATTACAGACCTGCACCACCAGGCCCAGCTGGGGCTTCATAATTTGATCCCATTGTATCTCCCCCAGAGCTTTGATCTTGATCTCATTTCCTTATCAGTTGTTTACTTGTTTGACATTTGAAGTGAGAACCTGAGCACTGGCATTTAAACACTCAACACCAAGTTTACTTTTAGATTATTCTCAAGGACCTAGCAACATGTGTCTGGGGTAAAAGAGATGCCTCTACATGCCTTTATTGAATGAAAGAATGAATGTGGTCTTGGGCCTTAGGTACAGGAAACTTACCCTGGCAAATGCTACTCATTGTGCCAGATGGCATCAAATGTGGAGGGCAAAATAAAATGCAAAATTGTTGCCTTTTGGAACTATGGCTGATAGTATGTGGAGCAAGGCTTCATTAAGACGAGAATGCCCTAACATAGTACTGTCCAAACTGGGAGAGCTGTGTCAGTAATATCACCATTGTTTCAGGGCTTCTTAGAGTGTCTTCATATGTTAAGTAATTTGGCCATCATAATAATGCCACAAGAAACATTTTCCATCTTACAGATGGTGACCTTGAGATAAGAGTTAGGTAAGTTTGTTAAGGGATGCAAAGCTGTAAAAAGGAGATTTGAAGCTCTGGGTTGGAGAGATGGCTTGGCAGTTAAGAACACTGACTGTTCTTGCACTGGTCCCAATATCTGTTCCTGCACTCCAGTCAGGTGACCCACAATTGCCTGTCACTACAGCTCCAGGGGCATTTGATGCATCTGGCCTCTTTTGGTATCTACCCTTGTGCATATACATACATGCAGACATACACACAATTAAAATGATAAAAAAAATAAACATTTTTTTTTAAAAAAGATTGGAATCCCCAAAGTCTGGTCTATCTCGAGTCTCAGTCATCTTGAATGTAGCTGCATTTCTTTAGAAATCTAGTAACATAAACAGAGCAAATATTGACCCATTTCCCAGGTGAGAGGGTCACCACCACTCATGGGCTTACGGACCTTTTCCACGATCATAAAGTTGTTCAATGAGGAGAATGGGAGTCTCCTGCCCCAGCACTCTTCTTCCCGTTCTGAAATATAGGTGGGTATTGAGGGGAACCCTGAGGCCAAGCCACAAATAAACCCCACATCTCTGTCTCTATGGACTGCAGAAGCAGCAAGCCAGGATCAGTGCAGAGCAGAAGTGGAGGTCTGGTTGTGGGCCAGTCTCCTCTAAACCCTCACCTCCCCCACAGGGATCCTCAGCATTTCCCAGGACCTGACCACTTCAGGCCTCCTGCCAAGCACAGCAAAGGTTTAGTCTGCAAGAGGCCTCTTGGGGATCCTTCTCCAGGGAAGACATTTCAAAACAACTCTAAACCATTTTGTTGGAAGCTCCCTGAGAGAGATGAAGGTCATACTGTGGTTCCCATCTGTCTGGGTGCCTATTTAGAACCTTCATGTCACACTCACGCTCTCAGATACACACAGGAGAAATTATGGTATACAGCTATTCTCATTTGAAGAAAAACATGTTTTGGACTGGAGGAATTTGTCATTGTCTGAAACTGATTTAAGGAGCAATCCAGATGCCTCTCAGAAGAGCAGCCAGAATCTGGCACTGCCACAAGTCCCTACCCAGCTTTACTGTATTGTTCACAACAAGGGGGGTTTTCTTTGCTTGTTGACTGGCTTGGAAACTTCTTTCTCACTTTTGCTTCTGGTTCCACTTCATAGTTAGTGTGTATGTCCTTTGCCCCTTAAATAAAACCCAACAAATCGCTATGGATTGCTCACTGGTTTATCTACGTTGTTAAGAAGGTAAATATAAAACCATCCCCACTTACCATAGTGATCCATTCGTGATTTTTGTCCCGCATACAGTTCTACATCTTGAAATTCAGATATTTGAAATACAGAGAAATATTTAATTGGTTCGAGTACCTTTATAATTTTCTAATTTCTGGTTGCCTCAAGATGATAATGAGTCAGCAACTCTGTGTTAATCTAACATTTCACTTATTTGTTTGAATATTGATTGTTTAATCCATTTCATATAAATTTTGGTATGAGACATGATAAAAGAGAGATGGTTTAATTGCTCAGTCACCTGAGAAACACTTAGGGAATAACTCTTAAGTTCCCAGAGCTGGGAGCTTTAGTTATCATAGGCCAACCCTTGGTGTTTGTGGGGACCCCTTTCTTTTCTTTCTTCTTTTTTTTTCTTTCTTTTGTCACAGATTATTTCTAACTTGTGTCCCATCTTGCATTCATACCATGGTATCCTTACATACAAACATCAGAACTTTTTCAAGATAAAACCCCTTCTATGTAATTTTTAATAGCACAAACAGGTCGTAATAGGAACTTCCTCCTTTAGGATCTAAGTGTGCATCTTTTTCTTTTCTGATTTAAGCATTTCACCCATTATACAACTATCAAAACAATAATGGAATTGGTTAGTTTGTTGCTAATATTTTTCTTAAGCAAAGGTAACTTTTGTGATGAGAATATATAATCATATTTGTAACTGAAGAATATATCCACTTTTATTTTAAAGAAGCAGCTTTTCTGATTATCAGCAATCATGTTTATATGTAAAAAACTTAGAAAAGAACACCAAGCTAACTTCTAATTTCAGTACTGTCACTAGTATCGAACTGCTGTATGTGATAAAAAACATTTTTAACCAGCATTAATACTGTAGATTATTTTTCTTTCTTTAATGTTTTCTTTGTCTAGGCAAACATGACTTGTTTTTCATGTTAAAGAAAAAGTCCCAAGAATTCAAGTCATTGGCTAAAACAAAAAACCAAATGTAGAACTTAAGTCTGGAAAAAAACCTACTAACTGCAGTAATCAAATTTGTAAAAACTCAAATTATTTTTCAATCTAAAAGCTATGTACATTAAACACGATACTGTTCCATTGTTGAGGATGTGGTGAGATGGGCCTTCACATTTATGCTTTTGTGGAACAGTACATTGGTTTCAAATTGTGAGGAATAACTTAAAGCATAGAGTAGGAGTATTAAATGTTTTAAAACATTGACAACATAAAGTGTCATAGATACGAGTGATCTATAAGGAACAAAAATTAAAAGAAATTAAACTATAAAAGGGCCCATAAATATTTCATTGTAGAATACTCACCAATATGATGTTGAAGGAAATTTATAATGACATATTTGATGATTTTAAGATAACAAACTAAAATAGTCTTATTGTGTGTAAAATGTCATGTCAAGATTTATTTTTAATGATACAGATACCCCTTCTCATAATTTAATATTCAAGAAAGACATTTATTGATATCCTAGAAGATTTTTTTCTGGTTGTTGGGATTATTGATATTTTATTTATTTATTTATTTGTTTTTTGATATTTTGCTGTGTAGGAATGCATGCTTCTTAGCAGTATCCTTACCCTCTCCCCTTACTGAGTCAGTTTACACCAGTGAAAAACATTGCCACTAGAGGGCACTGAAGATACCAGACTGCAACGATTCCAGTGTGGAGTCTCCTTTGGCAAGAGGTGACCCTTGTGGCAACCAGTGGCATTCTATCACCAGGAATGTGACATTTGCCTATGGACAGGTTCCCACAGCATCCCATAAGTGCACAGCTCAGGGATTTTCTCTATAGTCCATGAGCCAAAGTACCACACATGATCAGAGGTGCCGATGGTATCCTCTAGGTGCCTCAGCCTTAGGTTCTATGCTGGTCTTGCAGGGAATGACAACTTCCTACTCTATTAATTGTTGATTTGGGGAGTCATTTCTACTTCCTAGTAAGCAATCCTATGTTATAAGTAGAAATTCATTACATCAAACCTTTCCTGTTTAAGTTGACACAGTTTTTAACTCCTGTTTGGATCTGATCTATGTTAGGCTGTATTTTGCCACATTTTCTATAATTCTATCATAAAAAGAAAGTAAATTAGTGTTAATATGTTCATCTGTATCAGTTTATATATGTGTATCATTCTAACGAAGGGAAGTAAGAATCATTTTATTTTCTTATTATAATGAAAATAAAGAAATTGTGAACGGTATCTTGGACCATTTGCCCAGGAATAAAAAATATTAATGTACTTATATCTAAACATTATTGTGTATGTAACTTTTAAATAGAACTCTTTTGAATATTTATTTTTATTATTTTTAATTATGTGTATGGTATTAGATCTGTTGTTCTTATTCCCAAACATCATTTTCCATAAACACATAATTATGAAGCAAATCACCCATTTAGATTACTGAGTGGGGGCTTAGGGAGCCCAAAGGACAGCACCCAAGGTAGGAAGAGTTCATAAAAAAGGCAAGATGGTAGCTCACTTCCCCCCCACCCCTTTATTTTTGTTTTTTGTTTTTTTTTTACATGGATACCAGGGATCCAAGCTCTGTTCCTCAGGCTTATGTGGCACACACTTTGCAGACTGAGCCACCTTCCAGCCTCTGCATTTTTAACTCTTATTTATTTATTTATTTATTTATTTATCTATCTATTTATTTATTTATTTATTTATGGAGCTGAGGATCAAACCCAGGGCCTTGCACTTGCTAGGCAAGTGCTCTACCTCTGAGCTAAATCCCCAACCCTGCATTCTTAACTCTTAATTCAGGTCTTTTTAAGTTGAATTCCCTGGGGGCTGATCATGCCTACTAATGACAGTGAGTCTCACCAGACAGGAAACCCCTGGCCTGGAGGAGATCATTTCCTGGTTCATCTACCAACAGGACAGTCTGGTGGTAATCTAATCTGTATTTGTCATTTGAACATGGTTCTTGGAAGAGCTACCATCCCAACTCTTCTTGATCCATCTATTAGAAAATAGCTGACAGTCGCCTCAGCTTTGGAGACAAGGAGGCACTGGGTACCTCACACCATTCTAGACAGCCTCTGCACCATGTGGGTAATATCACTTTGACCCAAGATTCGTTGGAAAGAGTGAGTGGACAGAAAAATTTCAGTTTCTGGCCCACAAGCATTACTTTCCTGTAATCAATGCCCCGGTTAAAACTTAAAGCCAGCTCCCCTAAGTAGCAAGGCAAACCACTAGCAGAGGGTCTTGCCCAGAGTTCAGGGAGTCCAGGCGTTATGAAGGGCTGTAGCCTTGGCTGTTCTGAATCATTCAGCCCACGAGCTGAGGCCGCGGGGCAAGCGAGCTGGTGGCTCAGCCCAAGAGGGCTGCTACAGTTTTAGTTGCTGTTTGGAATTTCCTGGTTTCGGGGTCTGGAGTCGGAACTTCTACTGTGTGGGGGTAGCTTTTGCTGCCAGAACCAGGGTGTAGACAGTTATTTCCATCTGACCGCCCAGGGTGCGGCAAGAGAACCTCCTCCTCGGCTGGGCCGGCCCTCCAGCTCTCTGTGCTCGCCAGGGATGCCTGGGCAAGCTCCAGCAGCTCCTGCTTGTGCTGAGCATGTGGTACAGACAATCACAGGCTCAGTTAGACTGGGTGGAGCTCTGTCTGCCTAGGGAGTGCAGGCAGGCTTTCACACCTCCCCTAATAAAAGGTTAATTATCCTGCCCCTGGGTCCTGAAATCCAGTCAAAGACATTGTGGCTTTCTTATCCCTTGATTGGTACCAGAAAGGAAATGGCTCTCATTGCTGAATGACTTAGGGCTTCCCAGTTTGCAAGAAACAGAATCTATGCCTGGCTAACGGACACAAATCTATTTATTTATTTTTTTTTTAAGTATACAGTTATAGCTTGCAGAGCAAAAGTGAAGTTGAACCTCCAGGCTTTGAGGTCAGTATGCATGACAAGTGGATCGGTCTTAGCAGATCAGAGCAAAAGTGGAAACTCTCAAAGAATGTCTTCAGACCCTCTGTTCCAAAGGCCTAGGAATCCAACTGGTTAAGAGTATAGAAGGATCCTTGATTGATATGCTACTTAGATTTTTCTCTATCCTGACACTGACTTGGTTAGTCGTTCTGATGATCAAACTCTTGGAAACAACTTACAGTAATCAAATTCATAAACCATAGGTGGAGTAGCCAGGCAACAGCGATCCAGGTTCCAGGATTTCCTCTACCTTTGTTGTGAAAAAACGTCCGGCTACTACCAGGGATCTTCATCTTCATCTGCATTCTGGTTTTGTTTTTGTTTTTTGTTTTTGTTTTTTCCCTGATGTCAGTGTGCAACTATATCAGGCCTTGAGAAGTTGTTATTCAGTGAATGGAGGCATGTGATCTTTACCGGCAATTACACTCATTTAGGGAATAATTCTGAGCCTCTTATCTCTTGGCTCCAGTTTATCTAAGCACCACTCCTCTTACCTATCACTGATGATCATCCACTGGGCAGATGTCAGAGGCTACATTGGGAACCTGAAACCCTAACACTAAGTACTCAACAAAGTTTTCCTTATGGGACTCATAATTTATTGCCTTCACCCTGAGAGCACACCTCTGCTCCTCCTTAGAACTAGAGTGTCTTCAACACCATCATCTCTTCAGCTAATAGTTTGCCAAAGGATGTCTCTGTGCGTATGTGAAGTCTTCATAGGAAATATTTTGCTGATAGGGACTGCAGAAAAGAATACCGTTTTTCAATACTTCACCAAGTTGTAAATCATGGCTCAATCCCATCTCACATCCAAACAAAACCAGAAAAACAAAGTGGAAAGATTCCTTCCTGGACCACAATTCTTGAACACTGGTCAAGTGCAACAATCAAGGATGTGTGTTCTTCAAGAAACATAAAAGACACTGTTCTTGGTCAGTGTGGTGTGGTGTGTGTGTGTGTATGTATGTGTGTGTGTGTGTGTATGTGTGTGTGTGTGGTATGTGTGTATGTGTGGTGTGTGTGTATGTGTGGTGTGTGTATGTGTGGTGTGTGTGTGTGGTGTGTGTGTGTATGTGTGTGTAGTGTGTGTGTGTATGTGTGGTGTGTGTGTATGTGTGGTGTGTGTGTATGTGTGGTATGTGTGTGTGTGGTGTGTGTGTGTGTGTGTGTGTGTGTGTGTGTGTGTGTGTGTTGAAATGCTGCTTGGTTGGGTGAGCACAGCCTGCTGTGTTTTGCTTATTCAGCCTCAGATTGCTTCAAGAATTGCAAGACTATTAAAGACACATTGATAATATGTAAAAGAGACATTTGTGCAGGTTGCTGAGTTAAACAGGAAACATAAGGCCTTTGGCTGTGTCTGGTTCTGCCTCATGCGAGGAGAGTAGCTACTTAATATAGACAGATTGTGTGGTATGCCATGTTGAATTAAATAAAAAGCCCCCACCCCACCCCATAAATCAGAGTTCAGACCTCCAGCAATTCAAAACATATGGAAAAGCTCACAGGTGAGCCATTTACTTGAATAGACACTAAGAGGAGAACCCCCAAATCAGTAATGGGGATATTTCCTTCTAGTGAGCTGACATACAGAAAAGAAATACACAGAAGACAGAGAAGCATATTTGACAACAGTAAGGGAGTGCTATCTATGCTGTAGGATCCACATTCACTTCTCTGGGGCCTTAAGAGGTTGACTTGAGGAAGACTATGGGGGTTGTTTGAAATACTGGAAACTTGCTGCTTTTAGCCTAGTTTTGTGAGTCTTAGTTTGCACTGTTCTGTGTTCTAAGCCAAAGCAGTAGACCATGGCCATAAACTCAGTAGTTTTGAGGGGTTGTGCTGTGAGTCTTGTCCATATCAGAACTCACCGTGTTTCACAAGGTTTTGCATGGCGGGGAGATATGCCAGTCCTCACTAGTCATCAGAAAATGTGTACAGGCAAATGTGCTCCACAATCTCAAGAGAAAAATATACTATCTAGACTCCACACATGTGAGCCTCAGGACTTGGCTGACTGTAACAGATGGAAATCTGCCTCTAGAATGCTAGGATTAAAGATGTGAGTGCCACCATTTTCTGGCCTCTCTGTCTGTCTAGTGGCTGTTCCGTTCTCTGATCCCAGATGAATTTATTAGGGTGCACAATATCTTGGGGAACACAATATCACCACAGCTGACTACTTTGGAGGAGGCCTTCCAAGATGCTGAAGCTGGGACTTCTCAAGTATAGATAACCAGTAAGAGATGCT
Source organism: Onychomys torridus (assembly GCF_903995425.1). NCBI lineage: Eukaryota > Metazoa > Chordata > Mammalia > Rodentia > Cricetidae > Onychomys > Onychomys torridus. The sequence goes on from NC_050446.1 coordinate 121,696,359, forward strand.
TATGTCCAGAAGGGTATGCTTTTCAATGAGGAAACGATAACATGTGAAATGACTCTCAATTTGAATATATTGGAGCTCAGAGGAGGGGACCCAGAGATGTCTTGCTTGGACAGATACATTTGGATTGGGAGTTGTATACTTCCTGTCCTCACTAAGACAGCTTGTCTCTCACACACTCAGAATTAAGTCTATGAAGTTCATTTTCCCTGACCCTTCCTGTTTTTTCTCCTTACCCAGCCTCAGGGTCAGAAGAGACAAAGTGAGGCCCATGGAATTGGCAGGGGATAGGCTGGTCCCTGGCACTGAGGAGTGCCCACCCGGCATTTTATTTCCATTTTTATTTCAGAGCCATTTCTGTGGGTTAATGAAGACGTAAGCTTCCAGCCTCAGCTACACTATGTAAAAGAACTACTTATTGCCTGTTCCATCTCACTGACTTTTATGGTGATACTTAAACCAAAATGGTGAACTATTACACTTCATAGCCTGCAAATAAAAGCAGGATGTTAAAAAGAAGGGGCCATAACCCCTGATCATGTTGAAATGGCTTGTAATCTTAAAATGACTTTGTTCGGCTCCCCAGGGCCAGGGCCCAGGGCATTGTGTCAGTCTCAGACCATGAATCCCTGGAGTCTCTCTGCCCAGCCCCTGTGCTGGGGTGAAGCAAGTGTCCCCTAGGAGCCTCATGATGGAGTGCATATGGCAGTTAAATTAAAAATGGCTAGGGAGAGTGTAGAAAACAAAAAAGCAAGACAGGGCACTTGTTTATGGGCAATGGGTGGGGAGCCACCTTGGGGAGGCCCCTGCCAGAGCCCTATTTCTTTTACATACCTCTGTGGCCCTCAACATGTCTCCATCTCCACTGACAGAGACCAAGGGTGATAGGGAGCCCAGTATGAGCAATAAAAATATAACCCAGGTGCCTCAAAGGACTGGATTTTCTGTTCACTTAATCTCAGGCTTATTTTAATTACTTTGTTTCTATCCATAGGTGTGTATGCAGTGTGTGTCTGTGTGCGCGTACATGCGTGTGTGTGTGTGTAAATGTGTGGTTCCCATGAGTGTGAGTCCGTGAGTCTGTGTGTGGAGGCCAGAGGTTGATCCTGGATATCTTCCTTGACTTATCCTTCACTGTATTTCATGCTGTAAGGTCTTTCAATCAAACCCTGAATTCACTGATCAGATTAATCTCCATCCTCTCATTTGCTGGGGATTCCCTGCCATTGCCTTCTGAGTGCTGGAATTACACAGGTGGGCTGTTCCACCCACTCACCATGGAAGTGTGCTCTGGGGATCTACACCCTATTTCTTTCACTGTATATACTGAGATATCCTTAGTCCTACTTACTTGTTTAAGAAGTATGGGAACACACAGAAAAATCAATTGGTGTCTTAAGGAAGAATTGAGACACATCAGAGCATTTGTAAAGTGACCCCAAAACATGTGGTAAAGAGATGAGGTGTGAGACAAGGGAGGGGTGATGTGAGTAGGAAAGGGTGGGTGGATGAGACAAGGGGTGTCTCTGAGAGCCACAGAGGCTGGAACGAAACTCCCCAGATGGAGGCTGGGTTGACTGACTTTGTTTCAGAGAGCTGAGTTTCTGTGTCTAGGCATGGAGGTTTGCTTCCAGAAACATGTGACCTACTCCAAGGCAGAAAGGGAGGATAAGGAGTGGGGAGGGTGATAAGGGAAGGAAAGGGAAGTGAGGGATAGACAGGAATAGGGGTGGAGGGGGAGAAAGAGAGCAGAGGGGAGGGGAAGAGGAGGGGGGTTAGAGGGGGCATAAAATAGTAAACCAACAAAAAGAAAGACTATAGGTTCTTACTGTCAAAGAAACTAAGCCCAAATCTCATTCCTCAATGAGAATTACATGAGACAGTTTCTCGTGTATTTTTCTAGAAATGTATTCTCTCTTCTCTTCATTCTCTCTCTTTCTGTATGAGTACATCATTATGTAGCTAAAAACAGTATAAATGTGTTCATTATAGGAATTCCCATATCAACATTCTCTAATACATAGTTACTTTGTCTGTAACCAATTATTCTAAACAGAATGTTGTGATGGAGTCTAAATGCCTGCATTGAGCTATAAGGTATGTGTGGGTGTGCATGTGCGCTGTGTTTATAGTCATGTGTATATGAATAGAATTTGCACCCTTCTCATTCTCTGTGATAGTTTAGTATATATTCTTAGAAAGAATATACTCTAATTTATTTTGTGGTCTATTTTAATAAACTAGGGCAACTCATTAAAAATTACAAATAATTAAAGCCTATAATTTATGGAAACTACAATAACATTTAATTTGATGAGCTTGTCTTTACAGATGTTTGCACAGTTAGCTGCTCAGAACTGGATGAAATGACCTGGGGAAATGAGGATAAAGATGGGGCTACAGACTGGGGAGGCCTGCCTTTTGCATTTTGATCTATGAGCCCAATCACAGTGAACTTCGGCTTTGTCAAAAATCACCCCTACCTAGATTTTATGGTCTCATGGAGTTTTGTCTTTGGCCTCCTCAAAGCGGCTCTAGTATAGTTGTAATAACATCCTGTCATCAAAACTCTGGGTATTGGAAAGCTGTGTGACCTATAAAAGGTCACACAATTGTGAGCACTTCTCAACCATACAGCTCAACTACCAAAAGTTTTGTAAAAGACTCAAGTGAGGGTATTTGTGAAGGGGACTCGGTCTGGTAGAAATACTTAATGGATATTATCTGCCAGTATTCGCTCTTCGAAATAAAAAATCAACAAACAACAACAAGACAACAAACATGTTCCTGTGTCAGATCCCCTGTCCAAAACAAACAGGGGAAGGGATCAGTTTCATCATTACATAGAATGACTTCAGCTTTGTAATGCACCTGGCCATATATGCTTTACACTGTTTAAGCTTGGACGTAGGAACAGCATCAGGTACTTCAGACACATGGTCTTGGTGCAGTGACATGGATAATAATGGCTGTCTTCTGTTCCTTCTCCATGGATACTGATCCTTGCTTTGACAGCCCAAGTCCAATTTTCTTCCTTTAGTACAGTTATCAACTTTCCTAATGCTTTGACCCTTTAATACAGTTGCTAACGTTGTGGTGACCCCCAACCATAATTAGTTTATTGCTACTTCATAAATGTAATTTTGCTACTGTTATAAATTACAATGTAAATATCTGATATGCAATCCCCAAAGGGATCATGACCCATAGGTTGAGGACCATTGCTTTAGTATCTGATTTTTCCTTAGCAACATTTTATACATATTTATTATATATTTAATTGAAAATAGGTGTTTTCATATAATAAATTCTGATTATGTTTTTCTTTCCCCGAAGTCCTCCCAGTTACTTCCCTGACTCCCTACTCTTCCAAATCCACACCCTTTCTTTCTCTCTCTCATTGGAATATGAACAAGCTTATAAAAAATTATAGTAAGTATAATACATATTTGTACATAAAACATTACATGTAAATGCAATAAAGATAATAAGTAAGATAAAATAAAAGCAAATAAATTTGAATAAAAGAAGCAAAAAGAGCCAAAGAAAAAACACAAGAAACACACAGATGCAGACATATACACATTTGCACACATAGAAGTCCCATTAAAAACACAACACTGAAAGAATATATATATGCAAAAGACCTGTGTGTGTGCAGGGGGATAAAAGAAAAAGATACTCAGACAAAGCATTATGAGACAAGGAACCTCCAAAAGTGCCACTGAGTTCATTTTGTATTGGCCATCTACTGCTGGGCATGGGGCCTCCCCTTATGAATGGTTTATATACCCAGTGAGACTCTGTTGGAGAAAACAAATTTTTCCTTTGCAAGTGGTTATCAATTGGAAATAGCTTATAGTTAGGGACAGAGGTTTGTGCCTTAGACCCATTCGGGCTGTAGATAGACACCAGCTCAGCTTCTCTGTGTCCAGTGAATTGCCCAGGTGCTGTCTTCAGTAATAGGACCTTATCATCAGTTTGTGGAGATCAACCCATAAGCCTTGGCAATAGCTTGAGTTCTTTTGTGGGTCCATGGGGTCTCTGGCCAACAACCCAATTAGATGGCACCCATTTCTGAAACTGGAGGTTTCATTTGGTAACAAGAGTTGTCTAGTCTAGGCATTGTCTTCCTTGTTATTTGGTGATTTCATTTAGTTTTCTTTCATATATGTATATATTTTAAGAAGTTTCTACTGTATTAAGTTTCCATTTGCCACCCACAAAAGGCCCATGGTTTTAGCTTTCCCTTCCCATATTCCCTTTCTTGCCCTCCTTTTCCTGTTCAATCCTCTCATTCTATCCCTGCCAACCCCCCTTATATCCACAGCTATCTATTTTATTTCCCTTTCCTAGGGAGATCCATCCCTCCACATTAACCCCTTATTCTATACCTAATCTCTGTGATTATATGGATTCTGGCCTACTTATAGGAGACTTAACAGCTAACATCCACATGTAAGGGGATACATACCATATTTGTATTTTGGGTCTGGGTTACTTCACTCAGGATGATTTTTTTCCTAGCTCTACCCACTTTCTTTCAAATCTCATTTTTTAAAAACATTGTGCTTTTTCCATTATCTATTGTTCCACATTTTTTTTTTATCTGTTCTTCCATTGACAGCCATCTTGGCTGTTTCCAATTTCTGGCTATTATGAATAGGGCAACAATGAACATGGTTGAGCAGGTATCTCTGTTCTGAGATGTAGAGTCCTGTGGGTATATGTCCAAGAGAGTGGTAGAACTGGATTTTGAAGTAGATCTGTTTCCAAATTCCAACTGCCATGCTGACTCCCATAGTGGTTGCACAAGTCTGCAGTCTCACCAGCAATGGATGAGGTTCCCCTTACTCCACATCCTGGCCAGCCTGAGATACCATTTATTTTATTGATCTTGGTCATCCTGACTGGTGTAAGATGAAATCCCAAAGTCATTTGGATTTGCATTTTCCAGATGACTAAGGATGTTGAACATTTCTTTCAGTATATCTCAGCTCTTTATATTTCCTCTTTTGAGAATTCTCTGCTTAGATCTGCACACCATTTTTAAATTGGGTTATTTGTTTGCTTAATATTCAGCATTTTGAGTTCTTTACATCTTCTAAATATTAAGCCTTTATTGGATGTGTAGTTGGTAAAAATCCTATCCCATTCTGTAGACTGACATTTTGTCCAAAGGATGGTGTCCTTTCTGCAACAACATTCTTAAACCAACAGAATAAATGGGGAACAACTTTTTAATGTGTCCACATCCATGTTACAAGAGAGCTTGCATGTTCTTTCTGGGTCTTTTGCAACTCTCCTTCTGGAGGAACTCAGCAATCAGGAGAGAATCAGATGGTCCCAGAGGCTGTCATGCTTTTAGGGAGCCAAGGAGTCATGAACAATGGCTTCTGGGAAAGAGAGGTACTCAAACTGAACCATCTATTTCATCCATCCCAGGCATCAGACTTGAATGAAGAGCTTTCAGATAACTGTATCCTTAGCTGCAGGTTCTTATAACTGCACCAGAGACCACAGTCATGAAGTGCTTGATGAACACTAAACAGCAGAACCATATGAGATTTAATAAATTCTAGGGATGGATTGTTATGAGGCAAAAGCCCTGTGGTATGGAGGAATAGATCAAAATGCAAAAGAAGGGCCCCCAGGCTGTTACTCCATTCTGATTCTTGTTTTTGCATCTCATTTCATTCATCAATTATGCAAAAGAATTTTGCTTTTATTTTTTGCAATCTAAAGATACCTTCAGTGATATCAATTAATGGTTTTACAAAATAATTGTAGTATCCTGCCCCTCAGTCTCCACTACAACATTCGGTTTAGAGTAATTTTATGCAATTTAAGTAACATTATCAATATATTTTAAAGCATATGGATATAAAATGATTATAGTTAACACATTCGTTATGTTATGTTCTTAGCACCAAAATAACAAAGGAAGTCTTTTATAACAAAGGAAGTCTTTCAAAATAACTGGGGTGGGTGGTAGGGTTGTGCTGAAAATTGAACCCACAGGAGGCAAGTGGTCTTCCAGAGTGCTATACTCTCAGCCCTCCAAGATCCATTTGTGTGTTCACAAGTATGTGCTTACATTCATGAACATGTGTGCTCAGACGTGCATGGGGAAGCAGAAATCATTGTCAGGTTATTTTGACACAGTCCCTCACTGAAACTGGAGTTGGCTGGTGAGTCTAGAATGACTGGACAGTGAGCCCTAAGGATCCTCTTGTCTCTATACCCCAGTGCTGTGACTACAAGCTCACACCAGCCTGCCTGGCTTTTTTTTCTTTTTTCTTTATTATTATTATTTTTTTTGTTTAACCTGGATTGCAGGGAATCAGTTGTGCACCAGGCACATGACAAACTAAGCCATCTTTGCAGACCTCCTGCATTCATTAAAAAAGTATCTAGTTTTCCATAGCCTTTGTCATTCACTTGGCAGATAGTGTGCTCTGCAGGTTTAAAATGTCATCTTAAGCTTGAAGCAAAAGATTGTATTTATTATTATTATTCACTATTGGAAACATAAGTATTTGTGATTTAATTATCTGCCAGGTGACATTTTTACTGCAAGTCAGTCCTGTAGCATGTATGTGTGGGTGTTCAGTAATTCTGAAAATGTTCAACTTTATAAAAGAAAATAGATAACTTCAAACTTTAAAATTCCTTGCTACATAATAAAATATTTTTATAGTTATCATCTCATTGTAAAAGCAACAATTCTTTTGCACTTTAAAATTCTTTTATAAAATTAAGCACACTGATAACAACTTGTAAACATTTTCTTCCCTAGTGATTTCAACTTTCTTTTATCTTCTTGTTGTAGTCTTGATTGAAAGGTATATGAGTTTTGTATTTGGGACTGAATTTGAATTTTGAATAAAATTCCAATTTTTCAGCACATTGATTTAAAATTATTCATAATGTGTTGGTTCCACAGTGAACTCATTTATTGCTCAAAGTATTTCATTTCTATCACATACTGTTGTTAGTATATAAAAATAGTTTTATCTGTATTTCATGTAGTAAATTCCAGAAGGAAAGAGATACTAGGAACATCTGGGCTGTGTGGAAACCCTCACACACTAAATAATGCCTCTTAGCACCCGACTTGGAATCCTCAGCAAGGTTCCCTCTGTGTCTCCTAACACAATCTGCTGATAAAGGAATACATTGTTGTTTCTTTCTATACTATTTCTGTGCAGTTTTCAGATGTTTTCTTGTGATAGGAAGATTGACTATTTCCCCAGTGACATTTTTCCAGCTTTGTTAATAAGTTTGAAAACTCAAAATAGGTTTCTAAACACAACCATAAGTTTAGTGAAGTTTTGTCAAGCACTTTATTGAGCATTGTGTGACTTAAAACATAGCTGGACAAAACGAAAACAAACATAGTCCTGTACATGTGTTCTGGAAGCTTTACTTTCAAATGTTTTGAACATAATGCTTAACTGTGTGGAAACTTTTTAAAAAGTATTTATTTATCATCTATCTATCTATCTATCTATCTATCTATTTATTCATTTAGTGTGTGTGTTTTGCATTTATGTGTATCTGTGTACTGTGTGTGTGCCTGGTACCCTTGAAGGCCAGAAGAGGGCATTGGATTCTCTAGAAATGGTTTGTGGATGGTTTTAGCTACAGTGTGGGTGCTGGGAAATGAACCTGGGTCCTCTGCAAGAGCAGCAAATTCTCATAACTGCTGAGCCATCTGTCCAGCCTCCTTATGTGGATTTTGTTGACAAACTTGTTGATGGCAGATTGAGAGGTAACAATATGCAGTTTAGGGAGATCAGACAGAAGGGAAAGAAGGAAAGCATGGCAATACCACAGGAGCACTGAGGTTAAAGTTGGGTAAGTGTTTTAGGGAAGCAGGGTGAGGATGGGTTTGAGAGAAGACCCTCAATGAATCCTAATGATGTTATAAGAATTACACTTGATGGCAGTATTTCTTTTCATCTTAAATAAAAAGTGGAAAAAGTTTTGCTCACTTTATAAGGAAGAAAAAATGTACTAAGGATATTAATTTCATTGCTGAGGTCTCTTTAGAGAAGGATGGAACATAGGGTAGAGGGTGAGGGACTCTGCTGTGAGTAGGAAAAGCTTTCACAATTCTGTTCCTCTGACTTCTCATTTTCAATTTGAGCCACAGCCTTGGAAGTCTCCCTTCTACAACTCTCTGCCTTCTGAATTCCCCAAACAACCAGTACTTAGCACTGACAGCCATCACTCTCCAGTGGCATCCCTGTCTTTTCTCACTGACCTATTATCATTTCTGGGTCTCATTTATAGTATCAGTGTCTACCTTGCCATCCTTAAGCTAGAAGAGAATGCTTTCTTCCTTTGATCTTCAAACTAAGGCCAAGGAAAGACAGAGTAGGAACTAGAGAAAATGACAACAATTTAAATTCTTTGTGCTGAGAGAGAATAGAGGATCCTCCTGAATGGTTTCATTTTCCTTTGTCTTATAATAAACAGCAGAAATAACATCATTGCCATCACCATCATCACAAAAACAATAACAATAACAACAACACCACACAACAAACTTTAATTCTTTCAAGAAAACTTGGGTAAGTGGTTGAAAAGAAGCCATTGAAGGCCTTGGGTGTAGGATCTGGGCAATGATCTCTCTACTCCATCAGTTAAGAACTTGGGGACTGAAAAAGATACTGAGCAAGTGAATATAACCCACACTCTTTATTTTATTCCTGTCTGTACCTCTTTCTCACTTCCATCAAAACACATGGAGGATGGAGCAAGAGACTCCAAAGCAATATATGCTGCTAATGGGAGGCATTTGTTTGAGTCACTCTGGACCATCAGTTTTCTGTGGTTGGTTGCTTACCAACAGCTGTGCTGCCAATGGAAGTTTCCTTCTTCCAATTTCTTCGCTTCCTACATTGTGGTTTTTTGTTTTTAAAAAACATAGACAGTTATTTTTAAAAGTTCTATTATTTCTTATTGCTTTCAATAAATTAATGAATGAATGCTAGAATGGCCTTTTCAAAGCAAAAATGCTTCTATGTACCATCCATCCTGACATGTCAAGCTTCTTATTCCATCTTTATTTGGCTTGGTGGCTTTGCCAAAATCTAGCTTACTCAGGATCTTGGCTTCTCTGTTCCTTTACCTAGTAGCCAGAAGGAACAGCTTCAATTCAGACCTACATAACCCTCTTCCTGCAAACCTTCATCAACACAGACCTGTCTGATACATCGACTCCATATTTCTTACATTTTTTTTTTTTTCTACACAACATGCACTTTCAACTATTGGCTACATTTAGTGTTTGGCCAAGGTGGCTTCTGATTTCTTTTCCTTATTCTCCCTCCTTTCTTCTTTCTCCATTTCTATTCAGGTTAATTTATTTGATTATATGCAATGCACTGCAGCCATGTTAAGACACCAACTGAGTTTCCACTTGGAGGCTTGGAGGAAAGATTACCATTAAAACGTGACTTTCATCCACTCAGCTGAAATTACTATTGATTGCCAAAGAGAAATATTTGTGCTGTGAAGCTGGGAGCGATGATGTTGAACCATATTAACATAATGTTAGCATAGCTACGGGTGTTTAGTAGCACGCAATCAGATTTGAAATGAACGTTGATTATAGATGGAGATTAATGTTCACATATTCATAGGAACACAATGAGAAGAGCAATTTCCTTTCTACTACAGATCAATGGTTTCCCCATTCAATTATACAGCTGTAATAATTGCATTATGCTGAAATATTTCTTAATGGCTAATTTCTTTCCTTTTGTGCATGTGTGTGTGTGTGTGTGTGTGTGTGTGTGTGTGTGTGTGTATGAGATCTTTTGTCAGTGGTAGCTTCTGCAGCCGGAGGACAGCATAAGATGTTTTAATCACTGGTACCATTTTGCAAGCTTTGACCAAGCCAGTAATTTCCTCCTCTCCTCCTCCTTCACTATCCTCTCTTACTATTGCTTGGATTGCTTCCCAGATGATTGAAACATGGGGATTTACCCCAAGTCCTTTCTGTACTTGTTTTGAGTGAGAGACAAAGCTAGAGACCTACATGGGTTGCTTTATCCATTCTGCATCTTTTTAGAGACAACTTAGGCGATAAAGAAATTAAGACTCATGGCATTATGTGTAGGATGACTCCCTCTTCTCTTTCTTCAGTTTTCTCCTGAATATTTTGGTTCCACATTTAGTTGCTACAGACAGGATACAGTAGGCTAACTGTATGTGGAAATTCATTTTGAGATCATTCACTCACTAAAAGCAAACAAAAACTCCAGAGCCCTCTTTAATTCTCTAAGCATATCTTTGCATCTTGATGAGACACTGATGCATATTTTTTAACAGTAAAATATATGAATTCTATGTAGATCTCATCCATTTCTCTGTCATTGGGCAATCCCTGTGTCTTTCACAGGGTCCCGTTTTCTAGGTAGCCTCCCTGGAGTTGTGTAGCAGTCTAGTCATCTTTGTTTTACATCTAGTATCCTCCTATGAGTGAGCTGAATGACAGTGGGAGTAATGAAGGGCAAAGTTTGAGGGAAAGAGAGCTTAGGGGAACAGGAGATCCCAGCTGGATCAAGAACAGAAAGGGAGAACAAGGAATAACAGACCATGATAAATGAAGACCACATGAGAACAGGAAGAAGCAAAGTGCTAGAGAGGTCCCCAGGAATCCACAATGATACATCCACTATAGACTACTGGCAATGGTCGAGAGAAAGCCTGATCTGACCTAGTCTGGTGATCAGATGGCCAAACACCCTAACTATCGTGCTGGAACTCTTATCCAATAATTGATGGAAGTTGATGCAGAGATCCTCGGACAGGCCCCAGGTGGAGCTCCAGGACTCCAATTGTTGAGAAAGAGGAGGGACTGTAAGAGCATGAATTGTTGAGACAAAGACTGGAAAAGCACAGGGACAAATAGCCAAACTAATGGAAACACATGAATTGTGAACCAAAAGCTGTGGAGCCCCCAATTGGATCAGGCCCTCTGGATAAGTGAGACAGTTGAATAGCTTGAACTGTTTGGGAGGCACCCAAGCAGTGGGACCTGGACCTGCCCTTAGTGCATGAGCTGGCTATTTGGAACTTTGGGCTTACACAGGGACACTTTGCTCAGCCTGGAAGGAGGGGACTGGGCCTGCCTGTACTGAATCCACCAGGTTGAATTGAATCCCCAGGGGAGTCTTGGCCCTGGAGGAGATGGGAATGGAGGGGAGGGGCTGTGGGGAAGGTGAGGGTGGGGGCGGGAGGGGGGAGGACAGGGGAACCCATGGCTGATGTGTAAAATTAAAACATAAATATAAATAAAAAAGGAGAAAAATATGAATTCTAAATGTATTTTTTAGCCTAGAACTTAGGAGGCAAAGACAGAAGGATTTAGGCTGGCCTGGGCTACACAGTGAATTCTAGGCTAGCCTGAGCTACACAGTGAATTCTAGGCCAGCCTGGGCTACACAGTGAATTCTAGGCCAGCTTGGGATATAACAAGACCCTGTATCAAAAAACTACCTATAAGTCCATATATAAATAAATAAATAAATAAATAAATAAATAAATAAATAAGTAAATACAATTTAAAATGATCCTGTAAACACTGTGAATGTGGTCTAAGCATGAACTCATCTTTATTCCTAAGACACTGATGTCCTCTCACTTTGCTGGCTACATCTCAGAAAACGTATAGCTGATTTTCTTTTCAAAGGAGTGTCATCTCACAGCAGAGTCACAACAGATTGTGATGCCTTGTTTGCTGACTGGTGGGTAAGAATAAGAAGTTTGCTGAGAAGGTCAAGCTTCAGAACATGGGGGATTCTGGGGAACTGATGCATGAACTGGTGCTTGGGAGAGGAACTGAATCATCTCAGCCAGGCAACAGCATGAGGGGTGAAGTGGTCTTTCCATTTGGAAGGATAGATACACCTTCCTGCCATGTTCTAGCTTCTGCTCAGTTTTGATAGACTTCATAGTATTGTGAATCATATTATCAATTATATGCTTATACTTATTATAAAATATATGCTTATACTTATTTATTTTAAACTATATGCTTATATTTTATTTCTTATCTCATTTCCTCCTCTGCATTGACCATTTTTCCACCTCCAGTGGATGTGTAAAGCCCCTGGGGACTGAGGGAATAATACACATGTCACATGCCTCCCACATGCTTTTCTCAATCCTATATTCTTTCCCATGTGGCCTGTGCTCTGTGTGGTTGGACACTGAGTCATTTTCTCAGTGTTCAATGCCATCAACAGATTCATATGTCGCTGAAGTGTCCTCTTTGATATGGGCACAATGTTTCTTGGCCATGTCCTGCAGAATGACCAATTCTCCCAGATCCATTCTCTCTCAAGAAGTCAATGTAAGTAATACAAGACCTTTCTCCCTACTATGGAGTAGTTGGAAGAGTGCAGTTGGTTTGCTTGAGAGAATAGTCGGTAAATTCCATAAAAGATTCCAAACCTTCCCCACTGTGTGAAAGATACATTAGAATAGACTGCCTTCTGTCTTCACTTCTGGATATAAATATATTTACTGTCTGTGAGATGAAGATAGAAAAGCAGAATTGAAAAGAACTTGGGTCTTTGATGAAGTAGCTCTCTTTTGATGAACTAAAATGAGGCTCCTCCTTTATCTGGATTACTTACATTTTCCCTTTGGCTTTTCATACCTGCAGTGGAAGGTGTCCTTAAAACTCACTTTACTTCTCCTTGCATCAGATGCGAACTGACCCGTCATTATTTTCTTTCCTTTTGGTCTCTTGCTTCCTCGATGACCTCTTTCCTCTCCTTCCTTGTTCTTTGGGATTCAAGTGTAGCTCTACATTGACACCCATGCTGTTGCTACCCAGCCTGCATTACAATGTTCCTGTGTGGTCCTTGTATTCACTCCACAGCTGATCCTTAGTAAGTCAAGCCTCCAACAAGCATATATTTGTACTTTTGAGGACCCCCCTACTCTAGGAGCAGTCTTATTAACCAGGTGGGCTTATAATTAGGCATCTACCAAGAATGAGCAGCATGTTTTGAGTAGGTACTAAGACCATCTCAGTCTTAACTTGCCTATCTGGAAAGAAAATAACAGTAACTACATCAAGGGATTGACAGCATATTCATCAATGTAAAACATGAGAGCCAATCACAGAAGGAGAACTCCATTGATTCCTTTTTCCCAGAGGAACTCAAGCAGGTTCTTTTTTTCTCTTGCCTCCTGCCTCTTGGTCCTTGCTCCCTCCTCAGCCTCACTCTCTTTAATGTGTTCAGATGGATTTCAGAGGTTATAACTCATGCCCCTGTTCTCACTGGTATCAACATGAGATTTATATATTTGTAAATTGACAGTTTCGTTGCTTCCTCTTAACACATCCAACAGCAGAATCTTTCCAGTGTAGTCCTGCTCCCAATAAACATTTTCAGTGAATAATGTATTCATGGCACAATATTTTTTTAATCACAGAAATGTGTGTATGCAATATACATATTTGTATATAAATATATGTATATACATATGGTATAAAATAATTTGCATATAATATATATTACTCTCTATGGACATACTGAATATCAATGATTTCTTCAATCAATTATACAGCTGTAATAGTTAGATTATAAGTATGAGAAGAGGGTTTTTAGAATTCCCTGCTAATAAGAATTATTTAGAATTTTTCTTTCATGAAACATGCATCAAAGTTTTCTGAAAATACACATACTACCTCTGTGTGTGTTTGAGTGTGTGTGTGTGTGTGTGTGTGTGTGTGTGTGTGTGTGTGTGTGTGTATGCAGAGGGCTACTAGAGAAAATTTAAGAGAAGATGAACTAAGAAATGTAAGGGTAAATACTGGAGATCAGCAAAACATATGTAATGATAAGTGCTTCATTAGGAACTAAAAATCAAAAACAAAAAAAATACACAATTTCCCAGTTTGTTTGTTTGTTGCATGTAGCTGATTCTCCAGGAGCAGAGTGTCTGCTGAATGCAATCCAGCCCTTACCTTCACCAGCTGGGTCAGTGTCTCAACCCATGGAGAGTGATTTCCAGGCTACCTTCACACACACACACCAGTCTAGCAATTAGCAATACTGGAAAGCTAATTTACAAGTCAGGAAGATCTGTATTTGTTTCTAGGTCCTGCTATTTCTTCAGGCTTTAGTTTTTGAGTATTTACTTATATTCTTTGTGCCTCTGTTTCCAGATCTACTTAGCGAGAGTACTTATTCCTACTTTATTCATTAAATCAGTGACATGAATGATACGGTGTAGATCCTTGCACAAGACAGATAAAAATCAATCAGTGCTGTGCCAGGTTACGTGAGGCTATGATTTTTGATATAATTTTTGCTTTACCAAACAGGAAACTGAGCTACAGGCAAGTCAAATAAACTTGTAAGTTCCTATGCCAGGGTAGAAATGTAGGCTGCGTTTGAAACAAGCCAATTATTTGTCTCCATTTATTCATTTTCCTAACTCTAAGATATGTCTCTTCTGGAGTAAAACATTAAAGTAAGGGGGCTGGGCTCTTTTGTAATCTAAAAGTTTAAGAGCAAATACTGATTATGTAAGTTAGCCAAAAATTTTAGGAATGTCTTTGTCTGGCATTTTAAGCTTCTAACATTTTGTCTGGTCACTATTATCCCACTAAGATGTCTTATGAGAACCTACCCTAAGTGCTTAGTCATTTACAAACACATTTTTAAACATGCACAGATCTATCCTTTTTGAAGCTAGGATTCAGTTGAATATATTCAAGACATTCCAAATACTTGCGGCCTTCACATCTAAGTCTGTGGCATTATTTCTAAAATGTCCTCGACACCAGCAGTCTCCCAATGGCTGGGACTACTTATTACAGATTAACTGGAACCAGAGCTGCAGTGAAGGCAACCCTGGTTAGAGGAGGTCATACTCTAGGTCTTCCATGTGACCAGTCTAAGTTTTGAGATGATCAAAGGTAAATCACAGGTCAGAAGAAGCAGTCTTAAGACCAAGTCATCCATCATACAGCCTCAGATCATCAGATGTGGGAGAATGAAAGGCTGGTAGAACAGTCTGAAGAGAAGACTCATGGTAAGCTGTGGGCATAGAGAGGTCCTACTCCTTCCTGCTGTACATACTGAGTTTGTATAACTTCCTCCTGTGTTAGTCTGTTTTCTGTTGCTGTCACAGAATAGCTATGTTCAAGAATGGATAGTCTATTAAGGGAAGAGATTTATTTGGACTCCTGCTTCCAGATGCTGGGACACCCAAGGGTATAGTGCCAGATTATCTTAGCTTTTCATGAGACACTTTCCATTCATGATGAGAAGTGGAAGGGCAAGTGTGTGTAAAAAAGAGAACACAATGAGTACATATGCTTGATAATGACCTAGTCTTTGGGTAACTATTTCAGTCCTGTAAGAATGTTAACTGATGCATGACTATAAGAGAGACAGTGTGTGGGACATGGTGGGCATGAGATGGCAAAGGTGCTGGAGATGAAGAAGAGCCCCGTGCTTAGGATTCAGTGTGCAGGTAGGTATGCACGCACAGAGTGCAGAATGGTCAGATCCTAAAAGGATTTCTTCCACAAAGGCTGTAGAGAGGCTACAGGATGCACAAAGCATCATTACAGATATTGGGGGCACAGCTCTAACATTTTCTTGTAATATTAGGTACATGGATGATCCTAATTATATGTTTAATTAAATTATCATAGGACTGGAAAGAAATCTTAGTTTTACCAGTCACCCAGTGAAAACCTCTCATCTAATGAAGAGAAAGAGTTCCTTGGCAAAGTCCAGCGGTGTTCTCTGGAGAATTCTGCTCGGTCTACCTCCAGCGTCCAGGGTCCCAGAACCAAGAGAAACCTCTCCTCTGGATCTTGGGTCTTCAGCTTCCTCCCTCAGCCCCGCCTTGTGGGCATGACCATTACAGAAGCCTCAATGGGGGTTGGAACTTCCAGGCCAAGGCTGGGATGGCTACCCACTACAGTTCCTGCTTTATTCTGAGGCAGAGAGTAGAAAGCCTTCCTTTTAAAGGATTAAATCATGAGCATTTTCGATTTAGTAGACCATCAGGTCTGTGTTTCCACTGTCCAACTTGATGTAGTAGGACAAAAGCGCCATAGACTACATGCAAATGTACAAACTGTATGGAAGTAACTGTGTTCCGATAAAACTTTATTTGGAAAAAAAAACAAAAACAAAAACAAAAACACATGGTAAGGTGTACTTGGCCTGTGGTCCATAATTTGTCAACCATTATAATGCCTCACAGTGTTTAGCATATGATTTGCCATCATTTTAATTTTAATGATTCAATGTAATTTAATGTGTTTTAATATATGGTATATGTTATATTCTAATAATCAAGTTGAATGAGATTAAAAACATGTAAATATGTGTAAAATATATATTGGTTGAAATAATAAGGCAACTGCACGTAGTTAAAAGGGAGGTTTATTTTGTGGGGTAACTTACAAGTGAAGGGATAGGTTACAGGGTCTGGGAAAGGTAAAGCGCAGTTTAGTGGTGTTCTCTGGAGAACTCTGCTTGGTCTACCTCTAGCATCCAGTATCCAGGAACCAAGAGAGCTGGCACTTCCAGATCTCAGATCTTACACACTCCTGTCTCAGCCCCACCTCGTAGGTGTGACAGTTACCGGAAGCCTCAATGCTGGTAGTACTTCTAGGACAAAGCTGGAACAGCTACCCACCACAAATATGTTTCAAGCATATAGAAAAAATTATCTTTAATCCCAGCACTTGGGAGGCAGAGGCAGGTGGATCTTTGTGGCCAGCCTGGTCTACAGAGCAAGATCCAGGAAAGGTGCAAAGCTACACAGAGAAACCCTGTCTCAAAAAACCAAAAAAAAAAAAAAAAAAAAATCTTGGCTTAGATCTTGTTGGAAGTACCAGGCACCCATGAGTTTAAACATTAATCCATGCTTATGTAGAAAGGTGGCTTTCTGTAGATTTGCATTGAGTTATGAAATTTAGTGTAGAGTTTGCTATGTGTTTTCACCATTAACTGGAAGGAGCAGCTTGTTTAGCATTTCCAAGCTGGAGGTTGTATCTGGAAAGCAGGGGCCTTTATTACAAATAAAGGAAAGCTAACTCTCAGTGCTGTTTCCCTTCCTGGCCAAGAGAATTCCAAGGCTTTTTCTCACAAGGGAAAAGAATCTCTAGAAAAAGGAAGTCTTTCAGGATGAGTTTTAGCCAAACTTTACACTGGGAAATGAACGTGTTTCTGCTTCTGTATTCTCTGTTTTCTTTTCCACACCTAGCTGTCTCTAATCTAACTCTGTGCGTTCTTGACAACCTGACAACATAGCCACAGTCACTTGCATATGAATGCCTGGCAACTGTCTAACTGCTGCAAATGCAGTCAAATGCGGAGACACCAGCCAGAGATCTGCACTCAAGAATGCCCCCAGTTCCTCATCAACTTCTCCTCCATAGCCTAGTGTGCACAGATGATGTGGATACAGTTTGCTGGGCTATGGACAGAAGACTTGGGGTGAGTGAGAGTAAACAGCCCATCTTTATCCCCCAAATGAAATATTTTGAACGAGGAATTCTTGACTCTGTCTTGGTACCCAATTTACAGTCCTTCTAACTAGGATTATGGAGCTAATAGTGTCCTTTGTATTAAAAGAGATAATAAATGCAAAGCCTGAAATCTAAAAGATTGTGGCACCAAAGAAATAGCTTGAGATAACCTCTGTAGCATCCATTGTTTGGTTTTGGTTAATAGTTTAACTCCTAGCTGTTCCTTTTAAAAACTATATGTTCATGTGTGTGCATGTGTGTGTTTATAATGTGTGTATGTGGGTATTTGTGGTGTGTGTGTGTGTGTGTGTTTGTGTGTGTGTGTGTGTGTGTGTGTATGTGTGTGTGTGTGTGTGTGTGTGTGTGTGTGTGTGCTCATGGTGCACTCATGGAGATCAGAGGACAACCTCAGGTTGGTCCTCACTTTCTCCTTCTTAGAGACATCATCTCTTATTCTCTGCTGTTCCATGAGAGCCAGGGAGCCTCTTAGCTCTGCATTCTATTTCTCCATTGTAATGCCAGGGTTACAGGTGGACTCTAATGTGTCCTGTTTTACATGGGATCTGGGGATCTGAACTCAGTTCTTCATACTCATATAGCAAATGCTTTTCTATAAGACCTTTCTCCAGCTTCCTATGGGTTTCTTGATCTTTATGTGTTAATTTAAGAGTATAGCCTTAGGTAAAACCCTTTGGAATGACTCCTATCAATCTTTCTTCTTTGAGCCTTTGGTTCTTACTTGTCTCTTTTACTTTATCCTACAAATACCCAAATCTCACAAAAATTTCTTGTTCTTCTTCTCCTGGATGTGTGAATATTCATCTAGGCTAGTCCAAGTGTTTCCTTAGAACAGGGAGCCAATTTTATGAGTCTTCTATTTTTCTCCTGGAGATCTTGCTGCATCTGAAAGGTTAAGGTTAGGATTTCAGCGGTACTATTAGCAGATAGTCCATGTAGGCCAATAATCACTATCAGCAGACAGGCATCCTCTTGCTCTCTGAGTCACTTTCTGTAGACAGAGCCTGCTGTACCGTGGGTACCTATTGTCTTCTTTTCACCTGTGTGCAAATTAGAGAAACAAAGCTCCCATAGAAATTTCTCCAGTCCTTTTTCTCAGTGGTCCATGTAGCAGATGTTCCATTCCCGTGTCCTCAAGTGCAGCTGCCAGGTAAAATGTCTCCATATACTAATGGGCATTCAACATTTTCAACTTTGGATATTGAAACATAAAGATCAGTACAAATCAAGCCCCTTACCCCCACACAACCTATGTATGTTGTACATACACAGTGCGGTGTGTGATTAGAGTTATTTCAAGGGTGGGGACGTCTGTATGGTTTAATCTGTAGGTTAAAGCCCCACTTAAATTACAAGGCAAATCCATTATAATAAATGATGGCTCTGAACTGTGGCCCAAGAGATGATCTTGGTGGAGGATGCAAACCTATCATTCCCAAAAGTACTCTTGAGAAATAATCATGGGTGTGATTGAAAGAGCATCATGTTTCTTGAATTCTTTAGGTTCCAACAGGCAGAGAGTGGCTGCGGTTGCTTTCAACAAGGCATAATCTCAAAGGAAGAGTTCCTCAGCTTTGCCACTGTTGACATATTTTTCAGGCTGGGCACATCATTGTCATCCAGTTCATGTTTATCTGATTAGCAGCAGCCTTGACCCCTACCCACTGGATGCTAGAGCACCATGCTTACTCCAGTTATGATAGCGTGAACTGGCTCCAGATAGCACTCAATGTCTTCTGAGGACCAAACTACTTGTGCTTGAGAACCTCTGCACAAAGGCTGCAGGTGAGTATGTTTGAGGCAGGCATCTTAACACATGGCTGGGCCTCACAGGTCCCAGGAAACAATGGATGGCCTGGCTTCCAAGGGGCAGGACCAGAGTAGAATTAGTCCTAGTGACTCCTGTCTCATGTTTGCTTTATAGAATCCAGATTGATGACCTTGGCATTGGGAGGTTTCTGGTCCTTACAGTAGGACACAGTCTTCGGACACAGCATCTGTTAGGTATGTTCCTACTTCCTGATGGGCCTCCCTGCTCATTTCTACTCCCCCATTGACTCTTGCATACTTTTACCTTTGCTTCTGGTCATGCTCCCCTGGTGCTCATCTATTGTACATAACAAAAAGAATTGTAGATATCTCAAAGCTAGCTCCATCAGTAAAGTACTTGCTATGCAAGTTTGAGGACCCTAGCTTGTTCCTCAGAACCTACATAAACAAGCCAGGCATTCCTGGCATAGGAGCCAAAGACAGGAGGATCCCTGAGGCTCACTGGCTAGCTAACCTACCTGAATTAGTTCCAGGCCAGTGAGACCCTGTCTCAAAACCAAGATGGAAATGGATGGTGTCCTGAAGAATGCCAATCAAGGACTGAAGAATTGCATTCGAGGTTGACCCATGGCCTCTACACACATACATACACATTTGACTGTGCAACACACACATGCGTTCTCACATACATTAATATCCACATGCACATTGTATAGGTCCATTTCTTTCTATTTGGAGCTTCTTACACTAGTTTAAAGAGCTCCTGAGACACAGCAAGGCTTGGCTCTCTGTAGGATAGGTGCACACTTCTGGCTTTACTGTGGAGGATCAGGTAGCATCACTTGTTGTAGAAATACTCTTTAGATGAGAAAGCTGGCATGGCTGGCACCATGTTTAATAACTTGCTCGTTCCTGGCTATCAGTCAGGAAAGAGGTCAATGAAGAAAGGGAAATGCCACAGTGGCCAATTGGATGCTCTAAGTCTTACCTGTACCATTCATTCTCTCACTAGTCACTTAAGATATGTTACAGAGATGGGACCTTTGCTCCATGGTGCTGATGAGGAAGAAGGTGGAGAAGTTGAGTGGGGAGGAGTCTGGGATCCACAGGCAGGGATCTTTCTAAGCTCATGACTGTCCTGTGGGGTTAGAATCTGTGTCTCCGTTCGTTCACTTAACCTAAAGCCCACAAAAGAAATCCACATGTGAATTTAGAGAGCATCCAGAGCTATGGCAGAATGGGAATAGGGTGGAGCTGAGGAACTACTGAAGAAAGATGAAGGACAGATGTTCAAGGGAAGCAGCGTTCATTACCCTGCAGTCTTGAATCTTTGAACACTTCAGCTCTTCCCTCCAATCAGAATTATTCCCAAGCTCATATTTACACAAAAACCCTTTATGTGCATGCCTTTAGACAGAACTTAAGGAGCACATCCCAAGTTCTACACTGGCCTGAGGGCTTTATATTTATTAACTTCCAGAATCCTCATAAAAACCTCATACAAGATTCTATTTTTGGTTCCAATTTATAGATGAGGGAACTGAGAGGGAGAGAGAGGTTAAGCAACTTGCCTAGTGTGAGAGAGCTGGGATATGGTAGAGCCAAAATTGGGCCAAATAGCTCTGAAGCTGGTCTTATTAGACTCCCTCCTACTTGTGTTCACAGTGGGAAGCTATGCAGATTCACAAAGAGCTTATATTCTTGCTCTTTTTGCAACGGTTGGTTTCAATAGTTTTAAATCCTCTTTGGATTTTGAGCCCACTCTTGGGGCACCTGTCATATTACAGGTATCTGAAAGATCTGGGTGCTCTAGGTGTTGCTTTATTAGGGAGACTACTGGAGAGGGCCCTCCTGTAGCTGCGGGACCAGCAACAGCCAGCTCATTCTCCATCTGAGCACCTGACATAAAAGACTTCAATCAAATCCTGAGGAGATGACTGCTTGGAGGCTCTGGAGAGACTGCAGTAGATACAGTTCCTGGGAGAAAGTGTTTGAAGGTGGGCAGAAGCTGTGGTTGGGGAAAGGGCACCCTGAGTTAGTGTGTTAATGTTAATGTGACCAGACACACATAGAAATCATTTAATGTCTATGTGCTTGAATCCTATCCTGCAGGCTGCATTCTGCTGGCACTGTAGGTGACAGCTCTCAAGCATTTACAAGTACCCCGTGGCTCACAGCATCTCCAGATATGGGGATAGCCTGGCTCTAGCCTCTATCTGACCACTCAGCTTCTCTGATCTTGCCCAGTCTGGATTGTCATCCCTGTACCCATTAAGATATCTTCTCTCTCCTCTCTGTCCTTTGTAAATGACTCCAATTAACTCTTTTTCAACCCTGTCCCATTAGATCTTGCAAGTGATTCCTAGGAATCACCAAACCATAAGTCCCTGTTAATCCTAACCCCTGCCTCTCTGTTACCAGCATTTTTTTGTGAAGGATTCTTAAATCTTTATTAGTTAAGTAATTTATTTGAAATAGATTGCATAAAAATACTTAATGAAATATTTGTTAACTTCAGAGTCTCACTTCAGAGTCCCCGGCCTCTACCTGTTTAACACTACTAGCAACTCTTCTTGCTCTAGCGAATAAATGCCCAGTTCCCCCCAGGCACAGAGTGAAGATGTGTGGTCTCAGAAAAAAAATGTTGATTAAGTAATTGAAAGACTTCGATTCTCTGCAACCAACTACAAAGGATTGTTCCAAGCTCCATGCCTTACATTTGATAGGGACTCAATAAGTCTTAGTTACTATTGTCATTAGCATCATCACCATCATCATCATCATTACTATTATTATTATTGTGGCCACTATCATACAATATCTGTAAGTGATATTTGTCTTTCCAAGACAATTCCTTTAGGATGAATGTGTGGGGGTGGGCAGGATACGTCTTGGCTCAATAAATAACGCAGTGACATGATCAATGTTAAACTAAAATAAAAAGACCAATAGACCATTGGAAGCAAAGGCCACTGTGTTATACTGCTAGGGATCAAGTTCAAGACATTAGTGGATTCAATGGAAAGAAGGTTTAGACACCATCAAATTACCCATATAAGCTTGGCCAATCATGCAGTCACTTTTCTACCCATTTTAAAGCTGAAGCTCCTTTTTCAAAGTATGTTCACAGGTCTCTCAGTTTCTGGAGATCTACCCTCTTGGTTGTAAGCAGTTTACCTTGTACCTGCTGCTTAAAAAGGCTCTGTCACTGACATCTTAGAGGTATCCTCCCAGCCAAAGTACTGACCTGTTAAGTTTAAGTGGTATGTAACTCAGGGGAGTTCATGGCTTCATAGTGTATACCATATTCTAGCCCAGAGGACCTCTGAAGGCAGAGACTCAAGCAGCAAATCTCATCTGGATTCCTGTACAAATAAGTAACTACTTCATTTCACAAAACCAGTCCAGTGCCAACACCACATAGTAAACTCAAATGAGTCCTCACTGGTCACTAAATACTACATGACAGCATTATGTCTGAAATCAGTCCACACCCATTTGGGCATACACCCCATGGTAAATTTGTTGTTAGTCCTGGTGTATTGTGGATACATTAGATTGGAACACATTCTGTATTAGAATCCATCTATGTTATAGGGATCTTGTGAAATACCCATCCATGTTGGGATTAAAATGAATAATTCATCAAGAATCTATGAAGATTCACCAAAAGAAAAGAAAAGTAGATGTAGATGAGCTGCTTGCTTCAAGAGGCCTGCCTCCAAAGAAGTCAGAGTATTGTGAAGAAGGGCACAGGCTGAGGGATAATGTTTAAACACGGCAGTTACTCCATGAGCTCATTGACATGTTTTTAAAAATGTTTTTAATCCAAATTGGGCTACTGCAAGTTTAAAGAAGAGTCTGCCCTAGCCACCTTCCTTTATTTCTTTTATAACACTAACCTAATTGCCCCTTCTGAAATTCCCTTGGAGCAGCAGAAGCCTTCCTAGCACCGTGTCCAGTTTCTGGCTATTAATCCACATTTAACACACCCAGTTAGATCCTCCTTGGACCTGTATTTTCCTGGGCCAACCAATTTTGTGAACTTCCCAAAGCTATAACATGGCAGTGGTTGGCCCATGGAAATACAGGTGGGCTTAGGGGAGGCACAGTGCCAAATTCTAATCAGGAGCTTCTGAAATCAAAGGACCATGTGATCTTTACTTTGGTAGTTTTGCCCTCTACTGAATCTGATCTCTTCCAGGCTGACAGTTTCCAAAAAAAGCAAACACTTTCCATTTTGAGGGGAAGTGCTTATAATGTCTCTCCTCTCTCTAATGACTTTCTCAGATGGGCAAAGCCATATTCTGTTGGCAGGAAAAATGAAGAAAACTAAACAACGAATGGGATCTATACCCTGTTCCTTGTACTTTCAATATTTTGATTTCCACCTTGGCAGCCATTGGAGAAATCCTGTGCTAGCAACCATGTTCAGGGTGAATTGAGATGAGGAAAATCCTTACACTGGATTGAAGGTGAGTAGGATCGTCACCATGGCTTTCTTCCCTTTTCTACTTTGTCTTTTTTCAGCAGTGCAGGGAGAAGGTCTCTTGGGAGTAATATCATCATGGATGATACAGCCACAATCAGCTTGGCCTTAGACTCTCAAACTTTCTCTGCAGACAAAACCTATAAAATCAGCCTCCCATCAGCAGCTCTGAAACAGTGCCTGTACAGACAGCCATTGCATTTCATCTTTGGTCTCATAATGTAGCTTTAGCTGGCCTGGAACTTGCTGTGTGGATTAGACTGCCCTTGAACTCAAAGAGATCTACTTGCTTTTGCCTCTCTAGTGCTGAGCGTACAGGTGGTCCATCATCATGCCTAGGTCTGGAAAATACTTTTAAATGTGAAAAATGAATCATGAACTATAAGAGGAATAAATGGCCATCAAATGAGATGAATTTGCTTCATTTTGATGTCAGTGGTTTACATTTTAGCTAAATTTCTTCACATTATTCAGGTGTTTTAGTATTCAATTATTATATGCAGGGTCACCCATAGCCCTGAAAGTTTGGTTAGGACAGAGTTTCCCAACCTCAATATTAGTGATCTTGAGAACATAAGAGCTGGGTTTGTGGAGGCACCTGTGGCTCATTTATCAGAGTCCCTGTCATTTGCCCAGTAGAAATTGCCAGAAATTGTCCACACTGCAGTTGTGATAACCAAAAATATCTCCAGATACTGCCAGTGTCTTTATTGGGAGGGTGAGTGACTGAAACTACTCCATGTTGAGAACCAGGGAACAACAGATTTAGTATGATTCAATGCTTATATGATTTTTATCCAATTTCCTTAAATGACATAGATTAGTAAAACTCTTTAGTTTACTATAAAGCACATTACATTCCCACTGACCACCCACTATTAAAATTTGATTCATACTAGTCTTTGGAAATTATCTCCTAAATGAGTACAGTGTTTACTTTTGTGGGGTGGAGCATGTTTTACAGCAGTTGCTCATGGAAGTAGGAGTGGGTAGAGATTAACAATGAGCAATCATTCTGGACTGATGGCAATTATGTGTTTGTTTCTCATTGACTATTAGAGGCCAGACAGTTTATAAAAGTTGAAAAGTAAAGCCTACCTCATGCCCAAATGATGCTGTCCATTTGGTTTTACCTCCAGGTCACTCCCTGCTCCTTCTGGTCTCAGATAATTTAATAACATAGCTACTACAAGGGAGGACTGTAGCCAGGTCCTTGCTCAGATTTAGTGGCATCATCTCATGGTATCCTGCACATAACCCTATGAGGTAACTGCTATTAAAACATTTTACGGTGAGGGAGCTGTGTTCTCAGTGACATGACTTGCCTAAGGTACTTTAGGTAGTAAGGGTGTGGGCTGAGATTCAAATCCAGATCTGGCCCTTGCCCATTCTCAATTAGTACAGTTAGCCAGCCATCACTCTTACAATAGATGCCTTTCAAAACTTAGATTATGAGAGCCTGTCCCAAACAAAACAAAACAAAACAAAACAAAACAAAACAAAACAAAACAAAACAAAACAGCATAAGACAAAACTACCTTTAGATTGGGCATGTAGTTTATTTGAAAGTGCTTGCCTAAAATGCATGGGTAGACTCCTAGGCATGGAGGTGTGTACTTGAATTTGTTTGTTTGTTTGTTTGTTTGTTTGTTTTTTACTTTTTGGCTCTTTACTCTCCTGGGGGCCCATCACCCAGCTCCCAAATAAATTACACTTGGAGGCTTATTCTTTCTTATGAATGCCCATCCTTAACTTGGCTTAGTTCTAGCCAGCTTTTCTTAAATTATCCTGTCTATCTTATGCCTCTGGGACTTTTGTTTTCTCTATTTCTGTATATCTTCCATTATTTTTTTACTTTGTGGTTTGTTGTATAGGGTGGCTGGTCTCTGATGTCCTCTTCCTTTTTTTCTCATTCCTTCTTTCCTTTTTGCTCTTTTTCTCCTTCTATTTATTCTCTCTGACTGCTAGCCCTGCCCATCCTTTCTCCTGCCTGGCTATTGGCTATTCAGCTCTTTATTAGACCAATCAGGTATTATACAGAGGCAAAGTAACACAGCTTCAGAGAGTCAAGAAAAATGCAACACAAAGGAATGCAATACATCTTTGCATCATTAAACAAATATTCCACAGCATAAACAAATGTAACACACCTTAAAATAATTATTCTATAACATGTACCAGCATGAATTACAAGAATCCTTATCATAAAACAAAAGCAAAACTTAGATTAATTCAGCTCTATTATATTTGCTTATCGTATATGTTAAAAATTCCACCCACATGTTCTAAAACAATGGTAATGTAGTGAGTTGAGAAAAATGATCTACTGAGTGTCAGGAGTGTTTTCTCTCCTTGATCTGTCCAGAAGTGAAAATGTTAGCTTGCTGTTCAGTGCAGCCATGGCTGTCAAACTAAACAATGGTGTCTATTAATCCCAGGAAGAGCATAGGCAAACCAAAAAGGTTATTTTTCCTGTGAATTGAGTCTTATGGTTTGTATAATGGGGCTGCAAGGTTTTATGCCTCATCTTAACAGGCCTGAGCTGCTCAGGTTTTGATAGCTTGCAGAGCTCTTGGTAAATAGCTGGGGACCTGGCATCTTTAATCACCGGAACAGAAGAAAGAGGGAAGGGCTGAAGGAAGAAAGAGGTAGTGGATAGAAGTGTGAAACTAACTTTGACAGATGGGGTCCTGGAAGGCAGGGCCATAGACTGCCCACCTCCGATGAGTTTCTGTGACCATGTGAGCCTAGGTTTATCAACTCCCTGTCTCCCACTTTCCTAATCAGGGTCCTGTTAGTAAGTCACTGATTGATTAGGTTTGATGACAGGCGAGGTTAGTGCTGCTAAGGGGCTCTGCAAGTACCAGGGCTCAGGAAGCCTCACTCTTCTTTTCTTCCAGTAAATAGTAATAATCATAATCATAATAACCCTTCAGGATCATCCCAATATTTGCAGCTGCAGTCCCCCTGGGACTGGTAAGCATAGAAATCCTCCACAGTTTAATGTGGCAGAGCCATTAGGAGGCCAACAGGGTTTAGAACCTTCCTATGGACCGAGACAGGCCCAGACTCCCAATTTTCTCATCTTATTAAATGTAGTCACCATCACAATGCATCTTTCTGAGCTCTGTTCTCTCTCTCCCTCTCTAACAACCTGAATCTGGCACACTTCCCTTCCCCTTTAACCCTCAAAAGCTAAAAATAATATCCTCTTGGAACCAGCCAAAAAGTGTCAGTTGGAGGAGTTTAATTAGCAGGAGTGGGCAGGAGACAGTTCTAGCTTTCCCAATTTGCTATAAACTCTCCAGGGAGCTGGAGCCAAGCTCAATTGGAAAATCCAGGTTCATGTGTACCAGCGACTGGAGTTCTTACCGTGCAGGCGAAGTCTGCCTGGAAACCAGCAGCAATTTCTGTCCATAGCACTGAGTGTGAGCTCTGGGGAGGAAAGGGTGGGTGCAAGTACTTGAAGAAATATAGTGGCTCAGGAAGTGGACACTAGACTCGGTCTGGGGGATTGCTTCCTGCCTTCCTGTTTAGTTTCCTCCTCTGCAAAATGAAGATAGATAATCCTAGTACTCTTCTCATATGTATTTCCTAAGAATAAATAATCTGAGATCTCAGAGGGCAGCCTGGCCCAGAAAAAGTCCAATGTTCAGTGCTGCTCATGTTATCTGTTGTTCATTTTTACTGTGTTGTGTCCAGATCTACAGACTTGGGTGAATTTTAGGTTCTTCGTATCTTTATTCCTATGAAACAGAGTAACAGCCTAGCATGAAGAACAAGGTTGAAATCAAGTAATAATCAAGATTCATGTGGTATTTTATCCAATTTGCATCTATTTTGTTTAGCTTCTCAAAAGGAATGGAGCATAATATCAGGGATTTTGGATAATTGGATCTTGGAGTTTCATTGTCTGCTCTCCTTCCCAAGTTTTGTCTAAAGAAAAGTGTTTTGGCAGTTAGTTGTTTTCTGACTCTGAGAGTGTGAGCACTTAGGATGCTACGTGGAAGCCAAAGCCGCTCTTCCGGGGTGGCCCCTCTGGCCAGCTGGGCCCCTCAGATGAGGGCTGCTCCCAGACAAGCACCTGCAGCTCATCCTCCAGCTCATCCTCCAGCAGCAGCTGCCCCATCTGCAGTTGGTTCACCTGCTGCACCCAGGCAGCCAGCCCTGATGTCCCAGTTGGCCACCACTGCAGCTGGTGTGGCTGTGGGCTCTGCAGTGGGGCACACCCTGGGTCATGCCATCACTGGGGGCTTCAGTGGAGGTGGTAATACTGAGCATGCAAGGCCTGGCATCACTTACCAGGAGCCCCAGGGATCCCAGCTGGTGAACCAGCAGTCTTTTGGGCCTTGCTCTCTTGAGATCAGTTTCTGGAGTGTGCCCAGAACCAGAGTGACGTCAAACTCTGTGAGGGCTTCAACGAGGTTTTGCGGTAGTGAAGAATTGCAAATGGTTTGATCTAATTAAGAAGTTGATTGAAACTGAAGAAAAAGAAATGGGCTCTACATAATTGACAGTGCACGTGTGGACCCTGACTAAACCTTCTAATAGCTCCATCGCTTGAGAATAGCTATTAAAGAGTTCTAACTGTGTAGATACTCACTGAGGCCTGTAGTAGTGTTGGGACTGGGCAAGTGATGGCCCCCTTGAACCAACTGGTTTTTTTTTTTTTTTTTTTTTTGAGTTAATGAAAATAAAGTTTTTTTCTTCTGAAAAAAGAAAAGAAAAGAAAAGTGTCTCTGACAGGTAAGGAATTAGGATCCTAACACTTGTGTCTGGACAGAGTACTTGATACTTTATAAAGACTGTTTTCCCAGGAATATCCTGGACAACTTTAATCTCTTTCCTCTTAGTTTGAAAAAATACTCTGTAAGATGGTATCTCAGAGTCATTTTGATTTGCATTTCCTGATGACTAACGATGTTGAACAATTCCTTAAATGTCTTTCAGCCATTTGAGCTTCTTCTGTTGAGACTTCTCTGTTTAGCTCTATACCCAATTTTAATTGGACTGTTGGGTATTTTGATGTCTAATTTCTTGAGTTCTTTATATGTTCTGGATATCAGCCCTCTGTCAGATGTGGGGTTGGTGAAGACCTTTTCCCATTCTGTAGGCTGTCGCTTTGTCTTGATGACTGTGTCCTTTGCCCTACAAAAGCTTCTCAGTTTCAAGACGTCCCATTTATTAATTATTTCTCTCAGTGTCTGTGCTACTGGTGTTATATTTGGAAAGTGATCTTTGGTGCCAGTGTGTTCAAGACTACTTCCTACTTTCTCTTCTATCAGGTTCAGAGTAACTGGATTTATGTTGAGGTCTTTGATCCACTTGGACTTAAGTTTTGTGCACGGTGACAGATATGGATCTATTTGCAGCCTTCTACATGTTGACATCTAGTTATGACACACCTGTCAGAATGGTTAAGTTAAAAATAAACCTGAAGATAGCTTATGTTGGAGAGGATGTGGAGCAAGGGGAACACTCCTCCACTGTTGATGGGAATGCAAACTTTTATAGCCACTTTATAAATCAATATGGTGCTTTCTTAGAAAATTGGGAATCAACCTCCCTCAAGAACCAGCTATTCCACTCTTGGGATACCCAAGGAATACTCAATTATACCACAAGGACACATGATCAACTATGTTCATAGCAGCATTATTTGTAATGGCCAGAATGTGGAAACAACTTAGATGCCCTTCAACTGAAGAATGGCTAAATAAAATGTGGTACATATACACAATGGAGTACTACCCAGCAGAGAAAAACAATGATAGTATGAGTTTTGCAGGCATATTGATGGAACTAGAAAAAATCATCCTGAGTGAAGTAACCCAGACTCAGAAAGACAAATATGGTATGTACTCCGTCATAAGTGGATGTTATATGTAAAACAAAGGATAACCATACTGCATCTCAAAACTCCAGGGAGGCTGTCTAGTAAAGAGAACCCTAAGAAAGAAGCAGGGATCACCCAATGACAGAAAAATGGATGAGATCTACATGAGCAAACTGGGGTTTGGGGGGTAATGGAGGGCAAGGGTTGGGGGAAAAAGCTTAGAGGAGTGGGAGGTCCCAGCTGGATTAGGAGCAGAGTGGGAGAATGGAGAGGGAGATACCATAATGAATGAAGACCCCAAGGGAATAGGAAGAAGCAGAGTGCTAGAGAGGTCCCCAGAAATCCACAAAGATACCTCCACTGTAAGCTACTGGCAATGGCCGAGAGAGTGCCTGGGCTGACCTGCTCTGGTGATCGGATGGCCAAACACCCTGACTGTCATGATAGAATTCTCATTCAGTGTCTGATGGAAGCAGATGCAGAGATCCAGGTGGAGCTCCAGGAGTCCAATCAGCGAGAGAAAGGAGGGATTGTATGGAGAGAGGAGGGATTGTATGAGTGAGAGATATTGAGACCATGATTGAAAAAAGCACAGGGACAAATAGCCAAACTAGTGGAAATGCATGAACTGTGAACATGGCTGAGGAGCCCCCCATGGAACTAGACCAGGCCCTTTGGATAAGTGAGACAGTTGATTAGCTTGAGCTATTTGGGAGGCCCCCAGTCAGTGGAACCGGGACCTGTCCTTGGTGCATGGGCTGGCTTTTTAGAGCCTGGGGCCTATGCTGGGACACTTTGCTCAGCCTTGGTGTAGAAAGGAGGGGACTGGACCTGCTTCGGCTGAGTCTACTAGGCTTAACTGACTCCCCAGGGGAGACCTTGCCTTAGAGGAGGTGGGAATGGGGGGGGGGTAAATTGGGAGGGAGGGCTGGGGAGTGGGAGGAGGGGAGGATGAGGGAATCTGTGGCTGATATGGGAAATTAAGTTAATTATAAAATAAAAATATTAAAAAAAAAAAAGAAAAAATACTCTGACCAAAGCAACTAAAGGGAAAATTATCCCTCATTCTGAGTACAAACATTTCCTTGTTTTAATAGGGATTTGAAAATACTTGCCATGTCTTCTAGGTTGCCTGTGTTCTATGAAATCAGACATAGTTCATCAGTTTAGTTTTCATGTTGCAAAGTCTCAGTTCCAGAGGTCTCCATAGGAGAAGTGAAGGTAGAAAAATGAAAGAACATTGTCAATAGTGTTCTCAAGCAAATAAAGTCCATATGACCCAGGGCTGAACCTAGCTGTAATGTCTTCAGCAAAGCTGGCTGTCAAGGAACACATTATTCAGCTAAACAAAGCCACTATCTAAACTTAAATGGATATATCATCATAGTTAGACAAATTATTTAAAAGCAGGAATAAAAAAGTACTTGACTCACTACTTCTTAATTTTTTGCTTACATCTTAGTATATCTGTGAACCTGGAATCATTTATATCTTTTTTACATGTACATTATAAATATCCATAATGTGTGTGTGTGTGTGTGTGTGTGTGTGTGTGTGTGTGTGTGTGAAATGATTTGTGATAAATAGCAATGTACTCCTAACAATCTCTTCCCAATTCTGCATTCAGTGACATCACACTGGCAGCTTGACACTAGACATGGTAGGATTATTTCAGGAAAATCTTCAAGTCCTAAAAACCTTGTGTTTTTGTTCCTTCAGAAGAGTAGTTGTTGAACATTTGCTGACATAATATTAATCAAAGACTATCACGAATAACATACAAAAGAAACATACATGCTCAGATATTGAATTTAGAAAAAAAGAGAATTCATTGATCCCTGTGGACAAAAGAATCAATAACAAATCCAAGGTAATGATGGGACAAATACAAAGTAAAACAAGCAAAACGACAGTCTCTGTCTATCTGTCTATCTGTCCCTGTCTCTCTCTTTCTCTCTATATGCATTAGGAAATTAGAAGTTGATAGTGGATATCTGCCTAAATGTTGGTTGTCTTCCTCAACTGCTTTACTGACATACTTTTTGAGATGAGGCTTCTCACTGAACCTGGAGCTCACTGAGTTGGTTAGACTAGTTGGCCAGGGAGCTGCAGCAGCTCTCCTGTCTCTATGTCTCTCGTTCAGTCCTCATGGTGGTGCAGTTAGCACTCTACTATCGAGTCTCCACCAAGCCTCTAGCCTTCTGTAAGTTTCTCTTTTCAGGCATTTTGCCCTAGCAATGAGAAAAAGCTGAAAAATTCAGAGCAATGGCATTTTATGTAAAGGAGGCAACCATTTATCATGTTCAGTGAGTCTGTTCTGGGATCCAGGTAGGGCTCACTGGGAGGTTGCCTGTCTCTGGTCTTTGCTCCTGGGTTTGGAACTGGGATCATCTGAAGATTCACTCACTTTCCATGTGTTAGATACTGGGTATCATTGGGCTTCCAAGTGGCTTTAAGTTCAGAATAAATGTTCACTCCACACACCTGAGTTTCTTCTCAACATGGTGACTGGTTTCCAAAAGTGAGTATCTCAAGGCAGAGCCAGACACTGGTTTTATTGCCATTTCGATCATGAATCCCCAAGTTAAAATATTCTAGGAGTACCTATTGATTTCTGTAGTCCATGCTAAGGCTTGCTTCAGTTCTCGAGGTCACTTCTTTGTGTTGATCATTCTTCAGTAGTAATCCCAGGTCTCAAGAAGATGGGGATGGCAGAATATTCCTCCATTACTCATGAGCTTTGTACCACATGATGTGCCTGATGTTACACTGTCAATATAACAACTGCTAAGTGTTATTGACGCTTTCCTCATTCCTTCCCCATTCTTTAAAACTAATGCCATTTTTATAATATCAGTGTTTAAAATCATTATACGTTATGCCTCCTTCATTTCAACTCTTAAACATGGTAGTAGTAAAGATAACAGTAAATTTGACCCATACCATCAACTATTGTCCCAATGTCTCTATGATAATTTTATTTTTCTGAGGTTTGTTTTCTAGTAGGTTCTCCAGAAGCAGCATTACCTGAGTTCTTGTATGCTATACAAGTTATCTATAGCCTTTATATCCTGGAGTCACTTGGATGGACAGCATCTCTTCACTTTCTTTCACTGGGCCTTGAGCATTGCCAGTGAGATAGATCCATCTGTTCTTTTCATGTTAAAGCTTCTGTATCTTTACTTAATGCCAGAAAGTATCACTATTCTTCCAACTCCAGTAATTTTATTAGAGTGTTTCAGCATTGCTTCTTTTGGTTCAGCACCTTTTCAACATGTAGTTGAAAATTTATATTATACATAGATTAATTATAAACTAAAATACACATTTTAATTTTCTGAAAAGTTGCCTCCACATATTCTTATAACATTTTGCTATTTCTTGTTTTTCCTCTTTTCTCAGAGACTATTTATTATCCATTTTTTGAGGCTTCTTGATTTATATTCAGTATATTGTCACCTCTTATGATATCATTTCATCTCTTTGTTTTTTAATGTTTTGGCCTCTTTACTTTCTGTCCCACCTAACTTGTTGTGTGTTGTGCTTATTTACAGTTGCTTGCTTTTTTTTTCTAGATTTGAATTCTGAAGATCGATAAGAAATGAGATTGAGACAGTAATAAAAACCCTCGTGACTAAAAAAGATCCAGGTCCATATGAACCTACAGCAAGATTCTACCAGACTTTCAAAGAACTGCAACCAATACTTCTTATTCAAAAAATAAAAACAGAAGGGTCACTCTCAAACTTGTTTTATGAAGATATTACTATTATTATTATTATATCCATACCAGTAAAGACACAGCAAAAGAAACAAAATTACAAAACAACATCTCTGATTAACATATAAAATTCCTCAGTAAAATTAACTGACAAACTGAAACAGCACATATCAAGAAGATATTCCACCACAGTCAGTTTGGCTTATCCCAGAATTGCAGGGTTGGTTAAACATATGTAAGTCAATAAATCATATAAATTAAAGCCAAAAGTCACATGATCATCCCAATAGCTGTATAAAATGCCTTTGATGAAATCCTATATGCCTTTATGAAGGAAGTCACAGAGAGAATAGGACAAGGGAGAACCCTCAGCATGATAAAGGCTGTATATGACAAAGCCACAGCCAACATTATCCTAAATAAAGAAAAACTTGAAGCAATCCTGTTAAAATCAGAAACCAGTCAGGACTGTCCTCTACTCCCAATCCTTTTCAATATAGTCCTTGGAACACCAGCTGGACCAATGAGGCAAGTGAAGGAAATTAAAGGGATACAAATAGGGACAGCAGTCATATCATTCCTATATGTAGATGCTATGATATTATACATAGAGGATAACCAAAAATTCCACCAGAAAATTTCAGCAAAGTGGCAGGGTATAAAATCAACTTACAAAAACGGGTAGCTTTCCATACATCACCAATAAATACACTAATAAAGAGTTCATGGATACACTTTCATTTGCAACAGCATCAAACACAATACAGTATCTTGGAATAAATACAACTCAGGAGTTGAAGAACCTCTACAGTGAAACTTCAAATCTCTGAAAAGATAGGTTGAGAAAGAAACTAGAAAATAGAAAGACATCCCATGTTCATAGATTGCTGTGGATATCGCTCTGTGTAAATAAAGTTCTGATTGGCCAGTGGCCAGGCAGGAAGTATAGGCGGGACAAGAGAAAAAAGAATTCTGGGAAGTAAAAGGCTGGGGGGAGACACCGCCAGCTGCCGCCATGAAAAGCAACATGTAAAGACACTGGTAAGCCACAAGCCATGTGGCAAAGTATAGACTAACAGAAATGGGTTAATTTAAGATAGAAAAGGTAGATAACAAGCAGCCTGCCACGGCCATACAGTTTGTAAGCAATGTAAGTTTCTGTGTGCTTTCTTGGTTGGGTCTGAGCAACTGTGGGACTGGCGGGTAAGAGAGATTTGTCCTGACTGGGCCAGGCAGGAAAACTCTAACTACAATAGGTCAATAGAATTAATACTGTGAAAATGACTATTCTAGCAAAATCAATTTACAGATTAAGTGTAATCTCATCAAGATACCCAGCACATTCTCTCTCTCTCTCTCTCCTCTCTCTCTCTGTCTCTCTATCACACACACACACACACACACACACACACACACACACACACACACACACACTTATTTTTTTTTAAATTTCATATGGAACCATAAAAGAGCCCAGATAATCAATGCAATTCTGAGCAAAAAGAATAAAACTTTTTCTTCCCTTAGCTGTGAGTGTTTACTGGGCATTTTTGGTTTCTCCTCTTCTCTGGTTTTGTAGGTCCACTCTTTCCTCTGTCTCTTTCTACAGTGATGTTGGTACCACACAGGTTCTGTTCTTTGCATTTTGATGAGTTCATTTTTTTATTTGGTGTTTTCATAAGTTGTCTATTGATGTAATTTGATTTTACGTTTAATCTGAGACTTAACTTTTGTTGTTAGGGACCTTCACTGCTAGTTGTTATGTGGGGTGCAGGGAAATAATGAAAGTATGTGATCATCACCAACAAAGGCTGACAATCTGCTAGGTTATCTTATAAATTAATGTATCATTAATACTTCCAATGATTACAATGATTGATTAATTAAGATATTTAATAAAATATGTAAAATAGGAAAATATTTTTAAAATGTTAAAATTATCAAATGTCTTAGAGATCTTGGTCATTTTTTAATTTTAACTTTTTATTTTATGTGCATGAGTGTTTTGCCTACCTGCACATATGTGCACCACTTGTGCATCAAGCTGCCCTTAGAAGCCAGAAGAGGGCATCAGATCCCACAAAATTGTACTTATAGGTGGTGGTGATCTGCCACATGGGTGTTGGGAATTGAACCTGGGTCCTCTGAAAAAAATAACAAGTGCTCTTAACCACTGAGTAATCTGTTCAATTCCAGCCTCTTGGTTATTTTTACCATGATTTTTAAAAATCTGCTTTTGAGCAAGAGACACCATCATTCATGAAGAACCACTAAAAATGTTCTCGAATAATTGAGAGCATTATGGCTAGCTCTACTACTGTTGCAATTAGTGGTGATATTATCAGATATAGAAAATCAGATATAGAAATCTTACCTTTCACAATCATAGGTCCAAGATTATAAGAGTACTCTCAGAATCTGCCTAATATTGGCACAGCTGGTATGTCTATTTCTTGACTTCTGTGGTTTGCCTCCATAAACAAGGCAGAGAAGACCAGGAGAAGGTGGGCTTAGAATTCCACCTGTAAGAGCTGATTCCAGGAATTCCAAAAGAACTATTAATTTGTACCTTATTCGATTCTATGTTGGCTCTACAATTTCAAAAAAACATCCATTAGGTACTTTTTATTTTTATTTCATAAGACAAGTTGAAAGATCATGAGGCTGACATGTACATGTGTAGATTTGTGCATTAAATGCAGAAACAATCCCAACTGTATCTTAAGGAAAGATTCATTAAGATGTTAAAACATAACACTTTAATACTTCCAAGAGAGGACAAAATCCCAGGCAGACCCATATGAGATTCAATGAAGGGAAAGCATTTCTTAATTAACATGGCAAAAATAATTTGGCCAGTTTTACTTGTTTCCCCTCACAGGCAGGCGCCTTGGAGTGCTGCCTGCTGACATGCCTCTCTGAATGTGTGCTCTGATCTGGTGTCAGGATGTTTGGCTTACAGGGCAGAGAGAGATCTGCCATGTACTGGAGCGTACACGGAGTACTTACTCACACTCTTTCCTCCATCTGTGTTTCCTGCTGCCAAAATGTTGTATCAGAAATAGTTGAAAGGATGGAAAGTGTTCCACCTGAGGAACAGAAAACATCAGGAGCGGATGTGAGGGCATGGGCTCTGTATCCAATTAACTGCAAGGTTGTTATGGAAAAAGAAACTTGTTTGACATCCCACGGGGGACAACTGCCACTAATAGACAAGACGTGATTCTTGGCTCGGAGGTAGAGGAAGCCACTCTGTATTTCTGGAGTCATGCTTGGCCCACTCAGCTCTTTCCCACTCAGAGTCCTGTTCTTTTTCTCAGTAATGAATTCTCCCAAGTGCTCCCATTCCCCTTCTCATGCAGATCATCTTGTCTGCATCTAGGAATGGACTCATGCTTCACTGTAGAAATGTATTACAGTATTTTTATTTTATGTGTTTGTGTAGATCCATATGTATGTATCTTCCAGTGGTTGCAGAGGCCAGAAGTACCATCAGATGCCCTTGGAGCTAGAGTTATAGGTGTTGTGAGCTGACTGATGTGGATGCTATGAACTAACTCAGGTCCTTTGAAAGAGCAGCAAATGCTTATAGTCTCTGAGCCATCTCTCCACCTCTTCATACTTTGCTTTAGAGGAAGCATCAAAGACAATATTGAATATAGGGAAGTCACTTTGACATGAGAATTACTAGATTGAGATTTGATTTTATTATGCTTGGTTATATTGTGATTCTTCTTAAAAATAAATGGAAGCATCTTATCCTTAACAAAACCAGTCTAAAAGTTGCAACTGCTGACCTACCATATATAACTATATATAACCCCTTTTCAAGATGCTCTATATCTGGCTGGGCCATGCCATGGGGAGGCTAAGAGAGATGGGAGGCAGAATGGGATATTTTCATCACACTCTGACACTCTCGTGAGTGTCAATAAAGTTTACTTTGAATTAGAGGGTGGAGCTAGCTACTAGCTGACCAGAATCAGTCATAGGGGTTTTGGAGGACCTAGGGCATATAGAGAGATACAAGAAGTGGTAGGGAGGGGTTAGAAAGATTAATTTGGATCAAGGGCCATTTGGATCCAGGAAGATGAGAAAGAGGAAGTCACTGGTCACTTCTCTGCCCTCTGATTCAAGCTAAATTTTATTGACAGTCTCAGGAGTATTAAAGTGTGATTAAAATATCCCACAACAGACACTGCTTCAGTAGGGTCTGTTTGGGCATATTCAATTTTCTTGCCTCTAGTTTTTTTCCTCAGAAGTTTAAAAAACAGTGTGCACGTTTTAAAACTCTTGGATGCTCTCTTCTGGGGTCAAATGTGCTGATGTGCTGACTCTTCCAACATGAGGTATGTTGAGGCATAGATTCTTCACACTGGCAGGTCTCCTGCTCAGCTGTTAGGTCTGTAACTTGGGCTCTGGCCATGAAAAATGGAGAACTAGAAGCTTAGAGTGGAATAGAATTTCAGAAAGTAGGTCACCTTAGCCCAGGGTGACTTTGTGTCTTGGAAGTGATAGGAATTATTGACTAATGGCCTAACTTATACTCTTGCACTTATATCAAGAAAACAGCTCCAGAAATCTGATGTAGACTTATAAGGGTTTCTCCTTCCAAGTCTTCTGA
Source organism: Onychomys torridus (assembly GCF_903995425.1). Lineage (NCBI taxonomy): Eukaryota > Metazoa > Chordata > Mammalia > Rodentia > Cricetidae > Onychomys > Onychomys torridus. The sequence goes on from NC_050446.1 coordinate 121,734,347, forward strand.
GTATGCCTACCTACCAGTACAAACAGTTAAAATGATGAACAGACCAATATTTAAAATTGAAGCATCAAAAGAGTGGCATTCCAGAAAGGGGACAAAGTCAGAGAGATGGAACTCTTTGAGTGCCAGAGTAAATATCTAGGAAGTAAAAACTGACCAGAGCTTTTACAGATTAAACTAGCCAAGGGAACACCATTGATGTCCAGCTGCTGTGGAACACAGGGAGCTCTAAGAACTCCCAAGTCTGATGTGGCTTGACTTTGAAAGGACTAACATCTAGCAATAAGAAAATCCGTGAGAAAAATTCCAACATTGTATAAATTAGTCTTAATTCCTTGTGATTTGTTGTGATAGGCTATCCCCCTAGTTGTCTAAGAGGAGCGAACAAAAATTTTTCTTTGGACAAGGTAACATTAGTCTGAAGAATCAATTTTCTATATTTTTCATATATAATCCACAATTCTAAATTAAAAACAAGAGATAGTATTGCAAAAAACCATGACAATCTGTGATGATTTGAAGGAAAATGGCCCCCAAAGGGAGTGGCACTATTAGGAGGTGTGGCCTTGTTACAGTAGGTGTGGTCATGTTAGAGAAAGTATGTCACTGTGGGCTTTAAGGTCTCCTATGCTCAAGATACCGCTCATTGTCTTAGTTCACTTCCTGGTATCTGTGGGTCGAAATGTAGGAATCTCAGCTCCTTTTCCAGCACCATGTCTGTCTACATGCTGCTTTGCTTCCCCCCATGATGATAATGGACTAAATCTCTGAACTGTAAGGGAGCCCCCTCAATTAAATATTTTCTTTTATAAGAGTTGCCATGGTCAAGGTGTCTCTTCACAGGAACAGAAATCCTAGCTAAAACACAACCTAATAAAGAGACAGAAGATCTATATCATTAATTTGGACTTAGAAAATAACTTCTACTTTCTTCCTCTTCATCACCTATCTTCCACCTCCTCCTTTTCTTTCATCTTTCCTCTTTGCCTCTTCTCACCCATGCCTCCTGCTCTCTCAGTTTCATCAAGGATAAGTCTCTCAGGGCCTTATCTGCAAATGTACTTTCTTAGTTTAATCCATTTGAAATGTCATAGGCAACTGAAAGCATTTCCTAGAAATTCTTGTCATATTCTTGATTTGACCCTTGTATCTTCTCAAGTTAAACAAGCCCTCACATTCACAGGTACAGCACCATGCTGTACTAGCTGCTGATAAGAATCTGTTGCCTCTACCAGTACTGCAAACCCCCATGTTTGTGATATAGTTGAGTCCTTTCTGAACCCAATCCTTTCAAGCAGAACTTTGCCAAATAAGGCTGAAGCTAGCCCACATATTCTACTCACATTCTAATTTTTAAATTTTTCCATTAGAGCTAGAAGCCCATTAAGTATGAGTCTGAGTTCCAAATTATTTTAAGGATTGTTTTCATCAAATGTTTTACATCTGAGCAACACAGATCCATATCCCCCCAATGTATGTACCAACTTCTTCATTTCTTACTCCTTACCATCTAGTGCCTAGGTCTTTAGCCTATGCTGTGCTTGATGGTGGTGGTGGTTGTTGCTATTTGCTACCCAGAGTAACAGTTGGAATAAGCAAGGTCATACTGTAGTAGCAAACAGGCCCAAAATTTTGAAGTGTGAAGTAAGGGTAATTTTGTCTTCTACCACAAGGCCACTGGAAATTATTTGGTATCCTTCTTGTTATTCAATTGGGTATCCAGGTTTATGCTTGAGTCACACCTCTTACCATCTGACTGATAGAAAGATCTCTATGGGCATTTGCACTGGCAATTGTGTGTGCTTATCACTTTTGTTCGTAACATGTTATGCCGAACCAGTAACACAGCCCCAGCTGAACACAAAGGGGCCAGGGGATGGAATTTTACCAGGTACTTAGAGGCTGTGGAATAAGAACATGTAGTAAACAACACTAATGACTACCACATAGACCCTTGGGTATGGAGGAGCTTGGTATGCACAGTAAGTGGCAATATGAATGAGTGGTGAAAAGCAGACATTCCACTCGCAGTTCTGAGACCTTAGACTATTCCTATGGAAAAATGCAGGCGTTAGATCCCCAGTGTTTATCTTATACAAAAATACATTCTACCGGGTTTAGGTTGAATAAAAATGGAAAGGAAATTTTCACAGTTTTAGTAGAAAACATTCTTTCCAACTTAGGCTAGGGGAGAAATTCTTAAGCCAAAATTTTCCAAACCGACAAGGGAAGGTCTAATAAATATAATTAAAGTCCAAGCAAAAGCCAGTAAGAGAAGCACCACCATAAACAAGAGTCATGCCAAAGACTAGGGGTAGCTGCTTTCAAACCATGTCACTGGCTCAAAGCAGAAACTAGAGTCTATAACATGTTTCACCAGGTCAATCAAAAAGAAGATGATTAGAGCGAGAACAAGCAAGAAGATGAATGTGTTTCAGAAATACAAGTAGATAGACTTCTTTTGATAAACACAAAGGGAATACTATACAGCACTTTCAATGAACAAACATTGCTTACATTGACATGGACAAAAGATCAGATTCAATCCTTAGTACACAGAGTATAGTACTTATTGTTGAAAACTGAAAAATACAAAAAAGTCATGTTTTCTGTATATGCAAAGATATAATAAAACTATAAACATTTTAGACTAATTTGAAACTAGTATTTTATTAATGGAAAAGATGGTTGAGATACATTAGCTTAAATTTTAATGTTTCATTTCATACATGATAGATGGAAAGATTTGTAAAGCAAATGAAACAAAATATTAATATCTGTTTAATATTACTAGTAGGTACAAAGGAAATTGTTATATAGTGTGCTAGAATTTTCACGCACTTGAATTATTAAAAAATTAAATATAAAAGTGGAAAACTAAAAGTACAAGATACACAGCAGACTCACAGATTTATATGAACATACACTGGAGGACACACAATGGCCATATCAGGTTATGTTCCACTGTGAGGGAGACTGAGCATACATGTAGAATGTTGGAGACAGGCAGCTTAAGGCTAAATGTAGTCACAGTGCATCAA